>NC_081250.1:110097962-110812337 GCF_030490865.1 Poecile atricapillus | reverse complement strand
ATATTCATGTTTCCTCCTTCTAAAGGAGGTAAGGATATGGTGTGTCCAGCCCTCGGGCAGTGCTCTGACCTGAACATTTTTGGAGGCCTCCTCTGTACATCCTATGTATTGGTCTGAGGAAACACAGTGGCATGGCTTGTGAGTAGGGCTTTATACACCTGAGCACTACCTCAGCACTGGTGAGGATGGAGTTAAAAAGCTGCACTGCAAAAAATAAAGCCTGGAAAAAACAGGAGTCAGTGCCAGGGATGAAAGAACCACAGGGTTCCCATAGCAGTATCAGTGGGTACTGTATCTTACCAGGACCTGTGGGAGGAACTGCAGCTTCATTGTCCACCTCATCCTGGCTGTGAATACTACTAATCTGACCTGCCATGTTCATGCTAGTAAACTGCTGGCAAAGGCTGAAGAAACAAGCAAGAGCTTTGAAAATGCAGGGGATTTCCTGCTCTGATATGACAGTTTGTCGATTCAAGAAAGCTGGTTGTAATTTTGATAAAGTGTCCAGTCTTTATTGGTAAAGACCAAAGAAAAATGGATGCAGCTTAATCCCAAAGGTTGATTTTAAATACAAAATAGGTTTGTCTCAGTTCTCCACAGATTTCTGGGAAGCCTATGGCAGAATTTTAGATCGAGTAATTTTTTAGTTTAAGTTACCAAGAAAATAGATATCCTCATTAATGATTATTAATTTAAATAAATTTAGATCAAGCTCCTCAGTGAACTTTAGGAAATACAGTAAGCTCCCTTTATTTCACTGGGTGATAATCATTTAGGAAAGAACATAGTTATCACAAGATGGAAGAATTACTTACCAGTTTGACTCCCTGTTGCAGTCATGTGGATCTAAACTGTGTTATATGGGGATTTTTGACAGGGAAAAGAAGAAGGTAAGTGAGGAACCAGTGCGACTTAGAGAAAATAAAACAGGTTCACCCATTTCCTAGTTACGGTCATTAACAGTGGTATAATTGTGCATAATCATTGGTCCCATTCCTAGTGTACATTGCTAGAGGCTAACTAAACTTTGCATCTGCATAGAAATTTAGATGCAAATATGAATTGTGTTCAGTGGTATGACTAGTGTAAAGTAAACAAAAGGGTATTTCTATTGTATATTTAAGGTTGAGAAACCTATTTTGTGAACAGCATGCTATCAGCAAAGACTTCACAGCTATTAAGTAACTGCAAAAGGACATGGTCAGGTCAATGATGGGTAAGGAAAAAGCCATATATAAAGAGCACAGCAGTGTTGGGATATTGACAGGCACTTGTGGTTGTCCCCATCTGGGAAAACTGCAATAATTCTCTCTCTGTATCATAATTTCTGTGTTTTAAAACAAAACAGAAAGGGTCGTGGAGGGAAGGAAAAAGGATCTGAATGCCAAGCAGTAATGTAAGGATGAAGAATACAGAAAGTTAGAGCAAAATGGATGGTTAATTTCTCATCATTTTTCTCCTGAAGAATTAAATTTGCAAGGTCATGTTGTGGCTTATTCAGTCAGAGGTATATCAGTGAAGGTAACTGGATTTAGATGAGCTCCCATCCAAGAGATATTTAAAACAGTGAGTTCTCTAAGTATATGCACAAAACAGTATTGTCTAGACTCATGTAGCATGTTAAATCAAACCTTGAATTTCAGGTGTTAAAGGACCTTACTTGAGGCCCTTACCAAAAAATCTGACCTGAGATCTGAGATCCATCTTGCCAGATATTCTTAATGAGATAACACTGTATTTTGTTTGCTATGACTTCCGTATGTTACTTTATTATTCTGTTACCTTATTCTTTTTTTTTCTGTTTGAAAGTCTCCACCAATATTTGTAATACCAGAAGTTTGCTTTATAAAATTCCCATGGCTCACTAATACATAGTCATGGTAGAACAAACACAAAAAACACTGAATACCTGAAACTGGGACTATGCACTACCAAATATATTAGATAAGGACTTTCTTTAATTCCTTTATATAAAACAGCTATATTTTAGGTGTGTTTGCAATCAAATATGGGAAAATTCAGAACATGGAAGAAACAGATGAAGGAGAGTGTAATTACTGTAGAAATGTTCTTCTAGGAAAATTTCTGAAATATCTGTACTGTAAATTTTTTCAGCTGCTAATAATTTTTCCCTATTACCCATCATATTTTTATTTTACTAGTTTTCTTGACCCCTTCACTGCATGTCAGAGAAAGCTATCATTTTAGATCTTTTAAACTGCTTTGGAAATGTCTGTCAGATGGTTTTGATTGAATTTGTTGTTAACAGCTCACAGCCTTAGCTTTAGGAATCCAACTGTGATATGTAAAAGTGGTATCTCGGAATCTTTCTTTTAGCCAAATTCCCAGTTTGAAAAGTCCTAAATGATTCAGTTATTCTATTTTATTTTCACCAAAATCTTATCTAGAACTGGTGGTATAAGCACAGCCTGGACATGAGCAGTGTGTACATAACACCCAGATTTTTATCTTCTTTCAAAACCAAATTCATATTAACCTCTGAATGGGAAGCAGAATTTATGTAACATTGAAATGTTAGGTAGGAGGGGAAATATCCATCAGATTTATTACTCTGTAACAGCTCCTAATATGTCTTTGTATGGTTGAAACAATTTACAACTTTAGCATAGTTCATGGAAAATAATGCAGAAAATACACATGGCAGGGAAAATGTGATTACTTCTCTAAGGGGACAGAAAAGATCCCAGTTTTTCTTACCTAATACAGCTGTGGTTGAGCAATACAAGTCTGAGAATTGATTGTTTGGGAGGCATCTGGGAAAAAACCTGCAGTCTCAAGCACAGACTTTCCTACCCCATAAGCTTCAAGATCTGAAATTTTTCTTTAGAATAGATAAATTTCTGCCCTACATAAACATCTTCCTCCCCCAAACCTGTGTCACTACATCAACATACAGAAATAGTTTGCTCCTTCTAGAAAGGGTCTTTGATCAAACAAATAATATGCAATATTTACAGGAAACACTTTGGTTGATACATCCTGATTTTCATATCTCGTTCTGGTTTGTGAAACCAAGAGTTCCTCTCCCTTTTATTTAAGCCCACTTCTTAAATCCCGTGGGCCTTAATTCTGAGGAGCCTTTGTGGCTCAGCTGGTCCATGTGTGCACCATATTTCATCTACTGAATGTCTACACACTTTAGGACATGGCCTCAGTCATTTGTCAAGTGCTCCCTTTGTACATTGCAGCACATGTGAAGGACATATTATGAATAGAAAATGTAGAGGTATACTGGACAAAATTAAGACCCTGTGAAAGCCATAAACCATTTGAGTAGTTTATTATAGGTCAGTTCATTACCCAAAATGAAATTTTAATACAAAACCTTAAATGCCATCCTAGTATGCTTTTAATCAACTGGATCCTCTCCTTTTAAAAATACTGCTTTTAGAAAATCAAAAGAAAACAGCTGGGGAAGGTGAGTTCCCTTTTGACACATAAGTTGAATTCTAAGCATTGGGGAAATATTTATTATCCTAAAAGAGGAGCAAAAACCTTTTTGTCTGTGAGGAAAGGTGTCTGACAGCAGTATACCAGCTTGTAAAGGTTCAGGGCTTTGTCTTGTCAAGGTCAGGCAAATATTTACCAAATAGCTTTGAAAAATAAGCAATTGTGAAGGACAAAAGAAACAGAATGATTGCACTTCTTTAGACACCATGTGTGCTGTGAAATTTAGCTTGTAAATGATGAGGAGTCAATTTGATAGGACCACTTGGTGTAAAAATTTTAATCTTAAAAATGTTATACCCATTTGGTCTTGTATATACAGCAATCTGGTTTTACATTTCTTTTAAAGAAAAATGAAAATATTGAAGTGGTGTTATAACAGCTTCTTTAATTTTTTTCTTTATTTTAAATTATGCTTATTCACCCATACATTCTCTCTCTGAGTATTCATTTAGAAGGAAGATTTTGCAATAGTCACATTTAATTTATCAGGGTGCAATAATTTGTGTTTCCCAATCATCTTGCAGACTTTGGTTCATTATACTATTGTTTCACATGAGTAAGTTAGCAAAGTTTGGATTGATTGACTCTAATTAACTAAAACTGGTTCCAGGCTGTGCATCTATTGTCATGGTAGCTAGCCACAAAGCCCCAAACTGTTCAGTAATGGCAATATAACGTACTATCGATATGAAAACTCTGGCAAATGTTTAATGTCGGGCTTGTCAGCAAGAGAAAATAGCAATAGTGGAGGACGGAGAAAAGGGACATTAGGACATGCATGTCTCAGAAGGCTTGGAAAAAATGCAGCCTTTCAGAGCTGCTGGTGCTCTGATCTTTTCACTTATTGTCATGTTGGCCTCCAACATGGAAAGAAATGCAAAAAAAACTTACACACTGTTCTGTGAAAGAAAACTCCACATATATTTTTTGTTAAAAAAAACCCATAATGAACCCAAAATTCTAGACTGAAAAAACATCTCTTGAATAATGTATGTGGACATCTCCCTTTGATTTTTTTATATGCAAATATATTTTCCCTTGTTTTTGTTAGTCCACTTGCATAAAGTGTAAATCTATTCTCTGCTTATTACCACCAAAGAGACTCTGACCGATGTTAAATGCATCCTCTTACACATAACATGGTTGCACTGAAAGCTTATGATAATAATTAAATATTTCTTTCTTTGCTCGGTCTTAAGAATCCATCTGAAATTTATCAAAATTAATGAGGATCTCAAAGAATGAGCTGCCACTGCTGGCAGAGGTGTACAGCACCTCAGCATGTCCAGAATGTGAAAGTCTGAAAGTGTAAAACCTTTATTTCATCTTTGTAACATAGGCTGTCTGCTCTCCAGAGATGCTTCACGTGAAGTGCCAACCTCTGTGTATTGCTACATGGAAAATGACACTTAGAAGAACAGTCTTGAAGAACCAAGGTCAAACACAGAAGCTTGGGAATTCCAGGACTGCTTTCCTTTGCTTGATCTTCCTGCAGGATTGCATTGCTGCAGCATCCAATGTCTTGCTTGGGAGCTATTTCTAAGAGGAGACCTGTGGCAGTCAGTATTTACTACTCCCAAGGAGCAATTCTTAGTTGATGTTAAGTCCTTACTGTGCTACGTGGGCCTGTCTTTCCTATTCCCAAAGCATGTGATTCAAAACATGATTCAGTAACAGATCAGCCATTCGTTTCTCATTTTTCTATGTCCTGTAAGTGCAGAAAGTGTCAGAATCTGTCTCCTTATTGTAGGGGTGCACTCTCCCTTTTACAGACTTCTTTGTCCCAGCTTTGCAGCATCTGCATCCTGTGCCCAGGTGGACGTGGCTTCCCCTGAGGTCCCTGGGGTCATCACCTCTGAGGCTGAGGCCCCCTGAGCAGCCTGGCTGCCTCCCCTCTTCAATCCTTTTCCAGGCAAAAATCCTCTGCTTTTCCGTTTGCCAAAATAAGGACTTGCTTCTTATGGCATGACTGGCTTTAACCTTAAACACAGATAGTCACCAGGGTGAGAGGCACCTCCAACTTTTCCAAAGTGGCACAAATTATCACAGGTTGTTTCCAAGAAGCTCTTTGCAGTTTCATTTCTTCCCCAGCCTGGACTGAAGGATTGAGACCAAGGTTCACAGGCAGGAGTCGTGAGAGGCCTTTTGGTCCTGTTGGGTGTAGGCATGCAGCTCCAATCAGCTTTGATACAATTTACAACCCTGGGAGTGATGGAATTGGGTCCCAGAGCCTGGTGCCTCCCTGCTCTGACTCACTGAGTGCCTCCAGGCAAGACATTTAACACCAGGCTGTGATACCTCTCATTGCACTGCACATTACACCAAAAAGGGTCTCGAGGAAGTCAATGGAGCTACTTGTGGAGCACTTGTACTTAGTAAGTGTGTCACAATCTGGCCTTCCCTTAAGTTTCCCCTTTTATAGGAAATTACAGACTCATTTCCAAGGTTGTGGGGCTTAATTAGTTTATGTTTGCAAAACACATCTTATTGCTGGTGAAAAGAAATAACCATTATGATGATGATGATGTGTTCAGTGCATGGCAAGGTCTTAGGTCTGTCGAGGTTTTGCTTCATTTATTCTGTATAAAATAAAATTAAAAAAAAAGTCCTTCCTTTGCAATTATTTGAAAACCTACTTCTTGCAATGGTGCATTCATTCTTCTGTCAAAATTGTTAGTGAGCAAGGCCCCCCCAAACTTCTTGTGCAAAGCTCCCCAGAGCTGGAGCCTATGGCACAAAGCCAGTTGCCGCTGCAGGGTGATGGAGGCTGACCAGCCACAGCAAAGCTGTGATGTGAGTGGGGTTCAGATGGACTTGTTGTCTGATGCTTTCCCAAACATAAATGCCTTTCCTGTACTCAGAATATATGCTTTTTTAACCCCAAGATGTATCATATCTTTAAAACTTGGCATTAGCAAACGGGGGTCTTCTTCATCAGCTGTAATAATTTCTTTTAATTCTGTTTTTTGTTTGGTTTTTTTGTTTTTTTAATCCAAGTATGGTTCTCATGGTGTAGTAAATGACATTAGGCTTTTGTAAATTCTTGCAGAATATAACAGATCATTGATTTTATAACACAGTCACTGCTTTTGCATTCTGATGAGATTATTAGTAGCAGCCTAGAATACAACATCCCTGCATACTGTTAGTTAAAAAAAATAAAAGTTTACTAAATGGTCTCTTGTCAACTGTATCTGAAAATCATTATAGTTTCTCTGGTTTCCTTTACATGGAGGGCTTCTTCTGTGAGCTCTTGGGTTACATCAGTATGAAGTTACAGAATTATTGCAGGGATGCTGTTTATTTCTCTTTAGCTGTTTGTTTTTCTTCAGAAAAACAGTTTTTTTAAGTATTTATAAATTGGTTGTAAAAATTTTCACATGCTCAAGACATGTAATATTGTATCTGAGCTCAGCAAACATATTTTTCCTTTCATACTTCAACTGAAATTACATTAGACATTTATATCTCATATCAAAGCAAACACAAATCAAGCCATTTTCTGATCTCTTCACACATCCTGTGTTGTAGACTTCATTTGCCAATGAAGACATAAGCCACCTGATCTTTCCAGGCCAAATTCCCTCCCTTCCACCCTGCACTGCAGCTCCCCATTGTACATCCATGTGTACCTGCCCCCAGCAAGGGGGGAGTGCTGGTGACCCACACGTAACACCAACACAGGACCATGCTTCACACCCTGCTTACTGGCCAGAGGGGAAGGGGGGATTTAAGCCTGGATATATTTTTAACAGGCTAAAATGCTGGAATTAAAATCCAGCTACTGGCATGCAGCATTTTCTCTGCTTCCGTACTGTTATTAACATACATCTGTATTAACACCATGACAGTCCACCCTACAAATTGATACAATACCAAATAAAGAGCCTGCACTCTGCACCGTAATGACTCTACAGGAGCCATTACATCTGATGTAGTCAATATTATACATTTTTTAAAAATGTATGAATGCATATTTAACTGAGAGATCTGATCTGCTCCAGCAGTTCTGGTCTATCAGGAACATAATATGCATTTTAAAAAACTGCTTGCATCCATTTTACATTTTTACCTGAGAAGCTGAATGCAGGGACATATTTTATTTTCTGCGTCTGCCCATGACATGTTTGTTTGAAAACAAAACAAAAATAAGTGGAAAAGCTGATGAAGACTGGGCTCTGTTGCCTCATAGTGCCACCTCCCGTGTCCCCATTCCCTTTGCACTTCTCTCCAGCAGCTTTTGCTCCATGTCCTTGTGGGTATGTTTGCTGTTTGAACAGGTGTGAGGAGTGAGCATCTCAGCAGAGCATCACTGAGCCTCTGCTGTTTTACACCACTGCAGCTGGCGGCTGTGTCACCAGCCCAGGGTGAGCTGCATGTGCTGCATGCACCCACATGCACGTGTGCTGAAAGCAGAGCGTGTTGAGATGCCACCAGCACTCAGGCCACTTGAGCTGCACAGGGAGAGGGTCAGAGAGAGGGGACCTCAGCTGTAAAATCCTGATGGATACATCTCTCTCTCTTGAATGAGATCATACCCCATGGTTTTGCAGACAGAGCAAATGCTGCTGTGCCCCCACATTCACAGGGTGGGAGCAAATTGACCCGGGGAGCTGATTTTAGGATACCACAGGCATCAGCCCAGGCTGGGGTCTGCACTTGAGCACAGGGCCACTGGAGGTTTCCTCTCAATTTTGCAGATATTGCTTGTGGAAGGCATTGCACAGCCCCAGCTCTTCTGGACATGCTGTAGCTCCCCATGCAGCTGCTGGCCTGCCTGACTTGTTTTGTGTGTTGTGAGCAGGGGACACACAAGTTCAGCCATCCTCGCCACTAGACACGGAGTGGAAGGAAGGCATACAGAGAAAAGACATCTACGTATTTCTATTTTTGAAAAGTAACCTTTGCTTTTATCACTATCATGCAAATATTTACATATTAAAAATACAAGCAAGCAGCCTCATTCCCTTTCCCACCTGTATCTGCATGCATAGGTGTCCCCATACTCTCACCAGGCTATGCACAACAGAACTTAAGTCTGAGAATTCCTGTGGGCTTGTAGGCACTTTTCGTCCCTGGGAAGCGTTCCCCCCTCACCCTTGCAGCCCTCTTTGGCTTCCTCCTTTACACCTTTACAGAGCTCTGACATTCACACACATGTGCATGAAAGAACTAAGTAGTGCAATCCATAGAGGAGAATACCTTATTAATTACCCCTATTCATCCATGGAGATGGATGTAGTTTTGAGGCTAAATATAGCTTGCCCACATAGTGAGGATTTGGACTGCAGTGTCACCAGCATTGCCAGCTCTGTGGCAAATCTTGCTCATAGATTTTCCCTGAAAGCATTCATTCCTGGATTTGGGTGACGATGTGAGCAGTTTGGGCTTCTAAACAAAAGCTGTTTTCTGTCACATGCATCTGTGGTTTGAAAGCATGTAGCTGAAAAACTCTGGCATTGCAGTATTAAGAGTCAGATCTGCTTAGTTGTGTCTGTAGTTGTGGTTCTTTTATCTGGAGTCATGTGGAGGGGTACAAATGTGCACTTTAAGGGACACATGGAAGCCAAGTGTATACTGTGGGCAAAGCAGGCTGGTAAAGGTATCTCTTCAAACACATACAAAGGTGTATTTCAGAACAGCCTGGAGAACAATGGCAGCTCTAAGTGTTTCAGAGGCTGTGGGTAAATGTGGATTTCAGGGAAGCAATCAGTGACAGTAGGGGGTTTGGGGCAGTTTTAAGTGGAAAGGCAGTTTCTTCTACCCTGCACTTCTTTGTTCCTTGGGTGAGAGGATCTGGGGTACAATAATGTTAATAATGTTAATAATGTTAATAATAAAATTAATTTATTGAGTATTTGTTCAGTGCTGTTTAAGACCAAAATATGACTGCCCTTCACTGAGAGAGCTTCAACACAGAGATGGACACTAGCTTAAACAAGTGAAAACTCAGGACAGTGCAGAAGAAAAATGTTTTATAAACAGTTCCTGACCTTAGAGTTATCTTTATTTCTCTTATCAGAAGGGGAATTCAGTGTGCAAATATTATTAAAGAAGAAATGTATGAAATAATGAGGAACCATTTCTGTCAAATGGATATAAGATGCTAATTGGTGATATGCTGAATCCCAGAGATGCTTGACATTCAAAAAGTGAGTGAAGTACGGCAGAGCATTTGTATAGGCCATCTGGAGATGTACACCATACTCTACACTTGATGAGAAAGTGGCATCAAACTGAAATTGCTGATTCCAAGACCTAAATATGCATCAATCCAGGCTTCAAATTTCATAGATTGCTGGGAAGATCACGGATAAACAGCAATCTGGCACATTTCCGACTAGAGCAAGAAAAATGCTTTCTGCTTCCTTCCTTACAAAATTATTAAAGATTTGAAGACCATTCATAAACTTTAGTTGCAAAAGGTTTGGAAATCGCATTCCCATTTACACATATTTCTATCTCCTAGGGTAATTTAAGCATGAAATCTCTGTGCAGACAGGGATATCTAAAATTCCATGTCAGCAAAGAATGGTGCTGTTCCAGAAGAAATATGGTGCACAGCACAGTCAGAAACATCATACGAATCTGCATGGTGATATCCTCAGCTCTTCCATGACTTCAGAATTTCTCTGGTAAGAGAACAAAACCAGTGTAAAATATGTAGTAGCTGTTGAACACCCCCTTCTCTGATTTTCCTCCCTAACACAGGACACTAAAGAATTTTTGTTCTTGCTACAAGTATCTGTTACAAGGCACTTATACAGCTTATTAAACTCTTAAGATGATCCAGATGGTAGTGTTGGAGACATTACTTTGCAGATGTATACATTGCTACTTACTTCATACATTTCCACCAGATCTTAGCAGTGCTGGCAGCCCTTCCGGTCACATATATCCTGAACCCACGGTGTTAGATGCTGCCCCAACACAGAGCTGTGAGTGAATCGCAGCCCAGAGAGCCTGCAAGCCAAGAAGAGAGAGGCAGCACACGGCTGGAGGGTGCATAGAGGGGGACTTTCACATAAAGGCAAGGCAGAGCACTCAGCACAGCAGCTGTAGAACTGGTGTCAATTTTTATAGGTACCTGATGGGGAAAATAAAAAACAAACCAGAACAACTTAAAACAAAGAAGTGAATCTGCTGATGTTGGCACTGCGCTCTTCCCGCTCTTGAAGAGTAGCAACAGAGAAAGTGAGGTAGTGCCTGCTCAAAGGTGGCAGCTGGGTGGGTGGGAGCTTCTCTGATGGTCCAGGGAGCAGTCAGCATCTCACAGGGCTAAGGACACATAGGACATTGTGGTATTTTTTGGAAGGCAGAAATTATGAGAAAACTACATGAACACAGTTTTAGATAGGGCATTGGCACATATAAAAAGAGTTTTTTCAAAGCTGGCCCAGGCCACAGTGACCAACATCTTGATGTTGCAAGCAGGGAGACATTTGAAGGAAAAAATAAGATCTGTTTTTGTCATCTGAGCTTTGAACTGGTGGCTAGCTATCCTTAAAGAGATATCAGAAAAGCAGACAGTATGAAGGATCTGGCATAGAGATGTGTGATGGACTGAAAGACAAATTTCTTTGGCCGGGAAAGATGAACAAGAGATCATTTGAAGGGGACAAGGAACTTCTAGATGATATCTGAAAGAAGAAGAAAGAGAGCAAAGGCAAAGGAGGCTGCAAGGAAAGCAGATGAGCTACAGGAGATTTCAGGCTAGTGCAGTTAAAACTGCTGCCTGAAAATGGGCCCAAAATCTCCTTACTTACTCATTATTTTGGTTAGTCCTTAGCCAAAACAGTCTTCTCTCCCCACCTCCAAAACACAGTCATGCTGGCTGGAAAATGATGTGGGCTTTCACCCTTTGTGCCCTCTTGCTGCCCTCACTGTGGCACCCAGGTCATGCCAGCTCACCAGGTGAGGTGTGGGGCTAGAGAATAAAGCAGTGGGGAAAGAACAGACCTCAAGCAGCTTAATCAAGTTAATTCTTTCAGCTATAAATAATAACTATAAGTAATATAACTATATATATATATGAAAATACAATGAATAAAGCACAGTCGTCAGTAAAACTAGATCGTACAAGGAAGGGGCAAAAAATATAAACACACAGACTGAATGTGCTATTTTCAGGTTCATCTGAAGTTGCTTCAGTGTGCTCCTGCTTAGCCAACCACCCTTTCACTGTCTCCTCTCATTGTCTTGCAAGCTTCCTCAACAAGGTCCATATCTTTCTCAAATGCATTCTGCTTTATAGAATGGCTTTGCATGGGATGAAGATACAGAAAAAAATAACTTACACCATCTGCACTGATTCCTAGGAACAGAAATACAACAGCCCAGCAAAGTCTTAAATAAACATATTAAAAACATGGCATGAGACCTTTGTTACTCCATGCAGATGTCAAGAAACAATATGCAGAAAGGACAGTGTGTTTCTTTTCTAGCATAGTTGAAGGTCCAGGACAAAGTGCTCAGATCTTTTCACTTGTGTTGGATTTAGGCATGCTGGGGATCTCTGCCTCACAGGCTAGAAGTTCTTTTCCTAGTATATTTGGATAAATACATATCCTGGATATACGCTAGATGATTACTACATCAGCAGCAGAAGGCTGCACAGTCCCCCTAAGGCTCTGGTGCTGTCCATGTGTTGATGATGTCCAGCTCCCTCCCAATTTGTTGGATCAAGGTCCTTTTCTACACACAGACCAGGTGTGTAGGACCACAGCTGCAGAGATCACCTTGCCTGCTCCTCTGCCACAAGACACAGGAGTCAAACAAAAAAAAAAAAACCTGGAAAATCTTCCCGACATTTAAAATTTCTCAGTGGTGGAAACTCCATCATTTACTTGAACAATTCGTGAGCACATTTCACTGCTCTTGTTTCCAGAAAGGTTTTACTCAGCCTCTAAATATAATTTTCATTAATACCTGTTGAATTTAGCACTTCCTGTCCGACCAGTTAGGCTATACCCTTAGCATTAGGCTTTGATCATTTATTGTTAACACAGATTTCAATATATAGAGTTGTCAGACACGGTATTCGTGAACAGCTTTCAATTGGGTAATTAATCATTGCCTCTGTTTTCTGTTATTGTGATTCCAATTCTGCATGTGTATACATGATTGATTTTTAGACACGCAAATAGTGCCATTAAAGACAATGACACTTGTGGATTTACAGCTGAGCACGTATTTATAGTTTTGCAGAGTCAGGATATGGTAGTGACCATGTTGTTCCATAAAAATCCTCTAATTTCAGTCCTGGAATTCAGTTATCTCAGGCCATAGGTAGCCTTTAAAACTAGAATTGCTGAAAAGTCATTATTGACATTCTCTACCTTTAAAAACCAGTAACTGGCTTATGGCTACACCAAAATTATTACCGTGGTGATATTGTCTTGACAGCCCATATTGTTATATCCAGGATAGCATGTGCAAAAATAACTTAGAAAGTTTATTACAGTAAAAATTCTTGAAAATAAATATATTAATAAAGTCTGGTTTGACCAAGACACACATAATATTAGGTTATAAACTCAAATTAGCACTTCAAAGTGTTTGACTTTGAAATATATATTATTTTGCCCATTCCATGGGTTTTAATTAAGAAACATTCAGACTATTTAGGGGTGTTGCTGAGAGAAGTTATTATAAAACCATTCTATTGCTATTTGAGTGAAGCCTACTGTTCGATAATGAAATTGCACTAACTCGATCTATTTATTGTCCTTTGTTAAAATCTGATAAGAAATTTTCACTTTCCTGAAAATCCCAGGTTCCTAATGCTGATGTGAAATGTGAAATTTGTTCATAATTCTGTGACAGATGCTATGAATAGTTACGAGATTAGATGGGAGGCAGCTAGCACGAGGATATAAGAGTTAAACTCCACAGGGGAAAATAACATCCTGGAGAACAGCAGGGATGTACCTGAAAACAGCCCTGATAATCCTTGGAGTGGGCTCAGTGACTCCTAAGAAAATGCAGACCCTCAGATTGGAAAATTTCTAGAAAGGTCAAAGAACTGTTGATCTAAAGGCTGACTTATGCAGGGCTTGGGCTATAACTCAGAGGTTCAACACAGTGAAGGTGTCTGCCAGCACAGACAAGAAGCTGCAAGAACTTGTGTTTCTGCTGCTTTTCGCTTCTCTGGTTTCAAACACAGGAGGAACCCTTGCCAACAAGGAGGGACAACACCACAGCATGCACCAAGTGCCAGATCTGTCCTAACCTCCTCATGTTTGTGAGGTGAGAGCACATGGTCAATGTTTTCTGCACTTTAAGGATGAGCAGCTGCTCTTGTGCTGAGGAGCTGCACTGTTCTGCTCAGCCTCAGCTCCCAGGCAGCCAAGGGCACCAGGCAAAAGACAATATACATTTCTCTGAGCTTCAGGACGTACCTCTGTTGGTGCACTGAGCTGTGTGTGCCTGTGCTGAGCTTGAGAAAGCTCATGGGCAGACTATGCTATTTGTCTCTCAGAGCCCCAGGGCACAACAGCATCATGGCACAAAAGTACCTCACTACTCTCCTGAGGCTACAGGACGTTCCCACCGGGCAAAAATGCCACAGCCCTTACCTGTGAATGGGGTTAAATATATCACTAAGGTGGCTAAGGAATTAGAAGGGCTGACTACTGCCCTCCTCTTTGCACAGCATTGATGGTGACTGCAGGACACGCTGAATCTGCTGCAGCGTAGCTTGGGCTGAGCTCTTCACATTCCTGACAATTAGACTGGAAACCATACTATGCTCATCATCTGCTCCCCTGATTACCTCACTGCAGGAAAGAGCTGAGGTGTGAGGGAGAAAATGTCATTTTTCTGCTGCCCTTTTCTGCCCCAGAGGTAGTCTGTGGCTTTTCATCACTGTCAGGCAGGAGGAGATACTGCCCTGCCAAATTGATCTACCCACATAAACCAAACGAAGGCCATGCTTGCTTCTGTACCACCTTAGCAGGAAATGCACTTGTTCTGGCCATGAATTACCTCACTCTTGTAAGTCTCGGGTGCTACATGGAGGTTGCAGCATCTCAGGTTTCCCTCTGGACTCAGTAGAACCACAGGCAAAGTGGTCCTACAGTCCTCCATGCACTTACAAGGCTAAAAGAGTGAAATAACCTGATGTGTTGCACACAGTTTGGTATATCCCATGTCCTTCCAGGGGCTGTCTTCCAGTGGGGAATGGGTTTGCCAGCACCTCCCAGCTCTCCAGCTTGTCTGCAGGACCCTGCCTTCCACCACAACCACTGCACAAAAGGGCAAGGGATGCACAGATGCCATGGGGGCCACCAAGTACAACAGAAGCCCCACCACTGTCCCCCCTCCAGGGAAGCACTGCCCCCAGCAGCACTGAAAGTACCTGCCTGTCCTGTCTGCTCTGCAGAAATGCCAACCCCATGGGAATGTCCCTTGCACTGATTGCCAGAGAGATGTCTTATCCCGCTCTGACACTTGCCATCTTGCTTTTATCCATGGCTTTCAGTGATGAGATGGCCGTAGCTGCTGCCTCTATCTCCCTCAGCAATATGCCATCTTAGCTTTCCATAGTCTGATGCTGACCTAATGTTTCCCTGTGAAAAACTTTTTTTTTGGGAAAAAAAAAAAGCAGGCATTAAATGGAGAAGGAGAAATGACATTGCCTATTAAGAAGGACAGCACGCCAAGCTGCATCAATGTGACACTGAAGGTGTGAATGCAAAAGGGCAGGTAATATGGAAGTTAGACCCCTCACGTTTAAACAAGCAGTAAATAATGAATCAAGTTGCAAAGTGGTGATACAAAATACTCTGTGTGGCATGACCTCTGTTCATGGATTACTTTGGTACACAAAGTTAGGGCCAGAAAAAAATCACTTGGAGATATCTGTTAAAATTTCTTTTTCTTTCACCATTGCTTTATCTGCTTTTATTCTGATGTCATTTATACTTGTCTTTTTCTGGGCAATAGTAACACATCATCCATTCAAGGTGCAAAAGCAAAACAATCTCCCAACTTCAGATACCAATGCTCACTAATAAACATCTGAGATTTTTTTAAGTGAGTTGCGCAGTGCTATGTGCTTCATTTGGATATGTTGGATCCAACCTTGCTTTGGTTAAAGAGGTGTTTAATTAAAAGGACAAAATGTCAGCAATTCAGTAAATCTCACATTAATTTAAAATCATGTCATTACTAAATGTGCATTAATGAAAGATTCATAAATTGCACTCATAGCTGTTATTTTAAAGATTGCTTAGCTCTAATGAATGATTATGCAGTGGTTGCAGTTTGTCTTATTTTGCAGAGGCTGCCCTGCTCATCAGAAGCCATCACGCGGCAGCATCTGGGGTAGAGCAGCCCCTCCACTCTGGCTGCCATTTACACCTTGGCACTGCAACGCTGCCGTGTTGCCTGCAGCATTCCCCAGGCTGCCTGCAGGACCCTTCCGAGCGCGCCAGCCGCGCTCCCGGTGCTCCCAGCAGTGCTGTGTGGAGCCGGTGTTGTGAGCAGGGGAAATGGCTGCTGGTGAGGAGAGGATCCAGAAGGTGCTAACAGAGGCATCATAATGAGTGTGAGGCACTTATGTATGGGTTTCTTAATGCTGCTCTTCTGGAAAAATCTGATATAGTGATGCCTCTTTCCACAGGGCGTTTACATCACCCTATGACATCCTAGAAGAAGTGTGAGCTATAAATGCTGCTTGGTTCAATAGGTTAGCTCTTCAGTTCTCCAAAATTTAAATAATTCTCTAGTAAATCCCATCTGTTATTCAGAGCAATTTCTTTGAATCCCATCGGTTTCACCCCTATTATCTTCTCCAAGTTCCACTGCTCATGGTGAGTCAGCATGGTCTAAAAGTCTGAGTGTGAAGAGCCAGAAATGAGACATTTTTCCAGGAGGAAAAGTACATAAGCAGGATGTCCTTTCCAGATGCTGAGTTAGGGAATTTTATCTCGCTTAGCTAAATTCCCCTTGCAGCTTCTGGTAGGTGCAAAATTTTTCTTTATGTTCTGTCATAAACTCCTCTTCTGTTCTGCACTGCTGAGTACTTACCTCCAGCTCCAGGTTGCATTTCAGTGGTAAGCAGAGTCCTATTGGTTTGTGTTTCTTTGTGTTTGTAAATGCTTGGAGGTCCCTCTCCATAAAAGGTGCTGCATATAGTGCAAACTATATTTTAGTATTATGAACACCATCACTTGCAGGGGAAGCTCTAAATATATTTCACACTCATTGTAGCCTATCAAATTAATGTAATGATGAACATTAAGGCCTTTCAGAAATTAGCTGAAGGATGTAATTTTTTTCTCAAATTCTTAGAGAATGGAATAAATCCATATGCAGAGATAGTCCAAAAAGCCCATCTTAATCTCCCTAAGATCTCTCTTTAAGATTTTTGTGGTTTTTTTTTTTTTTCCTTTTTCTTACTAAGTATGAAAAGATGGGTAGCTGTACTAGATTTACATTGTGGCCAGGTTGATGGCAGAAAAAATCACCTTTGGAATTCCTCAGTACAATTTTCAAAGGTGGAGACGTGGTGTTGGGCTTGGGGCAGGAGGGTGGTGTTTGTAAACTGGATGTATTCAAGTCTATATGATTTGGATAAAAAAGGACCTCATCATTCATTCATGAAGAAGATAGAGCTCTTATATCAGTGCATGGTGAGAGGGCAAGAGACAACGGGGACAAGTTGAAAAAATGACATTGTCACACTGAGCCAAAGAGAATTTCCCCAGGAACACACTGAGGTAGTGCCACAGGCTGCCCAGGGGGCTTGTGCAGTACCTATCCTTGGAGCTTTGCAAGAAATGACAAGAGAAATTCCCAAGCAGCTGATCTGAGCTCACGGCTGAGCCATGCTGAGGTCCCTTCTAACCTGAATTATCCTGTGACTCTGTAGAAATCTTCCTGGCAGAAGCAGTAACAACTGCATCAATAGTTATGGCTGAACAGACTGCCACATCAAGTTTACAGAAAAATATTTTCTGGGATTGGAAGATTTCTGAATAATTTTCTTTCTAAAGTCCTTTTTTGCAACTTGTCCAAGCTTGCTAAGAAAAAAAAAAGTTCTCCTAACGACTGAAGAAGAAACTGTTAGGAAATTGGTTTGCATCGAAAGAGGGGGACGGCTAGAAGAAAATCAAACATCGGGTGCTCAGCAGGTACTAATTGGGTGGTTAGTTGTGAAGAAACTGTTTCCCTCAGGTACTGAGATAAGGCAGCACACAAATGACTTGAAATATGGATGTGACCCAATACCTCCCTTTTAATTCAATCTTTTTCCAGCCCATCGCTGGAATTTACACAACGTTTTATTGACTATGGTATCAGAAGCTATCAATTTGCTGCAGCCTCATAAAAATAAAATAGTGATACAGAAGAGAAACTGCTGTGTCAGACACACTTCAGCTATTCCCAGCTTTCCTCACCCCTTCATCTACCCTCTCATCATAAACATCACTATTCTGTTTGCCTCTTGCTTCTCCTAACCATTAAAACAGGGAACCAAGACCACAGCCCATAGGCTGTTAACATAAGATCCAGAAATGTGTCAAATATTTGGTGTCTGAAATATTTCTTGGCTCCAACTAGTAGAAAGGAACAAACAAGAAAGCAAATAGCATAAAATCAGGTGTGTCTGTGGGCAAGAGAGAGATAAAAGCAGGGCTATATATTTAAAATGGAGCAAGAGTGCTTTCGCACACCATGATTGCTATGGTAATTACCCATTTTAACGCATATTAGTGCAAACAGCTGTGCAAAATGCATATAAGTGGTGGAACATAAGTAATACTCTTTAATTAAAAAAATTACAAGGGTTTGTTGGTTTTTTTTAAAATGAGTTAAATGCATTTTGCTTATAGTGCTTGATCCCTTTTGACAGTAGTATCTCCCAGGGACCAGTAACAGGATGCACAGTAATAATTTGCCTCTTGCTTTAATTCCATGTGTATTACAGATACCTTTGTTGGGTGAATTCAACAGTAATTTTTGGAATAGTACCTTTGTTTTGGACCTGAAAATCATATACTTTCAGCAATACTAATGCTGTTTACTGTAAATCATGCATGTTCACATGTCAAAGACAGAGCATTTAATAAAAAAGGTAAGACAGTTTGGGTTTGGGATAGTTACAGTGCTTCTCTTGTGACTGTGCAAGGTGGCTCTGGTAAAATATATTTAGTAGAGGGAGCTGCAGGTATTTGGACAAAAATTATGGCCCTGTGTGGCTTGAAGCCATGAGGGACCACAACATATTGTTTTCCATAAAGAGACAAAATGTTTAGGACAAAACACAAGATGAGATCCTAAAACTGCAGTCTTCCCCAGGAAGTTTCAAGTCATTCACTATGGCGTTTGCTGACAAGAACAGTTCCCATAAGTATATGCCCAAAGAGATAAACTTTATGCTGTATGCCAACTTTATGATGTGATAAAAGTTTGTGTTTGAGGTACCTTACTGATTATCTATTAGGTGGAAGAAAAAGAATAAAACAACCAATTAAACAGTAGCTCTTGTGTCTGTATCTTAGCTAACCTGGTAATTGAAAAACAGCCCAAATTTTTCCCTCCCCCACCCATTTCCATGTAGCATTTCAAGAACTCTGTCCAAGAATATCACTATATGAAAAAAAAACCATCATCTCAAAATTATTAAAATCTCTGTGGGAATTCATGATTAATTTTAAGGCCTGGCAGATTAAAATACATTATTATGTACACTCTAGTGCATCCTTTCAGATATTTTCAGAATCTGATTTTGCTCTCTTGATACACACCAATGATTCTACATGTATCTAGTAGATTGCAAGGAATAGATTAGCATTAAAGAGGCAGTATTGTGTTGTTAGGTTGTTATGTGTAACTTGTGCTCATACATTAAGAAAAATGTAGCTGGCATTCCCTTGGACATGACCAGACCCCTTAAAAAAAGGAGAGAATTATTACTAGTTGGTTGTAATGCATTTGCAGAGTACTACTGAAATTCTGACCTTTAGTACATTAACTGGCTGTTTTTACCCAGTTCCCAAGCAGAGTAAGATCTACAGTATCTTGTTTAGGGAATGGAAATAATGGATTTATTAGTAGGATTTGTTAAACTTTTGATTCCTGAACATTTTACCTTTAGCTCTGGACCTAGCTTTCCGGTTATTCTATTGTTCTAAACAATAAAAAATCAACAACATTCAACATCAAGCAGACAGAAAAAGGTGGGTTTTATTTGGGACTGACTGACCATTTGCTCATTAGTGCAAAGTCATTCATTCACAGTTTAGCTTCATGAATGTTAAGGTTCCCAGCTTCGGCAGCTGTTGCATTTCTGACTAGAAATCTGAAGACCCATTTAGCATCGATTTTCCATCATTCAGAAACATCTTTATCCTCCATCCTGACCAGGTAAGTAGAAGTTTTCTCATGTGATTCTCACGTAATTAACTTTGGTACTCTTGCACATTCCACCTACAGCTTGGCCTCAACCTGTGTGAGTTGTGGGCACATAGACAGGACAAAGGACTCTGAGAGCCTTATGGCTGACACTGACAGTGTCCTGTTTATATGCTCAGACATCATACAGGGTTCAGGATCAGACCCAGCTGACCTGTCATCACAATTCCCATTTTTTCCCTGGCTCTGTTATGAAGATATTCCCTCTCTTTCAAGTCTTTTCCCCCTAGGTACTGCATATATGGCTTTGCTGAAATTACTGGTGTTTTGCACCCATTGTAACATCAATCAGACCCTCCTGCAGCAGGGATCTCTGCAGGTCATTATTTAACATGGCCACAAATGTCACGCCATCTGCAAACTCCTTCATAATGATTTTATCTTTTCTTCCATGTCACTGAAAATGTTAAATGATACACAGCCAAGAACCAATACCTGCAGAACCCTACTAGCAACCACAAACACAGTGAGTGTTCCTTGTAACTACATCTTGAGAAGTATCTTTTCACTAGCTTTAATGCATTTAACATGAGCCACACTGGTTTTCTTTTGCTGTACTGTGCTAATCAAAATACTTTGAATAACCAAGTAGAATACTTTACAAAACTTCATATATAATAACTCAATATAATTATCAATTAAATTAGCAATCTCACAAACATTTTAGGAAGTTAGTTTTACAAGAATAGTTTTCTATAAAACCATGTTAAATGTCACTAGTTAAACGACTTTATCTATCAATCAAATTCTCTGTCAGTAGTCCCATTTCAAAACTCAGAACTAACATGAGACTGAGAAGCCTGGGATGGAATCATAGTATTTTCCCTTCTTTAAACACCGGCAAAATGCTTTCTTTCTGTTTCTCCTCTATAACATCTCTCTTGTTTAAAAAATTACTGACAATCAACATAAAGGAACAAATCTAAATAAAACATTTAAATATCTCCATAAAACACCTGATGATTTTAAACAGCTTTCACAAAGGCTGTCTATCATCAGCATTACACACTGCTGGGAATGCTGTAAAACAGTTCAACAACAGGTTTTTTTCATTTGGTTATAAGTTTATTTTTTCCCTGAATGAAAAAGAGACTGCTTTTGAATGTTTCCACCATTTTGTATTATAAATGTTTATTCTAACAGGTTCATCTCCTTCATTATAAACACCCTTCAATTCAAGTTATTTTTATTCTTTTTAATCTAAAAAGATTCTTATTTTCTTTTTTTTTTTTTATCCATACATTTCCTCTTGTTCACTAGCTTGGATTCTATTTTTTTTTTCATTTTCTGCTTAATGTATGTTCATTAATATTGGCATCTCATTTTATAACTTTTTCCTTTTTGTTCCGGTGTTTAGAGTGGTTATATTTCCATGCTTTCTTAACTCATATAGCCTTTTTTCTGGACTTGTGTCAATTTGGTGAGATAACGATTTCTCAAACGGTTTGCAGCTACCATTCATATTTTTCTGCTTAAATTACACAGCTCAGATATTTTAGGCTGTGTAAAATACACCTTTTCTAAAGCAACAAACATGTTGTTTGGGGGTTGGGTTGTATTCTTTTTTCACATAAGAAACACAGCCGATTTACAATCATGAGCAGTTGTCAGATTTTATTTCAGACATAAATTTCTCTTCTTCTATTAGATGATTTTGTGTATAACTTTCATCGTTTTGGAAACAGCCAACATGGGGTTTTTTGTTGTTCTGAAAGTTATGAAGCTGTCATCCATGCTTTTAAAAGATTCCAAGAACATTTTAGTTCCAGCAGCCAGATACTTCCTGCACATGTCAATCACATTGAAGTCTGTTCATGTAATATAGCTTTTTTCCTCCTACATCTTATATAATGAAAGATGTTTAAAGGAATGGCCATTCTGTTTTCTTGTGTGATTTGGAAGTCCAGAGAAGCTGCCAATTGTTGCTTCATCTTATTCCTTATCTGCTATACTTTTGATTGTAAGCATTTGAGATAATTTCCTTCAGAGCTGCCAATGACTCAGAAGCAAGCAGTGGTGTAGTTGAGGCAGAGTGCTTTTCTTCCTGTTCCTTTGCTCATCTGGCTCTTCCTAAAAAAAAAAAAAAAACAAACAAAAAACCCCTCAACCAACCAGCCCAAAACACCACAAAAAACACCCCCAAAAAATCGAACAACAACAACAAAAACAAGCAAGCAAAAAACTATAAAAACCCCCGCAAAACAACAAAAAAAACCAACCAAAACTACGAAACAAAACCCCCTTATCAAACCAGGCATGAAATTCTTTTCATTTCATAATAACCACTAAGTAAAATAAAAGAGTTATTTGTGTTTGAAAATCACAGTTGTTTTATTGATTCACAGAAACATTTTCTACATAGCATTGCTTACAGACTCAAGACATTCCTAAGCCAGGGGGACTGTCCATCATGTGCTTTTGTCTCATTGCAGAATGACATAAGCAGTAGCAAAATGCAAGACAATGCAGAATCAGGCTAAAATGAGGGTAAATTACATATACTGTTGCTTTCAAAGGTGACTCCCTCTCCAAATGCCTCAATCCCTGGCATCTGAGCAGCATGAGAACATCTGCACTATCAGAGGCACCACACATCCCATTCCCATGTAACTTACTAAAATCTCTTAGTTTGGAGTTCATCCCCTCCTCTCTCACCCTTAGGTGCCTCTGAGGTAGAAGTCAAACATTGGCCATGCAGGCTGCTTCTCTAGTTCCTTCTGATGAGCCAAAACTAGAAACTGTTTTTGCTGGTGTGGCTATTTTCTTCCCTACACTTCAATGCACCTGCTTCTATGAAGCAGAATTGGTGAGAGTAGTGGGTGTGGAGAGAGAATTCTGTGAGGGCTCTGACAATCTAAGGTACATACACTGTAAAAATATGATCATGGAACATGCTTCTGCAGCTCCAGCGGTGCCGTCTGAAAAATGTATTGTGTTGCCTGCAGTGAAGGTCTGGAGCACTGATGAAACTTAGCACTGTTTTGTAGGCACTGATTTTTGTCAAATACTATTTTTTGTTTCTTTGTTTATTTGTTTGCTTCCCCTTGCCTTGCAGATGAGTTGTTTGTTTCTTACTTAGAGCAGCCCTGAAGAAGACTTCTCCTTCCTCTGCCACTTTTATAATTGGCTGAATCTTGGAGTTCAGTTGGGAAGCCTCAGGATTTCCAACAATCCCCACAGCTAAGCAGGTAGAGCAGCTTTATATCCTGTCACCCTCCCATAATGACAGGGTTGGCTGCACGGACATAGGGAAATAATGTGCACCTCTTCAATCAGAGAAATAATGAATGTATCTTTAAATAAGGGTTGGGGAAAGTACTCTGCAAGGTATCAGGTATTGCGTTAGAACAAATTTATGGCACTTGCTCACTACCCAGATCTGAGACTTGCATCCCTACTACAGTTGTTAAATGAAAAACTAAAGAGCAAGTTGATGGGCTGGTGCAGTATCCTGCACCACAGGGCTCATCTCCTCACCAGCAACCACAGGAGAAATAGAGAATGAGGAAAAACAATGAAACTGCAGCGCAGTTAGACAAGATCAGTCTAGACACAGAAGAGAGAATAAAATCAACAAACAGAAGTAGTGGTCACTCCTTGAGATGCATCTGAGAGTTCGTTTTGGAGGTAAACTTCAAAATAACTGGAAAGCTCTTTTTTTTTATTTTCTTGATTATGTGGGTCAGAGACTGAAGAAATGTATGCAAGTGTAGTGGGTTTAACACAGCAAGAAAACAAGGCAAAACTGAATGTGATTAGTCACAAAATGGATCTGAAGATTTAGAAGAGAATCACATGAGAATAAGCCAATAATGTTTAAAATTGCTTTAATTTCTAAAAAAAAGAATAACTGGCATTGGTGTATATTTTACTGCCTTTGACACTTTTTTACTAAAAAAAACCCCAAGCCTGCAAGAACTCAAGCAGTTTGCAGTCTTCATTTCTTCCTCGGCAATATAAATGGCAGAATTTTTTCCAGTGTAGAAAAACCCAAACTATCTCACTGCACCATCTGTCCACTACACCTCAACAGCAGGACTATCTCAACTTCAGAGAGACCTCCTCTTCCTGCCAAACATGTAAGACCACAACTTCTCCACCAAGCTGTGTCCATACCTCATTGGGAAGTACTCTGCTGCTTTGCACCAAAACTGACCTTTGTTTTTGTCTGCCAGGTGGGAAGAAGATTAAACATACAGCATCTGCAGTGACTCTATAGGTACATTTAATGCTTAACAGCTTAAATATCTCCACAAGGAGTTTCATCCTGGGTACTCATCTGCCGGTGACCCAAATGGACTAAAGAGGAGAAAGTTGGGCATGGAGGAGGTCAGGGTGTGGAAGTTACAGTACTCATGTCAGGAGGTGATCAGAAAGCTGATACTCTGCACTTTCCTGCTCCTCAGTGAACTGATTCACTCTGAATGGTTCATTTATTTATGTGACCATCTAGGGGGAAAACGTCTTTAATTGCAGGCTCCATAATGTGTTCTTCACATTAAATTCCAAAGTGCTGATTTCAGAGGATTCTGTTTAGAGGTCCATATAGTTTTGTTGGTGAACTGTGCTCATTCTTTAACTCTCTTGGTTTTGTTGACATTATATTTTTTATAACACTATAAATCACCTTTTGAAGGCAGCTAACTGTTATTAACCCCTTTGTACAGAGGGAAAACAAGTTATGACACTAAAAATAGTAATATACATTTACTCCAGTGCAGTCTATGTAGGGATAAAGTATAACTAAATATAGAAATGGGAAGTACATTCCATATTTTGAAGTAAAGCTCTCCTTAAACCCTAGTGTTCATATTTTGACAAAGGTAGATATATTTTTTTCTCTCATGTCTCTTTCTATCCTTGAGCAGGTTGGGGATTTTTACCCCCAAAGACATTATCTTTCCATGTCTTCTGACTGCTTTTGTAGGTTTTCTTAAAATAAACAGGAACAACAGGGCAAAAAAACCCATCCAAATATTTGCTGCCTTTCACTGCATCTAAAGATCAGTCTCAAGAGTGCAGAGACCTTCATGAAATCTAAAACAAAAAAAAAAATCAGTCTTGGAAGTCAGCTTTTCCAAATGTTAGAGATTAGTTCTTCAGGAAACAAAGTCCTGCCAAGGATTTCTCTGATACAAGTGGGTTTATCATGTGAGTACATTTGCTCACATCTCTTTTCCAGAAACCCAGGTGTTGTGTATGACACGTGACTCATCTTCTAGGTTGTGAACTACATTTTAACCCCATTTCTGAGATGCTAAACTCATGGATGATGGTGAAAAACAGTAAGGCGAACTTGCCTTGCAGCCAAGATTTTAAAAGCATAATAACTCTACTTTTTTAGATAGTCAGAAGTTAGTGAACCATTGAAAATGACCCAGTTCATTGAGCACAGCCAAACAGATGGAATTCCAGCCTTGCCATGCTTCGGTGACTCTCTGAACAATACAAAATCTTCCTTCAAATATGACTCCACCAAACTTCCTGCCTTATGCACATAATATTTGGGTATGTTTTGGTCACTTGTCAGTTCAGCTCACCATGTTTTGGGATAGAGTAGGTGACAAATTGCTGGCCTATTTTTTGGGCTTTTTTCCTCAGAGCTTCTAAAACTTCAGCTGTTTTTTTTAAGGCTTAAAAAAACAAACAAAAAAAGGAACCTATAGTATGGTCTTTGTTGGAAAATGTCTGACCAGGCTCTGGTCCTTGAAATGCAGTGGCTATTTTCCCTTTTTTCATTTGACTTTACTACAACTGAATGCTGACAAAATACATTTACTGCACTTTTGTGATTTACAGCAAGCTTCTTGCTCAGCAGCTCTAAAGGACATGGTGGCCCTGTGGCCACCAAAGAGAAACCACCAGTACTACCTGTGAGCTGCCTGCTGCAGCAGGGAAATGAGGAGGAAGATAGAGTAAATGTGGAAAAATTAAGTATAAATACAGTCAGAAGGCTGCCATCACTTCCTATGGGGCAAGAGCAGAGAAAGATTAAGGATGGAAGGCTTAGGGTGAGGTATTGATTTGCTAAATCAGTGCTGAGCATGGCAGAGACCTTCTCTTCGAGCCTGAGTATTGTATGTTTTCCTAAGAGAAACTGTCCAGGGCTCTGGTGCTCATGGACTGACAGCAGTGAGCAGGCCTAGGTGGGATGGGCTTCAAACTAAGTGCAGGAAGCTGTGTTTAGAAGTACTGTAAGGTATAAATCTTCCACCATGCCTGAACTCCTTGGAAAAAGATCTCCATTTCAAATTCATTTTGAAGTGCCTTTAGCAAACTCCCCACTCCTCTTCCTCAAAAAAGTAGTAGAATCTTAGTGTTTGTTTCTTTTTTTAGTGACTCCTTTTTTAGGAGTTGATTGACTAGATACTGCTTGGTGTCCTGGTTTTGTCTGGGATAGAGTTTCTTTTTTCTCAGTAGCTGGTGCAGTGGTCTGTTTTAAATTCAGTATGAGAATAATGCTTCTAATACACTGCTGTTTTAGGTCTTGCTAAATACTGCTTACCTTGAGCACTTAGTTGCAGGTTGGGGTTAAACTGTGACACTTGTGAAAAGAAGGACCCATACCAGTACATCAAAGGGTAACAAAGTAAAAATGGCCTGCTGAAGTCATTCAGCCTGGGCTGTATTAGATCACATAGCTGTGGCATGAATAGGGAAATATTCATCCACTGTGCAAGGAAAAGGTATCATCTGAAATAGAGAGGTGACTAAAAGGCAAGAAAAGGAACATGGTCTGGGCAGGCATGGAGAAGGGCTGGAAGGATCAGGGGAATGAAAATCTCTTTGTATGTCAGACCATAGGGCACTTACTTTGTGTAAGAAACAAAGCCTCTGAAGAGGTATTTCTCCTCTGGCTGTGTGCATCCATAAGGCAAGTAAAAAGATAAACACAGAGATGGAGCAGAGTCTACAGGACAGTGTAGGCAGAAGCACACATGGGTATAGGCTCATACTCAACCTGGATGTGGCTCTGAAACACCTGAAGAAAGTTCACTGGCTTCCTGCTAAACTGGGGTAAGCAAGACCAAGCAGAGCTCAGTGGTATATCTGGCATGGCTTCACATAAGGAGGGGCTCCCTGACCCAGAGCTCATTTCTCAAGTAAAGATGTCTGCACCTGTAACTAGTACTTGGTATTTATCCTAGGAGAGACATCTATCAGGTGTAAAGACAAAATCTTCCTTTTTTCCCAGGTTGGTGTGGTGGCCCTCTCCCAAGGCAATGCAGCCAGGTTTGTCTGCATTTCTACTATAGCAAAATCTATCTTTGCTATACCCATTTAGCAAATGAGGGGCTGTCATTCAAATGCTTTCCACCTGCACCTTTTTCACTGTCTTTTCTTTAAGAACATGTCCCTGAAGCCTCTCTGTGTGGTAATGGGGGACAGCAATCTATTAAACCTGCAACAATAACAGGCAATAACAGTGTCCTTGGCATGTGGGCAAGTCCCTATCTTCCTGGAAAGATTTTAGCCAATTTGTACAAGTGCCTCCCTCTTCAGTTCCTCTCTGTGTGCGTACACCAGCTGGGTTACAGACAGCTCTGCTACCTGCAAATGGCTGTAGCCACACCTGTAAAGGCCCTGTCCATCACACAGCCCTGGTCAGCAGCCCTCCTTGGACAGGCAACCGGTGCTGAGTCATGAGCACATCTGCTCCTTTTCAGGGAGCTGGCACAGATACCTGCTGTATTACCTCCTGGGTGAACCAAGAAGGGAAATAAAATGCAAAGAACTTACCGATCATCAAAAATAGTGACTCACATGAGAGGAGCTCTTCTCTGGTAGCTGTCAGCTCAGACTGTAAAACACTTGAGGATGCTCCAGTGGCTGGGTGAGGTTTATATCCATCCCCTGAATTCTCCAAGTACTCCTGTTTGGGGTACTTTGGGATTTACTAATACTAGGTGAGCCACACCACAGCCCTGTGGTAGGCAAAGATCACACAGGATTGTCACCATACACCATACTGACCAGATGGGATGCTGGGGTAGCCTGACTAGTGACTCACAGAAACATTTTCTGTCCTGTCTCAACCCGGGCAATTGCCAGCAGGCTCTCCTGGCTCCATGCAGGCCCTGAACTTTGCAGCAGGCACCCTGGAGTCCAGGGGAGGCCATGCCCTGGCCCCCACCATCAGCACGAATGGGGTTTGACTCGCTGGCTCCTAAACCCTTGGATGGGTTGCCCTCACTGGGCAGAGGGCAGGGCAGGCACTGCCAACCACCCTGGTCTGGAGCACCTTCCCCTCTTGGTGGGGTGCATATTCTCTGCTGAAGGCAAATAATCTTTGTTAAGCCTCTGCCCTAGCCACAGTGGCATCCATTTAACCAACAGAGAGAGGCAAAAAGCAATCATCTTGTGTGATCCAGCGGGAAGCTGGACAAGGAGAAACTATTCACAATATATTAATGCCTGGCTTGAGCCTAGTAAGTGTTGTTATAATTAGGTGGCATTAATTAGTGCTGGAAAAGACTGTCATGTTTTATACCAAACCTTCGGCTAAAAGATAGGAGCAGAATACTTTTCTTGAAAAAAATTCCATGTATATTTTCTTGTTTTACTAGTAGGGATTTTTAATCAGTTGAATGAACTTGTATGTACTAGTTAACTTTGCTGGAGTTTAGTGGTTGTATTTAAAGCAGATTTTATCCTAGAATGATATTAATTTGATAGGATCCCTGATCTGTAAAACCATTGGTTATCTTGGTCTCTCCTGATAAGAAAAAAAAAGTGCCGAGGGTTTCCAGTTGGTGAGCACATTTGGGCAGAATCTTTCACACGTCACAAATTGCAGATGGGAGGCAGTGATCTCGAACATGCAGTCACATTGCGTGACCATCTGACACCTTCCATTTAGAAAAATAATACTTTCCTCACAGCATACGCTCCCTGCTGCAACCAGCACCAAAAATTATGCCTGGGAGAGCTGTTCCTCCTAGACTAAGGTCTTAAATATTTCTTAGGCTGCTTTTAAAAGATTCATGCAGCAGCACCACCTCACTCACATCCTGCTAAACCAGAGAAAATACTGAAATTCTTCCCCAGACGGTGTTAATCACAAAATAGCTGAAAAGAACAAAAGGGGGAAAAAGACAGCAGGAAAATTATATACTCACACTAGCAGAGTGAACAATGGAAGGCTCTTGTATGTGTAATTCAAACATGTCCATGTAAAACACCACATGGAGTTATTTCCTATTGCTACCAGTCTCAGCTGCATAAAATCCCATAACTATGTGGAAGTTCAGCTTTCAAATGCCCTGGTTTTGTGGATAATTCCTTTTGACAATGTGGTGTACTGATGTTCGTTCATTTGAAATAGCAATGGCCATTTCAGGGTGTCCTTTGCTATATATTGAGGTGTCAGTAGTGATAAAAAAAATCTTTACTGTGTAAGGACAAAGCCACGTGAATTTAAAGGGTGACATCTCACACTAGCCTATTGTGTCCTCTTTGTTACTATATCCCAGCAAAAAACAAGAATAAAAATCAACCAATTCTCACTCTTTCTACCCAAATCACAAGGCTGACTAGGTACATATATATTAATCTATGTTATTATCAGCTGTAGCTTGGTGTGACCTGAACCAGGAGGCACCTCCTTCTGTTCTGCCTGAAGAGTGTAATCTTAAAGACTTGACCATGTTTTCCTATTCATCTGCCTAGCAGATGTGCCCCACAGCCACACCAGCCAAGTATTAAATTTCTGCAGTGTCTTCCTTCCCTCATCACATCATCACCATTTCAGTCTCTGAGTGCCATTGAGATCCACGAAGAGGAGATGCCTGGTTAGCTGTTAAAATGTGGGTGTTTTCCTAGAGGGTGGGGCACTGTTTGGTTGTTGTACTGGTGACATTTATCAAACTGATGGGAGGGCAAACATCTCACCTCATTTTGTACAGGGATATGCCACTCTGGCTGCTGTGCATGTCCTGTGAGCCACAGAAAATCCCTGCAAGGACCTCTCACATCTACCTTGCAGGGCTGAGTCAGGGAATGTCTCCTCCCAACACCCTAGCAGGGACTCCTCCAGCCTCCAGCAGTTTTTTGGCAGTTTTGTGTCACTGCAGATTTCTGGCCATTTTGGCCATCCTGAACCCCCCGTGTAGAAATACGGATGTTGCAAAGACCCATCATGCAGAAATAACAATTAGTGTCTGCCACCATGGGCCAAGTGTGTACTCATGGACCAGAGAAGAAAGGCTCTGCCTTCTTTCCTGTCTTCTTGCATATCCAGAAGATGTGCCAGAAGCACTGGGGAGGCCACACCTCAGTACTGGTGAGGCTGCACTTTGAGGGCTCTGTCCAGATCTGGGTGCTCACTACAGGAAAGATGGTGATGTGCTGGAGCGTGCCCAGAGAAGAGCAGTGAAGCTGGTGAAGGGTCAAGAGAGTGTCATGTGAGAGACATGGGGTTTATCCTGGAGAAAAGGATGGTCAGGGGAGACTTTGTTATTCTCTACCACTGTGGCCCTGAAAACTCTACTTTTCGATCTTGTTTACACGATTTCTAAGCACTTTCCCCGGACAGTGACTGTAAAAACAGATATGTGTACATTCTTTCTGATACACATCTTGTGATGGACGTCTCACACGACCAGTGTGATTGGAAAGGTGGTAACCTAACTATCCAGTCCCTGGTTATTGCTGAGAATCTATAAATACTGAAAGTTGTAAGAATAAAACCAGTTTTTTCCCTGTCATACAGGAGCCGTGTTTGTGTGAATCATTGTGTGTCCTACAGCAATATACCACTGCCTGAAAGGAGGTTGTAGATTGGTGGGGGTTTCTCCCTTCCCACTGCAAGCAACAGGATAAGAGGACATAGCCTCACCCTGGACATGGGTGGGCTCAGGTTGAACATCGGAAAAGGGTATTTAAGCACTGGAATGGGCAGTGTAGGAAGTCAGAGTCACCATCCCTGGAAGTTGTCAAGAAATGACTGGATGTGACATGTAGTTTAGTTGGTTTAGTTGGCATGGTCCTGTTCACTCAAAGGTTGGACTCAAACTTGGAGATCTTGTCCAGCCTAATGGTTCTATGATTCCAAGATCTTTTCAACACCCCAAGTCCTGAACTGGCTCTTTGAAAGCCAGTTTGAGAGATTAGATCCTCCAAACTCCTGTCTTGTACTTTCCAGCTCAGGCCTCCACAGACTTCCTCCTTCCCACAGCATCCTCTCCTGCAAGGTCTTCTTTGCTATGTTGCAGCTGTGTGAAGACTGTGCTGCTTTCACAAGGCACACATGACTTCTGGGCATGGTGTTACCCACTGCCTCTTTCCTGGTAGAAGAAGGTGGGCTCCCTCCCTGGCAGAGTGGTGAGTGCTGCACCTCTAGAGCTGCAGCTGCATGCAGTGTGCAGTTAGTGTGTCTGTGCCAGGATCTACAGGCAAGGAAATCACTGTGCACGGAAGCTGGGAGGACAAGGAAGCCCTGGTTCATGGCAAACAGCCAAGATGGGCATGAGGGAGATGTGCAGCTGCCTTATTCTTCCTCTAGCCCCCACTGTGGATGTGCATGCCACCATGGCCAGTGCCAGCATCTCCGTTCCCTTTCAGGTGATGTCCCCTGTGTGGTGTCTGGCTACACAGAGGCCCCTCCTGCCCCTCCCACCAACAGCCTTGCCGGAGGTGCTGGTGCCTCCTGGCCCCACAATCAGCTACTCCATCTACCCATGTGGTCATGGACTGCCTTGTACAGTGTCCTGGAGAGCAGGGGTTGCAGTTTTAGGGTGTTGCAGGACTGGTTCACTTTGGGCACTGAGGCAAAATTTTTCCCCTTGGAGCTAAAATGATCTGATTCTGAAGTGTCTCCCTCCTGAGATTATTTAAGCAGAGTATGGGCTTAAACCTCTCATTTTAAGTCTATAGGCACCTACATAGATCACCACAGACTGTGACTGTTGCCTTGTTAGGAACACAAGCCTCACGTTTTCTTCCCAAAAGCAAAGATCAAGTGGTGATTCCAATGTCCATCACAGGAAGAAAAAAAACTAATGACTTTCCAGAATAAGTTCTCCTCCCCAGTGGGAGTACTGCCTGCAGGTGAAGCCTGGGGGTACTCAGAATGGGAGCCAAGTCCTCCCTGTGGCTCAGAACAAGCTACATTATTTTGGGGCAGATGGTTGGATACCCAAACCCTAGACTTTTCTGCCTTGAATCCCATTTTTCTGACCTATTAGATTAAAAGTTGTGACCTGCTTCTTATATCTCATCCTTGTGCCTGCCAGGAGTCATCAGTGTGTCTGGATCAGTAAGGCTGAGCCAACTGGTGAACTTGTCTCATTATCTCCTTGCCGAAAACTTACAAGCGTTACTTATTCTTGGATACTTGTAATTTTTATGCTTTTCCTACCCAGAAGATTAGCTCAGGCATAGCAGAGCTCAGAGCACAAACCCATCTTTTGGCATTAACTTATCCTGGGCTGGCTGTCATTTTACAGTACTTGCACAAAAAGAGTAACTAGCAACAGCACTTACAAATCATAGATTATATTGTATTGGTTTAGCTCATATTGTTTGCCTTAAATTTATATTGTGCTTTAAATGTCACCCATTAAAATTATTAGGGCAAGGTTTGCCCTCAGTTTACAACCCCTCTCCCAAGCAGCTCATAAGAGAAGCTGCTGCACAGTTGTCCTCACCTCATTTTAGTCATGCTGTAGAAGTCAGAGAGAGTGTCCAGAGAGCTGTAACACAGCCTTGAGCTGTTTCACTCCCAGAGATCTCAGTTTGTTAACCCTGGTACCAAACCAGGTAAAGTGCCTTAGAAAGATGCATTTGCTTTCATCAAACCCCCCCCCCCCTCCCCCCCGCTAAATTCTTGACTTCTGGTTGGGTGCAGTTGTGCAAAAGTGGATTAGGGACCAAAAAGCCCCACCATGCCTTTGGCAATAGGTTTTTCTGAGTTCCCATCTAAGCCTAAAGATGGCCACTCCTTTATCTAGGAGAGTAGTTTAATTAATGTACTCCTTCTTACTGTTATTCTGTCCCATGTGTTGCTTTGCATTTTTTGTCTGTCCTCACATTTCCTCTAAAACACAGTTCTTAAATAGCTTCAGCCGTGCATACAGAACTTTCTGTGGATGTTCTTAATCTGTGAAAACAAGATGTGTAGCAGAAACAGTAATGCAGCCCTAAGCACAGAGATGCCAGTGACACTTCTTCAGTGCCTTTAAACTGGTGAATGTGATTTTATTTTGGCTAGTGACAAATCCCAGTGATGAAATGTCAGCAGTGTTTACACAGAAGTCAGACAGTGCAAAATTAACCCTTCCCAGCACTGCTCTCAGGGCAGAACAGAGCTGTTGTTTCCTTCTGAGGATGAGGCTGGCAGAAAAGAAAGAAACGGGTATGGAAGAATTGCCAAAGGCCCATCTGGAGGGTCAGCAAAGACCACAAGAAACTGGCCATGCTCTGTGTGACACACTGAACAAGCCATGAATTTCTTTTGAGTTGTCCTGGGCAGAGTTTTCCTGATGAAGACAACATCACAATTTGTGCAGCTTTCCCCGATGGGAGTTTGAACCAAAATCACAACTGTCTTCCAAGCCCATCTTTGCCTTTACATACATGATGCCCTGTTCTCCCAGCTTCTGTAGGACAATTTAGGTGTGATACAAAGCTAGACAAAGTTTAAGTGAGAAACTGGAAATATATTTCACCATGCAACCCACTGACTACTCATTAACAGCATGAGTAAAGCCTTGTGCAAACCTGAAGTTTTATTGTTGCTAACCAAAATAGCTGTAAAGCTCAAATGAAGGAAGAGGTCAGCTTTGAGTTTATGTGCACAGAAATACACAAAGGACTATAGACTTCCTTGTTGGCTTTGTTTGGAGCAAAGAGAAGTGCTAGCTGTGCCTGAGAATATGTAGGGTTCCCTGCACTGGTAAGGGAGGAAAGTGTTAATGAGGAAAAATTTACTAAGTCAGAGCTATTAACCTGTCTCTTTCAGAGATTTTATGACAGTAGCAACACCTTTCTTCTTCCAGATGTGCTGAGCAATTCTAGTTCCCCTGGAAGTTTAAGGTAGGTGCAGACATTTAGTTGCTTTGAAAATTATGTTGCATCATACTCACCATGTGAACTTTATTTATTTAAGCTCAATCCTTAAAATGCTCCTTGGAAGCAACTGCCCTATGGCTCTGAAATGTGAGCTGAATTAAACATAACCATCAAAGACAGACTTACCATGGCCTGTGTCTCAGCTCATGCTTTGGCACAATGCAGTATCTTTTACACACAGACAAGTAAGATAAGACATAAAGCTTCACACCTGATGCAACACACACTGAAAAGCAAAGAAACAGTGAGAAGAAAGGAAAATAGAAGGAGGGGTCTGAATGTTTGCTTCCTGGCACAGTTTTCCCCTTTTAGGAATTTGATTTAGGCTTGAAATGCCCTTATAGAGAAAGAAACTGCAGTCTTTGTTTCTGAGGCTTTAGAGCAGCCAAAGTCCTCTCTCCTTGCTTTTTGGTCATTGGTTGTGCTCTTCAGAGGCCATTTCATCATGTTGTAAGGTAAGACAAGAGTGTGACCCAGATTCTGCTCTCTTGGGTGCTGTGGCTCAGCTGTATATACTAATGTTGCTTGGGGTTTCACTGCTTCCACCCTTCCTACTGTTCAGGTAAATTTGATTTCCCACTGCAACACATAAAGAGCAACAATACATGCTCCAAGGCATCATCTCACACCTCTTTGTCTTCAGCCATGAGAAAAAGTCCCTTTTAAAGGCACTTTGCTTGCATTCATATGGCTTCTTCTCTTCTTTATAATATGTAATATTTTCATTGTATTTTCCTATGATTCTTTCCCCAAGATCTTAGATAAACCACAGAACACCAAACAAACTTGCAGTTACTTCCCAGGGCAATAAAAGCTAAGGGTCAAATGAAGGAGAAAACCTGACTTCAAGGTAGACCTATAAAACCTTGTTCATTTCAGGGTCAGCACAGGAGTCTGCAGTAGAGATGTCTGTCTAACAGCTGGTTGCCATGTCCTACAAACACTTTTCCTGCTGGAAGCATGTTGGAAGGCATTTTAAGGGCAGTGCTGGTTAAGGAGAGTCAGCCCAACAATGAGCATGGAAAGATCATTGGATTCTTGAATGCAGAATAATTCCCGAAGGATCCTTTTATATTTCACGTGACATAGTATCCTTCAGAATTTCATAGGGCTTTAATCAAATAACAGCCTCTCAAGTGCATGTGGTGGTGTACATTTTTCACTGGTTCCTCAGAGACTCTTCCCTCTCCCTCTCAACCTGGAATTACATACCCCTTACGCTTGTCAATTGAGAGAACACATTATTGACTGCACCTCTTGCTGGTTACTTATGGAGTGAGGAGAACAAAACAAGCATAGGGCCAGGCATGGCTTGAGAGGAAAATCCCCCTCTTCAGAGTCGTGGCCAACTTACTTATTGTGATGAAAGACAATAATAATGCTAAAAATGAAACAGACAATGTAGAGCTGACAACTTTGTTCCTGAGAGAGGCATAAGGGATTTGAAAAGGTTCTGAAGTATTTTCTAAAGAGATCACTTTACCCATGACAGAAAAGACAGAAACATGGCAACAGCTGTGGTAGCACACTAGAGCTGGGGAATAACAGCTCACCGCTTAATTCCAGTGTCTGAAAGGGTCATTTGACCATCTGATTCCATTTCAGCAAATCATCTTCTATGCAAAGCTTGTGCCTGTTTGTTGCTCCTTTCTTAGCAGCAGAAGAGATGCTTCTGAATGTTCACATCTGCCCCACACTAATATTTTTTAAAGGCTTTAAGTTTTATTCTCGACATCTCTGCGTGAAGTCCCTTTCTTCAGACAACTCAAGAATGCTTTGAAAATATTTTTTTATTGTAATTCTGGTGGCCGCAGCATAGGTGGCATTCAGAAGGATGCAGCTCACTGGACTGGAGCCATGGGGAGGGTGGAATTCAGCCCCCTGCATGCTTCACCAGGCTGTGCCCTGCCAAGCTTTCTCCTGCCTTGCCTCCTTGGAGCTGCCCTGTGCTGGAGAGTTAAAAGAAAACTGCAGCCATATCATGGGGGCCAACAACAGCTGGAGGTATAGTGTGAGAAGCACTTGCCACCATGAATAAACATTGAAATGTATTTTTTTTAAAAGTTGCTAATTCTGCTTGGCATTTCTGAGCCCAGCACTGAAAGCATCCATCTTGTTAAAAATTATGTTATTTGTGACAGTAGTAGTATTAGAAGAGACTGCAAACAAGTTTTCAACCTGCTTTCATAATGATTTAACAACCAAGAAAGTAATCAATATTTTAGGGATACATTTTCTACTGTGCCTTTAGTAGACTCCATTTTTGCCCATACAGAACTAAATCTACAGATCTAGTGGTGAAAATATCTGAGTGCATGTGTCAAAAATGTACATGGGAAATAATACACCTGCAACATTTACAGCCCAGCACTGAGTTTATACTGTGACTTCATAAAGTGAATTAAAAATCCCTTTGTCTTTACCAAGGGTCTGATAAAACCAGTCCTATCTATCTCTCTGATGAATCTACAAAATAAATACTATAGCTGTCTTGTCTTACATGTGTCTAAAAACAACCAAAAGAAGCTGGGGAGTTTTTGATATAGTGCAATATCTAGTACAAGGCACCAAAATGTCATTTACTGATAGAATCGGTTGACATTTGAATTTCACATCCTGGTCACAAAATGAGATTATGGCATTCTCAAGTGCTTGGGTAATTGATGTGCGGATGCTTTTTTTAAAGAAGTGGATTATTCAAACTGAATGGTTTACAAAGGGAAAAAAAAGGAAAGAAGCTCAGTTTTCTTTGTTTTAATGCTGATTCATTCCATAGCTATGCCACTAAAAACAGAAGCATTTCAAATGACTTTGGGGTCTTGTTTGTTTGCTTGTTTTGGCTGAGTGAATTGTTTTTACACAGTTTCACTCCTACATAAGAAATATTCTTATAAGACTATTTAATCAGAGAGAAAGTTCCTGAAAAGGTAGGTGTGGAATCTATGTCCTCTCTTCTTGTGAGAAATAGACTAATATTTTCTGGACTGGGTAATAATTATATTAGTTAGTCTTTAATTAGTCAATATTTTAACTGAAAAGTGCTCTGAAGTTTTTAAACCTGAGTCACTCAAAATCACTATTCCCTTAAAAAATTTTTTCCTGCAGCAAAATTCTCTGTATGGCCTCATTTCCCTGAGGTTCTTTTTAATATATCCCTGAGATAGATAAATATTCACATTATTATTTATAATAAGTCATACTAATGCAAATAGTAGCATAATTAACTTTGGTTGGTTTATAAGAAGCTTAAAAAGAAGCTTAGATGATCTTTTAGATAATTAGAAAATAATTAGACGCAGAATATCCAAAGGGTTCATTTCTAAGGGCCTTGTTTCATGTATGTTCAATTCATTAAGTCACATTCTCACTTTGAAGTTAATGGGAGTCTCCCTACATCCCCACAGGTTTTGATCTAAGGTCGTGGATGCCACAATACTGATGAATAGTTTTACCAACTTTTTTCTCTCAAATAAAATCCTTGTGGATATTTGGCCAGTGAATGACTCGTGGTGATAATGTTAAAAGTCTTGTTAATGTCTAGCAAGATTACTAGCTACATTTTCATTTTAGAGCACATGTGATAAACACATCCTTGGAAACTGATGCTCAGCTCACCTGGAGCTGGATTAGGGTCTATTTTTAATGGCAAGGCAATTGGATTATTCCATGCAGGGGCTGCTCCAAACTTCAAAACTTGATATAATACAAAATTTTACAAGGGTAAATGAACCAAATGACTTCTCCCTTTTATTTTAATTCAGACTTTTTCAATCTGGAGGTGGCCCAGCTGTCATAAAACACAGCAAGGGAAGCCAAGATAGCATGGATGGGTTTATGTTGTGGAGACTGGGAGGGCAGAACAGGATGGGACAGGTGAGGAGTTGCTGGAATCCCCACCTGAGCAGAAAGCCTGGTTCAGAGACCAAGCTGCAGGTTTGCAGTCCTGGGCCAGGCATGATGGCAAGTGCCATGCATGACAGGAAAGGGATGGGGCTGTGGGTGGTGCTGTGCAGCTCTGTCACTGCTTGGTGCTCAGCTCTGTGAGGGGAGAAGGGGGTCCTTCATCTGCAGGACAGATGTCAGATGGAGCAGCATTCCCTGGCAAGTGGCAGGAATTATTAGGGAGGTGGTGAACAGCTGTGGATAGAGCACAGCATGAAATGGAGTCACATTGCAAGGGACAAAAAGTGAAAATTGAGAAATCCTGATGCTGGGACATTTTGCTTAAATGGTATGCTACAGTAAAATCTCTGTTGGGGCATCTGAGATAGAAGTTGACAGTAAGAGTCTCAGAAAGTTAAACATTTCCTTTCCTCTGATCTTTACTCCAAATTTATCTCAGATTTGATTAGAAATCAGACCTGCATGAAAAGTAATATGCATTTTCTGACCACCATTCACTAATCCTCATACAACAACAGCTATGACCCTACTAGTCATTCCAGATATTGCTGACTTGGAGGATCTGTGTCTTCAGAAAAACATATGCACCTGTGTGAGAAATATGTGAGTCTGTAATGCCATCCCTAGTACCAAGCAGCAGCCCAAGATTTCTTAGCTGACCAACTCTGAAACCTGTGAAGTAGAGGAAATGCCTTCTTTGGGCATGGTGCAGAGAGACCCTTTTGGGAAGTAGAAAGATTTAGGAAGGATGTCCCAGACATGAAGACAAATGTTTCAGTTGTCTTTATGAGCATGTTTCCAGTAATTCAAGTAAGTGTCTATGGGTCCTCTTGCAAAGTAAATCCTTCAATGAAGCAGGAAATGGTACCTGAACCTTTCAGAGAGGAAGGTGCAGCTGCTGGGAGGTGCAAATAGTCCATGCAGGCTTCACTGTGGTGTCTTTTTCTCCTACCAATCTATCAGGCTCAGCAGCCAAGAAGGGCATACCAGGGCATCCATGCTGGGAAATGAGATGACTTGGGAAGCCTTGGTCTTCTGTGATGCTGAGGAAGCACCAGCTTCCCACTGATTGGGAGAGCAATGCCAGGCATAAGGTGTTCCACTGGTGAGCTATTCAAGACACAGACAAAAGGAGAATGAAAATAAGTCTTGTCTCTCCACACTGGGCTGGTGCAGCTATCCAGCCAACTTAACACTGGTGTACCAATCAGCTGGAGCCTTATTTTATCCCTGAAGAGCCCTGAAAAAAGTTATGTTGAAATAAACCTGACTAGAACATATGCCAGAAAAGTTTTCCACTGGAATATATTACTTCCATGACTTGATATCTTCCTACAAAAAATATCCCAGAGGTCTTCACTAGCTTTCCTACTTTATTTTCTGAATGTGTGAACCCAGATCCTCCCAAAGTTACCCATTTGCCCATGTTCTTTCAGTCTACCAAGCAAAACATTTGCAAAGCACTTAGCTAAACCAGAATTTTTAACAAATTCCCCTTCTGTGTGAAATGAAACAACACAATCCTACACCCCAGCAAGCAACCTAGTCTGGAAATTTTCCTTTTTATTTAGAATAAGAAATATTTTGACTATGTAAGGAGGCTAACAAAGATATTTCAGATGTTTCTATTCTTACTATTTCTATCATGTATGTGTTCTTAGGAAGGAAGAGGAGTGGGTATGAAGAGGAGTATCATCACACAGATCTAGGGGTTCACTGAAGGGCAGAAAACACCGCAGAGAGGAGAGAGCCACAGGACTATACAAGCAGGCACCATTAGTTACAGGCTGCAACATCCACAGTGGGTTCCTGTTGTCTGTTTTTGTTGAGGGTGTGCTCAGCCTTCGAAACCTGAAAAGTACAGGGGCAGGAGGTGACAAGTGGTTTAACAATTACAGGATGGTCACATGTTCTTGGTCCTTGGTCTGACCCAACTCCTGACCTATTACACAACTGCAAGCAAATTCTTTAACTGTTCCAGTCCAAATCCTGCAGTCTGCATCCAGGCAAAACAGTCCTTGCAATAAAATTCTGTCTTGCTAAATGTTTTATGGGTAACCACAATAATACTCTTTCCTTCCTCTTGCCCACAGCAAGATCTTCTGGTACCACAGTCCCCTGAGGGACAAGGCTAAATGTGCCACGATTTGGCAACAGGCTGTGATCAAAATCAAATCTAACACCAGTGTATAGCAGTGGTGACCCACTTTCACTCTTTATTTTCTCCTCTCCTCTGTGGTTCTCAAAAATCACTTGCCTCTAGCATTGTCACTTCTTTAACTCCCAGCCTAGAAGATCTGCTGTGCCAGAGCACCCCATGACTCAGAGAGATCCAAAAAGCCTGAGCTTAGCAGCATGCCTACTGAACTGAGACAAATAAGATGAGCAGGTCAGTCTGACGAGCTAATCAGAACTCTCCTCTAGGAAAGATTATGCTTCCAGGACATACTCCACATATTGCAGAAAGCATGTGGAATAGTGCCAAGGCAGAGATACCAACTCCAGCATAACCCACGTTCCCTCAGTCTTGCACATCCTCAAGGACAGTTTGTCTTTTGACCTAAAACTACAAACCTTTAGAAATATAAAATCCCTTCCTTCTCAGTGGGGGAGTGTTTCTCATCCCATCATTTTCTCTGGGGATTCTGCAGCTACCAAAAAATATCTCCAAGTGCCCAAGACAGTGTAGGTACAAGACAAGCCCTCTGATATTCCTCAGTTTTCCATGTGAGCCCACAAGGCCTGTATTTGTGACCCTAGTGGGTCTTGGAAGGTTTCTTAGCTGTGGCAATAGAACTGAAGTTATTACTTCCCTGTCTCAGGCAGGAAGAGCACATGCTGTGACAGAAGAGCTGCAGACGGCACCTATTGAGTCTATACAGCTTCATGAACATCATTTCAACTTCAATTCCAGTAACATTACCTAGACAAGCATTCTCAAGCCTGAAACTCATTGTTCCTCTCTCTGTTTTTTTTCCTTAATCACTCTATGGTACCCATTTCTCAGTCTTGAAAACACAACAGAAGATCTCAGCTGAAAGAGCAAATAAGCCCCTGATTTACACTCTCATGTTTTCTAATCTGAGCTCATCTTACCTAGACAACCATACAGCACTTACTGCTTATCAGTAGTCCTATTCTAATATAAAAAACACATCGTATTGGCTAAATAGTGCTCTGGGACTGACCCACAGTTCAGATCTAGCAGAGTTCATATCCATTCTGTGCATGGTCTGGCCTTGTGTGGCTTTGGGAAAATGGCAGGGAACTGATGAATAGCAGCCCCCCTCTGTGCATACTGATCCACATACTGCTGGTTAACACATTTGTGAACCCCTTTGGAAAACAGAAATTACACAGCTCTTCTAAGAAGAGACATTAAATGACATAGCAAGATTTTGTTTTGCTTTGCTTCCCTTAGGTTTTACTTAGGAGAATAAGGGCTAAGTCCCCATTTCAGAATTTTGAAGATTGCTATTTTACTTGGGCCACAAGTGAAACAGCCATTTTTAGTTCCACTCTTCTTTATAATTTTTGCACTGGACAGGAATAGTAAGACTTTGCATACTAATACCCATATGTTAAGGAGAGATCTGTAAAAAGAATAATGTGGTTCTTATCTGCAATATGGCTTTTAAAAAAGACTCAGCTACCACTGTTCTTTGGTTGTTGTTGCACCAAATTTACATGCAGGTTTAACACTGAAAATAAATAAGCAGTGGCTTGTGTGTGTGTGTGGTGTGTGTAGTGTAGCAGATACTGGGGCAGATCGTCAGATGGTGTAAATCAGCCTAGGTCCATTGACTTTAATGGAAACGTGCCAACTTACCCCAGCTGAGAATCTGATTATTGTTTTGCAAGTTCTTGCATTAAAGATAAGCATTCACACTCTGCTCTGTTACACCAGTGTAAATGGGAGTAACTTCACTGAAGACTCTGGGGCCTTGCTGCATGCACCTGACTTGAAAAGCAGAATTTGTTTCAAAATTTTAATGACAGTTAAAGCAGCCTTTAGCTCTCTACATTTAATATCTTCCCTTTTCCTTAAGAAAAAAAAAATAGAAAAAAGATAAGGAAAAAATATCTATCTGTCATGGAAGATCTCAACTAAATGTTTTTTCTTTCTGACTTTCATTTCCAGGCTTTGTGCAAATAGTTTATTTGATTTGACACCTACTGCACAAAAGGTTGCCCCTTCTGTTCTATCAAAGCTGGTATCAAGAAAAGAGAGAGAAAAATCGCACAGCTGGTAATACAGAGAACCCAAAAATATACAAAGCCGTACCAGAGGGAATAGTCATCAACATAAAGTGAACAAGCACCCAGACTATTGATTACATGCTGCTCACAGAACACTAGGCATTTCTGCCAACTTCTTTCCACTCTTACGCTGAGCTGCAGACAGCATGTTGTACTTTGCATCATCAGTTTTGATGAATAATGCACTGATAAACACTGCAGCCAATATTCTGGAGGAGCTGAGAAGCCAGATGTCATCTGGACCTCCAATAGTTTTAACCCTGGGTCTCTGACAGACACTGAAATAAACACTAGACATGCACTGCAGAATGGGCGATGCCCAAATGTGAAGTTAGGCACAATATTACACTGGCAGGCATATGAAAAATGAAGGGGCCTTGTAATCCTTTCACTAACAACTTCCTGAGGCACTGAGTTAGTGAGAAGGCAGCACCCTGCTGTGAGCTGCTCACTGGAAACACCTGCCAGGTGCAGCATCCCTGTGTGAGTAGGGGTGCCTGGACAAAAGGAATGCCATTATATGTGTCAGCTTGGCCCTGCAAGACACTGCTGGCTCCCCGTCGAAGGGACTGAGCGAGGGGCTGGCAGGCTTAGCCCCTTGAGGAAGCAGGATCCTTGTTCAGAAACACAGATGAGTTCCTCCCATGGCTGAGGACTGGGTGTGTTAGGATGTTAGGATGGCAGTCAGCTGGGCATCTTAGTAATACACCAGAGCCTACCTGCTCACAGGCAACAACATATAGCAAGGGCTCTCCAGCCCTTAAGTTTTATTTGGTATTTATTTCACCTGCATCCTCACCAGTGAGGTTCAATTGTTTGAAGCAAGAGGCCCCTTAGCCACCCCCTGCTCCCACCCACAATGAGTCCAACGCTCAGGGGACCTTGAGACCTGCGAAGGTTTCGTTTCACTGAGTCTCAGCAGCACCAGGTTCCATTTAAAATTGCACACAGTTTAGCAGTATCAGCACTGAGATTATGCAGTTTTGGAAGTAAACTATTCTACCCACCCACCTCAATAATCCAAGATCTCAGCATGCCTTGTAAGAGTGAAACTTACTTTTTTTTAATAAATGAGGGGAAAGGCTCTCTCTGTCTCAGAATTACACTGTAAAAGGCTGATTGCTACCTCGAAATTCTGTTTAAGGAAGATCTGCTTATATAAAAAGCCAAATTAGGCTCTCAAAGGCTGAGTGTATGCCCAAGCAATGGAAGAGTGGTTTCTCTCTGCTGGCACTGCAACACTGCTAAGGTCAGGAAGCCCCCTCATGGTTTGCTCACCAGGAGGAGGGTTGTATTATTTGAAGCATCCTAAATGTTCTGCTTTATTTTACCGCCAGAATTTTCCAACAAAAACTGCCTGTCGAAAAGAATATGAGGCTTAAAAATGGAAGTGTTTTCCCTTTATTTACTTTCACCACTTTCTTTTGCACCTGAGTAACCATAGTTGGCAAATTCTCTATGAAATGCCCTATTCCCACATTGAAGGGAAGTCCAAAAATAGGACAATATAATGCTATTTCTTTTCCATTCAGCTTGTCAAATAACTGACAAATGTGAAGCATGAATAAGGACCTCTTCAAGGTACGAAACAATCCAAAAAGAAAACCGGCATGCACGTGAGAAGTGGCTAAAACAAAGTAGTAGATCAGGAAATGCTTACATAGATAAGGGGTAAGCTGTAAAAAGGCAGAGGCAGTGACTACAGTGGAATTTCAATTATACTGACATTGATGGGCATAGCAGTAGTGGAGTCATTAAGGATGGATGCGTGCTTCTGAGTGCAGTACCAAACAGTTTTTTCGGTTTGAGGAGCAATCAACAAGACCAGGGGCTATTTTGGACTTAGTCCAAGGAAATGAGACTAGGTGAAATGAATAATGTGGAAGATAATAAACCCTTAGGGCTAGGTTATAATATCATTACATTGGAAGCACTTCTGAAAATATTTGTGAATGGTTATAAAAGTACAATAATTCTGAGGACAGAATGAGTTGTAGAAAGTTCATTGGAATCAACTGTTTGTGGACAATAATGGAAAAGCATGCAGTACTTAAGAAATGGAGAGACTGCTATTTCTATTCAGTTTATTAAAATCAAAGTCAAAATTATAGCAAAAACAAGTTAATGTGGCCTCAAAAAATGTAATAAAGGTATCAAAATGCTTTCCTTATTTAAAAGGCCAGGCATCCTTGAAAAATGGGAAGGTTTGGCAGTTTTAAAATGAATGAGAACAACATCGAGAGAATACCAACAATGAATAATATCCATTAAATATTTCAATCAAGACTGAAGCCAAGTTGCTCAACTGTATGCATGCAATGTAAATGGCAAAGAAGAAGAAGAAAAAAAAAAGAAAGATGATAGTGAAACATGGAGCACTCATTTGTATACATTTCCACAAACAAAAGGACCAGTGCACAGCCTTTCATTCTGAGACTAGCTCCCATGGCTATGGCAGAGAGAGGACCTGAGCTGGGGCTATTCAGGGAGTGCACCCTTTAGGAAGCTGCTGGCAGTGGGAAAACAGGTTAACTACTTTCACACAGAAAGATCTGATCTCACCCCTGTGGTGCTCAAGACCACTTAAGAGAGGATGCTTACGAGTCAGCAAAGGGTCTACCCTGGAAATCTGGTGGAAAAAGTGTATCTTGATCCATACAAATTACTACAAGTGGTTAAATAATCTGAGATGTGGTTCAAGCACACACATTTCATTTCACAGAGACACAGCCAGATACTGAGCCTCTCCTTGGATGGGCACTGCACCCGGGTGGAGGGTGCTGTAACCTTTCCCAGTAAGGCAACTCAGCCCTTTCCAATTTACCTCCACTCTCAGCTGCCACTTATGAGCAAAGTGGATCTTCTCCTGGACACCACAACTTCTCATACCAGAGAGGTCCCTTTTCCTTCTGCTCAGCTAGTGGTGGGAGGGTCAGAGTCATATGGCTAAGTGTTACTCTGGGAAGGAACAGGAAGGTGCTGCCTGGTAAGCAAAGAGATGGACAAACAGCAAACACACGTGAAAACAGGTGTCTGAGTGGTGGGTAAAGGGGAAGGTGCTGAGGGAGGTACTTTGACTCCTCCCGAGGAGAAACAGGGTGTCCTTGGTGAGAGCATGCTGCAGTCAGCAGAGAGCCCAGCCAGGCAGAGCCCAGGCTGGTCATGCCTGGATAAGCAGCACTTCGTGCCCCTGTAGGGATGTGTTGTTCAGCTGGCAGCATCTCCTGCTGCTGTACACAGCCTGTGACAGGGGCTGCTGCTTCTTCCTGGGATGGAGGTACCAGAGCTTTCCTTCTTCCTTTCCCACAGTCATGTATTTCTCAGCCCACGTCACCAGCCAGCTACACCACGAACTCCAACCTTCTCCAATATCAGAGAGGCTGGAATTACCTCTTTCAGTTCAAATTTACAAAGTGGAGAGCTCAAGACGCCAAGGTGCATATTATACCGCAGATTTTAAAGCAGGCCTCATGGCTAGCACCCAAGCTCTGAGACAACTCTTCTAATTTTACAGTGTGCTTAAGCTGAGGACGAAATTATGACTTCTCCTCTGTTTCACTGGTGACTATCAGACAGTCTCAGAATCTAAAAGAAAACAATTTAATTGTGGGTTTTTTCCTTCAGCTACAAATTCTGTCCTCCATGTCCTCCAAGTACTTTCAGAACAAAAGACTGTCATGTTGTTTCAAAGATAAAGATATCTTTAATAAAGGTTTATTTTGTCCAGTTATATGTTATGGTAAGGAACCCAGCACAAATTAAGCTTTACCAAATCCCCAGATGGGGACCGTTTAGTTTTGTGTTGGGGTGTGAAATGTGCCCAGATATGAGCAAAGATCATTCCTTTGTGTGATATCCTTCACCCATCTCCTTGGAGAGAGAGGATGGCACTGTGTGGAACTAGAGTTTATTGCATGAATCCTCTTCCCCTAAGCCCTTTGGCACCTCTCAAGCATTGAGCATCCCCCACCTCTCGCCACAGCCTCCTCTCCCTGCAGCTGCTGCACCACTGATTCAAATGCCTCACTGGAGCTTGCAGGACCCCTACTAGCCTCTACTGTAAGCTGGCCTGAGGAGACGGTTCACACTGTGCTCACAAAACCCACAAAACTCAGTGGAAATTCCAGCCCTGAGATAATGATCCAAATTTCCATGAGCCCATAAAACACTCTAAAAAATTAGCAGTGAGAGTACAAGATCATGCATACCTGTGCAGAATTACTTGTCACCTAGGCAGGGAAGCAGTGAGGAAGATGTTAAAAGAGGAGGTTAGTGCAACAGCAGGGCTACATTTCCCTCTCTAGAAAATTCAGAACTATGGAGGTGCAAACAATTACTCCCAAAGAAAATGGATACCTTTGTTTATAAGCAAAGTCTGGAGAAAACAAGACTGGCCGTGATCCATGAGACCCCGGAAAGCCCAGATCAGGATGTCCTCTTTTTCTCAAAGCATCTGTATAAATGGGGAACAAAGAAAGGATTGCAAAAGCACAGAAACCAAACTAAAATACTGTTTTTAAAAATTATTTCTAAAAATTCTAACACACAGTCTGGCCACGAAGAAGAGCAAGCCCCAGCCTTTGTGGCAGTGGAACCTGCCACATATTTGCCCTGGGTAATGAGCTCAGAGGAGGAGATTTGAAAGAAGACTTTGCATTGTTCGAGGAGGCTCTGGAGCAGAGGGAGGGTGGAATTCCATCTGTTCACTTCCGCGCGGTTCAGTGAGCTGCTTCACTTTTAATGGTTCACTAGGCTGTGACACTTAGCAGAAATTACGGTAAATGTTTTTTAAAACCTTTACATTATCATTTAAGAAGCCGCATGACAAGATCACTGAAAAGCTAACCCTTTGATCTCTGTCTCTTGTGAGGTTTTTTTGTCTGATAATGGAGACAATGTACCATGTGCTATTGAGGCTGGATAATGTGTTGATGTGCATACGTTCACTTTGTCCCCTGTCCTAATGACATTCTCCGTGGGGTTTTCTTTCATGCCATTGCAAAAATAAAAGCAGATTTTTGCCCTTATAATCTATAGTCACCTCGGCAGTTCCCATATAGCTCTTGGCATGTCAGGAGAGCTGACAAACAGCTCATACTCCAGCTCAGATGGGAAGTACCCCATGTTACCAATCAGGTGGAATTCCACTTTTCCTGCTTGAGTGACTCTGTGAACAATGTAAATCATTAAGTAAGTCTTTGAAACAGTGCAGAAAGGTGATGGGGGAAGGGAGCTCTGTATCTGGTGCTTGTTCAATGTAATTTTACAGGAGGACTGTTTATTTTTCATAAACCTTAGAAAAAGACCAAGTGGTAGTCAACAAACTCAGTTTGACTTGAACACTGGAAAAGAACATCATGGTAAATGCTTCTACTCTTCTTTGTTTAATCGGCATTTAGGACATGTTTTCTCTCCTTACATTTTCTCCTCTCCATCAGAGTTTTCAGTACTTTATTGGTCTTTTCCATCTGGAGGAAAGTCTGTGGAGTGCCTGGAAGACTTGGAGCAGCCATTTGGATGTCTTCACTGCTGTAGAAACTGGCTAGAAGTATCAAGAGAAAATCTTTATATTTTTGCAAAGAAGTGAAACAAGTACAAAGAAGTCAGGCTCCCAACAGATCCATGGCTCACAAAGCTCTCTGCTGCCTTTGCCCCGGTCAGAGGAAAAGGTTCACAGCCTCTTTAGACAGACAACACTCCCCCATCAACTATACTACATAGGCAGCACGTCTCAAAAACAGGCAGCCTGAAAAACAAATATAAGCTATAAGTTTCTGACCTTGAGTCAAGTTCCTTCCTTCCTTCCTTCCTTCCTTCCTTCCTTCCTTCCATTCTTATGTTTTCAGACCTTTAAGAATTAAATTTTAAAGGCTGTTCTGGTATTGGGGACAACTATGTGCAGATTCAGAAACACTTTTTTGCTTTTGTCAGTTTTGTCTGATCCAAGTCGTGGGCGTGAGTTCACATCATGAGTTCAAGCCCTCCATTACATGAAGATAATCCATAGGAAACAGATATCTCTGAGATATGGATTCTGAACTGGAATGGTGTCCACAACACTGACTTCATTCTGTTCACATTTTACCAAGGAGCATGGTTGTCAAAACATTTTGCAAGTAGGAATTTGGCCATCACAAGGAAATATTCTGCAGCAAAATATAGTTAAATGAACCCAGTGAATTAGTGCTGTATCTCTGCTACTTTGCTGACCCTCTTGATGAAAAAAGCCCATTTTCCTCCTGCAAGGGGGAATATGCCAGAAAAGCAAAAGGGTGCTCAGACCATTAATGAAAAGCCTGACAACTACTTGCTGAGAAGAGACAAAGAGAGGTCACCAGAGAGGGAGAACGAGAAGAAGAAGGAGGCAAGGACTGCGGCCAAATTTCAGGTGGAAGAATATGATACTTTGAATAAGCCAGTAGTAGTGAAAGGGAAGGAAGGAGGTGAGGTAGCTTGGATTCCAGCTATGAGTATCTTAATTTTGTCTCCTCTAGCTGTTGACTTGAGTAAGGTACTGGTGACCTTGAGAATTTGCCTAAAACCTAAAACAGCACAAACAAATTAAACAGAAGCAAGCAGCTAAATGTTGGCACCACAGGTTTGTTTTGTATTGCTGCCTACATCACCTCCATGCTGTCCTTTTCCCCTGGTCTGAGATCAAGCACACAGGAACATCCCGGAGCTCTGGAGCTCAGTAGCATCCAGGCTGGGGAAGCCCACATGCAGCTCTGTTCATAACATAGCTGCTTCTGGCTGTCTCTGATTTGTCTCAAGAGGGCACAGAGACAGAAAGACACCCCCATCTAATCTCCATCAACTGTACTGAAATTTAATTTCAAATATTTCTTTTCAAGAAGTTTCCAAGTATTTTTTTTCTTCCCATGTTGGGGGTTTGCAAAAGCTCATTTGAACTTGTGTCCCTGTGTTGGTAAAGTGGCCAGTGAATGCTTTATTTTACAGGGATATGCTGCCTCTCAAGCTAAATGTGGAATCCTTCCTGCAGAAATATCCCTATCTCATGAAACTGGAAAAGCATGGCCAATATAGAGCAAATAAATCTATCTGCATGTGGACTTTGACTGGTATCAAACTGGCTCATTTATTGCCACAACTCTTTGCTGGGAGATTTTTGTTCTGCTGTAGAGCTGCTAAATTCCCCTTGAGTACTATTAGTGTTGCTGCTTTTTATGTCTCTCTCCATGACACTACTCAATGCAAGTTATAATTAACTCAGAGAAAGTAGAAGGGGATGGACTCTGTCTGTTTAGGGGGAGATGGGTACAGATTAGGAAAAGATAATGCCAAATAACCTTTGAGCTTTCTAATATCCCCTGAATCTCAATTATTTTTAGACCTCACCTTTCTACTGAGAGACAGCCAAAAGCCTGTTGTCTGCTGCAAACTACAGCAATCAGGAATGATTCCCAGGGCTGAGGGAGGACTCGAATAACTTGACTTGTAAGACCTTCGTACTGGCCTTTTGTACAAGACTAGTTTTTAGCACTTGAGAAATACAGAAGCAACCCCTGGATGAGATCTTAGTATCAAAGGTGAAAATGTGTCCGTTTTCCAGCAACAGTGGACAGTCTGGAGAACAATTTACTGCTTAACTATTAAAGATTTAAACACCAAATGCAGGACCTACACTAGGCACACACCAGCTGAAGGGCTCTTATACAGCTGAGGGGTGCAAAGGCAGGCTGAGAGAGGGTAGCACAGGATTTCTGAAGGTGCATGCACATAAAGAGGAGCCTAGCAAAGTTTCTGGCATTTCTCAAAGTACTGAATTGTGGAAGAAGAAAAGGCTAAAAAAACTAGCATACTAGTGATCATATATGCTTTGGACACAGAAATTATTCCCCTGGCAGCAAACAGTGAGTGCTAACATGTTCTTTGTGCTCAGCTCGCAGAATCTTTGGAAGTTGACAAGGAAAAATAAAGTGTCCTTACTGACTTTGATGTCTCTCCTGCAGGTAAATTCAGCCATAAGCAACTTTATACAGCTGAGTAAACCTACCAAGTTCAGCAGGACCACTTTCATGTGCACATTACTCACTTGGGCCTTAGTAATGCACGCTCACCGTCTAAATAGTTGATACTTTTGAACTATTCAAAAAAGTGAGTTTCTGAACCAAGAAGCAATTTGAATAACTAGTGTGCTATTTTGATCTGCATTCTAATTTGAAAGCTCATCATTATTTACATGATAAATATAAATGGTGCATTTGGAGTTGTTATAGTCCATCATGTAAATCCGTATTTAAGCATTATGAAAAAGAGGATTTGTGATTCAGTAGATCATATTAGCTCTAGGGCAGTTATTCCTGTTGATCAAATCTATTTTCTTACTGCCCAATGTGCATCAAGTCCATGTGATAAAAAATCCTTATGACATATTTACTGCTGTGTGAAATGATGTGGTCATTTTTAATATCTTTGATTTTTTCCTGTAATATTCTAAACAGCCTGGCATTCCTGGAGGAGAACAGCAGTCTTACTCTAGGTGGCCCTACTTTGATCTCAGCTAGATGACCATGAGTGACAAGCTCCCATAGGTTTAACAAAGATTCCTAGAAATATTTTACCCCTCCCTCGATGATGCCTGTGATGCCTACATCCTCCCCAAAAAAACAAACATGCCCACTCCGTATACTCTTTTCCAAGCCAGAAAACATCAATTGCTGCTCTCATTTCCCTTGTTTTGTGCCATTATCCCTCTGATCCACTGGTCTTGTTCACCCCGATAGCCTAGTAGCAGTCAGAGCTGGTCTCCTTGTCCTGCAATTGTTTCACGAAATTGATTCAGTAGAAATGAACTTGGTGGTCTCCTGTCACCACTGCCCCCTGGGGCACTTGGTTCTCCTGCCAACACTGACTCTACAGCAGTGGATCACACAACCACTGGGTCTGCACTACCAGAGGAAGAGGCAGTCAAGAGGCACACCCATTTTCCTTCTGTTCCTCCCAGGCAGGCAGATGAAGGTATTTCCCACATGCTGGAAAATCTCTATAGCTGGTGCTGAAGGGAGAGACAATCTCTCCTAGTTGGTGCACAGCACTACACGCTTTTCTTACTTCATGCTGGGCCAAAAAGACCAATTCCATTCTTCTTGCTGCTATTGTCTGTGTGGTATCAAATACATGTGCATTCAGAGGAGGCTTTCAATGTAAACCAGAAAAATCAGCTTTAGCGTTTGACCATTCCTTCTTGTTTCTGACCCAAGAGCAATCAGAAAATACCTGCAATTACTGTGGCTTTATTTATATGGCACAAAGATTTTAGGGACTGTTAATGAGCTCATGTGTTAGGATAATCTGAACTGCCATCATTTTGTGTACACTCTCCTTGCATGCTTGAAGGGGGAGCAGAGTCAGATTTTTGTCCCCTCAGCCTCCTGCAACAGAAGGACCATCTGTTTTTAGCATTGTCTCTAGTTTAAGGTTTGTTTTGACAACTAAGGGATAACAAACTTCAGTCCAGATCATCAAAGATTTCTAGAAACCTACACACTTCAGAAAGCCAATGCTTTGTTATTAAAATTGAGGTTTCCTTTAGAAAGCCCCAGTGGTTGTTGGTGACAACCAAAGCTTGTAAAAGATGCCCAGAAAGCCTGTTTCCATCTGATATGAGGACAGCAAACAGTGGGGCACAGCCCATGCACCCCTGGACATTGTGACCTTCTGGAGTAAAATCTGAAGCAATCTGAAACTGGGAGATGGATCAGAGAATACTGAAAAAAGATGGAATAGGTAAAACAAATGAAATGTTAGAATAAGGGCAATGATTTGATTAGCAGGTGTCTGGTATTCCCACAGTCTTGTTACCTGTGTTTAAATATTTGAGTCAACGCTCTTGGTTTAAAAAGCAAAACAGATGCAAAATCTGCAGCTAAATGTTAGGAGTGTATGTCAAGGCACAACAGGCAATGTCCATCTCTACTGGGACTGTGTTTTTTGGTCCAGGATGGGAAACTTGTTGTTAAAGCTGTTCCCAGATTATATCCCACTGGCCCTGATTACCTTGATGTTGGGAAAATGTCTCAAGGGACGTAAATTGCCTGGAATCATTTGCAACAGCTGCCAGCAACTGCAATTCTATGTTATTACAAAAGCAATCTCCCTTCCTGGGAATTTGATTTGCAAAAATAGAAGAATTAATAGAAATAGAAAGAAAGGGTTTTAAACAAGATCAGTTTCCAAAAACCAGGCACCCTTTTTGACACAAGTATCCCTTATGCTGTCAAATGGAAATAATTATAGAAATGACTGTCACAAGATGGTACCTGGTTATGAAAAATAAATCTCTCCCTTGAATTTAGGCAGGCTCGAGTCAATATTTCTTGCAGAAGAAATCTCTCTTTTAAGCTCAGTATATTTTCTGGAACAATGGATATTGAATTGTGTCTGTTAATATAATCACTTGACATCTACCATTTTGTATATTTCGTGTTCCAGTGAAACCTTCTCTGTATTGCTAATGAAATAATTTTTTTATGTTCTCAATAATCATTATTCTCTTTAATGAAAAGTTAGGGCAGATCTTTCAGTCCTTACATGTGGGAATAATTTCTACCCTCACATTGCTTTCTTGAGTTACTTAAACTGACTTGAGTGAATTAAAGTTTTGTAGGGATGGCTTGTTCATAACTTAAGTGCTAATTGACATCTATTTCAGAACATGACATTCTGGAATAAACCCTACTGTAAGACATTATTGCAATTATGGTTTTTATAAAAATTAGTGTAATTATGTTTGAGATAGTAACTAGTAAGTCATTGCAGTGGAATGTAAGGGAATGTCTCCTACCAGCTGCCTTTGAAAATCTTCTGTCAGAGACAGTGAGAAAGGTCTGTCCTGATTCACATAAAACATCTCCCACAAATATGGTGAAATTAAAGGAAACATAAGACTTCTGTCTATTAATTTTGAGGAACAACCAACTGTAGTGCTTGGAAATTCCAGAGTTCTGTTATCACAGATGAAACAAATTGTTTCATTTCAATGCCTTTGCATCAAAAAAAGAGCCAGGTCTGGATACAGTAGTCAGTATCACAAGAAATTGGATAGATAAAGTGTACCACTAGTACTTCAATTCCTGTCCCCTGCTCTGCCTCCTCTTTAACACCCAGATAACTGTCAGAAGGGGACCCAGCTATTACAGATGACAAGGGGTAAATGCCTTCATGTTGTCCTCCAAAGGTTAAGGTTTACCAACCCCAGTTGGAAGCCACAATCTCCAATAACCATTAATCCACTAAACTCCAGTATGAGTGAACATATTTATGGCTGCAGTCACTAAAGGGTGAAATAAAGATTAGTTTTTAGTTAGGAACGCAAAGCTTTTTAGATCAATACAGACCCACTGCTGAAATCAATCTAAAGTTTGGAATTTTTAAGTAAAGATTTACTGGGCTTCCTTGTACAGTTAATTTTCCAAAGGGAGAATAGTCTCAGCAATGTTACATAGTAATCAAATTGAGTAAACACTAGTCAGTTCGTAAACTGACCTCAGTTATGCGCATAGCAAATGAGTGTACAGCAATAAAAATACCCATAATGTGGATAGTAAACTTGCCAATAAACAGGTAAAGCCAAAATGCACATATAGACTAACATGATAAAATATTAGTAGCTACATTTGCCTATTTGAAAACATAAATAATCAATAGACATTAATAATGAAGTTGTTCATGCATTTCTTTATTACTGTGCATATTAAGTGTTTCAATTATTTCTACTTAGTTTGATAGATAAATGTATATGAACATTTTGTGCCTTGAAAAGAACATAGGATTACTCTTCAAAACAACAGCTACTGTTTAGATGAAAGAACAAGTGGACTGGAAATACACAGCTTGTTATACCCCTCTGCTGTTCATGTTTGATGCATGTATACAATTTATTATGCAATTTCTTGAGATTTGACAAAGTAATTGTCTGGCAAACCATAGCTTTAATGATGGTTTTTCTGCTTCAGACAAAAGGTCTGAAGGTAGTGTAGGAAAATGGCTTAATAGATCAGTGTCTATAAATGCTGTTAATGTGTATTATATATATATATATATTTGCAATGGTAACCCAAGTTATTTTCTGAGTTACCGCACAATATGTTGTGAGATTCCATGTGGTAAATTCATTTTTGTCATCAGAGCTACTGCATGAAATCTTGTATGTTGAGCTGTAACTTCCAGAATAACTTGGGTCACTGCCCTAGTTTTAGTCTGGGTGTCTGTCACTGGGAGCTCTTGACAGTGGACCCGAGGCTGTGAAAAAGCCTGGATATTACAATAGTGCTTTAAAAAGACAGAATATCCATTATTAACTCCATTTTAAAGGGTTTGTCATTTGGCACTTAAAATCCATTCAGATCTGAAACCAAAGTCAAGGAGCAATAAATAAATTTCCTTTTCATCTTATTCCTTTTTAATCATCGTAGCTGATTATTCTTGAGACAAGCACCACAGAAATCCTGAATTTTTATTATTTTGAACAATTTTAAAATATTTTGTAACTAAAATATATATGACTTTGAAAAAAAAAATTCTCAGCAAAGGGATGTTCTTCATTTTGCCTGTCTCCCAGTTTTATCATAGGTAAAATAGTAGTGGGCCAGATTTACACCTTGTGTGAGAAGTCACTGGGTCCACCAGGACTGTCCCCTTCTATCAACAATGAACTGTCTGCTGATGAGCTGTATCCAAATGAACTTAAAAGGGAATCCTTTTTTCATTTTTCTACAGCATTATTTCTCAGTTTTAGATTTTTTGGGATATTTATTTATATCTTGGTGTAAATTAATATGAAGCATTGGGCAGACAGGAAGATGTTATCTTGTGAGCAATAGGTACCTGAAAATCACCCAGGCAACTTGAGCCTAGGGAAAAAAAAAAAAAAGAGAGAGATTCAATTCTCATGACTGGGCTCCAACATCAAATATTGCTTTGTTCTGTTTCATCACCATTTTTTAGAATTAATGATATCTACCTTCACACCCGCTTTTTTAACCTTCAATACAGGGCTCAAGAATGAGCTTGTTGATATCAGAGAAAACTATAGTGTCCTCTTAATCCTTTGGTACAATAGAAATAGAGCTACTGTTGATTTCCTCACTTTTCCCACTTGACACCATGGAAATCTTTGAAAAAGTGCAGGGGAACAATTTCCAGCTGTGAATGGCTGCCATATCCTTCCTGACAAAGCAGACCATAGATGATCTGCTTGTATTCCAAGGCAATGTCACTCAGAGCCAAATATAAGGATATTTTTATTATGTGAACTAGATGCTGGGATGAAACAGCTGGCTGGTGACACACAGAGCCCTGCCAGCCTTTCAGTGATGACTTCTTTTTGGTTTCTAGTGCCTGGGCCAGATTTAAACCAGAGAAAGCTGGACACAACATCCCACTCTGCTGAGAAGCAGGGAAACAGTTGAGCAAAGCAAAGGGATTCTTTTCTTTCTCATCATTTTCCCCCATATTATCTGATACCAAATTCATATAAACAAGAAAAAAAAAAAAAGTGGTATTTTACAATGCTACACCAAACTCAGGTAGCTATTTTGCCAGTGGAAAAAAGACAGAGGACTTGTTTATCTGGGTTGGGTTAGCTAGTTTGGCTAGTTTGGCTAGTTGTTTACTAGTTGGGTTAAATTGGAGCAACTGATGGATTTCACAAAAATCACCCTCAACAATTAGTGAGGGTCAAAACCAGTTAGGGGAATAATGCTTGACCTTCACTGACTACATAAAGTTAAAGATTACCTGGTTTTAATCTCATGAAGCCCTGTCTCTATGTTTTGTGTTTGTTTTTTTTCTCTCAGCAAACTAACTAATTTGAATTATGAGGTCTTGACTTTAAAAATACAATTTGGTAAAGGGGAGGAGCAGCACATTCACTGTTTCACAATGGTGCTAAGTCTGTTTACTAAGAAAGCGATGACACATGATCTCCACAGAGAAATCAAGAGAGACCACCTTCTTCCTCTCTGCAGCAGAACAAGACTGTACTATTTAAGCACAGCCCTAGTCTTTAAGTAGCCAGGTCACAAGGTGCTCTTTGTTGTCTTAGAAAGATAGAGAAAACCAAGTGGAAACCATAAATCTTAACTCTCCTTTTCTTTTTACACGTATGCCCCTAAAATTGTTAATGAATAAGCATCACAGTGGTCAAAGCTAATGCCACATTTTATCTTACGTCATTATTTTCACATGAGGGAGTGGGTATCCAGTGAGTCCTCTCTGCCACATCCAAACAGAGAAGACAGTCCTGGGGCAGTTAAAAAGGAGCACTATGGGAAAGATTTCTGTCCCCAGAGCTCTTAGACTGATGGAGAGCAAAACTCTTTGTCAGCAGATTTTGCTTGAAAAGGATTCAAATAATTTTTTGCAACTCCTTTCTCCCTTAAAAACTGAAAGTGTTCTCTTGGGGCTCATGAGAGTCACATTATACCTATGGATTATATATTTCTTCAATATAAAAATGTACTCTAGCCACTGCAATCCAGTTGGTTCCTGTTGCTCTGAAGCTTGCCCTTTCCCCTGCGTGTCTCAAAGTGCTGCCTCAAGAAACCAGGCAACAGGGATGAACACTTACAAAGCCTGACTGTGGCTTTAGAGCAATCAGAAGTGTCACTCGCCACCAGTGTATCCTCCTCTTAGTTTTGCAATGAGTCCTGTGTGCACCAGGCTGGGAAAACTCAGCCAAACTGACTGGCAAATGCAGACACATATCCCACAACAGGAAGGCATTCCCTTTCAAGAGAGTACTTAAGAATATGGTTTAAGAAATGCTTAAATGCTTTCCTGAACAGAAATGGACTTAAGCACAAGAGAGTATCCCTTAATTGGGAGTACAGTGCAGACACAATCACTAAAGCTCGTATTATATGCCTGAAAATCGAGTCCCAGAGCGTAAGCTTTTCCAAGTGATGGTTAGAGGGTTCCTAGTTGTAGCATGGTTCTGTACAGAAGGATTTGCTTAATCCACCTTGCTTTTAGATTGCAATTTCCCCAAGCTTAACTGCTTCTTTTAACAGTTCTGAGTTCTGCCTCCCCCCAAGTTATTTTAATAACTCTTTCAGAGGAAATACCTTATATTTTGATATTTCAGAAGCTACTGGTTTTCTACAAACTTTATTCATATCATCTTGATTGCACAGCATTGCATTAAATGACTTTCTTCTTTTTTTTTTTTTTACTGACATTTACTCTATTGCCTTTCTGTGGACTGTGATAGGAGGAAAAACTTGCATTTCAGTGCTCTTAGGATCACTCATTTAGGGCACTATGTAGCAGCACCCAGTCCACCCCCATCAGATAATTTTGGGTAAACAGGGAAAAAGTCTGAATACTTAATGGTATTATGACTCTTTGTTACAGTACAATTTCTGTTTTGTGTACATCCTGGCACAGGAACAATACTTCACAATATATCTATATTATCTATACTATACAGTATATCTGTGAGTGCAAATAGAACCAGTCAGTACTCCTGGGGGAATCTCAAAGCACTAGACAAGCAAGGATTAACCAGGACACCTCACAGGCAATCAGGATGCCTGTGACACCTCGGGCCCAGCTGTGCCAGTCTCTACAGTCACATAGTCGCAGTAGCCACTGGCATCACAATCGTGATGGTAAACATTCAGAAATACCCAGCTGGGTGTGAAGCTGGGCAGATGTGCTCAGCAGGGCTGAGGAACCACAAGCTGGGAGAGACTTGGACTGCACTAATGAAAACCCTTTTTAGCATTTGTTAACTGAAGCACAGAGATATTAAAGAATGCACCTGGGTCAATGTTGTTACATCTATATTAGACTCAAGACAACTTTTTATTCTCTTGCCCTCCCAGCTCCTTGCAGTGCCTCACAGCTCCTTGGTTTCCAGGTGTGCTGGTTTCCTCGGAGAACAAGGCATTTAGGAGCTCTGAGTGCTTCCCAGGTGCTAAACTAAAGCTTTCAAGCCAGCGTAGGTACAATCACTGTGTGCCAGTGGTGGGAATCCAGATGTCCAGACTAGTTGGTCTAACAACCTGGACCACCATGGCCTCCTGAAATATTCCACTCCTGCCCTACTCCAACACTGACACTACCAGTGATGAAGTGAGTAGCTAATCTGTACTCCAAGAACTGTGCACAGGGATGCCAGGTCTGCCTTCAGAATTGTGAGCTTACAGACATCCACGTCAGAAGCTTCAGGGTGGATTATACAACAGCGCTCAGCAAGAATAGCAATGCCACTGGTAACTGCCAGGACTGTTCTTGCTCATCCCTTTGTACAGCACTTGTACCTCAAAAGGGACTTCTGCACTCAGATCTGCCCAAGAAATTAGCATGGCTTGTTGCCCAATAAAAGCAACCCAGCACACCTGTAGCCTTCACCTTTCTGGAAGTCCTCTGGAAAGAACTTTCTTTTCTGTGGTGGCTGATCCCGTCCACATCCAGTTGGCTCTGGTGAGTGCCAGAATCTCTTTTCTACCATTTGAAATGCAACAGCGGCACAAATGCAGACTGTTGAAAGAGTTCAACAGGCCAGATGACTTGCACAAAAGATAAATTCTGTGCCCCAGAGAGGGGAGGCAGCTGAAGCTCTGTTTCTGACAGCAATCTCATCAACAAAAGGGCAGGTGTTCAGAATTGACACTTACTTCTGTTCTTAATAATAAAGATACTGTGCATGGAACTTGATTTCTGAGATGTACCAGGATACTAGTACATATCACAACAAAATATGCAAAAAAAAAAATCACCAATAACCATCAGTTCTGCAGACATATATTTTATATTAAAAGCACAGACAATAAAGGCATTTGAAAATCCTCTTTTTTATAAAATTAATCATACTGAAATGTATTTACCTTGTTTACTTACTGAGTTTGTTCTCTAGGATTTCAATGACTGTGTCTTATCCTGTCTTGATAAAAGCCTCCTCTGCACCAGGACCTCTTCCTTTAATGGCAAGATGTGATTTGGAGCTTGTAGCATTGGCCTCCCCACCACAAGCCTCTGCAATCAGACTTTGGTAAACTGAGGAATCTGCAGGGATGGAAAGAGCTGAGGAAGAGTATGATGGCTAAAAGCACAACATCTCCAAACCCCTGGCTTTGAAAAGATGAAAGCATGAGCCACTGCCCACTGTTCTTTGGAAATCCAGTTTAGGAACAGAGCCCTATAGCAATGACAGCGAAGGCTTCAGGGGTCTTATTTATTCAGTGCCCCAAGACAGATGGTCTTTGCTCTCAGTGGTTTCCCTGAAGTCTATGACTGTTTTAGGTATATAAACTAGAGATGTGAAGTCCCTTCTTAAACCAAGTGTCAAGTACATCTACTATTGCTCCAAAGAAAAAAAGTGGATAATTTTACATGGTACAGGTCTGGGAGTAACACAAGAAGAAATCAAGCACATAGTATTTTCTGCCAACAGCCTTTGAAATCAAGCACCCACCTTAGAAACTTTGAAGTTTCCCTTGAAAATATTTAATATCATTTAGAAAATACCATACCCAGGACTTCTGGAAATATTTGTCCAATGTAATTCATAAGTGACTACAAATCATACACGTAAGTTAAGACTGAACTTTATTTCAACCCAAGTTAGCAAAGCAAAGTTAAATAAAAATTAACCAGGTCTTTTCACTAAAGAGCAAAACATACCAGTATGCTAGTCCAAGAAAATTGCTACCAGGATGTATTTTGGCAGCTTACAATGGTGCAAGTGTGTGTGACACATCAGTCAGTGCAAACTGATACAAAACCCCATGGGGTTTATTTACAGCCATTCTGGCAGCAAAGTTCAGTGTAAAAAGCCTGATATAAAAATCATTCTTCCAATCTACTACAGTTGGGAGACAACTCACATCACTGAAGACACTGGCTACTATCAAAATGGAGGCATCTTGTAATTCACATTTCTCAGCAACTCAGTAAGGTCAAAAACTATGTGGCCAACAGGATACAGGAGGGAGGAAGCCACAACTAGAGCAAATGAAAGAACGTTGTTTTAGAAACAGCATAGGATGGTGTTGGGAAGAATACCATGCCCCACAACACCAGCTGCCTTACCTCTCTTGGAAATTTTCTGCAGAAATAATTGACATCCAAGGAAGGGGGAAGGGATCTATCTGGCAAGGAAAAAGGGAGAGGTACGGCAGAATTTCTTTATTAAGGTCACCAGAAAATAAATAAAAGCAAAAAACTGCCTCGATGCCTTTCAGTTCCAGTCCTTTGCATTCCTGAGCAATCTGACTCCACTTCTGTAAATGCATTGGCATCCTTGGCCAAGTCAAAGAGAAAGACCATGAGACCTGGCATTCAAAGTCCCACTCCTGGTGTGTGTTTTAATTAACAGGAGCCTGAGCATCATCTGTGAAAGGGGATGGGGCTTGAGGCTTTCACACCAGGTAAAACTTTATGTGAGTGCTTGTTTCAGTCTCCTTTCATGGGCATTTCATTCAAGGGCATACATTCCACCTTTTTTTTTTTTTTTCTTTTCTTAGGTTTTTTGTTTTGTTTTTTTGTTTTTTTGACAATTGGAGGTTTGACAACAGAAGAACAGAGCTATAAATGTGAGGGTACAATATATCATGAGATAAAGTGTGGAGAACATGTCCTCTACCAAAATGTCCCTTGGTGGAAAGGAAAAGCCCAAAATCTCTAGAATAAGAATTCCCTCTGCTTCTTACAACTATAAAGGAGCAAAAACCAAAACAAAGCCCCAACCCATGGGCTGTGCTATGCACGTTTCTAGGGTATCAGCTCTGGCAGAAAGTTGAAAGGTTATGTTTGTGAAATAGCAGCTGCTTTCCTGCCATTTGGTTCAGGCTTCTGCTTTGCAAAGTCTTGAAACCGAAAGACAAATCTGACAATATGCTAATCTTCCAATAAAAAAATGTGACTTCTGAACCCTTATCTGTTGAAGAGCTGACAGTGAAGTTCAGAGACGGTTGTCTAACCAGAAAAAACGATAGAGAAAATATGCCTTCAAACAAGATCATAAATCTTGAACAGTGCAAGGGAACAAATGTAAAAGAAACGTTTTACCACTAACACCATTTAGTAGCCTCACTTTCTCTCCCTTCCACCCCTCCAGCCTCATCATACTTGCAAGGAAGGAGGATGTATTCTGTCAAAGCAATAATATGAATACAAGGGGATGGGGGGTGACAATGTATCAGCTACTGAGACCAGACATTATTTCCATCACTCCTGGGGTGTGGGGGGAGAGCAGAAATACAAAACAAATACTAGGCAACCTGAATACAAGACTTACTCCCCCCCTGATCCAACCCCCCCAGCAACACACACAAAAAAGTTTGCATATTGCACAGGGCCCTTGAAGATCATAAATCTATGCATGAGAAAGATGTAGTGGAAATTTTTGGGGGGATTAGAGTTTATTTTTGTCATCTCTGTGAGACAGCTACTCATTCATCCAGATCACAGCTAAGAAAAAAGCTGGTCACAGAAATTAGCAGTTTCAGCTCAGCAGCAAAGTCGCCAGCCTGTGAAGGCAGAGAGAAATTGACTAATTAGCAATGCGCACTAAAACTTGACGGTTCTTTATAGAGAGAGAGAAGAGAGAGGGAGAGCGAGAGGGAGGGAGGCGGGGGGGGGGGCTCGCTTTTTCCCCTTCTTTCTTCCAAAGATGTTTGAAATCGCAGTCATTTACGCTCGACAATTTTTACAATAGCCTTGAGCCATAATTTTGCGAGTCTCTCCAGCATCCATCCCCCTGTATGGTCTCTCTCCACTGGCCATGCACGACCGTTTCTCTCCCCAACCGTGGATTTCCTATTACTCTCGTTACGACTCACTGAGCCCCAGGCCCAAGGATAATGATGTGTTGTTTCTTGGTAGCATAATTTGTCACACGTACATTTTTTCTTCTTCTTCTCTTGCAGAAAGCTCTGCGCTCTCTCTCTCTCTCTTTCTCTCTCTCTCTCCTTCTCTCTCTCTCGTACATTTTCTTGCTGTTGCTAATTCATGGTGATCAAATGATGTACGACAAAATAAATTGTAAAGAGTGACTGCTCTGAGTTGGGAACCAGAAGGTTTTTTTTTTTTCTTTCTTTCTCTTCTCTCCTTTTTTTTTTCTTTTTTTTTCTTTTTTTTTTTTTTTTTTTTTTGGAAGGAGCGAGCAAACCTTTAAAAAGGAAGGACAATTGATTTTTTTGGGGGGGAGCTTAAGTGAACCTTTACTTTGGCAGCTGGTTGTGGAGCAGGTAAGTTTCTGGCCTTGTGTCTAACCGTCTCCGTGCATTTTCTAGTGCCTCCTCATTTGTTTGTTGCTGGGGGAGAGGAAAGGGGTGTTTGTGTGTGCGGGGTGGGGGGGGCAGTTGTGTAACGAACGCGTTTGCAGAATAAACTCCGATTGCAAGAAATGGGCAAAACGAGAAAGAAAGAAGGGGAGGGAGAAGAGGAGGAGTGTATGTGTGTCTGTGTATGTGTGTGCATGTATGTACGCGTGTGTGTGTGTGTGCGGTGGGGAGGGGGGAATTGACCGGGTCCACTTAAAGGGAGAGGCTCCGGGAGGTTTCTGTATCCGCCGGCGGGGCGCGGAGCGGGGCTGAGAGGCGCCGGGGCAGGGGAAGCGGCTGGAGGGAGCCCCTCGCTGTGCCGATAAATGGGGCGAGGCGGGGGTGAAGGGAGGCAGAGGAAGCCCAGTATTGGCGAGAAGCGACTGGGCGCGCTGCAATGGCAGGAGCAGGTCTCGGCGGGATCCCGCTGAGGAGGAGGAGGAAGAGCGGCGGCGGCGCTCCGCGGGGCGGGATGCGGTCAGCGCGGGTCGGTGGCTGCGCAGCCTCCGCAGGTGCGGCCGCGGCTCGGGGCAGCCTCGCCGACCCCCCTCCCCGGGCCGGGGCTGGGGGCGCGGCGGGCTCCGGCCGGACCGGGGGGCCGCCGGGCACGGCCCCGCTCCCCGCCGCCCACTCCCGCCTCCCCCGTCCTTCCCCCAACTTGAACTTCACATAGTTACCGGAGTTGCGGCCGCGGCGCCGTCTGCTGCGAGGAGAAGCAAGCCGGGCAGGACGGTGCCGGGCCGCCCCTCGCCGGGCCCGGGGCTGCCGCTTCCATCCCCCCCCGTCCCCGCTCCGGGGTGCGAAGTATTGCAACCCCCGCGCTGGGCCGAGGAGTGGGGCTCAACTTCGGTGCCGGCCAGTGCCGGGGTCCCCGCTCGGGGCACGCCGCCCCCGGGGAGGAAGCGGGTCCTGGCGCCGCCGAGTTGGCAAAGCGGCCGGAGGGGACCGGGGGCTGGCGGCGAGCGGGGCGGGCAGGGCTGCTCCCCTGCCCGGCAGAGTTTCAGTCACTTGGTAGTTTCTCTGGGCGTCGCGGAGTTGGGGTCTGGGGGGGGGGGGGGGGGGGTTGGGGGGGTGAAGGAATGGTGGTGTTATTTGGGGTGTGTTTGATTGCTTGGGTGTTTGGGAGGGGGGGGTCCTGGGAGGGTAGCTCCGCTTTGACAATGTCCCCGGCTTCCTTGCTCCACCCCTGGAGAACTGCCCGGTTTGCACCGAGGAGGGAGGACAACGGGGGCGGGAGTGAAGAGGGGAGAGGGAAAAAAAAAAAAAAAAAAAAATTTCCTCTAGCCCTCCCAAGTTGCAGCCCCTCCGAGCGAGCCCGTCCGTGTCCCGGGCAGGGGGGGGCGGCTCGGCTCGGCGGGCGGAGGGGAGCCCGTCCCCCGGCTGCGCCCCTCGCCACCCTTGCGCACACAGCCGGGATGCGCCCTCCGGGCCTCTAAAGCTCTGTGTTTATTGTTGTGTCGTCCCGTGTGTCCCCCCACCCCGCTCTCCTCCCCACCCCTCTGCCCAGGTTGGAGGAGGGCTTAAAAGGCAGGTGTGCCAGAGGCCGCTCGCCATGTCCAGATCCGGGGACAGGACCTCCACCTTCGACCCCAGCCACAGCGACAACCTGCTGCACGGCCTCAACCTGCTGTGGAGGAAGCAGCTCTTCTGCGACGTGACCCTGACGGCCCAGGGCCAGCAGTTCCACTGCCACAAGGCCGTGCTGGCCTCCTGCTCCCAGTACTTCCGATCCCTGTTCTCCAGCGGCGGCGGGAGCGGCGGGCACCCGCACGCCCTGGGGCTGGGGCCCGGCGCTCAGGACGGGCTGGGAGGTCCGCCGAAGGAGCCGCCGCCGCCGCAGACGCAGGAGGAGCCCGGCACCCCATCCTCCTCCCCGGAGGACAAGCTGCTGGCCAGCCCGCGGGCCATCAACAACCTGGTGCTGCAGGGCTGCTCGTCCATCGGGCTGCGGCTGGTGCTGGAGTACTTGTACACGGCCAACGTGACCCTCTCGCTGGACACGGTGGAGGAGGTGCTGTCGGTCAGCAAGATCCTGCACATCCCGCAGGTCACCAAGCTCTGCGTGCAGTTCCTCAACGACCAGATCTCGGTGCAGAACTACAAGCAGGTGTGCAAGATCGCCGCCCTGCACGGCCTGGAGGAGACCAAGAAGCTGGCCAACAAGTACCTGGTGGAGGACGTGCTGCTGCTCAACTTCGAGGAGATGCGCGCCCTCCTCGATTCGCTGCCCCCCCCCGTCGAGTCGGAGCTGGCGCTCTTCCAGATGTCCGTGCTCTGGCTGGAGCACGACCGGGAGACCCGCATGCAGTACGCCCCGGACCTGATGAAGCGCCTCCGCTTCGCCCTCATCCCGGCGCCGGAGCTGGTGGAGCGGGTCCAGTCGGTGGATTTCATGCGCACCGACCCCGTCTGCCAGAAGCTGCTGCTGGACGCCATGAACTACCACCTGATGCCCTTCAGGCAGCACTGCCGGCAGAGCCTGGCCAGCAGGTGAGCGGCGGCGGGGAGGGGGGCTGCCCTCACGGGGAGTCCCGGCGGGCACAGACCCCGCGGGGCCGGGGCCGGGGGCGGCGCGGCGGCCGGAGCGGCTGGAGGGGGGCGGCGGCGGGGCCGAGCCGCCCGCCCCCTGCACCACCAAACTTTTCGTCCCCTCCCCTCGGCCCTCTGGCCGCCCGCGCGTTGGGAGTCTGGGTTTGGCGGGTTTTATTGACCGTAATTAATTTATTTTTTTTTCTCCCACAATGTTATTCCTTAACAAGAGGTTACGTCTTTAAACTGTAATAGCCAAGTGCTAAATCTGTTGTTTTCATAAATAAGTGCATCATCTATGCACATGCTGATATTGCTGGTGGTGGGGTGATGTGCATGGAAACTTGTGACTTCAAAGTCCTTACATCTATGACATGTCAGTTATTTTCATTTAATAAGGTAATGAATCATGATGTCAAAGATTGACGATATGAGGTTGGTGTTAGGAGGTGAACGCACAGCACATAGTTTAACAAGGAGTAAACATATCCAAATTTATTTATCTTCATTTAGAATGTGTTTGTACATCATCCACAGATGGAAAGACAATACCATCTTGTAGTGTTGGTATAATACAGTTGCGTGGTAGCACAGAAATCAGACCATACTTTGTCTCAGTTTATTATAAGCTTTGTAACTAATAGGTGCATATTACTAATTATTTGACAGCAGCAAGAAAGAAAGTAGTACATTAAAAAATATTTTAGATAATACATTCTATTAGCATTAAATGCAGAGGATTCTTTATATTCTATGTAATGGGCACTCAGATGGTTTAACTTTGTAGATGGCGTGCCCTCTTTTATTATTTCTGGCTAGGTCACTCTGTTAGTGTTCTGTCATGCTTATCACCTTGTTGTCTGATTCTCACTCTGAAATCAAAAACATCAAATACAACTATTTTGCAGCATAAAGTGTTTCTGAGATGCCACTGTTGTAAGCTGGTGCCTACCCCTTGCATTTCAACACTCGAAAGTGATGACTTTCAAAAATGCAAACCCCACAAACTCCTCAGGCAAGATTCTGCACACCGCCGGGGGCAAGCTGATGCTCGTGTCCTGGTGGATTGCTGAGATACCAGCCGGCTTGGTTCAGTGAAGATACCTTTCCAGCTTCAGTGGTCCATGTCATTTGAAGGATATGTAGTGGTGTTCTGACCACTGAATGCTTACAAGTGTCATGGATGCTGCAAGAATCTGATACTGCTGGTGCTGGGGGCTGGCTTTCCCTGTAAGCGAGAGCATACACAAAGGGATTGCACTTTAGGTAGTCTTGGATGGGAGTTGCACTTAATGACTTACAGGAGACTCCAAATACCACAAATGCTACTTTTTGTATTTGTAATAGGTCTGCATGTCTGTGCAGACAGTGGTATTTCAGAGACCTTTAAACACAGTGGGTGAAAACCTGCTGTCACCTTCCCAACTTTAATGTATGTCTAATGTACATCTTGTGTGTCTACGAGACTGTTGTCTTGTAACTAGCTTCTCTTGATTGGGTTCTTTAGTGGCAGTGAAATGGGAGCAAAACCATTCAGATTTATTTATAAGCAGGCATTAGAACATACTCCAAATGTTAAAGTGTTGGAGATGTTGAAATGCTTAGTAATGCAGAATGAAATTGTTATATTTTCATTTTTGGTCTTGGACGATATTCCTGGAAATTCATAAAGGTCACAAAGGCCCATCTTTGAATCTTAATCACTTTAAGATTTTGCCAGGCTGCCTAAGTGTACAAATGCCTTCTTAAACATGAAGGAAGAAAAAAAAAAGAAATGTTCAAGACTACAGAGATTTCCAGATTTGCCCTCTCTGTTACTCATAGTTTCTCTAAAGTAGCAATTTTAATGGGTTGATGTCCATTCAGTAAAATTTTATTTTAAGGAAGAAAATCTGCAAAGAGTTCCTTAAGTTACTAATTTGCAGAAGGAAATCTTAAAAGTAACTAACAGTGAAGTACATGTGCAAATACATAAAAATTATTACACAGAAAAACTCTGATTACTTTTTTCTGTGAGTAATGGTGACTTTGGTAATTTGGAATTTAATGAAAGGTCATTCGCCAAAGATTCACATGTCTTCAGAAAGAGATTAACTGTTCCTCTTGTGCAGTGTAATAGCTCCTGCACAGTACAGTAAGGGTTGGTGAGAAATGCAAGCAGCCCAGTACCATAGCCACCTGCTTCCTGCATATTCAAGAAATGAAAATTGCACTCAGTGTTAGAATTTGCCAATAACTTTTCTGCATTTTTTGAAAGAACTTTTTTTTTTTTTGGTGTGTGTGTGTGTGACAAGCTACTTTTAAAAATACACCTATGTTACATATCCATATGCACACTTTGGAGTACGCTGGCATCAGGGCTACTTCCATTTCTTAATGGAATTGAATGTAACGGGAAGCTCAAAATATGCTGATTTTCCTCTGAAATGTAACTATAAAGTTAATCCTGTGGTCAGGGCTGGAGGAAAGAGATTTGGGCTCACAAGAGGCAGTCTGTGCTCTGTGAGCAAAGGTATTTATAATGTTTGTGCCACAAATGCAGATCCTGCAGTGCAAGTGGGACTAGAAAGTACCTGAGTTGTCTTTTGTGCTGCAGTGAAAAACACTGTTTACCTAGAGAGAGAGTAGGGAGTTTCTTTTCATGAAATTTCCTAAGAGAAGGTAATGCTTCAATGTCTTGATGTATTTTTGTAAAATTAATTTTTAAGGTACAGCAATTAAATGATCAGGATTTTAAAAGTTGAGGAATTATGTTCCTGACTTGTGAGCCTTGCTGTGCACTCTGAGATTTAGGACTTCACCACAGGGGATGGATATTTTGGCTTTGATTTGACATTTAATCAGGTGCTCAACTCCAAGCAAAGTTAGCAATACTGTTGGCTCAGTGATGCTCACCTCACCAGGGCCTCAGCATATAAGCTGCTGTTAAAGCCTCTGGAGACACAGTCAGTTTTGATGTCACTAGGAAAAATCATAGTTGATTTCTACTTGGAGTGGGGTGAGTGACCCTGAACATTAGGCTTAAATTATGTTTGTCTGTCCCTGAAAGAGACACGTAGCTTTGTGCTGTATCATCTTCTGTAGTTCTGTGGAGAAAATGCGTTTAGAGGAAAGTTCATATTCCAGACATTTGTTTGATTCTTGGATCCTCACCAGAGTATTGGGTTGATTAAAATGTCTGTGCTTCACAGTGTAACATAATGTATTTTATATAACACATGGTATGTATTTTTAATTTTTTGAAAGTTTGGGGATAGAGCATTACCACCTGCAGCTCCTCTCACCAGCAAAGGGTGTTTGGGCTGGTCTGCCCCTCCCAGGATCTGCCGGCAGAGCAGCAAATACAGCTGCATACCTGAAGGCAGAGGGGACTGAGGGAAGTAAAACTGGGAGAGAGGGGGAAATGCAGAAAAATAAATGAGTTGAGATACCCCAGGGGAGAAATGGAATATAAGCAGCAGAAGCAGTGAAGTACAAATGAGGGAGCAGGTGAGAGAAGGATAGTTTTAAAGGCAGAAAAATGTAAGAATAGGATACCAGACAGGAAAGGAAACTAGCAAGATGAAAAATACCTCGGAAGATAAAAAAAGATAGGGAATTAAACAAAAGTGGGGACACTGATTCTTAAGAGAAACAGCATCTGTTGTCAATAGCTGAGTATTTCAGTTTCTGGAAAAGCTTTTTCAGGTTTGGGGGAGGAAAAATGGATGGAGATCAACCAATTGACATAAGATAGGAATAGTCCTAGGCAGAAAATACAGAATTAAAGAGCATAAGAGAAAAGAGGGAAATAAGGAGACAAAGAGATAAAAAGGCTAAGCCTGCCTGTGCTGTTTTATGGGTTCAGCAAAGTCCCAGCATGTACAGACCCATCTGGTTTTTTGTACTTTTGTTCCCTGGACTACTAGACCTTGGGGAGATTAGAAGTGCAAATTCTGGTCCTGCTAAAGCTATTTGTAGAGGTGGTTTGGTTTACTGTTTGTTTTTGGTTTTTTATTTCATTTCAGTGGAGAGAGAGTGTCATCCAGACTGTTTGGTGTTAGGCAATATTAGTGAAAGTGATGGTGACAGGTGATGAAGATGATATGAACAGTTTTCATTCAGTAGGAAGATGATAACTCTTGATGGAGAAGGAAAATGTATTAGGTGCTGAACAGCGTGAGACGGTGGCATTTATGTGGAAGACATATATGCCTGGTGTGTTTTACTTTCTACAGAGGAGATTAAAAATTTGAAGAAACCAGTTACATCCCTTGGCAATTAAATAATTTCCTTCTTGCATACACTATTTGTCTCCAAATCTCACAGACCGTAGTTCAATTTGACTTCTTTTTCTACTGAGATTTTTGTAGAATCTCGGCAGAGATTCCCATGTTTGGTGGTTGTAAAAAAAGTGTGTGATTTTTCATTGAAATGCACTCTGTGTTCTGGTTACAACCACCTACCTGTCCCTTTGTGATCATAACAGCAATATTTGGATTTTTAACTAATATACTTATTCATGCTTAATTGCAAGTGAGAAATACTACAGATCCCGAATTTACATCCTGATAAGAAAAACATATCTTAAAATGTGAGTTATTAAGTTTTGCGTTACAGTGTGGATGAAGTGGATGTGAGGTTCTGGTTTATTTTAGTGAGCTTTGGATCAGTTTTTATGTGCTTGAATTAATATCAGGAAATTGTACATGTGCCAGGTCTCTCTCAGCTGAGCTGCAGAAGGGAGACTGACACATTAGAGGCAGTGGGGTAGTGAACCACAGACCTGTAGTCAGTTTAATCCCAGTTAGTCTCACCTACTTTCCTTACTTGCCTCACATGCATTCATTTGCCATTGGAGACAAGCTCATGCTGAAGTGTGAGCAGAGACATGTGGAGTTTCCAAAAGGGTGGGGGCCTGGAGCTCACGTTATGAACAGGGGAAACACCATTGTCCTGAAAGGACTGCTATGGGTCAGGAAAGTCCTTGGGAGCCTTTTTTAAGGCCCATGTGTCCTAGCTGGTAAAATCCTTGAGAACTGCAGAGACATAGGTGATAGGCATTTATTTGGCTCAGTTATAATATTTGTTCGGAGACACATAACTTATGAGGAGCATTTAATGGCCTTTTTTTATGGACAACCATCTTTCCAACAGCTGCAGGTGCAGAAGGGCTGCCAGGCACCTTGTGCGTGTACCTTGCCCTGCCAGTCAGTTTTGCAGTTGGAGGCACTGCTTGGAATAGTGTCCTTTGGGAACCTCCTGATTTATGTCCTTGGATGATAGAGCTCTTCCCCAAATCCAGTCTACTGAACTTTACCTCTGTCTGTCCTCTCTCTGGAATCCTCTTACCCCGACTTCTGAGTGCTGCTCCCACCAGGCTCCTGACTTTACACACGCACCAATCCCCACTGCTCCAGACCTCTGTGATTGGGTCTTTGGAGGGTGCTGCAGTTTGCTAAACTTTGCTTCTCCTTGGCTTTGTCACCCTGTCTTTTCAGCCCTTGAAGCAGCTTCAAATACATACATCTGCATCTCCAAACTCTTTTTCTGAGGGGAAATCTTTTACTGGGTTTCAGAGCAGCTTGTTCAAGGGGGAAAATTAAACTATGTTTAAGAGCAAGTAATCTTACTAAACCACTCAAAGTGATGAGAAAGTGCCTATGAAAATGGGAACTTCTTCCTTAAATGCTGGAGCAAAAATGCCTCTTTCCACCACCTGTGACAGTCTACATAGCAGTTTTACAAGTCATGCAGGTCCCTAAAAGCAGAGCTGTCTGTCATGAGTTCCAGCGCTGTTCTTGCCCATCCTTTGGCAACACAATCCATCTCTGTCCTGTTGGGAAGTACGTAGGTCGCGAGTGGTGCGGAGCCTTCCAGACAACAAAGTCCCATTTCAGACAAAATCCTCCTGGAATGATTTATGCTTAGAGTGTACCTTTTACAAATGGAGTGCCATAGGCTCATGGTGAGCATCAGACATGTATGTCTTTGCTACTGGTCTGAGACTTTTCTGTTCACTCTCTGCCTGATGTGCATCCCCTTCACATGGAGAGAAGAGATAGAAAAGAGAGGGTCTTAGAGAGCATGTTGTGGCCTGGGGTCACTATAGTCTTTATAGCAGAAGAATATGGAGGTTCTGAGTCTGTAACTGCTGAGCAGTAAATGGAACAGAGCTGTGCTGGTGTAATTGTTTGGATTTGTACTTGAAGAGAAGGCACAGGGAGCCTTGGAGGCAAGGGGGGTGAGGAGAGTTAACGTGGAGCACAAAATCAACAGAAAGTAGTTTGCTGGGAAAAAGCTTTGGTTCTGTTAAACTCATGTTATGAAAAAAATCTATATAATCTGTAAAAACACTGTTTCATCTTTTCAAACAACTCCTGTGTTTTTAGAATCCAAGACATTTTCTAAATTAGAGCAAGGTTTGTTATTATCCTTTGCTCAGCATGGCCTGAAAAGATTGAGCAGGGAATAGGAATCCTAAAAGAAGCGCTTGAGCTGGTCTCCCCTGCTCTGTAAACATCTCTCATGTTGGTTTTGTTGAAACAGATTCTGTTTGGTATTACATGTTTACCAAAGGACCATCTAAAGAAATTGAAGACCATGGAAAGTTGAAAACTATTGGTAGATACTTCCTGGCAACATTTTTCATATTTGCTGCTTCCCTGAAATTTTCTTTAAAGACTGTCATGCCTAGTACTTAGTAGTCAACACTTGCTGTATTCTTGGAAAGCAGACAATGAACTGAGCAAATATTGTCAGCTGCCAAGTTCAATGGAAGCAGACGGTTTGCAGTGAAGCTGGAAGTAAATAGAAGTTGGTGCCACAGTTGGTTCTTCCTGCGTTCCCCAACTGATGCCTTCTTTCAGTAAAAAAAACAACCAAAAACAACAACCCAAACAAACCAGTAGAAAAGGTAACAAGTCACACCTTGAGCGAGCTCTGGCAGCAAGGTGTGTTTCTTTCCTTTGGCTTCCTAAGGAAAAGGAGCCTCAGCTGGAGAGAACACAACCTCTGATGCAGAGACCTTCTGTTGACATGGACATCAGACAGAGAATCAAACAAAAAAGGACTTTCTTGACTTTCCACAGCCTGAAAATCAAAAAAAAATAAGAGTTGGCTGAAATTTCCTAGGGGAAAAAAATTGAAAAGATGATTTGATGACTTTGAAGCATTCTATAAGGCCATTTTACAACCTCTGTCAGAAAAATAAAAAAATAAAAAAAAAAAAAATGGAACCAGCCAACAAACCAAACCCAAAAAAAGGCCAAACAAAATGAAGTGAGGAAGGGAAAGCAATTTGCAAAAGCACTTACTTTTTACTTGTTTATTTGTTTGTTTTGTTTGGTATTTTGTTGTTTGTTTTTTTTTATATTCATGATAAAGGGAATTACTTGAAGGTTTTTCAGAACTTCTGTCAGTGCAGAAAATCTGTTGTTTGAATAATTTTACTGATAAGATTCATGACACGGGAGGGTTTGTGTCTCATTCACCAATTTGGTTTGCTAGTAACATTCCTTTGAATTTACCTCCCTTACAATGCTCCAGATACTCTGTGTGTGGCTAGTAAGGATATCTTTAGCACCTGGTAGTGCAGGAAGGCAAAGAAGAGAAAGACACCCCTCTGTGTTCTTCCCAAAGGAGCACTGGATAGGTGTCACTCTTCCAGGATAATTACCACTGCTAATCTACCTATTACATCAGAGGCTTTTACCCCAAAGAGGAAGGGACATGGACTTTAAAAAATCTTCCAGCTAAAAGCTGGAAGCTAACTCTTAAATATTAACTTAGAGATCAACAGTAGTGGGGTTGGTTTCATAAAGAAAAATGGGACTTTCAGAGCTTCAAACAGATTCTAAGTTGTTTTAATATAGAGGATGGAAAACTTCATGACAACTTTGTAAAGGAACTTTAACTTGTAAGGTAACTTTGTAACAGTTAAGTGTGGCCTGCCAGATAAAATATTCACTTACCCTAAAACTTACGCTTTTAGGAGGAAAAGGAATGATTATTGTTAAAGCAAACCTTAACTAAATATTTTCTGTGCCTTTTTTTTTTTTTTTTTAGAGTATTGGACAATTTTTTTAAAAAAAACTTTTCGTAGATTCAGAGGAGAAAGCCAACAATCAATGTCTGCAGCAAATCATTCTCAGCTTAGTATTTGTCTTCCTAAACTTCATTTTGTCAGTGGTCAGCAACATGTATTAAATTAGTGTCATCTTCAGTGAACATTACTGTGAGCTCTGCTGCAATGAAATCTGGTACCTGGGGCCTTCTGCAAAGCATGCCTATATGGAGAATGAAAAGATGAAACCCAAAATCTTCATTATAAGACTGGTTTTTACTATTTCCAGAAAGCTTTTTCACATTCTTTCTGGTATGCCTGGGGCAATAGGTGAAAATTAGAAGAGGCAAAAAAATCCATTCATAAAGCAACTTCCATGCATTCAGCAGATTTTTGAAGATTCTTTGAACTGAACAACTAAACAATTCATTGGTCATAATTTGCAAGAGACTTCATCATGCTTTACATTTTGGCAAAATCACGATGTTCTTAATGTCTGTACTTTATCCATAAGGAGAAAGACATGCAAGACTTGGTCTGTTTACTGTGAGAACTCAGGTCCTTCCCCTAGCAGTGCTGTAGGGTTAGGAAGAGATTCTGGATGCCTATTCACCTATAGGTTATGATGTTTGTTAATTCATTTTATGTGATAACTAAACCTCATAAAATTCCTTTGTCCAAAATAAATTTTACATTGTACCTTATGGCTTTCATTGAGTTCATCGTTAAACTCCCGGATAATTAGATTTCCTCTCTATTAAACATGTGTTACTAATCATGGCTATCTTTGCAGTCAACTATGGAAGCCAAAATCCATTGAAATAAGCAGTTTTCATATGACACTTTTGTTGCGCTGAAATGCCCATCTAGGAGCTGGGAAGTTAATTGTTGAAGATCACATCCCATGTTCTCAATGGCAAAACATTTTTTTTCCAGTCATGGGCAAATGGATGCTTGCAACATTTGTTCAGTTTTGTAGACTGCAGCTGGGTTGTCAACTGCGTTTTGTTGAACACAGCACCCCTTCAGCTGCCTTTTGAGAAGAGAAGGGTTGCTAAAGACCATCCTGGTTTCTGAAGATGAAATTAAGTTTTTGGTGCTGACAAACAAAAGGTCTGCAACTGAAATGTCGATTGAGATAGTATGTACCTCTCTTTCTATTACCTAGAGGTTGGTATCTAAACCTCTCTGAAGTAATTTGTTTCTGCTGCAGGTTAATATAACCCCCTTTTCTGAGATTCTTGCTTCTTATTTTGACAGTATCACTGTCAGACTCCAGTTTCTCAAATCCCTTGATGTAATGAGGTGTGACGATGTAAGTAAAACCCACCACGCATTCACCCTCCCGTGCTGGGTCTGTGCTGGTCTTATGGCTGGTTTTGCTAGTGCTTGAGTTCAGTGGGCAAACATCTGGAGTTCAGTTTGGCTCTGCTGTGTCTAAGATCAGCACTGAAACAAGAGAAAGGATGCCATCATATCTGTCAAGTCCCTGCTCTGAAGAGCTACCTGGCTCTCTCCATACTCAAAGCCATGGTGACAGCCTATATGAAAAGATAATTAATGATCCAAACTTCTGGGTTTACTACGGCCCTGATTTAAGAGAATAGTATAGTTTAATGCTTTTTTTTCTTTTTTTTCTTCTTTTTTTTTCTCATTGATAACCATGATCACTTATATGCCTTAGGATGCATTTTTCTTTCTGATGTGTAACACTACACTGGATGCATTAAGAACCACAGGATTGCCACTTCATGGTTGTATTCTTTTCTTTTCTTTTCTTTGCATTCCCTAATGCAGAGAACAGAGCCTTAGTGCATTGTTTAAAAACTGGAAGAGTCTGGAGAAAACATGTTGTTGAGGCTTGTTTTCTTGCCAGCTTTTGTAGAATGAACTTCTACTAATTGCCCAGATAAGGAAAACCCACCAGTACAAGATTGATGGATATGTTAATAAAGAAAAACAATGTACAAGAAGAGTATTTCCCATTCATGCGTTTTCTATTAACATGAGGCCATCAAGGTTGCAAGAGTAGGAGTGGTTGTCACGAGCGTTGAGGTCTCTTGCAGCCTTTTCTACTGATTTCTTGTGACTCTATAAACTCTCTTGGGCTCAGCCTCTTGCCATTAATATGCATTGTTAGTTTAGACCATGGACTGGTGATCTGAGTTTTAGAGCTGATGGGCATCTGCTGCTACCTTTGAAGTGAGTAGGATTTAGTTATGTTGATGGGTATCTCTGAAAATGAAGCCACTTCTGTGAGTACTCAAATTCCTGGGTTTGTGTGCCTGAGGGACACTATACAAGTTTGAAAATGTTGACTTTGAAATATACTTTGGTTTCCAGCCTTGTAAGTTGACAAAATAAATTTCACACCACATGAGGTACTCAGGAACTTAATTAAGGTGAATTAAGTGTTTTAAAATCTTAGCCGAACAGAAACTGCAATGTGTGTGCAGAATAATAAGAACACGTGCATGTTCATCAGTGAGATCTAAAGATTTGGAGTCTAGATCTAAGTAATGCTTTTAAGATAACATGTGGATAAATTTATCTCAACTTTTTTGCCATGGCATCAGCCTGCCTGTCCACGGTTTAGCCTTCCCTGACCAAGACCCACTAATGTTAAGAGAACACAAGGTGATCACAGAATCCTTACTGGGGACACTGTGAACCACAGCATGTAACTGAATAGTATATTAGACTATAAAATAAGGACTGTGGGAAAAAGGAGTGTGTCAGATATAGTATTATCCAAATAGCAAACATGTAATAATACAAGAAAGGAGAAAGCTTTATCTTGCTCAATGTATTATATGTATTTTTAAATCTTGTCTTTATCGTAGTGTTTCACTGAATTGCATTTTTATTAATATTTGGAAAAGTCTTCTGCATAAAAGCAGTGGTCATTTACAAGTTTTTCATATTTTAGAATGCATTGTAAGATTCTGACAGTACTGCTTAGTGCAATATGAAACATAAATATGACATAATAAAGAACATATTTTTTCAATACCTAAATTGTAGCATTTCACATTAAAACTTAAAAGCTAGATTTGGCTCCAAGGAAACATATCAGTTTAAAGCCTGGACATCTTTAGCCACTGTATTATCTTTACTTGGTTCATTGGAAGAGCTCTCAATGCAGACGGATTAGATATTTTGAAAATAAGTACCCAGCTCTTCTTTGCCATGTGAAATTGCCCTGTGCTTTTGGTAGAGACTTTGCTGACTATTAAGTTCTTACTAAACTTTTACTAAAAGTCTCTGTTCTTGCTACTTCCCATATGAAACATATTAAAAAAATTAATAGTTTATAAGCGTGCCAATATAGCAGTACTGCTCCTTCTCAAGAAACAGTAGTTTCTCAGACTGTTTAGCTGAAAAAGTAATGTTAAGGACAGTTGCAACTGCCAAAGTCTGGAAACTCAGAGTTATATCTGACATTTCATTCTTCACCTTAACTATTGAGCCTTGGCCATTCATTGGATTTTCACAGTGCTTTGGAGTTAGAAGGGAGTTTTACAGATGAAAGATGAAAATCAAAATAAACTCCTTTATCAAGTAAACCTTGCAAGGGCATTCTGAATTTTACAATGCACGGGGAGTTGATTGTGATATAACATACAACACAGGAGGGTTGGAATAAACAATTTATTCTCTATCGTTAGGGATGGCCATGCATAACTGACTTATGGCTCTGGTTTGCTCTGCCACTTGTTACGTGTGCAGTCATCCCTAACTCATACCAAAAACAGTTTATCATACTCCCATGTTGCATAGTTTTTATCAAATGTTCTCTCATTAAAAACTTTACTGGGAAGACTGAACGTTAAAAGACGCTGGCAGTGCTTTAGTAAGCTTTCCTCAGAGCTTGGTCTCACTATGGAATCTGTGCTGACAGTGATCATGAGATGGTTCCTGATATCCTACACAGCCACAGTCTGCTGGGCAGGTAACAGTCCTCATTTGACAGCACATAGCAGGTGCAGTGCAGGCATCAAAGGCTGGCTTGTCAGAAAGACTGAGGCACTGCAGGGGTTCTCCCCAGTCTGGGAGAGAATCAAAGGGTAGGACAGCATGGGACAGTGTCACTTCCCCCATGGTTTAACTCCTGCTCCTGCACTGAGGGTTTTGTTTCATCCACTGTCAATTCATGACCTTCTCTGAACCCTAAATCTGTTTAAAAAAATACAAATAAGGCCATATGCCAGATAGTTTCCTGGCCATCCTTGTCATAGATGTATCTGTAGTCTATAATTGCCTTTGGGACAGCCATTTGACAAATTTTATTCTGGAGCATTGTGTAGATCAAGCCCTCAGCTGTGTGTTCCCTTCCTGAAGGATGTTCCTTGTGGTTGGTGCATGTCTGCAGCACAATCTAGTTCATTTTGCCCATTCTTCTCAAAAAATGCAGTCCTGCTACAAATGCAAATCATACAGATTGTAAATCACCAACACACATTCTAGGTAGCAGCTGGAGTGAAGCCATGAGTGTGCCTCAGTCGTAAAGCTCCCACTGCTAGAGTGCACTGCTGAGGTTGGAGCTCCTGGGTGGTGCTTTGACCCCGCCAAGAGCATCTCTGGTGTTAGGCTTTGGTTCTTGGTGCTCTGTGCCTTTTGTGGCCGGGGTGTTTGCTGCAGGCTGACACAGAGTGCTACCCGGGTGTTGTCATGCCTGGAAAAATGGTGTTTGACAAGGGTGTGTTCTGTCAAATGCAAGGTCCCGCTGCAGAGTCATTCATATGGATGGATGTGTTCCAGGCTACGTCACCTTCCTACCTAACAGGAACATTTTGAGCCTAGACCTTTATTTCAGTGTTATCTCACCCAAGCTAAGTATAACCGGTGGGAGTTCAATTATATGCAAAGTGACTATTAAAGCATCCAGGGCTCATCTGGGGGTCTGGGCCTCCCCTCCAGTTTTCACTTACAATTGTGTTAAATCCCTTAATGCTGCAGAGAAATTGTACGTTCATCAGGTGGGGCATTGGAGGCCAGGGTGCAGATAACCACTTTTACTGCAGATGAGACATTGCAGTCCTGTTCTTAAGAACTGCCAGGCAGATTGGGAATCACGGTCACGGTTAATAGCAGCGAATTGCCAGCTCTTGATGGGTGGGTAGTCACTCCTTTCAGTGGTTGCCCCCTGGGGGAGAAGGTAGAAAAACAGAGGGAGGGAATTAGAGTGACTTTGCACAGTTGAGCAGGTTCATGCCGCTGGATCAGTGGCAAGCATTGGCAGGGCTCCACTCTGGGGAGGCTCACAACAACATCACAGTCTCATTTTTACCAATTGGTGTTGCTATAGCCAGTGGTGCACAGGGGGAGAGCGAAGACGAGGGGGAGAGCCGGGGGGGGAGAATGAAAGCAAGAGTCTGGACTAAATTAAACAAACAAAAGTGCTTGTAAGTAGCATTTAACCCATAACCATTAGCCCAGTGCTGCTAATTGTACTAAACTATATATCTGAAGTTCAGTGTGTGATTAAAGAGTTGGCTCACAAACTCTCTGCATAACCTTAATTTTTTCAAGGTTCTTTGAGTGTAGAATGGCTTATAATAATGATTTTGACTAATACGATTTTTGACATGCAACTTTAATGCTTAACCTTAGTACAACTCCAGAGCATTTCATGTGTATTCAGCTGTAAAGAGTGATGATTTAAAGGGATAATATAAGAAAAAGGTCGTTCTAGAATGAACCTCTAACAAATTGCATAAAGGAAGCTTATTATTCCACGAGTAGAGAGATATGCAGCTTTTCTGATCATTTTTCTGCTTGGTTCAAGAAATTGTTGAGACATGATTGGGAAAAGAAACACAAAAAAATGAAATAGGAAACTGCAAGCAGTGAACATTCTTTTGATGGTTATGATTTTGTTGCCACTAAAAATACTCCTCAGTAATGTGGTTGTTCATCTTTCCTCTTGTTTTGGGTGAAGAATTCGTTCCAATAAGAAAATGCTGTTATTGGTTGGAGGATTGCCTCCCGGACCTGACCGGCTACCCAGCAATTTGGTTCAGTATTATGATGATGAAAAGAAGACGTGGAAAATACTGACAAGTAAGTGGTTTATTTTTGTACAGTTGTCTTGATGAATTTAAAAACATGGTTAATCAAATTAGACTCTTTATTGATTTGTTTCTCTTCAGAGATTTGTTTATGTATCACAAGGGGCTTCACAATGGAGCAATAAATTGAGATTGCAGAAGATGCTAATTTTATAATAGGATAGGCCTAAATTAACATTGGCTTAAAATCATTCCAGTAAGTTTTTTTTTTTAAGTAAACTTGTAAGTCTTTCAAGCTGCAACATGAACCCATGCATATTTATGTATATATGAATAAAATCTTGTTTAGGAAAAAAAAGGCAGTTTTTTCAATACATTTTTTTCAAGAGTCAGATCCCTGGTAAGGCACAGTACTAGAGCACACCTTTGATTCTCTTTTGCATTTTCATTTCCTTCTTCCAGCTTTATCTGTTGTCCACAATCATTAAAGAAAGGTTTCCTCTGTACTACCCTGCGTCCATTGCTGACAGAAGCATTGGTGGAATATATCAGCTACAATAAACAGTGCATGGAGGCTGCTATCTCAAAATTCTTTCCCACCTTCTTTTAATAGTGGATTGGTTTTAGAGTAAGTATTTTGCCTCGAGCATCGAGATTTGGAACTTATTGTTATGTTGGTTGTGATTCCCAGTCTGACTTGGTCATGGAATCAAATCATAGCTTCTTGAGTGCAGCAGGCTGTGTGTGCATTAGTCCCCTTGTGGCTAAACTGGCTGCATTGGTCAATAAAACTAAATTTTAACTGTCAAAATTGCCCAAAGCAGTATAGATAAAATAATAAATGAGCAATTTTGATCCATAAATCAAAACCATACTTCTAAAACTGGACAACTGGTAAAACCTGGATTTCCTATTAGACCTGCTTTTTTTTCTTCCCCCCCCCCCCCCAGTAAAATACATTTTACAGGATTTTGTTCTTTTCCCTTATCCAAAGCCCTGTAATGGCATACATCCACATTAATCCACATGCACAGGTTAGGATGAAAAAAAAATTAAAATTGCTATGATGCAGGACTTGAAATAATGCCCTTGCAGATTGGTATTTTTCCCATGGAAGATTTAGGAGCCTTTCACAAAGTGGTGTCACGTAAAGACTGTTTAGGTATAGATGACCTGGACTAATAGTTGAGGGTGTTGTGTAGGAATGACAATTACAAAAGGTTGTATGAAGTGTACATTATAAAAGTTTACAGCGTCTGTGCTAGGGAATATATTATGCTTCACATTTTTCAGAGTAATGAGTTACGATACTCGCCTCTGTACACTACTTCTAAGAAAATTTTGAAGATGGTAAGTCAGTGAAAAATCAATGATACTGCCTAAGGCAGAACTGTCCAGGTGTTTTTTTCATTTGCTGTGTCTAATCCAGTGGCTCAACAGGAGAGGCAGGAGAAATGGATCTCTTGCTTCAAGATCTGAACTCTCAACTGAATTAAAGTAAAAAGCTTTTTTCTGAATCCTAACTAGCTGTAGATTGTCAGAATTTGTAAGAATGGAATTTACTCAGCTCTTGGTTATTTACATTGCCTTGCAGTCTCCAAGACTGTGGGAAATTACTCAGAGGCCGAATACCTTAATGCTCTGGTTAAATGTCCATCTCTAGTGTTGGAGTAACACTGTCTATGGTGGTGTTGAGAGATGTTTCAGAATAATTTTATGTAGAGAATGTAGTCTTTCCTGTGTTGCTTTTAGAAACAGGGAAGAAAAGTTCTCTTTCCGTTATGTCAGTTCACGAAACATTCCATGCTGCGGTTAAAAACAAGGCATCTGTTACAGCCCTGGCCAGCTCAGGTTCAAGCGCTTGCTGCTCAGCACTGGAAGTCCTGAAGGTCCCAGGATCTGTCTCAGTGCTGGCTGAGACAACAGCTGTCAAATGCACAGCCCTCTCTTGACATGAGTAATCCTGTTCTTGCAAATCCTGCCAGAAAAGGATGCCCTCTTGGCCTGGGCGAAAGTTTGAAGAACACAGAGGAGAATGCCTGTCTTTTCACACTGAAAAGGACAAAATGTTAACAGGCATTATTTCTTAGAAAATATTTTACTACTCACAAAATGTTAGCAATAACTATTAAAAAAAACAACAAACAAAAACAGGTGAAATAAGAGTTTCAAGTATCCCCTTGTTTTTCTAACTTAAGAGAGAATGGAAGATAAGTCCAAGTAGATCTTCAGTCCTTTTTGTGAAACATTGAAGAACTACAGCATAGGAGTGCAGGGACTTGAAGAACTGTAACTGAAAAGTTTTAGGAAGACAAGAGACTGTACAAGCCTACAACATAGTGGTAGTTCAGTGCAGCTATGGTGTGGTTTCAACATACTATGACATTTAGGGGGAATGAATTTAAGGACATAGTTCTATCTTTATTTGTCATGTACTTTTTTGCAATTTAGTAAGGAGTTTTCTTTCTTTATTCTTTTATCTCTCTCAATCCACTGTTGTCTTATCAGAGATATTCAATCAGCAGCAAAGGCAGAAGAATTTTTTTCTGTTGGTTTTTTTTTCCCCACTTATTTAGATAGTGCTTTCAGTCCTGATGTTGCGGTTCATTCTCATTTTGTCAGTGCAGATGAGGGGTTTGCTCCTTAGTGAATAGGGACAGAGCAAAAGGTACGTCCTGCTCATGAGGTTCTGTGATGGGAAGAATTTCAGTTCCTGTAGTCTGGTATTTCAAAATGTTCTATTTTATTATCGCCTTAGGTGTGTTTGATTTCCTTCTGTTACAAAGTTTTTTCTTTAACCTTCTGGCTGCCAATAGGCTCCCCCACACACCAACAAAATGCCACATTCTGCGCTTAGGGGCTTACTGATCCAATGTAAGTGTGCACAGAAATTCCCCCTCCCTTCCTCCAAACCCATTTACATTCCTTGTTTTCTGCTCTCTGTGCCAGTGGCATTTGGGGATAGGGATGGTGGGAAAGGAGCGAACACTCAATCCTGGCTGCAGTGGCAGGGCCATCAAGGAGGAGATAGATGAGAGGAGCCTGAATCTCTTCTTGTCACTCTCCACTGAGAGGAGCCCCAGCAGGGTTTACAGACTCATTTGAGAGGGACCTGCTTGTCTGTTTCCTTTTTCCTTCTCAGCACGGAGAGTGTCTCACTTCTCAGCACTCAGTTGCTTAGGGCTCTGTGTCCTGCCTTGTGTGATGCATAAGGAACAGGAGAAGATCAACCATCAGGAACTACTGACTCCATGGCACTGCAGTTGGAGCTGCGAGGATGGGTGCAGGTGGAACAGCACGAGCTGTCGAGTATGACAGCTCAGCAGAGGAGCAATCTCATTTTGTTCCCTAGACAAGACTAGATCTATTGGCAGGGGATCCTGCCCACCTCTCTCTGCCTGGATAGCCAAAGCACCAAATGCATCAGTACTAATGGGAGTAATTCGAAAGGTATCAGGAAAACAACTTGCCTTGTTCATAGACCCAGGAGAGGAGGGGAAGCATGCACCCATTTCCAATTTTTTAATGTCATCATCTATAGGCAAGAATGCTATGGCTCAGGGGATCGGTAGATTTTTCACAGTCTAGTATTACTGTGTATTTTTCCTATCTGGTATTTCTCAGAGAGTTATTGTTTATATGTTGACAACATAGAAGGAGAATAAAGAGGGAAAAAAAAGGAATAAGTAAGTGGCATTTTACGAACATTTTTTACCACCTAATTTTTCTTGATATGGGCACAATCCTAATCTGAGATTATAAATAATATTGTGCACATCATAATGTGCATGTTGGTGTTTAATTTGAAACACTTACTGCACAATTGTGCCTGAGCCAAGTCGAGACTTTATGGCAAAGTACAGCAAATATCTTCACTGCAGTTTCTTTTCAGGCTTGCCTATGTGTGCACAAACACCAGTTCACTTTTTAACTGGGTACTACATAGGTCATGGAGCAGCAACAGGCTACTATTGCCCAGTGACAGAAATGGAGCAGCTGATGGGTGTGTGACAGTCCTCAGTAACAGCAAAAGTTCTGCTCTGTTAATGGGTTTTCATTATTCCATGATATTTTGTAGTCTTCATAACTACTTACTGGATATGGGGCAGTGGCGGGGGGGGGGGGGGTGGTCTCTGTGTCACCACCTCATGCCTCACTGCTCAGAACCAGCCACTGCTGCTTGGGTTTTAATTACCAGTTAAGGTCCTGCCAGGAGTCTGTGTTTAATTCTAGAACTCCTTTGGTTGGTTGTTTTCACTGCAACGTTTAAGATTAATTAAACTTTAAGGAAGTGAAACAATGTTTTGTTTGTTAGAATTATTCCATAATAATTGCAAAATCCAGAGCCTATAAAGATTTTTTTGTGTTCAGAATTGCATAGCTTCCCCAAAAACCCTACTGCTAAGGCAATGATGTATTACTTTCACTTTCATTATATGTTTTTAATCAGAGCGTGACTTCACACTAGACAAAGCGATGCTTTATGCATGGTCTCCCTTGTTTTTTGCTAAAATCTTTTGACATGATTAATTTTACTTTAATGCTTTTGTCTTGTTGTAATGGTAAGGATGATGGGTATAAACCAGGGCAAAAAAATACATGCATTTCTGTCATAATGCTTCTAAGCATTTAAAAATATATTAAATGAAAGAAAAAAGTATCAGAAGAGAATGATCTAACTGGAATTAAATTTCTTGCTATGTGAACAGAGAATGCAAGAAATAAATAAAAATGATGCAGTCATTGTTTTAGGTGAGGTTTTTTTGTGGGTTTTTTTTTTCCTATAGCAATTTATCCATCTGTCTGATTAGAAGCGATGACTAGAAGAGAAATTGTGTCTTACAGGTTTCTAGATATACAGCAATTCCCTGCTTCAGTCTAAAATTCCCTTTTCTTTGAAGCACAAAAGGTAAAATGTTGGAAGCATTACTGAACTCTTACATGGCGTGTTCTATCCACGTGAAGCTGCAGCTGCAGCAGATAGTCTTTTCATATCAGTACTTTGCTTTTCAATAAGATGTTAGTTGTAACATTGCTTAACCTCCCTAGTTCACCACATCAGCTGGGTGAACCACAGAGAATTCAGTGAATGTCACAATAATGGCAAATACACCTATGGGCCATAATGCATTCATGCTTAGGGATTGCACTAGGTTTGGATTTTAATCCAGCATAAAAGCCAACATCATTGTCCACTGAGAACTGTCTCATATTTTTTTGGTAAAGATAGGGAAATGTCCAGAAAGTTGCCAGACTGAGAATTTAGTCAGGATGACCATCATCTCTTTTCAGGTTTCTTCTTCTCCTGGTTATCCCTTAGTCTTTTTTTTCTGTTTGTCTTGGCCTTCCTGCCCTTTGCTAGATATATTTAAGTCAGCTGTGTTTGGTCAATGTGTAAAGACAAACAGTGAAACAGGCACTTTGATTTCCTTCTCAGTCCCTCTACTTCCTGCCAGCATCAATCACACAGTGTTAAAGAGTTGTCATCTTCAACTGATTCCCTGACCATAATGAGGAGCCAGAAACCTTTCCATCCTTGATACTCTGATAAAGGCAGTCCACCTTTTCCTTCCTTCCTTCCCCAGGTTGGCTGTGCTTTCATTTTTACATGAAGCAGTCCCCTGCAGGTAGTCTGGTCTGAGTACAACATATTATTTCTGTCATTTTGACTTTTTAAAAAGTTTCCCTTGAATATGTTCTGTGACAGTACAGCAGACCTCCATCTTCAGTAACAACATTTTTGCATGTCAGCCAACATTTAGGCATCCTCATGGTTCTCGAAACCCTTTGAACATCATTATTTATGTACTTTATCCAAAGGGAAGTCAAGTAAAAGGAAGAATCATTTACTTCAATGTCAGCATCAGAGAACCCGGGTCACTCCAGTCCCCAGTCTGCATTGTTTCTGCAGGAATAGGTTATATTTCTTTCTTCCATGTTTACTTTGGCAGTTCTATGGTGCTCAGTTGTATCAGCCTTTCCTATACTGGATGATACTCTGTCTTTCCTGACCATATTAATAACAAAACTCATGTTCCTCTTTTTCTGAAATGTCTTTGGAGTCTGAGAACTTCTCAATCCTTCATGTGTTGGAGTGTTTTATCCAATTTTCTATTTTCCAGGTTGGCTACTTATAAGACAAACAGTATGATTATAGCTCACATCAGAGGTTCTTGGAAGAAATTTTCAAAGGCTGAAGTGTCAGCTTGAGTACTAGTAGATGCCTAGCACACGTTGTGCCTTTGGAAATGTGGTATCTTTCAAGTAAATACATTCATCCTCTGTAAAGCTTTTACTTTTTTGAGGAATGATAGTGTATTAGAAGCAAAGGCTTCCTCCTTCAATTTACCCCAAAACAATTAGTAACTGAATAAAGAAGTGATGTTTGCAAAAAATGTATGGAATCAGATGGACAAGTTGTCTTGATAAATGCTTTTTCTAATTTCTTCCTCCCACTCTTTTTTTTTTTTTTTTTTTTGTACTTGTGAGAATAGTGCACACTTTTGTTAGTCAAAAAATGTGTCTTGATGAGCACTTCTTGGCAGCCCTGATAAATTTCATCTCTCTTACTCCATTTATCCAGCAGTTGGGGATGCTGCAGCTTCTGCTTCAGTGCTGTGTCAAGGATGGTTTCAGCACCGCATTGAAAAGCTTGAGCAAGCATTAGCATATTGCTAAGCCAGTAGTCTTTATATTACCCACTAGACAGGTTTAATAAATGTGGTAGATGTATGTAGAAGTTGTACATATACACATATGCACATGCTTCTATGTATCTTCCTTAAAGAAACACATGGATTGCACTGAAAGCTAATTTTGAACATAAATTGCATCTATATTTTTCATCCTTACACTTAGACCCTTTTGAAAGGTTCAGAAGCAGGAAAATACAGTCACAAAGGAAGAAAGATTCACACACAGAAAACTTGGCTGTTTGGTATGACTATCCAGCTCTAAGCCTGGATTTAGGAGATTAATTCAAGGTGGTCATACACACTGCCAATAAGCCACAGGTTTTACACCTACAGGGAAGTAAGAATATAGAAGTGGGAAACAGAAATACAGTGAGGAGTATTTTTTTACATGTGACATAGCAGAGGTTAACCACAACTCCCATTCTGAGGATGATGCGTGGGAGTTCAACTGTGCAAGTGCCATTAATGGCGCACGCCTGCGTATCGAAGAGCAAGACAGAAATCTGAGAATGAGTAAAATGTAGCGGGTGAAAATGTAACAGGTTCTCACAATGATTGCTTTATTTATGTGTTAAATATTATTTTCTTCTGCACTGCCATTTGAGATAACTTTCAAGAAATGTCAGCTCTCTTTGTGCACATTTTTGTTTTTGATTACAATGTCAGCTTCTCCGTTTACACAAATGTTACTTTATTGTTTCTTCTTTTCCCTGTGCCTTACTCATAAAAGTGGTGTGTTGAAAATTCTGAACAGCTTTCTATTCTTGTGCTCCCAGTCCCTACACATCTTGCTGTGGTGTATCTTTGAAACAACTCTTTTCAATGCATTCAGTATGTTTGTGCTAAGGCTCTCAACAGTCTTTCAGCTTCTTTTGGCTACTCTGTCTTTCGTTATGAACTTGTGAACACCCTCCCCTGTGGAAACCAGGCTGTTCATTTCCTCTTTCATACACAAAGATCCCTGAATCTACCTACTCATCTTCCTCCTCAAAAACGTCATTGGCAAAGTTACCTCCAGGGAGAGTCCAGAAGTGTTACCCAAATGTCCTGTTCCCAGCCAGGAATAGTGTGCTCAGCCAGGAGACCTTTTGTGGTTCAAAACCTGAGTGGGATGAGAGAACAGGGCACAAGCCCCTTCCAAACCACTGAGGAGTGACCCTTCCTCAGGCAGGGCACTGAGGAAGTGGAGAGCTGAGCAAGAAGGCAGCAGGTGTAATAAAGATGAGTTACCCCATGATTGTTGCCATTTTCACAGCTGATGTCAGGCTGCTGTGGGGGCATCTTACAAAGAAAAGAGCTGGCTCCTGGAGATGTCACTCCTTGCTACATCCTTGCAAGGGCATCAGAACCTTTGACTCAAAGCCTTCCTCCTAGATCACAGAGCTTACTCTTTTCCAAGTCATCTTTCAACTTGAGTTACGTATCTTTACAGATGGCTTCAGGACGACAGTTCCGTTTTGCAGCAACTTCTACTGCTTAGTTCCAAAGCAAAATGGGAAAAAAAAAAAATTCAAATGTTTTTTCAAAACCATAGTCACATCAGAATATCCCTTCTCTTCTCAACATCTCTTGTGGAAGAGGGTCGCAATTAGAGCACTATTTTCCAGCTTGTGAATTCTTTATGTATGTCCCAAGGGGTATTTCACAGCTCCACCAAAGAAAGTTTTGTCAAACTTTGCAATGCTAACTGCAAACCAGAAACTGCCTAGCTACAAATGCCAAGTTGCTATGACTAGACCAGGTGATCAGCAGAATGTAGATACCTGGGCTTAATGCCACCCCAGAGGCTCTGCAACTTTTTGAGTCCATCTCAGCCTATGGGCATTGCCTGTCTGCTGTGTGTACACACGTGACCCACTAGGAACTGGGAGCTCTGTTGTCCTGTCTTCTGTCCAAAGCAAGAGTCCCACCTGGCTAGATACAGATTTCAATAAAGTCGCATAATTTCTTCATTGCCAAAATGTCCTCGCCACACCTGTTTGCGTCGGTCCCTCAATACTGTTTGGCCACTGTCTCTAAAAAAATCAACCATGTGGAATAACTTTAACATAAAATTATATGTCACTGTGCAAATTCAGTGCACCTTGCAAATATTGCTTTCTGTTTTTCAGATGATTCCAGGTAAAATTTGTGTGTTTCTTCTTAGGTACTTGCTCTGGGATTTATGTAGCATTAATGGGAGCTAGGCACGTATGGCAATGAAAATGAACTCAGGTGTGTTTCTAGTTTCTTACTTTGGAAAGCATTCCCTTTTCCAGTGGCTAATGTGGCATTTATGTAAAATGGGTTGCAAACAGGATGGCAGAACACTGCTAGCTGGGTAAAATGTACTAATAAAAAACTCTCATTGAAATCCTCCGATTTCTTTGAGAAATTGGTACATTTTATGAACTTTCTCCTCTCAAATGTTCTTAAAAGGCAGTTTCCTTCTCAGAAGTGTTTTGTACACAATTATTTTCAATACAGATTTCTGAAGCCTGCCTTAGCTTTCTCCATTTTTCTAAATGCTTTAGTGGTAAGAAGTGAACATTTTGCATCCTCGACTTTATTTGCTGTTGTATGTTCTTACTGTGTTGTAGAGGCTCATTGTTTATAGGAAGTAATTCTCTTTTCAGTTTTCCTCTATTTTCTCACAGCTTAAGTTCCTTTCTCCCTTCCCCATCCCTTTCCCCTTCCCTACTGCCCCCCCCCTACTCCCCTACCTTCCCTCTGTTTAAGACAGAAATAAAATTTATTACATACTTGAGAAGGGTTTTTTCTAAGCTTTCTGTCTCATACCAGGTGTTGTATGAGCTACTGCTTTGATTTAACTGAATGCTGGAGTATCTGCAGGAACAGACTAATATGTCTTTACAGGATGGGTTTTGGTATGTTGTTTTGTCATATTTATATATTGTGATTCTACTCCCAAATGGGGATTGTGCTATACAGGGTATGCAACTGCAGAATGACAGTTCACACCGAGGAAAAAAGTGTTAACAAATTGAATAGTAATGAATTAACCTGCAGAAAAAGCATTTTGCCCTAGTACACAGAAACCCTGCATAACTAGAGCATATAATTTTAAATGAAGCAGGCTCTGGGAATGCCTCAATGGATGTGATGTCGACAGTAGCTCATAATTCATGGATATGAATTATGGCTGAATATCAGGAAAAAACTTCCTGACATTGAGATCTATTAGGTTGTGGAATAATCTCCCATGGGAAATGGTGGAAGTCCCATTGCTTATGATCAGCCTGAGCACTGGGAAAGGGACAAATCCTGGCTTGGCCTCAATCTTTTAGGGCAAATTAATTAATTGCTTTAACATATGCCTTCCCATCAGTCTAGACAAGTGATCTCTTCTGGTATTTGCCAGGCAGGAGCAACCAAGGCAGCTATGGTATGAGCTGTCCTTCCTTGCCCCACAGCTGTGCTGCCTCTGCTTGTGAATAGATAACCCCCAGGCTGAAGGAAAAGGCGTGCCTCTGAGTCCCTCCAGAGCTGTTCTGGACAACTACTCTGATGGCTTTTTGGGGGCTGAGTGTGAAATAAACAGGGCTGTGTTTTTGCATGGAATGGTGGCTGGTTTCCTGCTGCGGTGCCCTAGACTAACCTGCATGTGAGGCCTTAGGTGGGTGAGCAAGCCCAGCACCCCAGCTGTTTGGTGTGAGAGGTCCCACTCAGGATCCTTAAGCCCATGAAAGGGAATAGGAATCTTTTCCACAGTGCAAGCAGCTGTTTTCCATGAAGTGGGTAAGCCTACCCAAGCGTTCCCTGGGCTCAGCAAACACTCAGAGCGGACAGTGGCTGATACGAACCCATCGTTTGCAGCAACAAATTATCTGTGACTGAATCGTTTTAAATACTCCCATTTTATTACAAGTAGATAATGTATTTAGTGCACACAATTTAGCTTTAATTTGGGGTGGGGGAAGTCTTCAACTCTTGAGATGGCTGTGGCTAAAACTATTAAATCAAGCTTGTTTCCTTGTGAACAGAAACTGCGAGTAAATGCAAGTGAGGGTTCTGCAGTGATGACATTAATGTATATGAGTAGGCCCATGCTTTGAGTTCTGATTATTTTAAATATAGATATGGATTGAGAAAAAGGTTTGACTCCAAAACTTACTAGATCGTAAATGTTCCTCCTAGGCTAAGCTGCAAAGGAAAAATTGAGAGATGTGCTTGCATCACTTTGAGGTGGGGAGGCTTGGTAAATTATGTTGTTAGAAATCATTAAAATATATTTAAATAGAATTACCATGATGAGTGATGTAAGAGCCATGTTTCTTCTCTTCTCCTCCCTCCCCCCCCCAGTTTTACATGCAGAATAACAAAGTGTGTGGCTCCAGTCTGTACTCAACAGCAGCTGCTTGCTTGCTGGTCAAGAACTGCAGCTGCTGTGTGTGCATGGCCTCAAACAGCATACACACCATATGTAAAATATATTTTCCTGATTGAAATGACATGAAAGTAATGTCAAAGACCTGCAGGATCATAAAGCAAAACCAGATTGGTTTTTTTCCTTGATTATAGACTAACAAAAAATAAGTCCAATTAAAAAGAAGTTTTCTGCCCTCATGCATATGAAAGGCATTGTGCAGGCATAACTAAGGCAGAATTTGACTCCCAAATTAACTCATTTGCTGGATGCAAAACTGAAAGAAAATCTTTATGTCCAGTTTATAAGTGTATATAATGAAAAACTGCAACAGCAGAAAAATGTATTCATATTATATCTCTAATTCAGCAAAGTATTAATCACACTGATGTTCAGCAGCCTGTTTAAATACATGCTTAAGTACTTTACTAAGTAGTGCCTGTAAACAACTCTATATGATGGTGCATTAACACAGGACAGAGTTTATCTATATACTCTCTCCAGAGGACTGCAATTATTTTAAGTACCATGGCAGCCAGTAGCACAGAGCTGGATGATCTGTGGTGTCCAAATCCCAGCCTTCTGGCTAGTCCCCATGCAGCCCTTGTCTCCCAGCTGCATTACCACTAATGTCTGCACAAGCTCGTTTAAACTTTGTTTTATTCAGCAGAAACATGACTGCTGGAATCAGCTGGGCATTTACTGGCTCCCATTAACTTCAGCTCCAGGAAAGAGAGGCATATTCAGGGCAGAGATGTCCCATGTAAGGATTTATCGAATACTCAAGCTTCCAGCTTAAGTCCTGTTAATGCACAGGATGTTTCAGGGGTTTTCTGCGCCAGAACATATTTCACCCAGCAAGATTAGAGCCACTGTCCTTCTGTCAGCTCCCATGCTGTCTCTAACACTGCTCCAAGAAATGATCACTTCAGCACTCAGAAAATTTGATTTTTCTTAACTGCAAAGATTTACAACATCAATAAAGCCCTGACATAGCATCCGTTTTCCTGAAGCCATGATTTGGCTTCACTCCAGCAGCTTTATTTTAACAGCCTGGCTTTTCCTGAGAGGCAAGGCTGCCATGGAAAGGGGTTCCTCCCAGGTAAAGCATTGGTGCCCACCTGAAGTAGTTGCAGTCACCTCAGGGCTTTCATTTGAAACTTTCAATACTGGAAAATAATTTATTGTCATCAGAGAAAATAACAAACGGAAAAGTGTTCTGGCTTTTCATGGTACAAAGCAGTGCTGTTCAATGGGAATGAAGCTACATCTTGATACCATGCTTTTTTTACCTCTTCTCCTAAGTCCCTACCTTTTAGCAGTATGCAAAAAATGTTCTTGAGGGCTCTGTGTTTTTCCCCTGAAGCTTAGAGGTTTTGCAGGCTGCTGCAGGGTTAGGCCTCAGTGGCTGCTGGAACAGCCCAGGGGTGCAAAGCCAGGGATAGGAATCCTCTTCCTCTTCACAAAAGCAAGGCTGCAAAAGTGGCACCAAAGTGGGAAATGAATGATTACACATCTGTTTTGGGTGTCAGGAGCCCTACAGAGGGTGCAGCTGGGGTTGAGGAGTGACCACCTTTGGCTGGTTGGGTTGGACAATGAGGGCAGACACAGGAGCTGCTCACGAGTCCACAGCTGGAATCCTTCTTGGGTGGCCTCCAGAGGCTGGTGGAAAAATGTCAGGCAAGTATAGCAGGAAAAAAAAGCCCACACAAGCAAAGGAGAGTCTGGGCTATTAGAGGTAAACAAAGAGAATGGTGTGGACCAAATTCATATCACTCTTTGAAATATATGGGTGAAATATATTAAGAATTTAATGTCTATTCTACTTATGAATGATTTGTGGTCATCCAGTAGAGCAACCCAAAGACAGACACTAAAAACAGGGAAGAAATATTAAATTTACCCATTTTTGATCATTCATATATGCCTTTTTAATGCATTTTTTCCTGACACAGTAACTGCTGAACTCGGGCCCTAGACCAACTGGGACCTTTAAAACAAAGGAGAATTTGGGAGCACACCAGCCGGGGCTAGCTCAGCAACATGAAGTTAGTTCAGTTATTACTCTGCCACAGCATAACAATTTTGGTACTCACAGTTCTACCCTGGGACTGTCCCCTCAGAGCACAACAATAACCCTGCCCTTTGTCATGCACCCAGATATAGCCTAACTGAGTACCTAATTCTGATTACTTCAGGGAACTCACTGCAGTTACATTAGCTGTGTTGCCAACAGCTTTATCTCTGATCTTGCACATTTAGTATATTAAGACAAAGCTGTGTGATTCAACTGATTGTTTTCAAATGGGAGGTTTTGATCTTATGGTTGAAAATTAAAAGTCAATTGAAAGCAAATTGAGGAAAGTAAATTGAAGGGGCATCAACCATATGTAGTCGTTTGGATATAGTGGTCTGGCTTGTAATTTTTGAAAATGGTTTGGGTTATCAGCACTTGTACTGTAGAGTAGACAACAAATAACCAAGCCTTCAAGGTAATATGATTTGAAGACAAAAGTTTTGTAGACTTGCTTAGAGTTCATTTTTATCAAAACTATGTTTATGCACACTGGTGCTGCAATAGGAATGAATTTATTTGTGAAGATTCAGTGAAATGGATCTCAGCAAGTGTCCCAAACAAGTGTTTGCAGTAGTTCAGATGTTCCACATACTGCAGAACACCAAAAAGTACTTTATGTCAGCAAACAAAATAAATTGGAGGACTTACCATTTGAAAGCTTACCTATAGCTGATTATATGGAACCATCTTTGCAGACTTAATGGCTAGAGTCTGACTTTAAGGGCTCAATAGAATTTTAACAAAATTATTTCTGCAGTAAATATTCCATACTGCTTCTTGGGAAGGTGCAGTCAGTACAAAATTTCAGAGTTTTAGTATTGTATAAATAGGGTACGCTGGCATAAAGAATAGGTTGCTTTCAGCAGCTCATTTTGCAGGTGATTGCAATTCTTGTTTGTTTGTCACCTTTAAGTTGAAGTTTATTGAGTCTGGATCTTTTGTAATTCTGTTGTGGCCAAAGGATTGCAAGAGATCCAGCTGATCTCCTTTTTCCCAAGGTAGCACTCAGCAGTTGAGACAATGCCTGCTAGTACTGGTGTTCCTAAGTGGTTACAAATGTAAGGTAAAATGTGCTCATTTAAACAATGTAATCAGTGCTTAAGCTAGTTTAAACTAGTGGCTTCTTCTAATTGTAAAGCCTAGGAGCAATTACCATAGCCCAGCTGATTAGTGGTGACTTCCTCAACCAAGGAAGTGACTTCCTCAACACCAAAGCAAGTGTTTATCATCTGTTTCTGCTCTGTAGTATGAACCAAAACTGTTTGTATCAGTGGTAACCTAATTTGTGTAAAAACACATTTATTTTAGCCAGATGTGGATCAGCAGTCTCTCTATTAATATATATGATCAGATGCACTGCACTTGGGATTATATTCTGTCTATTAATTTATATAAAGACTTCAAACTCCTTAGGCAGGATCGGTCTGCATTAATGTCCAGGAGTGATGCAGTGCACATTTTATCAGCATTTTTGCAATGAATTATAAAACCAACAGCTGAAATGCACTTTCTCATTTTATTTCCTTTGTGTTTCTTTTTCTGCCACATTTTTTATACCTGCTTCTCTTTGTGAAAGCCCACATTCATCGGGAACAAAAGTTAAATTGAATTTTCACCTGCAGGGTATGTGACAGGACACACTGTTGGGCAGGCACATATCTGTCTGCCAGTGCTCCTCTCCCAGTTCACAACTAAAGTGCAATCCTGCCAAATCCCAGTGCTGCACTGCCACTTGGGTGTAACCCCTGCATGTGGCTCTTTCAAGGTGGTTTTTGAGACCAAGGGAGATGAGTCTGTGCAGTATTGTCTTTGACAGACTTCAAAATTCAAGTTGTTCCATTGCTGGGATAAAGAGGAGAACAGGGGATGTGGTTACCCCCACCTGTACTGCTGCTCTGTGTTAGCAGCATCCCCAGCAGCTGCTCTCAGGTAGTCTTCCTCTGCTGAGCAAGAGGACTTTCCCCAGTCATACCATACAAGGAAAAGAAAAAAACTGACTTCAAAATCATCCTAGCTTTTTGCCCTCCTTCTCTTGGCCATGGAGAAGTAGTCTGTAGAAGCTTACAAAGCCAGGCAAGGTCATGAGAGGGTACTGTGCAGGGAATCTCAGATGTTGGTATTTTTGTGGGAAGCTGGAAGAAGCTGGATGTTGGGAAGGAGTGTTTGCTTGTATTTTATAGACAGGTTTAATATAAGCATTGTTATTGGGATGGATGGTGCCTTCAGAGGGACAATTGTTCTTGTGAGCTGTTGGGGAGGAGTGAGAGAAAGCATAATTCAGCAGCAGTGGAAATGCAGGTAAATACAAGTCCCTTCACTCCTTCCTGGATGGACTAGACATGCTTCAGCTTCATCATGCCTTCCCCAAAAGATTACTCTTCAGGAATATGAGAAGAGAGCTATAACCTGGCCACCATTATACAGTATAGTTTGGGACTAACTGAGTAAAGCTCTGTTTTTCCATTGGAAAGGACTAACTCTTTTAGAAAGGATTTTTTTCCTCCTTTAATTCTGTGGTTATCTTTTTGTGTTGCAGTTTCCTCATGTCCTCTTTCCTCTTCCTTACCCCTGTAAGGAGGAAGCACGCTCTTTCTAAAAGCGAGCATGTTGTTTTTACCCAGCTTCCAGATCATTATTAAGAGAGAGAGGGAGCGAGATTTGGCGGCGTATTGGTGGGGACGGGAACTGTGCCTGCTATATTTCACTGGGACTGGCGCGTGGAGTAGAAAAGCAGATGTGTGTGGACTGCCAGAGAAATCGCTGACTGATCCTTGCGCAGTCTGGGTTCGAGGAGCTGAGACAAGACGAGGCAAAGCAGGTATGACTGATACCCGTGCCAAAGCCTGAGCACCTGCCGTGCCCATTGCAGGCAGCGGGGGCTCAGCATCCGCCAGGATTGATGCACCGAGCATTCCCAGGGCGTTGTGTACTCCGTTTGATTTCTTCCCTTTCACGCCGAACACGGGGAACAAGCAGAAGTTAACTGCTTGGGAGGAAGCTGGCTATGCCTTTTTTTGTGCTGCGTTTCACCTCTTTTGTTTTTTGGTTGGCTGCAAAACCTGAAGCCAAAAGATGATTGAAACGCCTCTCCCCGGGGAAGGGGAGCCGAGCACACCGCACCCCATCTAGCGGCTTAGCCTCACACTGCCGGCGGCAGGGAAATGCGGCAGCAGCAGGAGGAAGAGGAGGAGGAGGAGGAGGGCTTCTGGAACTCTGGCCATGGGCTTCCGAGACTTCGGACTCCGCGACACCTACGTGGGTGATCCGGAGATGCTGAAGCAGCAGGGAGGTGTTAGCTGTCTGTCAGATTCACCTGGGATTCGCACCCAGCTCGGAAAGAGTGTTAGACAGACGGTGATACTAAGCCCTCCGGAGTTAAGAAATGTGAGAATTAAGCTGCCTCTGCAACCTTAATTCGGCCTCTGTTTGCATAAGCACTAAGATAAAATCTCCAATGATATCACACACCATTCTTTGTCACACGTCAGTGCACAGAAGGGAATGAGCTGAATTTCTGCTCACAGCATTTCTCCTCTGGTGTTCAGCAAGTAGATCTTGTCTGTCACATGCTTCTGAAATATTCTTCAGAAGACAGAATTTTTTCACAAGGTTTTCTTCACAGACTTCACAACAACAGAGGCCAACTGTTTCATGGACATTCATTGTGGTATTTTTGAGAGGAGCATGGTCTATCATTGTTCCCATTTTGCAGATGAGGAACAGAGGTGTAATGTGATTCAAGTAAAAGGTATCCTTTATTTTGGGGTGCCTATTTCAAGACTCCTCAGACCATGCTTTCCAGATGGCCTCTTCCACCTACTTCTGTTACATCAGTGAGCACAGAGTGCTCCTGCATATCAAGCACAGGGATCAAATCAGGCTCTGAAAATGAAGCACAGATAACTAGTGATCTCAGAACAGGAGAAATGGGTAACTGTAGGAAAAAACATGGCTTAAACGAAAATGAAAATATACTTTCTTCTTTTTGGGATAATTTTTCTGTCAGATTCTTGCTTTGAAAGGACTCACTGGAGAGTTCTGAGAAGACACTGGCCTAGCGTGACGAGTGGCCTGGATTACCTGGGCTTTAAGAGGGACAGGGCCACAGCAACCCTGGGTTAAACCCATTTCAATGGCTTGGTATTATGTGCTGAGGTTGTAGCTTCACAACCATTGCAAGCTGATCCAAACTGGTGCTGCTGCTAATACATCAGTACTTCCCTTCTTCTCGTGGCCTTGCACTCCTGCTCACTCCAATTCATGTGGCCTGGGAGGGAAGCCTGGTGGGGAACAAATCAGAGTTAAATTCAATGCACCTTGAAAAAATAATGTGGTTTCTCAATTGTTTATTTCTTGGTTTCGTGCATGCCTTGGCCATCAGAAAGAATGATGAATCCTGAGACATGAAGGGGCTGAAATGTTTTTTGCAGTGGCAGTTTCCACAGATCTCTGGTGGGCATGGAACTGAACCTTCAGGAAGAAGGTTGGCCTGGGATCCAGGGGGTGTAAAGATGACTGGGTTGCACCCAGATGTGCTGACAGCAGAGGAATGTGAAGACTGCAGGACTTAGAGTTCTGGATCAGTATGTGCTGCTGTGTTTGCAGGTTTTGCTGTCTCTTCCTTCAGTCACAGTATTTTTGCTGTGTCCCCTCTGACCTGTGCTGATCCATCCTTGCCCTTTGCAGTTTAATTCCCTTCTTCAATTCAGTCTCCATCGGAACCTGGATCAGAGCTGTGTTTACTAGCGCAGCAAGTCCCAGTTTTATTCATGCAGACTCTGTGTCTCAGTCCTTGCTTTCCTTCCCCTATCCAACTGAAAATTATACCTTCCTGAACAATCCTCTTTGCAAAATAAATGTCTTCAACAAAAGATGCAAGCCATTTGAGGATACTTATATTAAATATATTATTATATTATAAAATATGCAGGTATATTTTAAGTTTTTGGGATTGATCACAACAGCTTTACTTTAGTCTGCTGTCTGTGTTGAATCCAGCAGTGCCAGCATGGCCAGTGATTTGAATTAACATGACCTTTCATCCTGTTTGAGTGCATGACCATGCACTAGTGTGTGATTTTCGTATTGTTATAAGTAGGCATCACAACACATTTTTCACAGCTGTTTTTTTTAATGAAAATATTAAACACCACTGTTTTCATACAAAGCAGAAGAAAAGTATAATATAAATTTAGTCCACATCTATTAATGGGGTTTTTTTCACCTATACATTCTGATTTTGTCTTCTGTATACATTTACAAAGAAAATCTGTGCAAATTTTATGTAAGTATATGGTTTTGCTGCCAAGGTCATTTCCTGCCCTGAATTTGAAAATTTCCTGTGGGTCTGTCTCTCCCTTCCTTAGGAGCTCTACTGTAGAGAGAGGTCTAGGAGAGAAACATTTCTGCCCTTGTTTCTGTTGGAGAAACAAATCTTTGGTGTTACCTAATTTATGTGGTTCAATTCCTGTTCTTCCTTCTGTATTGGTATTTGTCTAGCTACTATGTGGACAGTCCTGCTTCTGCATGCTGTGATTGGGCATGCTGGAAGTTAGGCACATTGGAGTTTCAGGCTTTTTTTCAGATACCCATATGAAGTATATATCTTCTGAGAAAGGAAGATGTTTTTTTTTTTTCCAGGTGGTAGGCATTGGACAGATCTTTCCACCGTCTTCTGCTTTAGGTCTAGCACTTTAGGTACGGGCTGGACTTTCTTGTAAACAAAACCTTTTATTTGCAAGTATTGAAGTATTTAAAATGAAAACTTGAAAAATCCGTAGCAGTGAATTTTAGCCGTGAATTCCAATTTATCTGTTATGAATTAATTTGTTAGATGTATTGAAACTGCTTTAGTAGGGTGAAATATGGGTATATCCGTCCTCCATGTAGAGTTTTCCAAATGGAAAATCACATTTTTCTTTCCCTGGAATGACTTTGAGAGTTAGTGGGAAGAAACAAAACCCTAAATAATTCTAAAATAGTATGTCAGTCAAGAGCTGAGAGCAGAGCAGGAAGTAGTGAGACAGAGAGAAGACTGTGGGAGACTTGGGTTTTAGGGCAGTAGGGGCCAAGACCTTGCTGCATGTGATAAATGCCTTTAAAGCCATGGGTCCCCAAGGAACATCCACCGGATCCAGCCAGGAAAACACAAGGAGGGGCTGTGATTGTTCTGAGCTTGGAAGGTTGCCTTCAGAGGAGACCAGGAGAATGTGTGCATCTCAAGGTCGGGTAGCAGTTGGGCCATAAATGAACACAACTGGTCACCAGCAGTTGGACATTAACAAACCATTCCTGGTTACAGTTTTCCGCCCTGTGGCACTGTTGGAGAAGGGAATGCATGTCCTTGAGCTGACATCTTGGAGAATCTGAAAGCCCCCAGTGGGACAAAATTGTGTTTCTATCCAGAGCTTTCTAGCAACTCTGCAGTGTTTTTCTCCCATCAGGGACTATTCATCATTTCGTCCATGAGAAGCTTTTGTTGTGCAAAATGTCACATCATGAGACTGTTATGATGTGACGAGATGTCATTTCCCAGGAATACATGTTGGGCTCCACTTAAGCGATTGTAAACCCAGGCCTGAGTAGGCACACAAGATATTCTGCTGGGGAGCTGAGGTAACACTGAGGTAACACTGCATAACTCATGGTGGTGGACAAGTGACTCTTGATAAATGATCTGTGGAAATCCGTGGGGCGTCTGGATGGCGAGGGGCAACCTTCAGCAGGTAGGTGGGTAAGCAGGGAGTAATGAAACAAGAAAAATGGTCACTTTGAACCTTTCCACAGGACCATGCATTACATTCTGCACTCCAAGCTGTGACAAGATTGTTGGTGTATTCACTCACATGAGCTTCTCAGACCTGCATCAGCAGCTCAGCTGCACAGAGTCATTCCCATGGGGAAGGCAGCAGGAGAGCACAGCAGAGTATGTATAGGTTTTCTGTGCACTTCATGGGGAAGATTGTCATGTTTTTGATACAGTAACATCAGTTTCTAAGGTGGGAGTGCAGTATTTGTCTACCTTATTTAATCACTGTTGATCCAAGTAGGCACCTTTATTCAAATGAAATCCAAATGGTTGCTTGCAGCTTTGAAAATATATGGATAAAATTTGTTCATGCAAACAGCCAAATGTATATGTTGCTGGAAACCCAATAGAACATTCTACCATAGGGTGAATTTCAGCCTTGGAAACAGGCAGGTCTGTACTCAGAGCTTGCATCCAAGTAACTTTAAAGCAATTTATCTTGGGAGGAAGTTGAGCATGCCAGCTATTCCTGATGTTATGTTTGCCTGATCTGTGTGTCAGCATGAATTTAAGTGTCTTATTTTAGATGCCCACATATGAAAAAGTCAGCTCACTAAAACAACTATACCAAGAAACTCCCTGACCTCTGTAAAAACCTGGCTGGTGTTACTCCAGGGAATGTATAAAAGAATAACTCTTGACATATGAATGATAAAAAAAAATAATAATAATTAAGAAATATCTTCACAATGAGAAATACCATCATTAATATGATCTATCATTCACTGTGTTGTGAACAGACTTTGATCTGCTCAGACAACTCTTGGTGCTTATGTTATCCCATAGCCTCAGCAGAAGTATGGACTCTATCCTAGATGAACTCAGTAGCTCTGTGCCCATCCTACTTGTGATGGCCTGGATGAAGTTGCCACAAAGCTGGCATGGAAAGGAAGAGGTGGGGAAGTTTCCAGCTGAGCTGATGATGCTCTCAGTGGTGCAGCTGGACCAGAGCTGTATTAGTTACATTCCCTCAAAGGTGATTTTGAGGCACAGTGGTTCATCATAAGACTTTCTGCTTATAGTACCTGCTGTTGGATTGTCCCAGGCTTCCCCCAGTGAGCTGAGCTCAGACTCAAGGCTGGCATTGGTATGTTACTAGAAAAATCATTTCACATGTATTTCCTTGAATTTGAGGTGACAGAATGCCGTTTGGCCAGGAATATTAACAGGGGTATTTTCCATCTATGTTTATCATTCTCTTAACTTTCTTTCAGTATGTTTTGAGCAGAAAATATCAGTGGATGAATATCTGATGCCTTTAAAGCCAGTACACAACTTACCACCATGTTCACCAAGGCTAGAATTTCATACTTGTTGTGGTCAGTCTTTCCCCACAGTTATTAAATAACAAACAATTGAAGAGAACAATTCACAGAGGAATCATAGTGTTTATTTATATAACCTCCTTGGTGAGAAATACCAAGTAACATTCTGTAATAAATGCGTAATCTTTCTGCAAATGATGTATGAAACACAGAAAGGTGAACAGTATCTGATATTTTGTTCTCAGGGAATAATTGGACCAGCTGTGGTCTGCCCAGCATTTTGCTGATAGGGTTGGGAATGAAATGAATATCGTGTCTCTGCATGAATATTGCATCTCTGCCATAAGCAAACCACAGTCTCCCAAACTGAGTCTGTACATGCCTTCTGTACTGGAAAGAGACATTTCTCGTTGCACTGCCCTCTTCAGAGCTGTAGAAATAACCAGTTTTCAAGAAGCAGGAGTTGAATATTATGTAGTCAACAGGATAGGCTGTTAGTATTGTCGAAGGTCATTATTGAATCCATATGTCCTCTCATAATGACATCTTTGTTCTGGAAACACACTCTTCTCTTGCGTCATCTGCACAGGTCATTAGAGATGCTGAGCATGACTTCTTGGTGTGTACTGAGTCTTGAAGGGGCTATGCTCAAGCTGTGCAGTAGTTGAGGGAGAGGTTTCTTGGCTTTCCTTACAGTACCTCCTGTACCTCAAGCAGCTGACTGCTTCAGGGCAGTGAAGAATCTATGGGGTTTGTTTTTTTTGTTGTGGTGGTTTGGTTTTGGGGTTTTTTGGGTTGTTTGGAGTTGGGTTTTTTCCTAGGTTTTTTGTTTATTTATTTTTGGGGGTTTTTTAGGGTTTTTGTTTGTTTGTTTTGTTGTGTTTTTTTTTAATAGAGGAATCGAGTAGAATTTCTGAAAGGAGTTTTTAGCAGAGCAGGGGAATGGCTATAGCCTGTATCACAGACTTCTGATCTCCTGGGACCAGAGCTCATTCTCCTTCTGTCTTGAGAAGTGCTGTTCCAGTTTTCCCTTCTTTCCTGGTAGTCATTGTTGAAGTGATAATAGACAGGGGAAGGTGTAAGGAGGAGGAGGAACTGATGACCCTTTGATTAATTTATGGAGAACAACCAGATGCTGTTTCCTAAATGTGCAATAATTGGCAGAAACTAAGCAAAAATGGGTAAGACAAAGAACACACATTGTTGCTTGTTAGGTGTATGAGGTGTATCATGGAGGTGCCTTTGAAGCATCATTGCATCTGGTTGTCCTCACAGGCTTCATAATTGAGAGTGTTTGATTTCATGAGCCTTTGGCTATAACCCGTAGTCTCTGATTTTGAAAGCAGGTCCCAAGAACATTGTCTGGTACTTTTTGTTAGCTGAGCTTTGGCATATGTGAGGAATTTCTTCTTGGGATATCTATCCCAATATGCAGTGCTGCTGTGTCTTCAACTTGCATCTGTATCTGAGGAACAACTGAGCGTCATCTCCTGCACAATGTCGCTGATGTCCGTGTAGTAAAGGATTTCTTAGCAAATACCACTGCAGCCTTCCAGACCCTTCTCAAGTATAAATATTCCATTTAGCTTTGACTTACACAGCTTTTCATTTTACATATCTGTATCTGGGAGATTTCCTCCCACCTTACCAAGTGTCTCCTACCAATCATACATCAAATGCATGGGAAGGAGGCTGGTGGGAGTACTGTCATCAGCAGGGCTGTTTGGACTTGTTTGTGCTCTTGGTGCAGGAAAGCACGGGCATCCTGAGCTTTGGCAAATGTGTGTGAGGGCAGGGACTTAGGAGAGGTGGTTTCTGCCCACTCCAACTACTCTATTTATATCTCTCTATCTCACATATTTCCCTGGCACCTATCACCTTGGCATGTTTCTCAGATGACCATGGCTTTTTTTTATCTTCTTCTCTTTTTAATAGTGTTTTCGCCTTCTTTTTAAATTGGTCTTTAATAAAGTTGAGAATTTTTGCACAGGGTTTTATAAACATGTGTTATTAAATTTTAAATCTGTTTTGAAAGTGCCTCTATCCTACTCCCTCCTAGTAAAGTGACCTTTTTAAATGGAGGGAAGTGGGTTTAGATGACAGACATGATAAATGCGGTCATGTTCACTCAATAAAATAAGGCCCAGTGCATTTGAGGATAAATCAGTGAAATGTACAGCCCCACCTGTCTGTCTCCATCATTCATTTCCACTGTCACTTTCACAGTGGCTGATGGATCACAGTTGCTGTAAAATTAGACAGCCTTTAATCTCATTTCATCCTGATTAGCTTCTCCTTACCCTTTCCCTCTAACTCACTGACTGACACGCTAAAAACTCACGCCGGGCTGTGTTTGAGCGTGGCGTACAAACTTCTCTTCAAATACCCTTTTTGTGGGGCAGGCAGGTGTTCCAATGAGTTGAAATAAAAAAATGAGAAGATGGGATTTTCACACTATTAAAGCCAAACAAAAGACAAAGACTGAAATTAATGAAAGCAGCAGCCTGGCCAGACTGTGTGATGGGCCAAATTCTTCCTGTTACACCCTGGCAAGCCCAGTGAGTTTGAGAAGATTGCTTCTTCCAGATACTGAATTTAGCATGCTCATTGCCATGTAATTTTGACTGTTGTCTGTGAAAACTTAGGTCCTAGCTGGGTGTATGTTCACAAGAATCATGGTTTTTAGTGCAAGTTTTTTGTACTCTTAAGGGACATTTGATAGCAGAAAACGAAATATGTTCATTCATGTAGTTTTGATTTCTGTGCATAACACCTGATTCTGAGGGGTCATGGAGGAAGACTGAGAGGTGGTTGATTCCTCAGAGTCCCTTTCCTCTTAGCCGTCCACAGTGTTGCTTAATCCTTCCTGTTTTGTCCAGCTCCCTTCAGCCCCATGGGTAGATTCACGAGACTAAGAACTGAGTTTTCCCCAAAGCTCTGAGAGAAACAAAGGTCACAGGAATGGTCTGCAGTGTTTTATTGCAGTCACCTTTCTTTCTCAAGGCCAAATACTACCCTCTTTTCTAAGGCAAGCTCCTTTTAGCTTTCCTGTGAGTTATGGATGGTAGTTTGGGTCATTTGGGCCCAATCCTGTATTAGTGGGAATGTTGCCATCAATTTCAGTAGGAGCCAGGATTAAGCCGTTAGTTTTCAAGGTTTAATTATCATAATAATTACGGGAGTCTTATTGCATACCTTATATGCAGAGGAACAGCAGAAAAGCTTAAAGCAGAATTTCTTCATCTACTGACCCTGCTTGTGTCAATAGGGTGGATAAATAAACACAAACATATGCAAAAGTGAAAACACAATGTGAAAAATATGCATGTGTGCTGCCTGCAGACAGTTTTTTCTATAAAAGCTGGAGCTCTCCAGGCTGACCAACAGAAGAGGTTGAGGGTGCAACCACCAGTTTGGATGTAATTGGAAACTGTAACAGAGCACTGTATTACTTAAAACTTGAAGCCCTTACAGACTGATCCTGGGGAGTCTCTTCTTGAGAGGAGGGGCCCCAAAAAGTATCTAAGGAAGGCAGCAAATTTCTCATGGGACACTGAATTCCTTATTTACTACAAGCATCCACAAAATTAAGAAAAGTTCTGTGGTTTTGAGAGAGAAGATTTTAAAATAGGAAAATGTCTAAGACTAAAAAGTAAGATAATGATGATATGGTGTCTCAAAAGGTAGCAAAAATGGACTTCATTCTTTCATCCTACTGTAGGAATCTCTAGGTAGTATAAATTTTTTGCAGTGTCTAGTAAAAGATTAGTTCCTAGTTAATATAAATTAAATCAGTAACAAATAACCTTAATTAATGAACTTCCAGTGTACCTGGCTGCCTAATTTAAGAACTGCTTCACTTACATGACTTGTAAGAGCACAGACTATGAAAAAGATATTCGACCTTTACTAGAAACTAAAAACATACCTTATTTATTCATCATAGCCTAGGCAAAAACTTCAGTAAGAAGCTTAAATGAGCCCACTTGATCTTTAAGAAAATGTGTCCTAAATAGCAAAGCTGTGCGTATTTCTTCTTATTATTATTTGCATATGCTATACTGCACAACTGCATTCTGAGAAAAATAAAAGATAATAAAACAAATGAAATGAGAGATATATCACCCAAAATAATCCAAGTGTGAGATAGGCTGCCTCTTTTTTTTTTTTTTTTTTGGCATTGGCAAAAGAGCACAAAGTAAGAGCTGGCCCTGAGTCATATTGATTTCCCACTGCACTGGTTTCCTAAGTGCTCTGTTGATCCGTGTCAAGCAATAAGTTCCCTGCCTGTACATGCACATCACCTCCCCATTTGTCCTCACCTAGATTTAAGGTGCCCATATGATGAGCTGAACAAGGACATCATTTTTCCTACTGGTGTCACTGGGCCAAAACTACTCTATGTGGTATAGTAACTAATGCTGCATAAGTTTACATTTTCCTTATAATATCATTATGGTGGGTATGGCACACTGCAATAATGTGTTTATTATGTACATGTAATCTTTGTTTTTTGCATTTTAACATTTGCAGTGGAAAATGTAAATTTTAAGAAATAGATGTTTGCATCTGTAGCTGGTCCATGGTAACCACGATACCTCCCCCCTAAAAAAGGGGTATTGCAAATCTAATGCCACAGTTTTGATCTTTGTTAACAAAGGGCTTCCTGATTAGATGAATAGAAGATGTGTGATTGTGCTGCTAATGACATTGTACAGGAAATTAAGCGTATACATTTGGAAAAGGCATTAAATCAGCAGGACCTTAATTTAAAAACTTAAAACTGTATGGAAATGCAGCTTGTTCATTGCTGTGTAATAGAAAGCAACTGAACATACCAACTCTTCTTGTGGAAATATTACCAGCAGAACAAAGCCAGGCTGAGATTTTATTTTTAATGTTTTCTAGCATACTAGGATTCCTAGCATCTGCTTATTTTCAGGGAAATATAATGCAACTTCACTCCTTTTTACAAGTTCTTTTTAGATCAGCATGTATGGTACTTGGGCAAGTGAGGGGCCACTGAGGGACCAGAATTCCTGATTTTTTCCTTTATTCTTTGCGGAATTGAATTGCATAAGTTTACTAGTAAATGGCTTTGTCTGCTGCTAAGTCAGTGTTTGTATATGCCTGGGGTGACTCATTCTCATATTATTTCATACAGATGGTGAAGAGGAAATATTTGATAAAATCAGTGTCTTGAGCTGACAAAGAATTCTTGCTTTGCTTGCAGTTATGCCATACAACAGTGCCCATCACTGTGTCGTGGAAGTGGAAAACTTCTTGTTTGTGCTGGGAGGAGAAGACCAGTGGAACCCTAATGGTATGTATTGAATACTAAAAGGCAAAGGGAGCATCTACCTTCCTGTGGCTTCCTGTCTGTCAGGTCAGCTGATGTTGTGATTAGCAAGGGATTTTGGGGACCTTCAGCCTAATTGTTAAACCTAGTAAAGGCTATTCTTTGGTATTGATGTAATAAATATCTGGTACTTTAGCATTAGCATCTCTGTCATTCATCAGCTCCCACATCCCTTGAGAAATGCCACAGGCAGCAGAACATACTATTTCAAGTGCATGCACCAGGCAGCAGCTGTTAAGAATTTTAACCTTCATTTCCAGGCTCCTTCCAGTCATAATATAATAATGCAATTGCAGTAGATGAATGCTTCTTTTCTATTGTCAAACAAGATACTCGCAGCTCAAGTTGTTAATGTGTTAATTATCTAGACTTTGAGATTCTTAAACGGATCCTTTTTTTAGTCTTGTGCAAGAGCTTCTCATATAGATTATCTGCTGCTACCTTCTTTGATTTGATTACTTCATAAATTTACCGCAAAGAGAAATTAAACAATTTAACAGGCTTCTGAGCAAAGCAAAAGGAGAATACCATGCCTTGCAAAATTCACAGAATTGTCAAGACATTGTTAAAAAGCTTGCACACGAAGAAAGAGTTGTAGTTGTAGCAGTCTGTGTAACAGAGATAATTATGACTGAGAAACCATAAAACAGCTTGCAGGTACACATTTTTACTTTAAAACACCAGAGGATCCAGCTGAAATTACATATACTGCATATATTTTATTGTGAATGCCCCATTTCAGCATCTGCACAAAACCAAATTATAGAAAATTGTTACATCTGTTCACTCCCTAAAACCTGAGACAAACAATCCGGGCCACCCTATAAGCATGTTTCTGGTGTAGTTAAGAATATCACTATATGTCTTAGGAGAAGGGCCCCCTAGTTCTATCGTTGCATGTCCTTTATTTGAAGCAAAAGGCAGTGCAGGATCACTAATGACAATTTCTTTTAGGAGTATTGGCCATCCATCCAGTGAGGGCTCCTGTTGTATTTGCTGGTAGGCATATGGATAGGCAGACCTTGTTCCAGACAGTTTATAATTAAATGGCCATGTCACATGAAGGTTAAAAGAAAAGAAGTATAATTGCCCACATTTTAAAGATGTGGAAGCTGACTTGTAAGGTGATGGAGAGATGGTAGAAGGGGTACATATCTTGCATCTGAGATAGGAGTCAAACACAGTTGTTTGTGAGATGAATAGTACCTAAGGCCTGAGATAGCCTAGATGTGGATCAACTCCTGGGCTGAATATGTTGCTGAAGATATCTACCAATTTCCCTGTCCTGTGAATACCAGTGCTGGGATTTTTTCCATAGAGAAGACAGCAATAAAAAAAGATATGAGCATTGCTATACTGATCTCTTTATCAAATGGATCTTACTTGTCACTGAAAGTGGACCTGAAATCATAAACTACAGCCTGTGCTACTGCTGGGTATATTCTTTCTTGAAATCACCTTGCTCTAAATGTGCAGCTACATGGGGGCAGCTCACACATGCCCACTTGAACTTTTGTAAAGGCCTTTGTCTGCTAGCCTCAGAGCACAGGAGGGACTTCAGATGGACTTAACTGGAACCACCTTGCCAAGGTTTTTCAAAGCTTCTGCTTCAAATGAGAATGTTCCAGGTGTTTTTTCCAGTGTAAAGAAGTATCTTAGAGATGGTGGCAATGGAAAGACATTGCTTTAGCTATCAGACTGTCTGGTTCTTGAGAAACAAGGAGAAACCCGCCTCCTTCATGCTCTGCTGACTTGCTGACAACCCAGGAAGTATGGGAGACGTTTTTTCTCATTTTTTTATGTCCTCCAGTAGCTGTGCCTTTCCAGTCACAAGAGGCTCTTGCATGAGTAAACACTGATGAAAGCAAGGTGCACAACCTAGGCATGGATTTCAGACCAACCTTGATAACCTTTAGAGCCCATCACCTTCTAGCATGGCTGCAGAGCAGAGAACAGTATCTGCCTCCTTTTGTCCCATCGTCCTGATTTGCTAATCCTGATTTTTGTTCGCTTGTCCCAAGTTCTCTGTTCTGACAGAACAGGTGCATCCTAACATGTGCAATCTCCTGACTGATAGGCAAAGCAAAAAATAGGTAGAGTTCTCTCAAACTGAAGTCCAGACTTAAACTGCAGTCAAACTAATTACTCCAGGCAGATTAACTAGGTCATCAAGTCCTTTTCCTGCAATTACAGGCATCATATAGTCCCATTTTGTAAATTTTCTAAGCTACATTTGAAAAGCAGTTGGATTTCTAGCCCCCACTTCTCCTGTTGGAAAGCTGTTACAGAATCCAATTGCTCTAAATGACTAGGAGCCTTATTCTGATGTCCAGTAAAATGTATTCTTTGACTGTCTAAATCACCTTGTTCTCATGCCAAGGCTGGAAAAATACTGTGTTTCCCCTCCCGGAGATTTGTTCCTCTAAAGTATTACAGACAGCACTCCTATCCCCTTTCAGCTTTTGTGTTTCTAGCTGCAACAGGCCAAGTTCTTTGTCTCCTGCTATAAGGTAAACTTTCTGTTCTTCCTGTTGCCATAGTAGCTTTTCTCTGTGCCTGTTCTAGTTTGATTTCATCTCCCTTCCTGTGAAGGGCCCAGATTTGTATCCTGCATCCCCACTCTAGGCTTACTAAACCCTTCTTCTGCCCCATGCCTTACAATCTTCTACATACATGGTGTTTGTAACTGAGTATGTGTATGACACGTATGAGGCAGCCAAATTACAGGTTTGTGTGACAACAATGAACAAGCTGCTGTATAGCTAATGAGCACTGAAGTCCCAGTAACTCTGAAAGATGTAGTGAATACAGCAGCATTAAAACCTAGAAAAAAAAATGAAAAATGGAAGTTTAAACTTAGGATCAATATTTATATTATTTTGAATTCCTCTTTTTGAAATACAAATAGATTAGCAAATGTCTTAGACAGTGAAACCTAGAGTCTGTTCAAGCTTGCTGTTACTGTTTTGCTGCTTATTGGATCTATAGCTCTCAATGCTTCCTTCTCTAAATTGTCTGTGTAGACTAAAGGAATCCAGATAAGGACCAAAAGCAAAGCCTCACTTCACTAAGCCCTGTGGCAGAATAACCAGTTGCCCTTACAGTATGGGAATCCTTCCCTATGTCTTGAGATGGTGCTGAGATGGTCATGTCTTTGAGTGGCACTCAGCGTGGTCCTTGTTATTTGAATTTGAAGGGAAGTGCATTACTCATCAGTCTTCTGCTTTACCCTCCTCATATAGAACATGCTTATAACATGGCGAGGAAATCAGTTTACTTCCAGAGCGGTCAGTGTGGCTTCTTTCTCTGTTTTCTTGTAGAACATGATCCTAAATTATTAGGAATACAAATTCTAGCTGTATTGTTATTCCTCTCTACAGTCTTGATGGTCTATTTGCACATGCTGAAGTAGGTGTGGAATAAAGCAGGCAAAGTGAACCAATCCTGCAGAGGTTTGTCTGATGCAAAAATATTCACCTTGTAGAATGCCCAGTGACCATTTATAGAACTGTGACATACACAGTTAGGTTATTCTGCTGGCCTGTGAAGCCTCTAATTCAATTTTTTAGTCACACATACATAAACAAACGTTTTTGTTTTCAAAATGCTCATCTATTGAAGTCTCAGGTGTTACAGGAAATTGCCATGCACTCTCTTGCTTCAGTTTTCTTGCTTTGGTGTCAATCTGCATGTAAAATAAGGTGAAATCTTAATATCGTGAAGACATGAACACAGTTCTTGGGCTTGACATCAGGGAGAAGCTAGTTAGCTGGTGTATGTTGCTCATGCTTCATATTTTAGCTAACACAGTTGGAATAAAACTCTTAAGAGTGTATTCCCCCTTCGATGCACATCTGTAATTCCTTCTAACTTACACTGAAAGTACATGGTAGAATAAACTATCTAGTGCAAACACTGCATACCCCATGCTGATGGCTTATGCAGCTCCTGGTTATTTGCACAATGGGGTTTTGCCATGTTCTACACAGAGGTGATGTAAGGAGAAAGAAGAGTGCATGTTCTCCCTTTAATTTTTTTACCTGACAAAATTCTAGTCATAAAAATACCGTGGGGATGCCCTTTTTGGCCAGTAATTTTGTTTAGTGCTGTGATTTATTGTGGCTGTGAAAATACCTCAGCATGTATAAGTAAATTTAAATACACATTTTCAAGATCTTATTACAAAGACCAAGAATAATCGCTATCTGCTTTTACTGCTAGTGACTGCTAATTCAAGCCTTGCAGTGCCCCATTTGTTGAATTATTACTGTACACATAGTGTAATCATACATTGTTGTAAAAGGGGGAACCCTTCATAAAAGGTGTCAACTTGTGAAGTATATGTAATATATATTACAATCATGATGTTAAATACATGAAACAAACAGCTGAGTGTCAAAATAATCTATCTTTACAGGGAAACACAGTACAAACTTTGTTAGCCGATACGATCCCAGGTTTAACAGCTGGATACAACTTCCACCCATGCAAGAGAGGTAAAAACCTGCTATGTGTTTTTCAATTTCTGTTTTCTCATCCTAGGAGCAGCTGAGGTTTGGCTTAGTTCTGGGAGTAAGGAGGCCTATAGAAGCCTTGAAAACACAGATAAAACTGCAGCATGCAGTTATGTTCCATTTGCCTCCTAATTTTTAAAACTTTCCAAATTCAGAACTCCAGATGCCAAGTCCTGCAGTGGTAACTCATGCAAAATAGCCATGGACTTTATGCAATTACTGGTTACCTGAGTACAGTCTGAAGGATTTTCCTGAAGTCTCCATAGTGTCCTGTCATGTTCCCTGACTGAAGTGTCATGATGAATTTGCAGTAAACAAGCAGTAATTATAGTCAGATTTCTTAGAGGGAACTGAAACCTTCATGTGTTGACTCCATCCTGTTTTACCACACCAGCTATGAAAAGCTCTCCTGAACATGTCTCCACTTGTCAGAGAGGACTCTTAATCCCAGGTGGTCTTTGAGTCAAGTTGCTGTCAGTAAATGCATATTAGAGTAGCTCATGTTTTAACCTTGCTGTGTACCAAAGAGCGAAGGTGGATGTGGACTTGAGCAATGACCCATAAAGATGATGTAAAACTTAACTGTGGATCCCAAGTCCTACCCTGACGGGAAAAAATTCCATAAACCTGAACAGAATTGTGTGTGTTTCATAAGAAGAAGCCTCCAGGCAGAAGATACAAAGTTACAATGTTATTTGAAGAAAATGTTTAGTGTCCTTCCTTCAGTTCAACACCCATCTTCTTATGGATCCCACATAGAAAAGATCTCAAATGCTTTCTTTATTCCATGTCAGTATTACAGTTCTTTTTTTGTTGACTGTCTACACTATTCAGGTGTCTGGCAGTCATAAATATATTGAATTCAGTGCAGCCTTGTGATTCAAGGTATGTCGTGTGAGATGCTTGGAAATATGGCTGTCTTTTCAAATTTCCAGGGGTATAATGTCAGTCTGCAGAATTTTTGAAGGACCTTTCTTTGTTCAAGATTCCATTTGATTGACCTAAGTCCCTGCTTTGGCAGCACCTAGCCTTCTCCCTCACTCCTACCAGCACTGTGGGATAACCTTCACAGCTGTGATTGTTTACTTTAAAAGAGAGGAACACCTTTCCCTCTGGGTCAGCTTCCTAGAGTGAGTCACAGCCAGTTTAGGTGCTAGCATGGGGGAGACAGGAGGTGAGCATCATATTGGGCATCAAGTCATCCTTGCTGAGCTGGGAGACTGACTAGGAGACCAACTGGTGTTTGTGTGAAGCCTGGACCTCTTCTGTGGAGCCTAATCTGAGTCCTAACTAGGCCCTCTGGGTATCTCCAAGCCAGATTCCTGAGGGGTGTTGTCAGCTGGCTGAGCAGTTGGGTTTATTTGGCTGACAAACCACAGAAAGGAGAATTAGGCAGCTGAGGGCTGGAGAAAGGAGGCAGTAGGAATTTTTCCACCTCCACATTGGCCAGTTGTGTTTCCTGGGAAACCATGTGGTAGACGACGGGCCTTGTGCTCTGGTGGAAGCTGCTGCCTTCAGCCAAGAGGCCAAAACTCAGCTGTGCCCCATGCTCCTGCCCGTAATAAACTGTAAGGTATGTAAACACCACAGCGCCTTACAGAGGGACTGAAATACAATGGTCCAGTCATACATAGTTCCTTCTGCAAGGGGCTTCGCTATGACAACATTAATTGTCACCTCTTTTGTTCAGAATACATAGCTCATCGGTTTGCCCGTTGTTTTTCTATAAAGGCTCCTAAGCATTAGGGCTATTGTTGGAAAAATGAGATTTTACACTCACTTTCTAAAATGTGTTTGATGATTTGTTTGCTGAGTCCTAATGACTTCCTCAGAGTTTTTGCAGCTTTCAGAGGTATGGACTGGCCCAGTCTGTAGGAGATCATACAAATAAGAGGGAGCTTTTTATACAGTTTTCTTTGCCAGCTCCTTTAGTGAGATAAAGTTCCCATTAAAGTCACCAGGCTGTTTTCCCCCTGCTAGGAGTACAGGGTCATGCCCTGTCTCTGCTGGTATAATGCAGGCACCATTGACAAGACAGACTGTTAAATGGGTTTTTCTGAGTCATTATGGTCCATCAAGTCAAAACCTATTTAGGAATTTTAGTCTGAGAATAATTGGCTGGATAGATTATAATAGCTCCTTTGAAATGACTGCCAGGTAAATGTGGGACTCGTTCACAGGCAGTATATTCTCAAGTCAAAAATCTGTATGAAATATTTGATAAGTAAACTTTTATCTCACATGCCAAAATCCATATCTGATTGATTTTACTGTGTGAGCTATAAAGAAAAATTTAATCCCGTTATGGATTCAGTGTTGCTGGTGTATTTTCTTTAAAGCCAATTTGGTTTCTTTTCATTTGAAGACCATCTCAAATATAGATGCTTTTGAAAAGTATGTACTATTATCAGGAGTTTGTTGTTTAGAGAACCAGCAAATGACTCATAAGCTTTGGAAATAGACATCTGCAAATCATGCCGTAACAACAGGAAGGTTTTTTGGAGAACAGTTCAGCTAGACTGTGATGGCTGCTGAAGGAGCAGTCTTTGTAGCAGTTGTATCTGAGCTTGTGGGTGTAAGCCCCAGGTGGACACCTCAGAACTGTTGCACCTTGCCAGCTCAACACAGAGCTTTTCAAGGTCTGTGGAGCAAAACATTATTTAAAACAATTTTTTTTTCTTATATTCTGAGTTAACAATTTTTGTTTGAAGACCAGCCAAAAGCATTGAAGAAGCACAAGTGGAAGTGGGAAGTAAGCAGGCACTCCCTGAGGCTGAGTGAGCTGAGAAAAGGAACAGAAAAAGGGATTTAAAAAAATCACATTTTATTTTTTTCTTTGACTTTAATAATAGTAATGTCAACCCCTATTAAGATTATTTATTTTTAAAAAGCAATACATGCTCTATAAGTGACTCTGAAATCAGGTCCAGAAATGACAATCAGTAACAGCATTGGTAACTTTGAACCTCAGACTGGTAGTTCTATTTGGTGTTTCAGGACAAAAATTCATCATGCATGAAAATCATGAGGAAAATCTTCCCTTTTATATGTGCGTACATGAAAGAAGAAGTTAGTTGGGTTGATGGTTGGGTGAAGTGTGTGAAGGAGAAGCATCTAGGAGATCAGTGAACATCGAGTACTTTCAAGTCCTGAAGAAAATCACAAAATAATTGTCTTATTGTCCATATTCAGATCCTGAGGTACATTCTAGTTATCTGATTAGAATCTGATAGTGTCTTCTCAGTATTGAGAGGAAAGTTGTCATGCAAAGATTTTTGTGTTATAGTTTAATCTGAATCATATTTTACAGCAGTTTAAAAGTCATCACTTGACAGCATGCCCTTACACACTGCATCACTGAAAACTCAAAAAACCCAAAAAGCTTAAAATATTTGTGACAGAAGGTACTAAGTGAATGTTGACATCCAAGCAGAGGAGTCAAGTATGCTGATGCTTTCATTTTTGCTCCTTATAGTGACACTGTGTGGATGAAACCAGGAGTACACATACAGAATATTATCAGTGAAATCCTAGTTAAGAGAATAATACATGCAAGTTGTGTTTACCTCTGTTAATTAAACCTGAGATTTAGGAAAAAAAAAAAAAAAAGCAAAACATGCCAAGAGCAGTTTGCTAATGGGTTCACCAGAGAAGGTGCACAAGGACAGATGAGTGGATGTGGGAGCACTGAGAGAAGGCACCCTCTGGTTTTGTGCCTGATGGTTGCTGGACACAGAAAGGTTGAAAAATGTGTACCTGCCCATGTCTAATAGGAGGTGACCTCTGCAGCTTTTCCTACTTTTGGGGAAACTGTAGGCTGTGTTGCCTCAGGCCCATCACATATTCTAGAAAGCTTATATACACACTTGATTGCCTGTAACACCTATAGCCTCTGTCAAATTAGAATGAAATCAGTCAGCAGGGTTTCTTTTAGGAGACAACAGTAGGCAGACATGGGCACATGTACAGTGTAATCAAATTAGCTTTGTTTCCATAGAATATCAGGCTAAAAACATAGATGCACAATTTGCTGCCCGACCATGCGGAGCAAAATATGCCATCAGCTTCTATCTGCCCACTGACAGATAAATTAAATGGTCTTTTTTAATTCATCACTTGATTTGGAGACACTTGCCAGTATTCCTGTTCTCTTATTTCCACGTTTTTCTTTCAGAAGTCTTCCCTATGGTGGAGTTCCGAGCCCCACTCAGAAAGGGGTTCTGTCCCACACCATCCAAATTGCCCATGTGCAGGCAGGGTGAAAACAAAGAAGTGAGCAGGAGGTGTTCAGTGACCCTGACTGGTGAGGAGCTCTGTCAGGTGTGCACCAAATCCAAAAAGTAAGGTCAGAAATCGGCAGTGATGCATCAAATCTGCTCCCTGAATGCCCAGACAGCTCTGCTGTTTCCATGGCTGAATCTCTTGGTGTCTGCCTGACTTCTCTTCCAACTTATAAACCACCAGCCAGTCTCAGACACTTTTAACTAAGAGGGAGGTTTTTCCAAAATGTTAAAGGATGCTACAGATTTTGTGAGAATAAGTAGCTGTGCAAAAGAGCAAGATCTTATTCCTGTCTTCACTGAAGGAAATGCTCCTGAACATGCCTGGCTAGATGTCAGGTTAGGGACAGGGCACCGCAGACTTTGCTAGCTGATCTGGTCATGGGATGACTCTGGGAAGCCGGGGAAGGAGTTGGACATACTGAAGCTGTTCATTGAGGATGCCGTACTCTGTACCACTGCTCATCCAAACGCTTTGCAGTGCTCCGCAGGTTTGAGTCCTTGATGGTGCAGGTGACCATCAAGGCCCCAAGATTTAGTGCATGATTCAGGAGTGAAATAAGCAGCTGCTCCCAAATTCAAATTAAGGCATCTGGGCATGAACCAGAGTGCATTGAATCAGCTACAGAGCATGGTTTGGCAAGATACAGCCACACTCCAGAGTGCCTGCTTTGCAGGAGCTGTCAGAAGTACACTTTGCTGTGCCTGGCCTGCCTGCATATTTCTGGGCTCCCATGTCATTCAATATTTTGTACAGCTCTTCATCCTAGCCCAGCTCTGCTCTTTTGCAGTTTTCTTTCTCATGTTATTGCAGCTTGAAATTAAAGGTCTGTACTCTAGCAAACCTTCCTGCTGCTGAATGATCCTGGGAGCTTTCCCTGAGAGTGGATTACACCAACCAAGGTCTCTCAAAATCATCTACAGCTCAATTTTTACTTTGGGAACAAACACCATTAATTTTGGAGGCACAAGGAAGACAAACTAATAAATGCCCCACAGTCCTGGCCAGAAATCTTAATTCTTTTCCTACACACCTGAGTTGCATGTAAAAGCAGACAGGTGGCTAAAACTTTTCTCAGGGTTAGTTGGATGGAGACAGACCTCATTTGAGTTAAAAGGTGGAAATGCAGTGTTGTGGCTAGCATAAGGGAAGTTGTTCTATTTGCAGTACTGCAGAAGGAAGAAAAAAATGATAATTGAAGAAAAATTTTGATGATGTGGTTCTCTTAGTAAATTGGGAACAATGACCCTTGAAGGACCATAAAGAAAGTGAATGTCAAGATAATTTATTATTGTTACATTATCTACCTCATTTTTCACTTTGTCTTACTGAGTTGTTATATCCCTTACAAGGTAATGCCCCATACATTAATGAGCACCTTTTTATCTTTCACGGGTGTGAAAAAGCAACAAACAGCTTTGAAAAGGGGCATTTTCTGGCAGTTTTATGTGCGCCTAATTGTTTTGACACAAAAAATGAAGTATTTTTTCACGTGTAGTATTGTGTATTTGATTAGCAAAGCAGACACAGTTTCTAGGATAGCTGTAAGCATGTGAAGCTCCCTGACGCTTCTCTCTGGTGTAGCATGTGAAGGAGCAACTCTTCATTCACGGAGTCAGCTGGAGAGGGGAAAGAAATGTTTGACATGGCTAATGGGTTTGTTGTTGGCTTGTTTTGTTCCGTTCTGCCCTGTCCTCCAGGAGAGCCAGTTTCTATGCCTGCCGCCTTGACAAGAACTTGTATGTCATCGGTGGAAGAAATGAAACTGGCTACTTGTCCAGCGTTGAGTGCTACAACTTGGAGACAAACGAGTGGCGTTACGTGTCTTCGTTACCACAACCCCTGGCAGCCCATGCAGGAGCCGTTCACAATGGCAAGATATATATTTCAGGCCAGTGTCTTGAATAATTCCTGCTGTATGGCAAGAACACCAACCCAAAACCACCATAAAAAAAAGCACGAACCACAGAACCCCAAAACCAGAGAGTTAAATTCCAGCTGTAGCACAATGTCTTTATTTGTATTAATTAACTGATGTGTATTTACTTTGCAGGAGGTGTCCACAATGGAGAATATGTCCCCTGGCTGTACTGCTATGACCCTGTGATGGACGTCTGGGCCCGAAAACAGGACATGAACACAAAACGAGCAATCCACACTCTGGCTGTAATGAATGACCGACTGTATGCAATTGGAGGAAACCATTTGAAAGGTCACATTTTTAATAGCAAAAAAATATCTCAGTGTCCCACATCTCTGATAAAGAATATTTTTGTTAGACAGTCACTGTTAAATACATTAAAAGCCAAGTAACACAATTTAACAGGACACTTGAGCCAGCAATTTTAAAAACATTTTATGCAAATTATTTTAAAATTATAACAGTACATTAAATATATGAGTAATGAATGCTTTAGATAATACAAATGGGAGCTTCCATTACTCAAAGGCATGGACAATTTGTCATTACCAAGAATTCAATGAAACAAACAGATTATTCTTTGACCCGAAAGTCCCAGCAATATTTTCCTCTGTAAATCATTTTCCAAAATGTGCAGTTAAAGAGAGCTTTATTCAGAGCAACACACAAAAACAAGCTCCTGATTTAATGAAGAGAAAAAAAGAAGCAAACTTCCAGCCATCAAATATTAGGACTAGGCTCTTTAAATCCCTTTTTAGTATTAAATGTAGCTCGTTTATTATAATTCTTTTTAGAGATCTCTTGTTTTTACCTTTTGAAAAGCTCTCATATTAAAATAAGTATTGCTTAGGCATCTGGTATTTTTATCTTAATACCTGTATGTCATTGCTCTTAAAGATGTTTCTTAATCCAGCCACTTAGACAAAAAGCACACCTCCCATTTCTTTATCCCATGATAATATTTGATAGTTTATATTCACTTTTTTTCTTCTTTCTCCCTTAATTTTTAAAACCAAAACATTAGAAGACTCTCAAAACAAAAGAGAAAATCATAATGTAGAACAAAAGGTAAAAAAATATGTAAACTGCCAGTAAGATCAGGTCATGTCTGACTCCAGCCCCCCGGGTCCCCATGACACTGTAAAGCCACACGCTGCTTTTGGAGATCTGAGTGTCTGTGGAGCATGCAAGGGACAAAGTCCCAGATGTAAATTTTCCCTGATGAATAGTACTGGTGCATAAAACCCTGCAGACAGGTTCAATGCTGCTGTGCCTCCACTCCCCACCCCCAGCTGGGATGGCTGCTTATGGACTGGACCTTATAAGGTGAAGAGGACAAAAGCTTCTTGCCAATGAACACCTAAAAATTTTGTAGGTTTCACTGTTGGCTTTTCCTCCTACAAAAGTAAAACCTTTCACAGCTCTCCTCAAGCTGAAGCACGTGCTTTGGTTTGCAGAGGCTTAAATTGCTATTTATTTTTTTTTCCACGCAGTTTCATCTACATCTAATAAGCTTTGCATTTTTGCCTCTACAGCTGTTGTCCTGGGTGCCTTTGTTATGCTTGAACTGCTCACTGTTGTGAGAGGTATTAAACATCCAGGCTTCTGAAAAGATGTGGCTCTCTGGTAAAAGGACTTTTTGGGAAAAAAATGGTTTCTCCTATATAGTGAAACAAAAAGAAGAACTGCAAGGACAGGGAGGAGGAAGTGTGGATGAAATGTTACAAATTCTCCACTGGCAGGGAATAGTAGGGCTCCCATGGCAAAGCCCTCCTTTGTGAAGCTGAATTGTGTAGTAGTCATAGCTGTGAATTTACCACATCACAGGTAGTCATGTACATACTGCAGTTTGCTACAGAGCTTTTGACAGCTTCTGGGTGCACAGCAGTGGCCTTTTTATGGCCCCTTGAAAACCTTAAAGCAGCAAATAATTATTTCATATTATTGTGAATTATTTCATATTAGTTCATACTCATTCCAGACATAAATAATAGTTGAGCAAGCAGCTCCCTTGTGAAGTGCCGATATCACCAAATACCCTTTTTACAGAAAATCTTACTTCTCTTTCCTGTCATACCTTGAAGAGAAGACAAAGGGTTAAGAAAAGCACTTCAGCATATTAAGAAAGCCATACTTTTACCACAGTGCTCTGACAAAAAAGGTAGTTTGAAATAGGGAATTTACTAAATATTAGAGTAGGAGCTTGGACTCCTGTGTTCAGTGTCTGTGTTCAGCTCACTTAATTCATATTAACTGATACAGCTTGAGAATCTTGAGCTGAGACCCCTCGGCCCTTTGGTGATCAAACAGCAGCACTCACTTGGAGCATTGTTTGGCCTACCAGGGAAAGATGGGACCACCATTTTTGTGGTTATGTTTTTTTGTTGCCAGAAAGACTTTACCCCAGCTGTGTGCTTTAGGGTACACCTTAAATCAGCTGGGGAATTGAAACTGGTCCTGCACATCATGTCCAACAGGCTAAGCACTTTGTCCCTCTAGAACCAAGTGGCATCAGTTGTCTAAGCTCTCCCTTGTTAGACATTGATTTCTGAGAAAAATTCAATCTTTCCAATTTTGAATAGATTGGATCTGCTGAATTTTGTGAAAGACTGCCAGGACAGTCTTTTCCTACATGTTCAAACTTGTGTTAACACTGATAGACAAGGAAGAATTTTGTTTGAATCTGCTTGTGTCACTGATAAATTATTGAGCGTTTCCTGACGTGGTCAGGTTTTATATGGACTCATGATTTGTAGAAGACTGTAGAAGTAGTGGTAAAAACTAACAGGTTTATTTGAACTGAAATAATGAAACATTAATATTACAGAAGTTGGCTTAAATGTATATGAAAATATTTTCTAGTAAAATATTTAACATTTATAATTGTAATAATATAATTGTAACTGTAATGTAATAAATTTAACAGTAAAATAAGTACTAAAACAGTATGTCATAACACGTGTTCTCTTAATGCCCTCATCCAGGTTTCTCCCATCTCGACGTAATGCTTGTGGAATGCTACGATCCAAAAGGTGACCAGTGGAATATCCTCCAGACTCCTATTCTGGAGGGTCGCAGTGGCCCTGGCTGCGCAGTCCTTGATGACAGTATTTACCTCGTAGGAGGCTACAGCTGGAGTATGGTGTGTACCTGCTTCCTACAATCACCCCTCTGTTCCTTCTGAGTTCTTGTGGCCAGTCCGTATAGTATGCAGATGGGATGGAGAGGAGAGGGGAATTAGCTACAGGGGCAGGTTTGGTTGGTTTTCAGCTTGTGGAGAACATGGAGTGTTTTTTAACCTTTGTGCTTCTCTATTTAGATGAGTTATTATTACACTTTATTCAGCGATATGGAGTAATTTATAAATCAGAAGGAATTTTGAAAAAGTTATTGATGGGACTATGTGCTTACAGCTCTGCTTATGAGGTGCTTGTAAAGGAGATTGATTTTCAGCGTCTGGGTGCTGAAAAAACCATAACCTCTTGACGAGCTTCTAAGTTAGAGCGACCCCGAGTCACTTTCAAATATCTTTAGAGCTGATGTGTGACTTGGATTTTACCAAAGCCACATTTAATGTGACATTTTGTTCTGCTACAGGGAGCTTACAAATCTTCTACTATTTGCTACAGTCCTGAGAAAGGGACTTGGACAGAACTGGAAGGTGATGTTGCGGAGCCCCTTGCAGGACCTGCATGTTCGACTGTGGTATTGCCGGCCTGTGTTCCGTACAACAAGTGATGGGCCAGGAGCACTGACACGAACACTGAGTGCATTTGGGAAAATAATGACGGGTGACGTAAATATTTTATTAGAACAGAATTCCTGTTAAAACAAAGCTACCATAATTGACCCCTCATTCCATGTTTATGCTTTAGGAGCAAACTAAAAGAAAAGAAAAACCAAGCGTTGTCCCATCTCAGATAGGTGCCGGTGTCTTATGAAGCAAGAAGCTAAAACACACCGAACATTACATGCTGACAGACTGCCTTTTCAGACTGATTTAAACTTTTCCTGCTGCAGAGACACTCCTCACATCAAATTTAACTTTAAAAAATAAATGATGGCTAACTCTTCAAATAGAGCCTGAAGAGACACGATCAGTATTGTGCATTGTATCTACCTGCATGTGATCTGTGTTGAAGTCATGAGGATGTTGTTTTCATGAATGTTTCAGAATTCAGATAGTGAAAAGCTCACACTGCATTGCAGAATTGTCTCCTCCTCTGTAATCCTAACCTACAACTACTTCATATGCTCTGCAAGCAACACAGCACCAGAAGATTATAAAAGGTAAAGAAATATCATTCAGTTTTTGCACAGCTTGGCAACTAATACACTCTGCCTTCAAAGTCCCCATGTGCAAGTGCAGCAGAAAGCAGACTACAATGAAAGCTATGCTTTACAGAGCACTTCTTGCAATAGCAGCTTAGGGATTAGGATCAAATTCTTCTAATCACACTTGTGTAAAGTCAGAGTCATTTCACTGAAATCACATGGAATGACTGGTTCTACATTAGTATAACAGAATTTGGATCCTCCAGCTTAAAATCTGGTTTTGTAAAGTAAGTTATTTCTATGACCACTTAACAAAGCACCAGACACCTTACTTCCTTTCCACTAACCTGTTAGATATCAGCATCTGTGTGAGTTCTTTCCAAAGACAAGAAGACTGCATCTAATCATAAATTTATTGCTTTGGACTCTGAAATGCTTATGTACATTTTTGGAGAGACGCTGGTAAGTAGTTAAAGTAGTCCTGTGTGGTTGATCCTAAGATGCACTCTGAGAGAGTTTTACTGTTGATCCAAAGTAATATAAGGCTAGACTTTCCACTGCCTTATAGCCTGTGTAATTATTTACACATTGCAAAGTGAGTTCAGAATGCTCCCACACGGTACTGGTAGCATTTAGGACTTGCTTCATGAAGTCATAGTTGCTTGCACAAATCAGACTGTCTATGTGTTAAGCTTATGTCTTTCTGTCCTGGCTTTGCACAAGCAGGGACAAAATCTGAGCCAGATTCTTCACCACCTTGCAGTTAACAGACATAATCATCTGCACCTCATTACAGTATGGGCATAATTCTTCAACTGTGGTTTACTAGTGCTGCATCCATTACTCTCAGGACCATCCTCTTTACTGGTGTAAACTGACATTGCTCCATTGAAGCCAATGGATGTACTTTAAGTCAGCTAAATATCTGGCCTTTAATTTGCCTAGTTGTAGCTGGCTGCACTGTGTAAAAGGCAACGGACACTCCGATCCTGCATTTTCAGCCCTGCACATATCTTTCATGACAGGACTTAATGCTAGTGCATTAAGCAAGGAGCAGGCAGCTACTGGAGGTTGGTTTCTGCTGCAGAGGCAATAGATGGAAGAAAGACTTCATTATTTGCTTTGCAAAATAGAAAAAGGGTGAATGTACACAGAAATTACACTATATATTGATGCTTGAGAGCAATATAAATAACAACGAGCAAATATCATGGGACTGTTTCTCTCTGGCATCAGTCTAGTTTTATTGAAACTCCCTTGCTTGCAGCAGAATTACACAACTTGCAAAATTGGAGTAATGCAGTAAAGACTGGTACCACACAAATGCAATAATCCAATTGATGAAGTAGCTGCACAGCTGTAAAAAAAAAATTAAACAAAATAATTATCTGAAGATGCTAATATTTGAATGAGCCCTTGGGGAGTTTTCCAGTGAGCATCACTAAGGAATTCATAAAGGTGGAGTGTATATCCTGAAATCTCAATCCATTTTCCTACATAGTGCAATCTTAGTTGGTTTTGTATTTATTTATATTGTTCAGATCCAAGGGATCCCTTGTAAAATATATTTGGTGCAATCATGACCTTTTTTCCTTTCCTGTTGAAAGTATATAAATATAAATATATATAAAAAAGGAAACTGTTAAGATACTAAATGAGGAAACCTTGTATGACATTTAAAAGGTCTGCCACTGAACACTGACGATCACCTGTCTACTAAAATATACCATTTTTAAAGGATACTTCTTGTCCTTTTAAATGGTTCCTTTTTTTTTACCAAAATAATTTAAAGATTTATGAGGACTGTATCTAAATCTTCCTATCTATCAAGAAGGCATGACCAAGTAAAAAATGCTAACTAAATAAGTCACACAAAAAATGTAAATTTTGTACAGTACTAGACTGTGTAAATGAAGCTTGCTTGTAGGGGGGAAACTTTAAAAAAAACTTTATGTACTAATTCAACTGTCTGCCATATTCCTACTTATAAAGTGTATGTATAAATAATATCTACATTAAATTCTTTGGAACTTTTTTTTATCATGTAGATGTGTGAACTTGCTTTATTTTCTGCTGTTACATAATGGCCTCATTGTTTTCCAAGTGTCATTACTCAGTGCTTGTCAGTGCAGTGGCTGCGGTAAAACAGAGGTCTGTAGAGAGTCTTTCTTCCCCTGAGCACAGTGCCTGGCCTGGGAAAGTGGCACCTTTTTCCAGCAGGGAAAGCTCAACCCCTGTGCTTGCTCTCACTGGAGAAGCCGCTGCATGCCTCTGAAATGTCTCTGCCTTGCACTGCTCCCTGTGTTTCCCTGTCCCACAGTAAGTGAAAAGGACCCTTCTTCTTAAGCCCAGTCTTGGTTTGGGGAATTTAGTGCTTGTTGTGGCAAATTCATACCTCTTCAAAATGTTCCTTCCGTGACAAAACCCTTCTAACTATTTCAGTATTTCAGTTCTTGGAGGGGTAGTGCCTGCATGGGCGTGCTGTAGGGGAGTAGACACAAGAGGTATTGCCAGGCTGAGACAAGGTAAAAGCAGGAGGTTCTAGCAGGAAGCAGAAGCATCAGCAATGCCAGTTACTATTCATGCATTGTTTATTCTTGCCTACAAACCTTTGGCAGGGGTCAGAGCCTGCCTGTGCAAACCAGGGGGGTGCACCGAGCAAACTGGCCACCGGGTTTAAAGCAGGTGAGGGCCGTACTGGATAGCGCTAAGATAGCATGATTAATAGGATTGTTTCATTAATGAGTTTATTTCTGCAGAGGAAGGAAGGGAGATTTGTGCTTTTTTTTACATAATGTGGAAGAAGGATGAAGAAGAGAAACTGGAAGCAATGGGCAGAGATATGATTTAGAAAGGAAGGGAACAAAGTAAATGAAAGGACAAAATAGAAAACAAGACTATGAGAGGAGAAGGTGGGAAGTTTTTGAGGATTGAGAGCACAGAAAAAATCAGGATGAATGAGGGAAGCAAAGATGGTTTTTGAGAAGCACATATCAGAGCTAGGCTGGAAAAAATGAGAGGAAAGGCAATACAAAGGGCGGAAGAGAAACATAATAAAATTCAACAGAAGACAACATGAGATAAACATGAAACTAACTAAATAAGCCCTTGGGTGATGGCATTCAGCTAGTCATTTTCAGTGGTCTAGCTGTCAAGCAGAAGGATAAATCAGCAGAGTACTGAGGTACTTAGGTACAGTGTTCAAGCTTTAATGCACAGACTTCAGCATAACAAAACCTATCAAAGAGATGCCCAGCAACACCTCTCTGCAGGGCCTGGGCTGTGGCAAGCAGCCAACCACAGCCAGCACCTGTAACAAGGGAGGAGAGCTGATGCTGGTGGTGGGAAGCACAAAAAGAGCAGATGAGCCACAATTCCTGGTCCCAGCTGCATTGGATGGAAGAGCCCTGTCCATTTCTGATTCTCTGATGAGAGTCGTCTTTGGGACCTGGACACGTGGACTGTTCTATAGTTCTCTTTCTCTGCTGTCCTTCCTGACAAATCTTAATCTTCTCCATTTCACCCTCAGCATAACAAACTTGCCGAGGTACTTTTGCAGAGCGGGACCTGGAAAACAGAATGTTTCCTTGATCTTGAGCTATGGTTCCATCCACTGGCCAAGAAGTGTGAGAAGACTGATTTGCTGGTGACTTGCAACCTGTACCCATGCCCTTAAAAATGACAAGGAGGGCATTTGAAAAATATGCTTTTCATTAATTACAGCACTGTCTTTGAAGGTACTCTGCACCTGCCTCCCAAAAACTGGTATTGCTTTCCCTCGTGTTTGTCCCCCTTTCTGCTTTTAATACACTGATTTCCTCTGCTAGCTGCATCTGTGAGACAATTCTGAGAAAAATCCATGCCAAACCTCATTATATATACTGGTTAATATTGTATTATAATCACTCATCAATAAAGTACTCTAGTTCCCTTGCTTTTACGGGAGAGACCATATTTCAATTTAAATAGAGCTTTCTAGTACAGACAAAGGAGAAAGAAATCCCAAGCAGTGCTAAAAGGCCAAGATGAGTGCCAGTGCACACAGTCCAAGGCAGTTTTAAGAGACACATTTAATTTCTGTTAGTGCAGCAGTGGAAAGGAGTCAGTGTTTCAGCCTCTCGGGTCCAGTCCAAGGAAGTAGTGACGGCAGCACTGGAGGTCAGAGTGGTTTGCAGGAAGGGAAAGCACACTAATGAATTCTGGAGGGCTTGTAATGCCATAAAAGATTCAGTTAATCTGCAGCATAGATGTTGATCAGCGAAACTGAACCTAACTCTCTGGACCTTGTCAGATGTATTCTGTGCATGTCAGTGTTCCACACCAATTACAGATTTTAGAAGATGCTCTCATGCAAAACTATGCGCCCTAATATATAAGCCAGCTCAGATGTAACTAAAATTAAAATCTGACTGTGGCAAATCTCTGTGATCCTGATATATGAAAATCCAAATAAATGATTTGTTCCCAGAAATGAAAAATAACTTCAGCAGGAAATTTCAAAATTACTTATGCAGGATTAATCCAGTTCAATGAATGCATCTTGCGTTGATTAATAAAGCAATCCTGAATTGCAAACTAAAACGAGAGGAGACTTCTGGTGCTGATATATTTGTGTATTTCTGAAGCTGGGGAGAAATACACACTTGCAAGAGATGTGGTCAACCAGTGTAAACAGAGATTGAATACAAATAGTGATTTTCTAATTGTCTGTCTTCTCCCTGCAGCAGAAAACTACCTCTTTGTCATTGATCTTTTCCTGAAGAACATGGGTACTATGTTACCTGCCACATATTGAATGAGAATAGGGCATCTAACATGATTGCACAATGACTCCAATTAGTATCCAAATGACATCTGCAGTTTAATATAGCAAAGGAAAAAAAAAAAAAAAAAAAGAAACTTGAGCTACTTTCTGCTGATTTTCTTGCCACACAGAGTAGAAATTTTGGTCTAGTAGCATTAGCTTTTGTGATCTGCTGCCCTTGAATTTAATTGGGATTAGAGGTGAACAGATACAGGGAACCTATTTGGAAAGTGAAAACAAGGGAAGGAGATATAAATGAATTAACATTTTCCCAAAATTTTCATTAACATCTACACAGACAAAAAACATTTGTTTTATTTATTTAAAGGAATCTCATCATTAAATCTAAAAACCTGGTCTTCAGTTTGGAGAATTATCTTCAATCATTGCAGTGCTATAAAAAAGAGTAGTTATGAATGGTTGAGGTATTTTTCAAAATATCATTCAAATCCTTATGGTTTTATTTTTTAAAAATGGTTTGTCATGGAACACAAACATCTTCCAAAAAAATCACGCTTTCAGGATCAGATTTGTAAAACTTCCTTAATATCTTGGTATATTGTGTGGTATTCAGTTCCTGATCTCTATAAACTCATTTCCATTTCTGTTTCCATTTGTACAAAATAATTTGGTTTTCAAGAAACTTTGGCTGACCAAGACTATTTTGTATGAATGGAGGGTGTACTTAAAAGGTACTTCACTGGGGAATAGTGAGTACCAAGACTGATGATCCTTTTCATAAACACAAACTGAAAAAAATTGTTGCTTCATGGGAATGTAGGGGTTTTGCAAAATGTACACAAATATACATGTACACAGTTGCACCCAAAAAATGACAAGTTCATAGACCATAGCAAGGACTGCTGTGCCATTGTTTTTGCTAAAATTGTTAACTCAGTAACAGCACTGAAACTTGGATGTTTTTCTTTAAAAACCACCTCTTTAACTGCAAAGATGCCATTAGTCACAGCAGGGAGCATAACCAGAAGGAGGATGTCTGTAACTATAGCAAGAGAGCACATTAAACTGTAGGTCAAAATCACGACTGACTGATTACCTTCAGGGTGAAAGTAAATCTTCAGACTTGCCGGAGTGAGAGGGAACAGGACTGGCTGGGGCTTGCCAAGGTCATCCCCTGCCTCCCCCACAGCACGGCAGGGCCGGCGATGGCCAGCACGCTCCCAGCAGACATTTGCTGACTTGCCTAACCTTCGTAGCCATGTGTGACGGGATGGAGTCACCGTCATCATCAGAAAATGCTTCCTAATGTCTAGCTTAAATGTCTCATTAGTTTAAGGAGGTGATTCCTGGAAAAACCTAAAATAGAAAACAAGTATTTTCCAAAAATCTGAGTCCATAATTAAATAATATAAAACTTTCACAACAGACAGGATCTTCAAAGCTGCTTTTTCTTCACCTGCTTTCAGTGGAATAAACAGAACTGTTTATTCCCACTCTGCAACAGCTTTTTTTGCAAACCCAAAGACTACCAGTCTTCACTTTTCTCTAAGATTGTGACTCAATCTCTCCCTGACTATGGAATTTATATCCACCAGCAGTTCTGGTTTTCCCTTTTTACCTGATCTCCACCTGGCCCACATCTTCACCTGTACAGTGACCAGAAGGTTTCTGTCTATCTTACAGTAATGCAGCCCAGGGTTGCAATGGACTGAAGCTTTGCAATGAGGTCTTTCCATCCCTAGGAAACCTCCCTATAACTTGCCCAGGTCACAACCGATCAGACTGATATTTTGGCAGTATTAAAGACAAAATATCTCCCTCTTACCAGTGCTTCCACTGAAGATAAGGATGAAAGCTGTAATTTGTGATGACAAGCTGTGTGAGATTTAGGTAGGGAACCCAATGAACTTTAGTGAATGGAGTTTACATACAGGGCTGTGTGAAGATTAATTAACCTGCTCTAAGAAAGTGTGGCCCTTTAATCAGTGGCTGGGCACTCAGAAAAAAATTACTGATGTCTTTCAAGCTCTTTTGCTACTTCTAGTGGAATAAAATGAAAGATACTGGTGAAGTATTATGTCTGGAACATCATCACCTCTTGTGAATTATTCTCCAAGCATTCACTTTTGCCATGATATATTCCACTGGTTTCAAGAGCTTCTGAGCGCTTCTAGTACCTGAACTGAAAAGATATATTTCTCCAACAATGGTCTGTTTTGACTAGCACAAGGGTGCCAGGCTCTGGATCTCCTCATCTTGTTTTTAGGCAGTTGCTCAGAGCAAATATTTCCATAGACAGATGTATTTATGCTTCTGGAAAACATCAGCTCTCCTGATTGTCTTGTAAAAAAATGTCATTGGACATCAACTTCAGTTGATTCCAGTGTGGATACTTACTCCCTCCCTGGCCCTGTAGTTCTGAGTTTAATCAGAAAACCTTTTGCTGCAATCCTTAGTGATACTGGATCTAGTACCTAAGTCTTTTCATTCAAGGTTGCAATAACATTAGCCATTCCTCTTACAGTGGGGGGGAAAAACCCCAAGAGCTGTAGCCTCGGTCTGTAAAGTGAATTGTGTGTTAGACTCCATGCCTAGTCCAACCCAAAGCATCAATGAATGAAGCCTTGGACTAGCCCACACCCCGGTCACTACAAAAATCATGTTTCCATGCCAGCCCATCAGGCAGGCCACAGGTTGTGTGGCTTCACTTCCTCCTCTCTCCTCCGTTCCCTGGAGATATGCAACATCTCTTCCAAATGCCTCCTCCCTGGTGTCTCTCCTGGTATTCCCCAGGCTGTGCTCAGCCCTGGCCTTCCCCAGGGCCTGCTATCACTCATGGATGGGCAGCACGGCTGGCATTGGCCATGTGTTAGGGACTGCCACTGTGCCCTGGCCACCCTGTTTCAGATGAAGTAATTAAACTACATTGCTTTGGGGAATTAACTGTGCAAACATTTTAGGACCCAGCTGCAGAATTGAATTGACACCCTCATACTTCACCAGAGGGCACTTATTGATAGCTGTGAAGAAAATTCACAAAATAATTTTAAGACCTGAATAACACTTAACAGATGAGAAAAAGAGTCGTCATTCTGTACTTTTTGGTTGCAATTAGGGGATGAACTGTCCTCTATTTTCCAAAGCATGTTTAATTTTGAATGGGTTTCTCATGAGCAGTGGGCTACCATAGGCAAATCTCATTTTGACAAGTACTAATTATGGACAACGCAGTGGCAGACTGTAATCTCTGTCATGAGAGCTATCAACAGGGATGCAGCGAAGGCTTTAACAGTGGGTGGCAGTACTCTGGGTCAAATTAATCACCACCATAATGACAATGAAATCAGTAGAGCTTTGGGATGTTAAGTTTGATAAAAGAAGCCATTCTGTTCTCTGTCTGGCTATTTACATTAAAGCCTGGCCTCAGCTTGAGCTAATCCTTTGTCACAATGTTCAGGGCTGGATTTTTTTGGCATGGGGAAGAGAGAACAAAGAGCAGTCCTCCTTGCAGAAGAAATGTTTTCATGTCCAGGTCTGAGTGGCTGAAAATGGATTACCTAAGTGTGAAGGAGACAGCCCCAGATTTGAACAGGCTGCTGTTTTGAGACACGTGAAAGGACTCAAAAGTTTCAGTGGGATTTTTGGGGGCACAGCATTGGAAGTGCTGATGTGCTCAAAGTCAGCGCCATTTAGCTTTGGATTCTTGTGAAAGAGGTTTAGGAAGGTCTGTTTTCCTCCTTTGCCTCCCTTTGCCACGGCCACAGGTTGAGGTCTGAACAAGTACACCCCTGGAGCATGATGTAGGCAACTGCCAGACAAAGAGAAATGCAGTGAGTGCAGACACAGCTGAAAAAAAAGAAGATTCTAGGAATAACCAGGTGAGACAATTCTGCATGTAATGAGGCTACACTAAACTGTGTCAAATCTGAACCCAAGTCAGCCTTGCCCTACAGCTATGGACTTGCTCACCATGAGTGCTTCATAGTGCTTAATTCTGCTTTAGATACATGTTTCATGCTCTGCTGCTAATGGCAGTTTCTGCAATACCGAGCCTTGGAACATTCCCTAGCAATGATCCGTGTACCAATGCATACCAAGGCACAGGCTCCCTCTGGACCCACAGGAAGGGCATGTGCAGGGGTTGGACAGGAGCTGCTGCCTTCCCTGACATCTCTTCAGGCTTCACATCCCAGACAGCAGGGTCCAAGGCGCTGTTCAGTGCGTTCAAACAGGTCCATATGGACGCAGACACAGTGATGGGCTGTGCTGCTTATGTTCTGCTGTGGCACAAGCATGGAACAAGCTCCTTGTTTAGCCACACAGGCCTCCCCCATCCCCTGTCCTGTCCCCCTCAGGGTCACTGCTCCATGTTCTCTGCATCTTCCGGCAACTTAAATACTGCTTTGGTGAGGGTGATATAGCCCAGCTTTTTGTCTGGGGAAACAATAGAGAATTTTCATTCCTACATCCACAATCCCATATAAATGGAAGAATCAAATGTAAAACAGTCTCTTTCCATTCACCTATTTAGTATCCCAGACTGGTTACAAAAATATATAAGTACCCTAAAATCCAAATAAACTGCCAACCATCCGTTTTGGATCCATTTTGTAACTCTGCAGAATAATCTGTTCTTTTATTAGAGTGGTTAAAGGAGATTTAGAGGGAGGAAAGAGCATGGTGACTTCCAAGGGAAGAGTGAGTGATTCAGTGCAAAAAGGGTAAATTTCATCTGCACATTCTTAACTGCGAGGACATTCTGCACATCTCAGGAGTGCACTAAGTGGTGCAGTAAACCAGTAAATTAGAAGAATGTAAATTCTTTAGTAGGAATTGCACGCAAGGGAAAAATGCTTCCTCATGCTCATATTTGTTTTCATGAAAATAATGTACACTCTTCCTAAAATCATACTGGTACAGAGCTGAGTAAGACATCAAAACCAGTAATAGATATTACACTGGACTAAGAAATGGCAATGACACAATTATCTCCTGTGTTTCTGATGATCACTGTGATAAAGCCAGGAGCTGGAGTACTTAGAGCCAGCTTGTAGCCTTGTAGCTCCCTTTCCCTCTCACTCTGTCTGTCTTATTTATCTCTCATTAAACTAAATTGTATTCTTATTGGCTGACTGACCTCTGATACTGTTATTAATTGATTTATATAATGCCTTTTGCAAGCCTCAAGGCACTTCAGAGAATTGAAAATACATATAAGGATCACTTCACCAATCACCTCAGTGCAGCCACCTCTGGGCTGGAAACTGGTGGCCACTGCAGTGGCACTGGGAAGAGTTTGGGTTAGAGAAGAAGGCAGAGTTGTGGAACCAACACTTCTAGCAGTTCTACGGCCAAGCTGCTGCCTTGCTATCAGACTGGAAGAGTTGAAAAACTTTAAGAAAAAAGACTATTTCTGGAAAATAATGAGTCAACAGAATACATTCAAAAGTGAGCTTGAGGCAAAATATTTTCATATAGGTGAATTCAATGTCCAAGGGCTGTGGCAAGGCCTTTTTCAGGAGATCCTGAAGACCACAGAACCCCACTTGGCATAATTTCCTCTGAACTTCTGCCCAACATCAGCCTCCTTGCAGCACTGACCAACTTCCCCGCTGCATGTGCAGCATGGTCCCACGAGCCCGAAGGGCTGCTGCAGGTCTGCCATGAAGAAATGCCATGTACAGTCTTGATCACTGAACAGCTACTGGGAGCCAGGTCTGGTGCTTCCTCCTCTCACCATGTCAGGCACTTGGGAAGCTGACAGGGATTTCAGAGCAGAGCCTGGAGTTTCCTAGCTGTCTGAGCTCTGTTTAGCTCAGGACCTAAAGCATCCTGGACAGTGTGGAGTGGCTGCTAGCACCGCTGCTACACTTCCTTGATGCCTGCCGTGTTACGAGTAATGAAGAAAAAAATGTAAAAATAGGTGGACACACATACAGTGGGTGGTCACCCTGACAGGAAGGTCACACACCAAAAAAAGGATGCAGATCTTCTCCACAGAAGGGCACCCAGCCCTCTTTATCCTTACCCTCAGTGGTGACTCCCAGCACCAGAGAAGAGCCATACCTGTGATCCATCAGCGTTGATGCCCACTTCTCAAATGTGGCAAGGCTGTTGTTTTTCTGTATAACAGCTTGAGCATTCACAATAAACACTTTTAATACTTTCCCATCCATCACAGATGAGAGGGCTTTGTGTTTTTTCCCAATATTATAGTTTTGTCTTCATTTGAAACATCTGAATGCCTCTAATTAAAAAATAAAAGGAAAGGAAAAAAAGAAATCTTTCCAAAGGTGCAAACATAACAGAGAATATCAGAAATCTCCCTGATTATGTTAGGTCATTAAAGCTACTTAGCAAAATGCTTTGTATAAATCTGAAGGTTTTGAACCCTTCCCCATTAAAATGAACCCTGAACATGAAAGTGTGCACCCCTTTCCAAAACAGAATTAATTTCACTAACTCCATTAACAAGCAGGTCTGCTCTTGTCTTATCTTTCAAGAATTCTCTACCTGATTGCATTTATGTTCTCATTTAGCATCTCAAAATGGGCACTTTCTCTCAAGAAGGGTTAGTGCATGACTCACCCGCTTAGTTAATCTGACTAATTAGCATACAGTCACCCATTAACAGCATTAGAACAACAACTGTAGCTCTCACTACCTCACTGCTTGGAAAACAGACCTCTTTTAGTTTGCAAGGACATTGGTTGCTCCCTGTCTTTTGACAAGAGTGGGGTTATTTATTACACCAGCACAGGATTTGCAGATAGCTCTGGAAGGGGTGATATAATTCTTAATATCCTGCAAAAACCCTCACATAATCTTTCCTAGCAATTTATTGAAAATTATTCTAAAATTAAGTCCTTAAGTCTGCAAAAAACCTCTCTGACATCCAAGCTGCTCCCATGCACCTCTTCCAACTTCATTGAAAGAAACCAATGGTGGAAATTAAATAAGTTTTTCTGATGTGCGATAAGTCACAATAAATGTATCAATATTAAAATCTTTCATACTTCAACCATTCACAGTGGTCCTCGACTTATTTCCTACAGCTATTCTAGATGTATCAAGACAGAAGTAAGATTTGTGGGTGCTTTGAGGAGTAATTTTCTGGGAAGCATGCTTTGCAAACCAGGAACATTTTTATTAATGGAGGTGCTGCTGGGAACAGCAGGTTAAAAGACTGAACTAGGGAGGCAAAGCCAACAACTGCCAGAACTCCTTAAGACAACCGCAGAATGCCCAAGTACTCAAGGAGATTTACACACCCAATTTCAGTCTTCCCCAAATAATCTGAAAAGTAGGACCCAGATAGGTGTGAATTTCTATTATTTATTTCAAAAGGTTGTTCACAGGAAGCCTAATTTTGGTGACTTAAATGCCAGGACAGTTAATCTTTCCACTGCTGCTCACCACACCAGAAATCCCTATCATCTAATAGACTTACCCTGTGCCACGAACACACAGGTGAACCTTCACACCACTTCACACCCAAGGAATAAAACCTGCAGCCTGCTGTGCTGCACAGTTCTCAGATGGTCCTCAAAGCAAGAGGGGAAGTATTTAAACCCCCTCGCTGTTAGCATGAAGCTGTTGGATGCTGGCGTTTGCCTGGGTTTTTAAAGTGAGGCTGGCTTTGTTGGGTGCCTTAAAGTCAGCTCTGGTGCCCGCAAGACCTTGAAAATTTGTAACCTCTGTACCTCACCTCCTCCTCAGCCAGAAGGGAGAAGCAGCAGACATACATGGGTATTCAACACAGCATCACAAACTTTAGAAATCTGAAATGCTTAGTGGACCTGCATGTTTTACCTGATGGCAATGTCACTGTTCACTGTCAACAGCAAATACAATCTTTGGGCAGGCTCAGGCTGGACAGTGCCAGAAGTCGTGCTGAGTGAAGTTTCTATCTGCTTTGAGCAAAAGCTGAGCCACAGATACCCTGACCAAAGATCCCTCACAGGAGGTGATGCTGCTTGTACCCCTCTCCTGCTGTGCAGCCATGCCATGCCACTCATAATGACTATCCCTGCCACAGCTGGGACTGAAAAGCAAAAGCTCCTAGCACAGATGGAACAACACCAATGTCCCAGGAATCTGAGTCAAATTCTGGTTTCAAAGTGCCCCTGATGGTACCAACGAAGATTTTGTCCAACTCACATTAGCAGTTAAACTAGTTTCAGGACCAATGGAGGGCAATATTGCTTTGGCTTCCTTGAATAAAGGTATTGAGGCATCAGCTAGGGCACAGAGCTGCTGTTTGCAAGGCAAAGCCCTTACTCTGGGCACAGGATGACACTTTTTGCTCCACAAGAACCAGCCCCCAGTGTGTACAGCCTCTGGAGTACCAGCTCTGCCTTTTGGAACGCCTCACTTGCTGAACATCAGCTTGCTGTAGAAATTGATGCTTTTGAATAGACACCATTTCCCCAGACTCGTACACAGAGAAAGATAGAGGTGAAAGCAGCTCCAGGGTGAAACAGATTCTCTGTATGTACCTCTCTTACAACTTCTGCTGTTTTCCTCATTAGGAGCTTGACACAGCATTCAAAAATTTCCCAATTCTGCATTTACCACAAGTTCATGTCTAAGTAAATATATGAAGGAGATCAAAAAAACAGTACTTAGGCTCAATTTTGTGGAAATATAGTCTAGTTAATGCAGGACATTAAGTACTTCTGGATTTGAGCAAAGTGTTCAGAAGTTGAAGTCAGCAAGTCTGCAAAAGTAGCATGTGACTTAAAATATTTGCCCTTTTTAAAAGGAGCTCCTTAAACCCCTTTCATCATTTCAGATGGCTTATTTTAACTGTAAGAGGGAATGCTAATATATTGTGTTGCCTCTCTTAGCACTTTTGAATCAATCTTGCAATTGTATGGCTTACTCTGCTATAGTTTCTCTCCTCGGAAAGCAATGCCTTGTACTGTGGGCATTTCTCCTTTTTCATCTTTGGTGTCTGTGGAAAGTGATGGCTGCTTGTTGGCAATGATGGAGCAGGTGGCTGCTGGATGACTGCTGCTGCTGGGGTGGTGAGTGGGCTTTTTCAAAAGATGGGACAAGAGCAAGAGGGCTGAAGCCTGGTTGGATAGAGATGGAAGGACATTGTCCAAACAATGGACAAAGCTGGGGCACCTGAGGGAAAACTAAAGCCTGATGGGGTTTGGAGGATAGAAACAGCATTTGTGGGGACGAACATGAGGTTTTTCCCTCTATCTCCTCACTCATTGGGTGCTGCCACATCCCTGCCTTGTCCTACTTTCCCATCGGTCCTGCTGTGTCTGGGAGGACCACATTACCCATGAAGGGTCCCCCAGCAGTTGCCATCAGAGTCCCAGCACAGACCACCAGCAAGCATTGACAAGTCTTGCTGCCCAGACTGCAGTGGGGGAAAATTTGTCAGGAGAAATGATTTTTTTGTTAGACCTGTTACTTGGTTGTAAAACCACAGAGAAGCTTCCTAGCTTTTTTTATCTGCAGAGAAATTTGTGCCTGAAAACATATTTTTTCCCAGCTATATCAGTTGCCCCAAGAAAAAAAAAAAGTGTAATTTCTTAATGCAGTCTGTGTCTGTCATATCTGCAGATATGTATCACAGCTACCTCATGATTCCAAATTTAGCACGTGCCATTCAGTGTGAGCTGCAGATCTGTGCCTGCAGAAATGCTGTCCAAGGGCCACAAGTGCGCCTCCAAACCGTTTTTTAATTGCAGCCTGTATACGTTCAACCTGACCTTTACAGACACCTGAATTTATTTACACAGCACAGAAAGTGGTAGAAGACTGGAACTGAAGCTTGGAGAGCCTTAACATGCTATTGGGATTCCTTTTTGCATGAAAGAAGCACCTATATTTTTTACATAGAACTATGACATATAACATATAACTAATGATAGGATAGCAGCAAAAATGTGACTCAGTGGAGGCTAGGTACTTTCTCAAGAGTCATGGATTGACACAAAATATCTGTATTTCACCTTTAACATGTAACTACAAAGAACAGGTTGGCAATGCAAAAATCATTCCTCTTATTGATGTTGTACATCCATGTTTCTGAGAGAGTTTTGATGTTAAAGCTACTGTCAAAAGCTTTAGCAAAGACCTGAAATAATCGTCAAATAGATCATTCAAAAACCTGAAATCAATTTGGGGTTTGAATTTTTTGTCTTGTGATTCCACCAGGGACACAGAGAAACCACAAAGGTTCATCTGCTTTTTTCTCCCATGTTGTAGTACTTCTTCCCCAGGGAATTACATATTATTGCATTATATGTACAATATAATGCTGGCTCCAGAAGACAGGAAGGAACCCAACTGAAAAGCCTCTACTTTTAATGACAAGAGATGCTCAATGTTAAGTAATCTTAGACTTCAAAAAAGAAATATACTGTACTTGTGAAGACTTGCACCATTGCCTGTCTGCAGCTCTGAGGAATTCCTCAAAATGGAGGAATCCAAAGAGACTGTGCAATTAAAAGAGTGCTGGCACATCACATGGCACAAGAATGTATTTGTTTTACTCTATTGATACCATTTAGTGCCTCTTGTTAAATCCATGCTTCTCCATCCCCTTTAATTTGCATACTTGCCAACAGCCTTGCTGAAGTCAAGCTAAGCACACAGGCAGGGTTAGTCTGACTCACCTGTGAAAAGCTGAGAAAGAAAGTATTCTTTTCTACTATTGCACTTAGTGTTCCATTATTAAAAAATATTTAATTAGACCTTTATTTATTTAGAATTAGTAATTGTCACATGGGTCTTTAGCTCATTTGTATACACAATTATCTTCAATCCACAATCCTATTGGATTTGAACATGTGATCACAGGGAAGGACACCATACATCTTTAGGTTGTCCTCTGACATATCTGTATTCTTCAGACAAAGGTGACTCTAATGAAAGAATCACTAAACTTTTGGCAGCTGAGAAAGTCACAGAGAGAAAAGAATTTATCATTTATCAGGATTGCCATCTGTCATGGGGTGACTTTACCTTTAAGGTAGTTTTGAGAGCTAAGGAAGTTGAAGTTGCTGGTGAGTGATGGGAGTTTTTTCTCCTGACCAATTATCGGCCATTACTGGGAACTGACAGCAGTTTTGACCATTGAAAAGTGGGATCAACTTGTGAACCCTACCTTAAGATGTAAAGTCAGAGCGCTCTTGTTCTTTTTGTTTCCTGGCTGTGAAAGGTAACAGAGCTCCGGCTGGCCTCCCGTTCCCTGCCCAGGCCATGCGGCCCCATGGGGCAGGGGCTGGGCTGGGCCGTGGCTCCCGGCCGGGAGATGGGGCCTGCGGGGCTTGCCCCGGGCTCTGGCCAGGCCAGGCCGGTCCCTGGCTCGGCTGCAGGTTTTGCTGTGACTGAATTCACCAGAGACTGCCGAGTGAAGAAAGGAGAAAAAAGCTCTTGACCTGCGGCAGCTGAGACAGTGACCACACTCTCCAGAACAGCCATGAAGAATCTTCTATTGAAGACAGCTCCAGCTCTTGCTCCGGCAGAGATCACAGAACCATCTACAAAAGCCTGGGCAAGATTTTAACCCTTTCATTACCCAGATGAGACTTGCAGATTAATTTTTTTTATCCAGAGAAGGAAAAAGAGAGTAATCAACATGAAAAGAGACTTTATAAACTACCAGTGACAGGAAAGAAAAGAAGCTTCAGGAAAGGTAGAGAATAAGGAGATTCTTTTATAAGCTGAAATATCTTTCTGTTAAAGCTATGGAGATGGACAATAAAGTCCTGAAAGAACTCCTTTAATTCATGATAGAGTATGTAGGGAGGAATGGAGTGTTCAAAGTGTAAATTTTAAGTAAAAAGTAGAATAATTGTGATACAGTGAAGTGCTGGAAGATTTGAAGCCTTGAGAGGCAATGAGAAAACTGTTTTTCTAGTAGAGCTTACAGAGACAGATGAAGAAGACTTTTTGCCTTTGAATAACTCATCCTTAAAATGACATCCCTAAACTCATGGCCCATACACACCTCAGAGTGATGTGAAATGGGAGGAGTGAGCTCTGATACCAGCATTTCTGGGCAGCTGACATCAGGACAACAGGAAACTATAGCAGAAATAGTTTTCCTGTGAGAAACTCTATAGATTAGCAGAAAGAGACTTCTGTTTCTCTACAAAGACTGATGAAAAGACTCTACCAAGAATTGGGACTGTTTTAAACACCAAAGTTCCAAAATTTTTGTCTCTGTTGTCATGTGAACAAGGGAATGGTGGGTAGTAGGGGATAAAAAAGGGTTTTCTGGAAGTTTACTCTAGTGTTCTTATTCTTGTAGTTTGTTAATAAACTTTCTTTATTCCTTTTAAGTTTTAAGCCTGTTTTGCTCTTGTTCTAATCCATATCTCACAGCAAAAAAATAAGTAATCTTTTTTTAGTTACTGGTTTAAAACCACGACACCATCTCAGTCTGCAAAACTGGCAAAATCTTCTCAAAGTGAGCTTTAGATCAAAAAAGCCTTGTTCCTTTAATCTTATTTAGAGGAAAATAAAGAAAATTTCCAGATCCACCTTACTTCCTTTACCTTCATCTTTCTTTAAGTGCTAAAAGTGTTCAAAACTGAACACCATTTTTCAGCTGAACACCACACCTGCACTGAGCAGAGGAAGAAAACTTCATCTACGTTGCAGACAAAGGGAATTTTTTTAATACATTTCAGTACAATATTTGCCTTTTTGCCATATCATTAACTCATATTCACTGTAACTTCCAGATCTTCTCCATGACTTTTATGGTGTTGCAGCGATTTCCAGGTTTCCGGGATTTGAAATGCAGGTTTTCATTTCTGAGTGTAGGATTTTACCTTATGAACTTATCCAGTGTTTTTTTCTTATCTCCTTCTTCAAGACACCAAGAATAGTCTAGATTCTAACTGTCCTAAAAACTGTGTGCAGGTCTCTTAGCTTGGTGTTTTCTGCAAATTTAATAAACATGCTATTTACTTCATCACCCATGTTTCACTGAAATTTACTCTGAATGAATATTCAACACTAATACCAGGTCCATGACAGATCTCTGGGACATTCTCTCTTGAAACTTGCTTCAGTGTGACAGTGATCTACTAATTATTCCCTTTAGTTTTTGAAGTAGCTTAGGACTGATGTACCCGGAGTGTATTTTCCTTGTGTGCTTATGGGAATTCCATGTGTAACCATGACAAAAATCTCCCTGAAGTTGTGATTTACAGACTCTTATTCCTTTTTCCCTAATCCACAAGGTCTGTTATCCTGTCACAGAAGGAAATTAGGCTGGTTTAATACAATTTGTACTTGACAAATCCCATTTGTCCTTGCAGCTTGTTTGATTATTTGTTCCTTTAGAAAGCAGGGAAGGCTCTTCCTTTCCCTGCTTTCTAAAGATAAGCTTTACGTTTATCATTTTCCAGGCTTATCCTGTGTAACTTATCTGGCACACATTTCATTACTTGTTTTCATCTCCAGCTTCCTCTGAAGGTGAGATTTGGTCAACTTCACCGGTCATCAAGCAGCACTCTTTTAAGCTGACACACTCCTGTGCACTTTGTAATGTGCATGATCAATGGCTCCAGAAGAGCTTTGGAGCACTCCCTCAGTGCTAACTATCCATATTTCACAGAAGATATCAGTGCTCACACTAGTGGATAAAGTACAGCCACAGCTGTCTTAGTCTCCGCAACCACAGCACCACTTGTTTGCTCTGCTTTGCTCAGCCACAGCCCGCAGTAGCCCACAGTAATTTTGCTGCTCCACCTTAACCACAAGCTCCAAATTTCAAAGTCATCTTTGAGGCAGGTCACTTCTTGGATTTTGATTTAATTTAAGGAAAGCCATGCCACCAGTATAGCACAAACAATTATGGTTTGTAAAGGACAGAAAGATCAAGTTTCACAGTCTGCTTCAGTCTTCTAACAACTCACCAGACCCTGTGTGAGCCATCCTGGCTCCTCCCACTCTTTTGGTCTTTCCATTTCACCAGGCCCTATCTATGCCTTATGAAGCACAATGTTGGAGAAATATGCAATGTGGAAAACCCAGAAGGGTGTGGAAGATGATGGATGAGGCAGCTGTGAAAAGAGAAGAGGTGTATGGAACATCTTGTGGTGGTGCCTTCCACCCACAGCCCACCTCCACCTGCCCCCTCATCGCTCTCTATTTAATTTCAGTTGCAACATGAAGCAGAATTTAGGAAGTAATAGTTGATTTGAAAAAATGACAGACTGTCTCCAGAACAATTGGTTGCATCAGTTTGAAAACAAGGCAGGAGATGATGACTTACTATGGATTATTGGTGCTTAAATGCCAGCACAGCCCCACTAACAGCTGCAGTACCCAATGCTGCAAACCCAGCAGCCACATTACGAGTAGCCATACATCCATGGATGGCAGCACTAGATAGAAAAGATATGATCTTTATGGTCTCCTTACAGGAAGACAATAAAGAGAAATTTGTTTTTACTTGGGAAGGTGTACAGTGTACTTTAGCAGACTCCCCTGGGGGTATAAACATTCACCCATGATTGCTCATGCTGTGCTTGGTGAACTTGCTGAACTTTTACAGACAGTCTCACTTCCTCAAGATGTGAAATTATGTTAATACAGATGATACTGTAATTGCAGGAGATTCACCTGAAAAGATGGGGAAGCATTAGTAACAGTGCAAGCACTGCATAAAGAAGGTGAGATCCCACCAGAAAAGTATGTCAAGGGTCAAGTGAAGAAGCAAAGATTCTGGGTACTTGGTGACTAGAAGGCAGTACAGTAATTTTTCCAGACACCTTAAGAAAAACAGAACAGCTGCAGTCATCCCAATCTAGGAAAGAGTTACAAAAGCTAATGAGAACTCTAGGATATGGGAGAAAACAAGTATCTGGATTTTCTACCACTGCTTGTACATTGTATTTGCTTTTATGAATGGGAAAACTGTGGAGGTGGAATTTGGAACATGAAGAGGCAGTCAAAACCTTATTACAGGAATTAAAACTGTCAATCACTGGGACCAGTATACCCCCATGACCCTGTCATAACAGAATGGAGATTTGCTGATCAGGGTACTTCCAGTAACCTATTTCAAAATGTTTCAGCAAAAAAGATAAATGGTAAATGGCAATGTAAGGCTGCTGCACTAAACATTAACACTGGCAAACAAATAATAGAAGAAGGTGAAGGTAGTACACAAGTAGGAAAATTAAGGCCAGTTATTTTGGCAGCACAAAATGGAGGAAAAATTATATATGTGCAGATAGGCATCACACAGTGGTTCAGTCAATGGAAATACCTGAACTGGGAAGTAGGTAGATCTTCACTTAGGAGAACTCAAGACTGGCAATTACTTCTTGATATAGACAGGAAAATTGTCTTATCAAGAAGTAATATGGGATGGGTGAAAGCTCATGCCAAGGGTAATAAACCAGCCACAAACTATTATCAAAAAGTGGATGAACTGACTAAAATTAGGGAGATAAAAATAGGGAAGTGTTTAAATCCTGAGTGGTATCAATTGGGAGAAAAGTCACATCAGAAATTAGGTCACACTGGCAAATCGGCTCGTTATTTTTCTGCACAGAGCAGAAGCTAGGAAACTTGTGGAGCTACTCTTACAGAATGTCATCAATGCAACTTAAAAACACTATCAGATCACCCTGCTAAAGCATCATCCTATACATCAACCAAGGGAAAACTTTATAGTTTTCATGGCAAATTGATTGTGTCAGGCCATTCAAACCCTCTGTAGGATATCAACATACCCTCACAGAGTGCAGCAGTAGTCTTCCAGCTTACCTACAGTGACTAAGTGCTGAAAGGCTGATGGATGAAAGTACAGGGCTTATGATCTTGGTTCTTGAGTCTACTCACTCCCCATATCATTCAAATGTGATACTGGTTTGCACTTCTCATGTACAGAGGTGGAAGGATGGGCCAAGCAAGAAGAAATTCAGTGGATACTACACACTCCAAATTACCCCAAATCAAATGGGATGGTAGAAAGACCTTAGGGATTATTATAAAGGAGCCTTAAAACACACAGTGTTCAGTGGGATACTTAACTTTCTAAAGTGCTTCATCAGTTGAATAATCAGCAATCTGTGAGTCAACCATTCTCCATAAAAGCTGAACTTGATGCTTTACTGTCCTCTGTCCTGGTTTTTATTTACCTTCCAATGAATGAAAATATCAGATAGCATTACAGCCAGGACAACCCATTAAGGTAAATTTACCACAAGTGGAAACTGTGCCTATGACTGACTAAACCATACGGCTTACATGCTTGGGAAGCTACTGATAGGAGTGTTGAAAAAACAGAATCAATGCACAGTGGATTTATCCTGCATCACAAAAGGGATAACCCATTCCACTTTTGCCATCAAAACCTTTCATTTCTTTTCTTTGGCAGCAGAAAAAGAACTTACATTGACAGCAATGAAAACAGCTGTATAGCCCCAACACATGCTTGGTTTAACTCTTGATTGAGAAAATAAAATCCCTCCAGATCACAGGGAAAAGTCTTGGAATCATGCACTACATTATACTGAAACATTAGGGGATCCTGCCAAAAGATAAGGCAAGCTTAAATCTTGTTACTTAGTTTATATATTGAAATGAGGTATATCTAAAAGATAAGTGAAGATGGAAGATGTTACATGGAAAAATAATTAGAATAATAATAATTGTAATACTAGGAGAGGAGATCAAAAATAAAAAGAGGGTACTGGGCAAACAACAGATCTATCCCAGAAAGTCCCATGAAGATTAATAAATACTATACTGATTTTTTTCAAACCAAGAAAAAATGAGTAATCTTTCTATAAATTCTCAGAACCAGACTATTGGTTCAATTTAACTTTTACACAACCCCTATTCACATTTTGCCTCTGGGTAAACAAGATGTAGAACTATTATTTGATTTCATTATTGTTAAACACAAAATGTGGAATTTGTGTACAACAGGGTGTCTATGGGTTGATGATATGTAATTCTAAATGCAGCTATGCCTGATCTAAATATATCAGCTGTAGCACTGCACAATAACATCTCCTTTTATAGGCAGGAATGGATTCATACAGATTAAATATATAACCAACAAATTCCATCTTTAAATGGACCTAAAGGAGACATTTTGACAATAGTTTGGGATACACTATAAAGCCAATCATTGTGATGGCTTGAAACTATATCTGATAGAACATAGACTATGGGGCCAACAAAATGGGCACAAAGCTGTTGATGTTGGTGCATGTGTTGTGCAGAAACAACAGGGATTTATTTGTAAAAGTAATACCCTTGTGACCCAAGACATTTGTTTGACACTGAACAAATTGTCATTTTGAAATGCATTCTGATGAAACCCTAAAATTGTACTTGTATATGTTGGAATTAGATTTTGGGTATTTTGAAAACTCTTTGTGATTCTATACTTAGAGATAATACCACTGCAGAGACAAGCAATCAGTCAAATATTAGTGTCTGTAATTTTAAAAAATTAGGATGAACTTTTAACCATTCAGCTCCTGTCACAATCCACCAATTGTTGCAAATTAACTGCATCCCACATCAAGATTTACCACCTACCCCCTTTTACCTTGCTGAAGAAACTACTAGGAAATGATGACCTGAGTCAAAAACCACAATACATGTCTAAAGCCATGGACATAGAACTCTAAGCACTGATCATTAGGACACAGAAGATACACACCCTGTCCTAAAAAGAACAAAGAAGGACAGAGAACATCACTAGTGGGATACTTGGGTGGTTCTCATCACCAATACAAGCTCAAAATTGAATCCCATTGTAATTTTATTTATTTATGTCATATTATGCTTGTTATTTAACAGAGTGTGGAAAATAGCTGGATGGGTGGCACAGTTGCAATGTCCTCCTTACATATGTAATACTACTCAATCATGTTTAATGAAACCTAAATAATTATGTAACAACCAAAAATTTCCCTCAAATTACAACTGAAATATGGCATTAATCTGTTTATAGGTCCAGAGGAAAGAGGCGACCCCATCACCACTCTGTGGAATAAGATGAATTGACTTTAAGTCATGGGATGGGTTATGGTTGTGCATTTCCCACACCTTCATGGCCCCCTTAGACCTGCTCTGTGACTTCAGCAATTCCCATTAAGCTTTGACCATACCAGCTGGGCAGTGAAGCGTCCTTTGACTTTACGAGTTGGGCAGTGAAGCATTCCTTGACCATACCAGGAACTCTTGAATTGCACAGCTGGGAGCGGCACTGTTCACACTCAGGACATCCATTTCCTGACCAAGGTGGAGAACAAGGGATAATCAATTACTCCCTGACAGCATTGGAACATTACTTAGCTGAATTGTAACCCAAGTGGAATGGTACCATTGTTATTGGACTTCTGAAAAACTTCAGAAGTTACCGACTTGGGTTGTGGCCAGAATTATGGCCATATTGAATAAAGTCAGTGTCCTAGTTTAGGGCAAATTAGGGAGGAAAACTCCAAATGGGGATTTCCCCAGGGAAATGCCCCTCTTCACTTTCTGGTCCGGGAAAAGAGAGGAAAAGAAAAAAAAAAATTCTTTGGAGAGAAGTGGAAAAAGCTGTTTATTTAACAGAAATTGAGTAATATTAAATAATAGTAATAAAACCTCTTGCTGTTCGATGGGGTGGCAAATCTAGGAAGAAAAGTCCTTTTCATGTGGTGAAGCTCGGCTCGCTCAGGTTCTTATCAGTCCCTCCGGCGCTGGAAAGTGCCGAGGCCCAGGGCCCGGTGGGCCACAGGCTTGTGAGCTCCCGGGGTTTGGCTGGGTGTTCAGTCCAGAGCAGGCTTGCACAGATCCAGAAAAAAAGGAAAAAACAAAAATCCGGGGAACTCTGCCTCAGCTAGCTAAAACTAACTAAAAACCAGGGAGAAGCTCTGTCCCACTGTCTGTCCGTGCTGCAGACAACACAGTCCAGGAGCGAGATGTGTGGGAGTTATATTTTCTTTAACACAAACTGTGGCTTCTTCTACCCCCCTCTCTTGCTCTCAGAGTCATTCTTAAAGGTGCAGAACTTAATATATAACATAAACCAGACGATTGGGGATACCAGTATCATAAAGTCACCCCAGGACAGTCAGTCATTTTGTGATCCCATAAACAGGGGACCTAAGTGAGTCCCTTTGAACTCTGATGGATTAGTGGACTGTGATAGTACCACTGTCTGAAGGGGATGCCTCTCAGAGCCCACAAACTAACTCACAAGTTTGTGATACTTGAAGGGCCATCACCAAAAGCTGGTGGGGTGTGGGCTGATACCCTCCACTCTTCCCTGATGGCTGATGCTGGAGTAGTTCACTGAACTCAAGGGGAAGTTTTAACAGGTACCTTATATATATATATATATACATACATACATACATACATACATATATATGTGTGTGTGTGTGTGCACATATATATGTATATACACACCACTGCATCTGTGTCTGTGCATTTGTGAATTTATCCCAATTCCCTCTAACAGGTATAGTATGAATGTTGCCATCCTCAATCTATAATTAAGTAGCTGTTGTGACTGTAGTAGATCCTGTTGGATCACTTTATAAATACTAATCAATAATTATGCGCCACTAAGCCCTTTAGACATAAATTGTTGGTCAAATATGGGACTTAGATTGGACTTGGCTACATCTAGGATCTCTCAGGAGTTTAGAAAGCAAGGGGGTTCTCTTTGAACTTCGTGACTTAACAGAAGAGTCTCCCTTATCCTCTTGCACTCTTACCCTTTTGCATCCTCACTCTCAGTGTAAATCATTCTAAATTGATTCTAAACTGACTTTCCTTTGTATTATTCTTTTCTGTAGTAAGTAACAGAGTGAATCTTGCCATTGAACTCTGTTATGCCACACTTTCCCAAATTCATATTAAAACCTGCTTTTGCTAGTAACTTTGGTGATGATTTTGTTTAATGGCCTAAACTACTCATTCTCAAGAGTAGCATATGGGGAAAATGCTCTGTGGCACAGTGGGCAGCACAACATCATCTTTCTCAACCATGCTCCTTTAAAAAGTTCGAGCAGTGACTTCAAAATTTCTGGTGTACAAATAACCCGAGAAGGTTAGCAATAATAATATTGAGCAGAATGGTGCTCCCCAAGAAAGCACCAATTTCATACAGTTGGATTGTTCTGCAGCAATATTAAAGGTTTCCAGGAAAACTGTGAACATGAAATATTACAGAAGCACAAAATTGATAATGTGCTTTCTGTTGGAATGGAAGAGAGGTTGTCATGCAGGTGTGCAACCTGTGTGTCCCACTTCAAGAGTCTGTTTTACCAAACAAAGCACATGTGGCCTTTCTCAACATTTTTTTTTTTACTCTCTCCAAATAACTTTCAACTGCTTGATCAATATTTCAAATGATGTTCACAATCACTCCTTCATCTTTGTGTGTGTGTGTGTGGACCTGGATGAAAGTTTGGGGTTTTTTAAAATGTAAATCAAAGAAAATGTTCTTGATTTAAACATCGCTTTTACTTAAGGGAGGCATGCCTTTTAAAAAGGTTAGACTGAGTTAGAAGTGGGCATTGATTATTTCATACCTTTGTGGCAAAACTGCACCTTCTGTTTGTTCTTTCTTCAATGGGTATTATGCATTCATGTTTCATATAGCTTCCCTCCCTTGCATACCACCCTCAAGGCATTTTTAATTTTTTTTAGACAGGAAGGGGAAGATACCATCCCTGTTGCTTAGGAAGCTGTAAAGACCAAAAGGCAATTTATTTATTCTTTCTTGTTCTACAGTTATTGTTCTAATAACTCATCAGAGGGTGTGATTACATTAATTACATTTTACTTTCACAGAGTGTTTTATCTGAAAGAACAGCACAAGAATGCTAATCCCCAAAATTAGTCTTGTGCTCCAATGATGTCACCAAAAAATAAAACATGAGATAACCCATCAAATTTTCTCAGGTATCTTCTACTCTAAAGGTGCGTTTCAGGCACACTGGCTCCAGATTCCCAAGGAGCAGTGCCAATCACAAGCTGATATTGGGTATCAGTGCTCAGCCTGTCAGCAATGCTGGCCAGACTTCTTGTGCAAAGTCCCCTAGCTCATATTAAACATCTTTAACTGTATCCAAATTTTCTTGGAAAAACAATCTAAATGTAAATGCTTTACGTGGCTTCATGTGGGCAAAAATATTTTTTTTTTTTCACCAGGGCAACATGGAAGCCATCTACTCCAGCGACAAGCAACTGCATCTGCATAAGTGGCAACAAGCAGAAAAGGTGTTGAGACCACAGAGACCCTCTCAGCCTTTATATGAGCACCATAGGGCTCATCAGCCTCTGACTGGATCTGAGCCCCAAAGCCTTGGATCCTGACAAAAATTCCAAGCATAAGGAAACCCACTACACTTATGTTGCTCACTTGAGACAATTCATCACTATGCAAGATACAGAAAGCTACTTTGAATTTTTTAAACTCTCAACGTATTTAAGATACTGTTAAGAACTTGTAACCTTAAGTTACATTATAAATAAAAAAAAAAAAATCTAAGGCAATAGCTTAATATTTTGAAGTTATCATTAAACAGTCTACAACTTTTAAACACAGTATTTAAAATAAAAGCTGCATAAGAATTGAAATATCACTAATGTTTCCCTGAAAAATACTTGTGACTCAAAGTTGTTTCAGACAAAATGTCATTGTATAAGAAATAAATACACTGCATTTGTTAATACTAAGAAAATATTGTATTAGAAACACTATTTGTCCAAATGGTGCAGGAAGTGATATCAGGGAAAAGGAGAACTGACAAAAGTCAGAGGGGAAACCAGGGAGAAAGAAAGAAAATAGTGAGACAAGTTAAGAAAAAAATATGGAATGAATTATGCCCCACAAAAAATCCTGTTTCAAGGGCTGAGGTTCTCACATTTAGAACCACTGCTTCAAACCTGTGAGGAACAAGTGAAGCATATAAGAGGGGGCTGCAGCAGTTAGTTTCTGTCTGTCTAGCATATTATAATTTCACTTTTACAGAACTGTCAGGTTCCTCAGCTTCCTCTGTGTTGACCAATATACTTCCCTTCAGCTGAATCACGCAGTACAATCCCAATATGTCTTCTTTCCAAGGCTGTTTTCTGCAGCCAGTGCTTTTATGGGACTTAGATGAGGTTTTGGTGATTCATAGTACTTAAACTACTCAAGAGCACTTTTTCAATTGGAAAATTCACTTGAAGTAAATACATCATCAGCATAATTGTTCATGCATGAAAGAACTACAAGCAAAACAATGAGCACCATTTTTTAAAACCTACACTTAAGCCAAGAAAAACAGTTATCATGAAAGATATAAAAGGACCTTATTTTTCAGTTTCCATGAATCTCTCATGGAAAACTTGGGTTATTCTTGTCCCTGCATCTCCTAGTCTAAGAATCCCAAATTGCAAATGAAAAAAAAAAATATAATGTGCACATTGGTTTAGAGTTGTTAACATGATACATAGCAACATAAATTAGATTATCTACAAAAAATTAGGGTACTACTGATTTAGCTTTATTCTTCTACCTGTCTTTTCCAGGAAAAAAAAAAAAGCCTATATGATCTAGGCATCAAATAATCTTATTATTCCCTACTTAGCTTTCAGAAGGCTAAATATAAATAAAATGCAATTCACATCTTTTTATGATTAGTGGAAAATGCTCTGGTTTCTGGCAAGCATTGTGCATTTGAAGAATATTTCAGATACTTAAATGAAAATGGACACCTGAATTTTTGACATTTATCCCAAGAAAAACATACTCTCTAGGGGTTATGTATGTTCATGTGCCTATGTGGTATTTTCACAGATGATTTGATAGTGGTACTTCCAAAATATTGATATACAGGAAAATATAGTCAGACTAGTGAAAACAAGTATAAACCCAGAAATATCCATTAAATCAGAAAATAGTCACTGAAAAATAAATCAAAAAACATTGCCTGCTCTAGACAGTCATTCTAGATATCTTGTTCAGGTTATCATTCAGATAACCTGAACTAACCAAAACTGTGAGGCCAATTGGAGAAGGTGGCTTCAAATCCTAAGAGCATTCACGAAAGGGGATCACCAAGCCCCCAGTTCTGAGTGCACGCAATCCAGTCCTGGCTTTATGCTCTGTAACTAGTGGTGACTGGATATGGGGCCATCAGATCTGAAGGTCAAAGGAATTAGGCGATTCCACAGGAAAATGATACAGTCCAGATGAGAGAGCTCCTTAACAAGATGAAAAGGAAAGGATACAAGTTCACATTGCCCTTTGTGTATAGTTTTGGGGTAGCTGGGTGTTTTTGGACATGGATGGAGACTCTTACCGTGGAAAGCTGAATTGTCTGGAGAGCTGCCAGCTACCTTACAGTTTGTTAATCAAGTTCAGAGGATTAAATACCACCATCAGCAACTACCAACACCTCGTCTCCAAAAACACTGCTCCACCAAAGGCAGCAGTGCTGTAGCCTCAACTGTCTGTGATGGGCTGACAGACAACTCATCGCTGGAATAGCAAGCCTGGACATAGAAGAGGAGCATGTGTCATGGGAGATAAAAGAACCAGCAGTGTCACAACGCATGGAGATGAGCAAGCCAGTGAGTGACAGCCAGAGGAAATGACCTAACTCCTACAGAATAGATGGAGCATTTTCACTGGTTTACTCCTCCAGCAACTTCGCTTGGTGAACTTGAACTGAAATATGGATATTTCTACTGAAGGTGATACAGATGTAGCCTGGGTATTCTCAGGCTCATCTATAAGCAGTCTGCTTGCATGGTTTCCTATTTGTTTCTATTACTGGGTATAAAAGTAATCGGAAGAATACATCAAAGCTTACCTTCAAAGATGACTGTCATGGCTGCTTGGCCTTTAGTTTGTGACCTCTCTAAGCCACATAGTCCATTTAGATCCTCTAAAACTGCTGTAGGAAATCATTCCCATAAATTGTACCTAAAGGCCCCTGCGAGGATGAATTCAGTCCTTCACCTCTACATCTGCTCTAATTTTCTACTCTCCATCCCCCTGATTTGGATATCAATCATCTCACTGCTCCTGATATTACAGGTGTTAAGAAAAATCAGAATAAGCACAGTCCTAGTCTCCTAGTCCTAATATCTTTATGATAACACTTCTTTTCACTCCTATTACAGGGCTCTTTTTGTGATGTTAGGATACTTCCCAAGTTGTTTTTTTTCAAATAATGGAGATTCCTGTGGCAATTCCTGTGGGTGCTGTTTACCAAGGTATCTTCTGTATTGTTTTTGTATAGCCAGGTTTTTGTAGATGAGGCAGGCCATATGGCTGGCTTCTGTAAGAAGCTAAAAGCTTCCCCTGTGTCCAACAAGCCAGCTTGCTCCAAAATGGACCTGCAGCTGGCAAAAGCTGAGCCCATCAGTGATGGTGGTAGCACACAGCACTAATCATAGAACCACAGAATGGTTTGGGTTGGAAGGGGCCTTAAGGATCATCTCTTTCCAAGCTCTGCCCTGGGAAGGATGCCAGTCATTAGTCCAGGTTGCTCCTGGCAGTAACACTTGACCAACCTGGCCTTGAACACTTTCAAGACACGGGCCATCCTCAGCTTCTCTGGACAACCTGTTTCAATGCTTCACTATTCCCTTTTTCTTCCTAACATCTAAACTAAACCAGACTTCTATCAGTTTAAAACCATTGCCCTTTGTCCTGTCACTATCTGCCCATATAAAAAGTCCCTGTATGTCCTTTTTATAAAGCCTCTTGAGGTACTGGATGGTGTCTGTGAAGTCTTCTTTTCTCCAGGCTGAACAACCACAGCTCTCCCAAGTTTGCTCAGGTCAAGAAGGCATGGTGGGCGTGGAGTGGGGGGAGGCAGGGAACCCCTGGGTAACCAGAGCCAGAGAGAGGAGTGAGAATATGTGAGAGAAACAACTCTGCAGACACCAAGGTCAGTGCAGAAGAAAGGGGAGGAGGTGCTCCAGGCACCAGAGAGAGATTTCCCTGCAGTCCATGGTGCAGATCATGATGAGACAGCTGTGTCCCTGCAGCCCATCGAGATCTGTGGTGGAGCAGAAATAGAGGATAGGAGCACCTACAGCCTGTGGAGGAACCTATGTTGGAGCAGGTGGATGCCTGAAGAAGGCTGTGACTGACTGGTAAGCCTGCACTGGAACAGGTTTCTGCCAGGACTTGTGACCCTACTTCTTTCTCTGTAATGTATCAGAATCCTTCTTACTTGTCTTTGTAACTAAAACTTAGCCTCAATTACCTCTCCCTTTGATTACAGAAATCCTCACATCTTTCATTTATTCTCCTTACTGCTCTTCAATCAGCTGAAATTACCTGTTACTGTGACCACCACAGTGCCTCTTTCAAATACATTGAGAAACATGGCTTTGAATCCAGAGATATCAAGCGATACATGAACTGAGGATAATAAGCCAAGGCAGAATGTAGCGATGACTTCTGCCATTGAAGAAAGTAAAATTTAAACCTATTGCAAATCCAAAGTGTAGCATGAGGAGCTACAAACAATTTATCAACTCACTGCAATCACTTTTCAGCAGTTTTTATCAGTAACCACACATTTGAGTCATTCTGAGAGAGAGATGTCCTGTTCTCTGATGAAATCTTAAAAATTATATTCTGGTTTGACAGAGAGTCCTGTCTTTTAAATAACTAAAACACTTTTCAGTTGGCCTGTAAATTTCATTTAAGGATTAGTGAACCCTGTTTTGCCTATTATGAGTAATTTACCTCAATTTTGTCACTCAGAGTGGTTTTATCTTAACAGAAAAAAACCCAAAAAGTTCCACTTTGGTCACTTAAGAAAATCTATTCAGTGAATAATCTTGACATGAGCAGTGACTTAGTACAGAGCATTTTAAAACCAAATTAAGCCTTGCTCTTTCTTCTCATTATCATTTTTAGCTTATATCTCCAGCTCAGGAAAACTTTCATTAATATGCTGCTAATATTTGTAATTGCATTAGTATTCTAATATTCCATCAAAATAATTTCAGATGGAAATACATTGAACCACTTTGTAGTATTTTGTAAGCTTTACTTTATTAAGGAGGAAGCTTCATTTATTATGGAGGCTGTGGCACCTGTAGCAATACTATTGTTTCAAAAGAATGTTTCTTCATCTTTGGTTCATATTTATGTTCTCCTCCCTAACTTTTTTTTTTAAAATTTTATTTTAATGATGGTTGCTTGCAAGTATGTGCAAAGCCAGCTTAGTGACAAGATTATGTTGCATGGTTTGCATGAAATATTTTGCTGAAGAATCACTCTGGTTTCATCCTGCATTCAGAGCACTTTAGAGTACTTTCTGTAACTGCAGTGAGGAGCTGACCCACTTTTGTGGGGGTTTGGCTCTGTGAAAAATCAGCTGTTGGATCAACTTATCAGGAAAGATTGAGGCCATATGCTACACTAGTGCCAACTAGGAGGTGTGAGCAGTTTGAAAATTTAAAAACATGGTATTATCTGCTTTGCCCAAAGTATTCTGTGCTCAGAGTAAATTAAGCAGTTATTTCTAAACCAAGTGTTTCAGATAAGAAGCAAAAATGTAAGAATCATATCTATAAGAGCAACTGCAACAATCTACAAATATTGAAGAAAAATGAATGTGATATTTTCATAATCCAACATTTTATAAAATTAGATTATAATAAATCTAGTAATTTTTTTCTATATGAAAATTCAAAGATCTCCCACTAAAATTCCTTTTAAAACTATCTTTAGTACTAGTACTATTCATCACATTTTTGGTTAAAGAAATTTAAGTGAACAATCCAAAAAACTGAATGAGAAGAAAATACATTTTTTTCCCAAAGATATCTCAATAAACACAATGGAAACTTCATTTTGTGCTTTGCACTGATTATTTTGTAGCCACAGTCATTATTTTCAAGTCATTAGCTTCATTAAACTAACTTTGCTTATGATTAGCTTTGTAAGTACAGTAATATCATATATAAAAAGATCTGGAACTTTTCTAAAGCATGAAACATGTATTTTAAAAAAATAGATTTCGTTCATTGAATAGTAGTTTTCAAGGAGCTAACTTTTAAATGGTTTTAGTCGGTGGTAAGAGATGGAAAGACTGTCCCCTTGTGGATAGGAACATCAGGAAAAGTGATACTGTAACTCACAGAGAGCAGCAGTAACCCCGGGTATTTGGAGTCTCATTAGGAATTTGGCTAGAATCCTACCTTGTGCGTGGCTCATAAATCAACACTTGAATGTACAAAATGCTATGGAGAGCCTTTTTATTTAAATTGGTTGGCCTGACAGACAGCAGAGGGTAAAGACTGAGCTAATGTAGCATCCTTGTTAACACCATCAGTCCAGGCTACGCGTAAATCTACTGCTGCAGGAAGCTGCAGCATTGCCTGCATTTGAAGAAAGCTATTTTGAGAAGGACAACCTCAGAGCAGACAATTGAGAAGGCTCCACAGTAAAGAGAAAGCCTTAAGAAGTATCTGTGAAGCAGTGTGCTACCCACATGCATGCACCTGTCCAACCCGTGCTGCAGCACCCATCACAGGACACAGCAGCACTGTCCTTGCTTCAGGAGACACACTGACAGAGGGACCAGAGCAGGACTGACACACAGCTGGCTGGAGACACTTGTATGTGCCTGTTGATGTTACATTATCTGTGTTGGAGTTTCCCCATATACATCAGTGCCTCTGACCCATGAGAAATACCAGAAGATGCTGGCACCTCATCTTTCCTTGTATCTGGGATAAACAATGGTAACCTCAAATTTCTGCATGGGAAGCAGAACTTCATGGAGTTGCTGAGATAGCAGGGGATCTTTCTCATAGGAAGTGTTCTGGTTTATGAAATCCAGTCCTTCCCTATTGCAGGCAGTTACAGCCCCCCCAAACATGTTCTTCTAGTTTTGCCTTTATGAAGAATTTTTTTCCCAATCCTTCCTCAATTGCAAGTATTTTCTGAAATATCATTAGAATCCTCACAAATTTTGGCTTACCCATACTCATGGTCCGTGTATATCTATCTATTTACTATATTATTCTTTCTTTTATGAAGCTTTTTTTGCCTCCTTTTAGTTGAATCCCTGGCAAAGAGTAACCATATTCCCTTTTAACCTTTATTTTGTTGAACTACGCAAGTCTGCTGCTTAATTGTACAGACCATGCTCCCAGAACACCTTCATAATGTGATGTATCTCCTGAAAGCGTCCTGTGGGCTCAACTTTTTCCACCAAGTCACTCAAGAATGCATTCAGGCTCATCAATACACAACCTTACTCTGTTCCAAATGGAAACACTTTAACTGATGTCTTCTTTTCTAGCCTTGGGTTTTTTACACAGTCACATCTCAGAGGTCTCTTCTAAAACGCCCACCGAACTCATTAGTTGATTTAATCTGTTGTTTCCTACTCATTATTTCTCAGCTTGTACCAGAAATTCTTATTTTTCAGCAATGAAGGAAATTGCACCAACTAAGAAACAGGTTGATGACATCCTTTGGAGATTTTCCACCACAGAATCCTAAAGGTCACCAAGTCAAATACCCGCAAGCTGAGGTGCAGGTTGGTGTGAGGGGTGAAGGGGACATAAGCCGGAAATAATAATTGGCTTTTGATGAGTGGACATTTGTGGAGTCAGCATCCCTGGAGGTATTTAAGAGGTGTCTGGATCTGGTGCTGGTGATACAGTTTAGTGGTTTAAGGGTTATAGCGGCAGTGTTGGGTTGATGATAGGACTGGATGACCCCAAAGGGTTCTTCAAACCTTGATGGTCTTGATTCTCTAATTCTAAATCATGCTAGGTGGAGCTCACTGAGTCATAAACTGTCCTCCACAAAAAGCGAGCGTGTCACATCTACAGCTCTGATACATAAGCTCATCAAGTTGTTGTTTTAAGGGTTGAAAGTGACAATGCCAAATCCCATGGGAAGTCATCACAGGCCTAGATAGACACAAATATTTGCAAACATTAGCACTTTTCATTCAAATATATCCTGTTTCTAAATTTATGATACTGTATGAGTTCCGTGCACATGCTGGCAAGTGGCCATGAGTTTTATAATCTGGACAATGTGGGATTCAGGTAAAAACATCCAGACACACATGCATCAAGCCTACACTGTAAATACAGGTTTTTTGGTTTGGGTTTTTTTGTGCGTGTGTGTTACAGGTCACTTTGACTGTCAGATGGCAACAAATTAAAAGTGAAAAAGAGGAAATTCTTAAAACCTGTTTCCTCTGCCTCTGACTTAACGCCAGGAATGTGAAACCAGACTGTTTATTTCTGTATTTCAAGGGGGAAGCGTCATCTGCTTGTAAAAGTTCCCCGCTTCCTCCCTGGTGATGAAACTTCTTGAAAAAACAAGTGTATCTTTGCATAATTTCATAACGCGGGCTCGGGGCAGTGGCTGGCGCGGCCCTGAGGAGGCTCCGGGCTCGCTCCCGCCCCGCCCCGCCGCGGCCCGGCCCGGCCCGGCCGGCACTCGGCGCCCGCCATGGCGGGGCTGGGGCCGGGCCCGGGCGGCGCGGGGGAGCCGCGGCCGCTGCTGGTGAAAATCGTCATGGCCGGAGAGTCCTGCGTGGGGAAGACTTCCATCGTGCGCAGCTACACGGAGCCCGGCTCGTCTTCCGCCGGCTCTGCTGCCACTTCGTACATGGCCACGATCGGTGAGTGCCCGCCGGCTCCGTGCGCCTCCGCCCGCCTCGCTGCTGCCCTTCCCTCCAGGTGCCCACGGCTCGCACACGGGCAGACCGGCGCTGTCAGCGCGGCACGGCTGGGCTGGGAGGTGTGAAACCTCCCTGCGCTGGGCTGTGCGTGTGTGCTGCCGCGAACAGCAGCTTAAACCTTTGCCGCGGTGTCAGGACGCATGTCACTGGCTTCAGAGCCACTGCAAAGTGCTGGCTTGTTACGCTGTCCCTGCTGTTTGTCTGGGCGTCGGAAACATACTCCTCGTGTAAACTTGTGGAGACTTGCTTCTCACGGTTTCTTATTGCCCACTGAGGCCCTGCTGGTGCACATCGGTGCAGGTTTAGAAAAGACAATACAGACCCCTAGATCAGCTAGGTTGGAAATGACCTCTGAGATCATCGAGTCCAACCTGTGACCAAATTGTCATTGTCAAATAGGCCATTCACTGAGTTCCTTGCCCAGTTCTAACACCTTCAGGGTGACACCACCACCTCCCTGGGCAACCCATGCCAATGTCTAATCACGCTTTCTGGGAAGAAATTCTCATGTCCAACCTAAACCTTCCCTGGAACAATTTGAGGCTAATTTCTCTTGTCCTGTCCACTTGTTGCCTGAGAGAAGAGGGCAATCCCCAACTGGCTACAGCATCCTTTCAGGTACCAACCTCTGAGAGTTATCAGATGTCAGTAGAAAGCCCAGTTCATCAATATTTCAGGCTAGAAAGGACTTTAACTTTGTGTTTATATTTTTAATGGTATAAAGATATCTTCTACTGTAGCTAGTGGTGTGCATGATGATTAAAGCAGAGTTGTTTCTATGGTGGGAATAATTAATCCTGCCAGACTATGTCAGTTCTGCACTGGCACCACACTTTGCAGCTGGAGGGTGATGGGGAACTCCCCACTGTCTTGGCGCTCCCTGGCCCACAGTGCCATGGGGAATGGCAGGATGACTGTCCACGTGCTGAAAACCTTGTCTCCAGCATGAAAACATGTTATGTGAGTGCAGTGGTTTGATTTGCTATGGACATTTTCCCAAATTCTCATCAGGAAATTTTAATTTTTAAGAGTTTGTGTATAAGAACATTTTTTCTTTGATTTGATTTGATTTTGAAGAGAAAATTAAATTATGCCGGAAAATTGTGTATTCCTGCATTTGGAATATGCATGGTTCATTTACACATCTTTCAGTCTGGGAGAAGTTAGTGTAACAGAATTAAATACCAGACAGTAGCTGTGACAGTAGCTGGTCCAGGGAATACTTAACGTACTCAAGATGGCTTGACCTGCCCATATAAAAATGGCTCAACTTTAACCACTTTTTATTTTCTTGACCTTTCTTACAAAGCGGTTTCTGAAACCAGCACAGATGAAGAGGGAAGAACACAACTAACAATGAAGTCAGGAAATTGATCCTAATAATAGGCAACTTGTTGCCAGGCTTAGCAAGAAAGCCCAAAGAATGCCTATAAAAATAAATAACAGCTTTGTTGATGTGCTTTACATTGAGATTCCTGACCATGAGGTTATGATTTTGAGACATAATTTCTTTTATTCCTGGTTCAGTCGACTGCAGACTCAAAAAACTTTCATATGGTGATGATATTAAGTATGTATTTCCCAAGTTGTGACTTGAACTATTTAAAGGAATAGTGAAGATAATAGTTCCTGTGACAGTTTCTGGACTAAGATTAATTTCTTTAGTTTCATTAGTGACACCTATTATTGAGATATTTAAAAACTTTTAAAAATTGCTTATCTGAAATATAAGTGAATAATCCAAACATGGTATTTATTACCTGAATGTGTTTTTAAAGTTATTTCTGAAATACTGTGTTCCCTTTAATTCTATTTTGCCAGGTGTTTCAGAGCTTGAACTTTGAAAACAAATGGGATTATGAATGGTGTCTTTCAAAAGAGTCACACTGGAAGTGGAAGGTTCCTTCTTCATCTTCTTCATGGAGACAGTTGTAGTGGAAAGGATGCCCTAGAGATTGTGGCTCCTAGTGATGTAAAGGAAGAAGACACATAGTGTTTTCTCAGTGTGTGATGTCTTCTTCCTCACTGTTGAAACCACCAGAACAAATAACTAGTTTTATCTGGATTCCTGTTTCGTACAAGCTCAGTCAAATGATCCCTTTCTGTTGTACAGCCTATTAAATGCTCATGTGCTGTCAGGTGATTTTTCACCTTACCTGTCCAATTGAAACAGTGATTTGAGTAGAGGAAAGATTATCCTTACTGTGCAGTCTTGCAGCTTCCTGAGTTCCCTGACAAAATCATGTGCCATCACCTTCCTTTGTGGCAAAGGGCCATAGGCATAGAAGTTAAAAGGTTGTTGAAAGTCTCCTTTCTATGTCATCATGAATCACATATTTGTGTTACTAGGAGAAATCCTAGTGTTGTTGCAGGAGAAAAAAAACAGACAAGCATTTTGTAGTAGGCTTTGGTAGCAGTGAACTTTTCTAAAACAATGCATTTTGTGAGGAAATGCAAAAAATACATCCACAGTAAATTTTGATTGAAAGCTTTTAATGCAGCACTTAAACACTCAAGGCTGGGTGCCTGTCCTCTTTAGTTACATAGTTTGGATAAATTATAAGCAGTTATAGTTTTCTAATTAAACTTATACACATCATAAGGAGGATACATTGTATTATGAATAGATTGTAAAGAATAAATGCTTTTGTTTAAACAATGGTATTGCATATGAAGTCATAGAGAAGGTTTATGAACAAAAAAATGCTCCTTGTATACCAGTGAACAGAATTGTGGTCTCACAGTCTGTGAGGTTATTTTGCTGTATTATGGTCTCTTTGGTCCTTCAGCCTGTTTTTCTGTGAGAAACATTTCTGCAGAGCCGTGAGTCCTGACGAGTCATAATTGAAAGTGGTACAACTTCAGCATTAGGATTAAAAAAGTCTGTGTAGATTCCCTGATATTTACTTTAGAAGGGAATAAAATAGTCAACAAAAATGAACCATATTGAAGGTAAGTCCTGTGTTAAGACCGCCAGTAGCAATCCACATCTTAATTTATTTATTTTTAACAAGACTGGATTTTTTTGTCACTCTTGTTTTCCTAACAAGTTATCTTATCCAATGAGTTGCTTTTCTCAGCAAACCAGGAATTATCAGTACTTGTGACTGCTCAGACACCTCTCTGCTTCAGACATTTCTTGACAAGTTCAGAAAAGAATCTGATGCAAGTAATGCACCAGCAATTGGAGGGGTTAAGTATGGGTTAGGACTAACAGTGGAACCCCAACCCATCATGTCTCACTGTGCACTTGCCCAGTTTGGGCACAGGAGCTGTTAGGAACTGCTTCCCTGTTTCTGGAGTTGAAGATGCTGTATGACAGGCAGTGGGCTGGGTAGAACCTGCACAGGGTCATTCACCACCCTCTGTCCTTCCACTGTTGCATCCTGCTAAGCTACTCAAACTTGTCTTTTCTTTGGATAGACGTGTTTTTGAGCATTTTCTATCAGGAACCCACCAGCTCTGTTTGGGTGAAAAGTATGCTGCAATTTTCCAGGCCAGCTGCAAAAGACCTCTTTGAAGAGGACTTCTGCAGGTGGCCAAAGGTAGGGAAGAGAGCAGCATTTCTGAGTGTGGCTGACTGGTTTTATGTTTTTTAGACTTTATTGTCTTTAAGGTGCCTCAGTACTAATATAGACATTTTTTACTCATTAAAATATAAATAAAATAAATTTTCATAGTAATAAAAGTTGGAAATAACAACCAGAATTTAAACTTGCACCCAGCATCCCCCTTCTTGGCTTTATTTGACAGCTTAAAAGAAGCAAGTACATGCTGTTGCATTCCAATAACATTTATCTCAAGAGCTGTAATCAATGGTTGCTTTGTTATGTTGATCATGTTGTATACCAGGTAGGCCTGAAAGCATCTGAAATCCGTGAGCTGTCTTTGGCATTGTGTATCTCATTTTTCTTTTCTGTCTTTCCAATTTGCTAAGTTTGCTGGAAATTTCATATAAAGACATGAACAAATCATGCATGCAGAACATATTGACTTCTGGTTTTCACTAACATTCATTGACCTTTTAGGTCAATAAATTTTGAAGTTGACTTAAGAAGTCAATATGCCTGATTTTAATTTAGATTAAGTTTTAGTCTGATTCAGCACTCTGCTTCCTTTTCTACTTTTTTTTTTTTTTTTTCCAAGAAAAAGCTTATAGCAATTTATTATTAAAATGTATGTCAACTAAGAACTTTTCCCTATGAGTTCTGGATATCCCTGTCTGGAATATGATTTTTTTCTGTGTTCCCAATGCACATTTGTAAGTGACATTCCAGCTTCCCAGTGTACACTCTGTCCCTCTCAACTGCTCCAATGTCAATGGTAGAAAGTGATACAGATAATTAAAAAAAAATGTGAATTGCAGTAGCAAATGTTTTCCATCATGTTGGAATTTCACCTTACATGAACAAATTTTACTTACATTTCCTTCTGACATTATTAATTCCATCAAGGAAGCTTTGTGTAATATTAATTACAGATACCAATTATATTATTTCATCTTTCCTTTTCATTGAAGCTTCAATGAAAATTCATCAAGTGAAGGACATGATTATCATAATAATTTTTAAAATCCACCTCAACTCCCTTACCACACTCACACAAAAAAATGTTAATAGCATTGAAAGTGCATGTGAGTGCATGCATGTGAGAGTGTACTTGTCAAAATTTTGTGCACAATGCATCTGTCAGTACAAAGGAAGGGAGCATTTCCTCTGCATTTTTAGTTTGCTGCCATGGATGCTTTCCTTTGATAAAGTAATTTGGCTTGCACATTCTTACAGAAATCAGTGCAGTGTTATTAACTTAAATTTTGTTGTGATTTTTCAGTCTGTCTGGTTCCTTGAAATGACATTACTTCTGGTGAAAGTACACTGCCATTTTAAGTAGCTATAGTTTGATCTTACAGAATTTTGTGCATACAACATGTTCAGTTTGTCACAATGTTACCTTAATTTACTATAATTGACAAAAAGAGCCTAAGTGTTTTTCAGCAGGGGGGAAAAACAGTCACGGAAATTATCAAATGGTATTTCAAACTTCAGCAATGAAGTAATAGAGGAAACAATGCTTTGCTCTGCAAATATATGCCACTCTAAGATAGCAGCTGATAGCTGGCAGATTCTAATTTTAGAACTGGAACTTCAACAGCTCGTAAATCTAGGCATCATCTAACACATCTGGAGTACTAATTTGACGATTTAATAAAGGAAAACACTATAAATCATAAGGAAAATATCTTAGAGGAAGGATCTGTAGTGTTTGTAGAGAGAACATTCTACATTGATTTTAAGTGTTAATACTTGCTTTTAGCACTGGCTTTCTGGATCTGATTTAGGCTGTAGAGCCAGTCCTCTTAATTTTGAATTGAATCCCATGTATGTTTGTCTTTGCACTTAATGCATACAGCCAATTCCTATTTCTGCTCATGTAACTCTGGATATTTTTTTAGGGATTTGGAAGTAAGGACGGAAAAATCGTGTTGCACATGTGACAGCTTTGTAGGCATTTGGACCTTCCCATTCATAGCTGCCATGCTCTTGAAAATCACCACTGTATTTGTGCAGTGTACTTCTGTGCATAGGCCATGAAACTGCTTTCACATCCCTTGCCAATCCATGATAATACTTACCTTTTGTTTCAGAATATCTTCACCTTTGCTTTGACCTGCCCCTTCTTTGCTTGGTATTGGCATTGCTTTGTATTGTATTTGTGCAATGTATTGGCACTCATCAGTGAATAATTTCCTTTTACAGCTTCCATTTTGAATGTATATGGTTGACTAGTTATTCTTTCTATGGTATTGTTCCTTTTCACTTTCTGTTTGAAATTGCGTGATAACTAGAGCTGAGAAACAATCTTCAAAGGGAATCCATGTTATTATGAGAAATGTTACAGATTTTCCTTTTTTCTTCTAGGCATTGACTTTAAAGTAAAGCCAGTAATGTTTAATGATACAAGAGTGAAACTTCAAATATGGTAAGTTTTAATTAGTATCACAAAAGAAAGCCAACTAAATTGCATTATGACATGAAAAATCTCATCTACTTTTAATTGTGTGTCTTCATAATGTGCAGGTGCTCCTACTAGATAATTTTTAAATTTTAATTTAGCCTAGGAGAGTATATTTTTTGTAGCAGCTAATGTAAGTTAAAAAGATGGTTGTCACTGGGTTGCATTAGCAATAAAGCTTGCAGCATACAAACAAGTGCAGATCTGTGTTCCGTATGAAGTGTATTTAATTGTATAGGAACATTGAAAAAAGTGATAAAGAAAGAAAATATTACATTTCATTACCCATCAAATATTTGTTCAAACGGGTCGCCAAAAGAAGTGACTTTTGATAAGATGAATCTTTGGGAATTTTTTGGTTTGTAGGTTTTTCTAAGGTTATGTATGCTTCTGACACCTGGCTCTCCAGGCATCTAATACTAAAAATTATCTTTATTTACTGGTATTTAACTTCTCAAGGAGTAAATCTGTATATGAATTATCTGACCAGTATTAGATCTGCAGTTATTCCATCTCAAGCTTTAATGCAAAAATATTAAGAGGGTTGTTTGTAGCTTTCTTAAGGCATAATTCAAAGAATCATAGAATTGGAAGGGACCCATCAGGATCATCGAGACTGACTTCTGGCCTTGCATAGGACACCAAGAATCACACCATGTGCCTGAGAGCATTGTCCAAATGCCAGGCTTGATGCTGTGACTGCTTCCCTGGGGAGCCTGTTCCAGTGCCCAACTACCCTCTGGGTGAAGAACCTTTTCCTGATAGCCAACCTACCTGCCCCTGACTTACCTCAAGTTCTGTTACTAGTCGTGAGAGTAAAGAGATCAGTATCTGCCCCTCTGCTTCCCCTTGTGATTAAGTTGTAGACTGCAGTGAGGCCTCCCTTCAGTCTTCTCCAGGCTGAACAAACCAAGTGACCTCAGCCACCCCATGTATGCCTTCCCCTATTCTCCTGGCCCTCCTTTGGATGCTCTCTAAGAGCTTAATGCCTTTTTTATATTGTGGTGCCCAAAACTGCCCCCAGCACTTGAGGTGAGGCTGCCCCAGTGCAGAGCAGAGCAGGACAATCCCCTCCTTTGCCTAGCTGGCCATGCTGTGCCTGATGCCCCCCAGGACATGCTTGGCTGCCAGGGCACTGCTGACTCATCTTAACTTGCCAGTGACCCCCAGGTGCCTTTCTGCAGCCCTGCTTTCCAGGATCTCATTTCCCAGTCTGTACACACAAACAGGATTGCCCCTTCCTAGGTGCAGAATCCAGCACTTGCCCTTGTTAAACTTCAAGCAGTTGGTGATTGCCCAGTCAACCTCAACAAACTCTTGATTTGTCAAGGTCTCTCTGTAGGGCCTCTCTGCTCTGGAGGGAGTAGTTTCTCCCAATTTGGTATTTTTAGCAAACTTACTTAGTGTCCCTTTGAGTTCTGCATCCCAGTGGTTAATGAAGATGTTGAAGAGAACAGGGCCAAGGATGGAGCCCTGCAGAACCCCACCAGTGCCCAGACCCCAGCCTGATGTCACCCCATTCACTGTAACCCTTTGTGCCTGACCTGTGAGCCTGTTGCTCACCCATCATTCAGCATGGTTTTCCAGCTGTGTGCTGGACATTTGGTCTGGAAGGTACTGTGAGAGATAGTACCAAAAGTTTTGTGGAAGTTCAGTGAGATCACATCTACTGGCTTTCTTCAATCAGCTAGATGGATTACCATTTTATAGAAGGAAATCAAATTCAAGCAGGACTTTGGCCTGCTGTGCTGGCTGCGACCAATGACTGTGTTGTCCTCCAGGTGTATCTCCCAGAATAATATTTTTCATTGTTTTACTGAGCACTGAAGTGAGACTGACAGGCCTGTAGTTTCCAGGGTATTGCCCTTCTTGAAAACTGTGTCAGCTTTACCCAGCTTCTGGTCAGCTGGGACCTCTCCAGACTCCCAAAACTGCTCAAAAACTGAGAGAGGCTTTGTGATGACATCAGCCAGCATTTGAGAATTCTAAGATGAGTCCCATCAGGCCTCATGGATTTGTAGGAATCCAGCTGTAGAAGCAGATCCCATTCAATTTCGGGGTTGACAGGAGTTGATCATTTGCACAGTCATGATTCTCCAGCTCAGGGCACTGAGACCCCCTTGGTCTGTCATCTGTGTTGAAGACAAGAGACAAAGAATGCATTAAACACCTCTGCCTTGTCCATGTCGCTTTTGGTGAGTTGACCATCCTCATCCTGTATTAGGCCGATGCTATTTCTACGCTATCTTTGGCCATTCTTATATTTGAAAAAGCTTTTTATTGTCTCCCATGTTTCTGTCAGCTTCAACTCCAATGTAGCTTTGACCACACAAATTTTCTCCTTACAGTGGCAAACAGAATCTCTGTATTCTTCCCATGTCACCTGACTTTGCTTCCACTGGGCATACACCTTCCTTATTTATTTTATTTCCTATCAGGTTTCACTTATGCCAGTGATGGTATGCCAGTGATGGTAAGTCTCTGGGACTGGGACAAAACTTGGAGCTTGTGTGGTTTGTTCCTCTTTCCTGGTGTATTAGTGTAGAAACATTTGGGGTGTGGTACTTTGTAGCCAACATCTCCTGAAGCAAGATTGGAGGATCCCATTTGTGTTTGTTTCCTCAAGTTTTGGCATTATGTGTAAGAATCACTGTGTCCATGTATTTTATGGCTTTTTCCCAAAACCTGTCTTCCATCTAAACCAGGTGCTGTTTGTATCACAGTTTATAAATGGGTTTTCAGAATATGGGGATTTCAGCTGATACCTGATATTTTTTAATCACCTGAGTTATTTATATAAAGAAGGAATGGTGGACTTAACATTACTCTCAGATTTCAGCCACTGGCTTGGCTTCCCTAGTAGGGCTGTATTATTCAGAATAAATTTTTAGTGTATTTCTTTTATTGCTGTATCTGGCACACAGATTTTCTCTCATCTGTGATTTTTCTTGTTCCTTTTGTGTTAGAGTACATAATTTAAAATTTGGACAATACTCCTTAAAGTAAAGTAATCTTTCTTGGGGATTCTGCAGTTTAATCATCTCTTTTGTTTGTTTGTTTGTTTGTTTGTTTGTTTGTTTGTGTTGTGTTTGTGAATTGTTTGTCACAATTTCCTTCAGGGATACTGCTGGCCAGGAGCGGTTCCATACACTTAGTACCAGCTATTTCCGTGGTGCACAAGGCTTTGTTCTTGTATATGACATCACAAATCTGAAGAGTTTTCAAAGTATAACAATCTGGATGAATGACATATATGAGGTAAATATATCTGTCAGTGGTTGGTTGCTTAATGAAGGTAATTAATGTGTCATTTTAAATGACTGCATGAGATGTATTCTTCTTCCTGTATGTTTCTAACCAGAATTTCTTGCATTTAACTCAGCAGACAGTGTGATAGTAGAATTACTGTCATCTGAAACTGGAACATGGTTTATATTTAGACAAGCCCATGTTGATGGAGGAATGTTTTCTGAACTACTTCTAAAACATAGATTCCAATCCCTCTTTGTGCATGTTGAGTTATTGTGTGCTTGTCACTGGTGTGGCAATGCATAGATCAGTCTGCATGAGCTCATCCTGGGATTTTAATTAGATTCCATATCAAAACTCCATATCACAGCTAGTGATTTCCCTTTCCTAATTTCATTACTTCAGTGTAGTTACCTCATCCCAAGATCAAAGGAATTAAATATCCTCTTTGTCCTTGCTGGATATTCCTTGAGAAGATGATTTCAAGAGGGAGGAAGTGGGATGGGAAGCTGTTTGGTTAGCTCAGCTGCTCATGGTGCTGCAGCCAGAAATATGTACTTTCATGTGACATAGGAAGTGATTCAACAGCACATGGCTGCCAGACAGGGTATGTGTTCCCACTGGAGCTTGTCAGAGCCCTCTGTGCCTCACTCTGACCTTCTAATGTGGTAGAAAAATAACACAGAAAATGAAATTGAGTGTTTTTTTCTGATCTATCAGTGAGTTTGAGAGGCTCATAGAAGGGTCTGACACTTATTGGAGCTGGAGTAAGGTAAACAGGTAGAGTAGGAAGACCAGAAGAAGAATGTCTGGAAACAATGTGAAGGGAGGGAGGAGTGGGCAAACCCTTAGACATAAGATCATTCAGCTGACTGTAACCCTGTATTCCAAGTCTTTTTTGGTAGGTCTTTCTTGATGTGTTCTCTATTAGATACAGGCAAGGCAGTTTTAGAATAGAATAGTTCAGCTGTAAGGGACCTTCAGTGATCACCTAGTCCAGCTGCCCAACCAATTATCATCTAGTCCAGCTGACTCAAAATTAAATTATATTATGAAGAGCATTGTCCAGATGCCTCTTAATTTGGCTTGGGGAATTGACCATCTCCCCAGGAAGCGTGTTCCAGTGTTTGACCACCAGGAAAGAAATGCTTCCCAATGTCCAGTCTGAATATCCCTGGCACAACTTTGAGCCATTCCCATGTGTCTCCTGTCTCTTGATACCAGGGAAAAAAGATCAGTATTGTTCTCTCTACTTTCCATCCTGAGGAGGCTGTAGGGAGCAGTGTATTGCCCCTCAGCAGTAGCACAGCAGTTTGTAGTTAGTATGCATGTGGAAGTTAGTGTAAGAATACAAGCAAGGTAGTGCTCTCCATTGATCAAAATCAAGTAAAGTTTCAGGCTTTTTTAAATACTCTTGTGATTAGATGCAGATGGATGGGAGAGTTTGCCTTGAGAAAGGAGACTTGAAATAAAACCACCAAATGCATTATTTTCTCTCTTCACAGCTTTAGTGTACAGCTGAATTAATGAACTACACATGATCATATATCTAATAATATATATAATATATACATGGGGTATCTTATACCCTTAGGAAAACTTTGCATTCACATTATCTCATTTTTAAAAACATTACTCTGGTGACCTAGTACATTATTGTTCTTGACCTTAGAGCCATCTTAAAAGTCTTAGTGGCAACAGTGCCTAACTTCACTAATGTGTTACAAAGGAGATTTTATGACACAATATTCTTACTGGCTTGTCTGCACACACTTTAAACTAACATATCTATTTTATTATTTTGTTAAGAAAAGCATGTGCCTTTCTTCTGTTGGCCAAACAAGTCACAGCTAGATATGCCACTGGTTGTACAGTTTCATGGTTAACAAAGATTTAGCTCAGCAAACAATATGATAGCAGGTTTGCTGTTACCTGAAATTAAAAATGTAGATTTTCTGCATATATCCATTCCTATCTATCTATCTATCTATCTATCTATCTATCTATCTATCTATCTATCTATCTATCTGTCTGTCTATCTATCTATCTATCTATCTATCTGTCTATCTGTCCGTCCATCCATCCATCCATCCATCCATCCATCCATCCATCCATCCATCCATCCATCCATCCATCCATCCATGTATATTTCATCATAAAATATTGCTCTGATTTCACACTGGCCCCAAAAGGGTAGTTTTGTCCTTTCATCTTCAGTTGGATCAACAGGATGATTGATTCAGTAGGCTACAATGCACTGGCATAAACAGGAAGAATGTATCAGGGCTGTATGGCTAGCGTGGAGGGTGGGTTGGGTCTATCTCCTGTGACCACCATGCAGGTTCAGGTCTGCTGTAGTCAATCAGGAAATGATACCTGCACAAGCCTGCTCTCTATTTGTGATGTTTTAAAAGCTTTTGTGTAAATGTACTCAAGGTAGTAATATTTGGACTGTTTAATCTTAACCCCTGAAGGTATTTTTGTTTAAAGTTTAAAAAATGGAAAAATAATCTAAAACAATTTCTAGGAATGTAAATTGTGTGATTAATTGTACCAATCTCAAAACTAGCAATTAGTGTTGTAATAGAGCTAGATAGTAATAAAAAATTTAATTTAGTCCTAGTGGGATATCAATTTCTGAAGTGTCTTGGTGAAAATATATGGGGCTGTTCATTGCAAAAGAAATGCTTTTAAGCAATAACTGTTAAAACACAGGACATTTCATGAAAATTAATTACTTCCTGGAGGTCTGTGACATTCCTTGCATTTGCTTTGGTCTGTGAATGCAAACCAGTATTTAATTCCCTACAAATGCCAAGAATCAAAGTGACTGTTTCTAGAGCACCATTTAAAATATGCAAGCATAGAAAAAAAATAAATAATTTTTTAAAAGGGAAACAGAGAGAATACAGGTTTCACTAAATACCAGATTATTAGGTAATGTAAAGTTTACACCTGAACCAATCAGGTCAAACAGGAATTTCTGAGTCAATTCAGTTATTACATTATGGTCTCATTTTTTAGTTCGTTGTGCATAAAGATTTTAAGAAGAAAGTTCTTTAACAATCTGTTCAGTGTGCTAAGCCATTTTTGCACCAGTTGAAAATAACAATCCAAGCAATTTAGCATTCTTAAAAACTCCCATTGATTTTATAAAAACTGGCCAGTCAGTGCAATTACAATAAGATTAGCAGTAATGTTCTCATTGTATTTCAGTTAGTTTATGTGTGGAATACAGCAGCTTTACTATTAAAAATGAATTATTGTCCAAGGAAATACAAGACACAAAGATGCTGCCATATCTGTATTGCAGTAAAATTTGAATTCAGAACTAGATGAAACTGTAGCATGACTGTACTTTTTAAAAGCTTACTAGAAGAATATACTCACTCACAGATTAATATCTTGGAACATTATTGGCAAGTCCAATATAGCAGCATTGGATTTGTAATGCATTCATTAGGAGCATGATAATTGCAGGAAGATAACTTTAGAACTGGAAACCATTCTTTATTTGTAGGATTTCAGGGTATGTCAAATTTATTAAAGTGTTCCTCCTGCTAACATGGCTTTTAGTTACTGTATGCACCTCTTCTGAAAGGTTGATGCTATTTGGCCTTTGAAAATTAAATAAATGCAAGCAGCTGTGTACCAAATCCATTTGCAGAAAACGGTTTTTTCCAGGATGTTTTGAACAAGATTCCAACTAACATTTGCAAAAGGTTCCTCACAACAGAGTGGTTCAAATACTGAAATAAGTGCCCAGAGAGGATCACTTAAAGGAGCCACTTAAAACTCCATTCAGCAGGGTCTTGAGCAATCTGGTTTTGAAGTTGGCCCATCTTTGAGCAGGGGACTAGACCAGCTAACTTCTAGAAGTTCTTGCCAGCCTAAATCACTGCATTATTCACATGTTGTGTCTGGGTCTCCAGAAATTGTTGACATAGATGGTAGGTCTTAATTTACTTCTAAACACCTTGGACTGCTTTTGTGTTAGTCTCCTGGTATGGCCATGAGAGTTGGCGATACCAGCTGCTAACAATTATGTCTGTGCTGGAAATTGTCTACCATCACAGAATTTTCTGCATGGAGAAGACAAATTTTATTTTCTTGGCAAGTCTTGGTGACAATAGTTGAGTGTTTTTAAAGACATAAGCCATCTATTTGTCTTACCTGAAGAAGTGACCCCTCTACCAGGATATGAACTGTGTGAATCGTTGACTTGCTGCCATTTCTGCATAGTGCCCTTTTTTGGTTTGGTTCCTCTGGTGCTTTTGGGAAGCTAGACTGTATTTCAGTGTTTCTGCATCACACTTAAATAAAAGCAGCACAGCAAACTGCTTTACAAATGTAAATTAGTTTGACTTGAAACTCTTCTGAGTTTTTCTTGCTCAGATGGGAGAGCTTGATGTCAAAAGATCAAATTGTCCCAGTTCATAGATAGGTTTATTGTTATGGCTTTGATTAGAACTTAAAAGTCTTGCTCTTGTCATTTTACTGAATGGATTTGTGTGTAGCCCTAGGTTGGTTTTGGGATAAATTGGTTTATATCTACTGCATTCTAAATTTACTAATAGACAAATAAATGTTACCATTCATTTGTTTCTACTGAAGTCCTGGAAACCAAGTATTTGTAACTGAGGTCATAAGGTGGTGCTTGGAAAAATATGTGGAAAGAGATGTGTTTGGCAATCCTGATACAAGCACTGCCCATGTGATGCTTTTAAAGAGATTCTGAGGACAATCTATTTCTAAGAAATTGTTCTTCACTATTACAAGGGATATGTTTCTAGTGTCATTGTCTAATGGTAAGAAGAAGAAGCTTCCCAGTTTTATGGCTTTCTCCAGCTCTGCCTTCATCTTGATGTTTGACCATGTGCATCTTCTTTAAATGTGAAAAACTATATTAATGCTACATTTCTTCTTCAAACACAGATTATTTAAGAATTTCCACAGTGTATTTATCAGGTATGGGTTCTCAGTTTCACTGTTTTGACCTACAAATAAACTTCTGTTGCCTTTTCCATCTGTAATTAATGACTATCAATGTCATGCAGCCCTTCACAACTCCCCCCTGGAGTTGTGGTGAAGGGACAAGTTGGTGTTCTGAAAGTTGTATCCCTGGACAGATAGATTTATACGAGGAGTCTCAGTGAGCTCATAATCATCATAGTCAGTTTGCTGCAGGGGAGGTTGGGATTATTCTTGGTAGATTCTGTGTTCACCATTTAAGAAGTGAAGGGATAGTGAAGGGATAGTTTTTTCCAATAACCTGTAAGTACAGATATGGTGTAGTTTTCATACAGAAAAGGTGTCTGCTACTTTTCATACTCACATAAATTCACAGCACTTCTGGAAAATAAAAACTGTAGGGGGAAAAAAAGACCTAACATTTGAGAAAAACCCCACCCAAATCCCCAGACAAATTATAAACAAAATGGATGATATTTTTGCTTTTGCATTTTTGATTTCTCTTAATAGCCTTATAGTCAGGTTGTGTATTTCCCTGGCTAGGGGGACATTAAGCAGTGGGGCGAAGGGCATAGGTGGCTGGCCCCTATCAGTAGTGTGCTGCAGAGACTGTGGTACCGTGATGTGAGTGTCCAGTGTTCCAAATCCAGGATGTGGCACTGCTGAGTTTGCAGCTCTGCTGCTGCTCCCTCCCGTGGCCACTGCTCAGAGCAGCCTGGCTCCTGCTGCTGCCAGATCCAGCTGCCTGGGAACCCAGTGGAAGAAAAACCCTTCTGCAAAAACCTGGTGGCTCCAAGCAGTGCCAAGCACTTGAGAAAACTCGGTCAGTCTCAGTAAATCTCTTGGCTCCAATTTTTTCAGAGAAATACAATGATGATGTTTTCCTTTTCAAAATAAAATAACGTACGTATTCTCCAGGTTAAGATTATATTTATTTTAACCTTCAATAAAATGTGAAATTTGAAATGTTAAAACCCAAAGAAAAACTGAGAGAGTGAACCAAAAATTGACATTTTTGAGATATCAGGGCAAAACTCTATCTAGAAAAAATCCTTTTTGCCTTGATGAAATTGATGAAATTTTTAATAGTACTTCTCCATAATATGGGGGAAAAATGTTTCCTGACTCTATGAGCTTACTCAGTGCTGACTTGCATAATAGGATTTTAACAACTGTAAAATAACCTTCATCTTTTTAGCTATAGATTTTGCATTTGGAAGGCTTATTCCTGGGCTATAAATAACAGAGTATGAGAATATACAGCGAGCTTTTGGAAGCACTGAAAAGCCATATTTTTGGCCAGTTCAAATCATCAAAACCCATGCAGTTTTTATGCCAGCTGAGCATATGGTCAAACTTCTTTTTAGTTGTATTGACTTATTTTTTTAAGGCATCATACATAATCAGTTTTCAGAATTTAAAATGGACATCATTTTGACTAACAATCTTCAGTTTTCTAAATGCAAGAAACTGCAAGATACTATCTTTTAAGAAGGAGAACTGTAAGTGCTTTGGTGGAGGATCCAGACAAAGTGCAAATACATTAATACATTATATTGATGTAGAAATAGTAGTTGTTTGCAAAAGTAAATACTTTGTGATTGGTAGTACTAATAAATACTTGCTGAAAGGCCTGGTACATCAGACCTCAGTTAAGTTCTGATACTATTTGAAGCTGTTTAGAAGGAACATTCCTACTGCAAAAATTTGTGCTGTTTATATAGAAATTAAGTTACAGAATTAATTCAGTGGGTTTGTGCATGCAGTATGCAAGTATTTCCCTCTAACCTTTAACTGCAGACTGAAATCAAATGTCACTCGTAAAACCTTCATCAACCTTCAGTCTTCTTCTGAATTAAAAGTTGATTATATGATTATCTATTTACCCTATTTTGGGACTGATGTATGTGATTTTACATGGGAGAGCCACTGATCTTAATGAGTGAAGCTTCAGTGCATTCTTAAACAGCCAGCATTTTGGTCTGTTAATCCAGGTTAGATTGATTCATTATTTTAGGCCTGTACTTCATACTCTTATGAAATTTACTTCATTTTAATAAGCTGTGGGTATGAAATAAATCTAGATGACTCTAAGAGGAGAATGGATTAAAAAAAAAAAAAATAATAATAGTGTTCCTTAATATTAAATTGTGCCTACTGATAAAGTCTTCAAATTGTTGTAAAAGCAGAAATAGACTAAAAATAGTATTCTGACATCCTTTAATGAATAGAGGTTTTTCTCTGTATGGTTGTGATTGATTTTGTCTTATGGCAAAGTTACAAATGTTAAGAATTTGACAGAGATCAGAGATTTCATCAAAGGTGCTGTAGACAGATCTGCAGCCTGAGACCAGGCTTTTTGACTCATAAGGGAAGCTGTAGGAGTATGTACCCCCAGAATAAAAGCCATGGCATCAGACTACAGTAGCTTCAATTGTTTGTAGATTTGAGACCCTCAATGTCCTCCATTTAAGCACCAAAAGTGATTTTAAATATTATGATTTTCACAACAAATTAGTTTTCAAATTTCACATGCTGTTGCAGAACTATTCCCTTTCCTTGTCATTATTCCAGTTGCGTATAGTTACAATGACTTATCTTAAAATAACACTGATGCTAAAAACCCAGTGCATTTCACAGTCATCATGCATGTGAGTGGATTAGAGGAACAGAGAAGGAGACAAGGTCAAAAAGGTAGATTTTTCTTCCTTTTGAAATCAATGAGGTTTTAAAATTTTACTTCATTAAAAGTCTATTGCCTTCTTCCTAGTGTCTTGGAATAATCAGACTTTTATGTTGAGTTTGAACACTTTGAAAGTAATTTTACTGTCTGTGTGCAACAGTGAAGTACAGAGAGGTGCTCTTTCAGGTGCAGCAAATTCCTGCCTTTTTACTTGTGAGTGCTGGATGTAGACCAGAGTCATATGCTAATCCATTAATCTATTACTTTAAGGAGGGCAGTGCCTGTGAATTCAGGGCATTTCCAGTCATTTTAAAGCCTCAAGATGGAGCATTCATCAGAAGATGGTGCCCATGCACCTTATACTTTCTATCTTATAAAAGGGGTTGGAAATTACGCGTGGCACTTCTAAATACTTCTACTTCTACTTTTTCTGCTCTTTGCATTCTTTCTGTTTTCCTCCAAATCCCAGTAACTGGTGGAAAATATTTGCACATATGAAGGTCATGGCAGAATTTAGCCTTTACTTTCAAGGAAATGGTGTGGTGAAGGTTAGTGTGAGCTGAAGGTGAAGGGCTTTTGTTGTTTGCTTTTTTCTTACTTGACACTTATTAATGCTGGTTCTCTTTTAGAAAGCAGGTGATGAAGTGGACGTAATACTGTTGGGCAACAAGTGTGATAAGGAGTCAGAACGGGTAGTTCCAAAACAGAAAGGAGAAAAGGTATCTTTGGTACTTTCTTTGGGTCCTCCTGAGTTTCTTAGTCTGTGACTGAGCTGTTAAACTGAAAGTAGTAAAAAGCTTCTGAATTCCAAAAGTTCTATTAGGACTTGCTCTAGAACAGTTGTGGAGTTCTGGAGTGTTAGAAATATATTAAGTAATTCCTAGCTGATCTCTTTAGAATACCGATTCTTTTAAATGTTAAGATATACTTTAAAAGTTTTACAGAAATCTTACACAGACTGCAGAAATATATATATATACAACAGAATATATATACAACAGAAATCTTATATAGACTACATTTTCAGAGTACTGTTGTAATGTGTAATATTAAAATGCAATACATTCTGCATAATTTTTCTGATACCACACATCACTGATATTTTTGCTACGGTCTGACTATAAAGAATATTCTGTCAGCCTGTGTAAAATGATCTCCATTGTCTGTGAAGAACCTTAAATAAGACTGGACAGATATTGGACATCCAGCTCCCCAAAACTGTGTATGTGATGTATAGTTGAGACTACAGTAGAATTTCATGCTGACCATGGGTGGGGGAAGAACTTATTAAGTGGGGAGTGTTGTTCTAAAAGGAATAGCAAATGTCTCTCAGTGTGAGCCAGTGAGGAAATTCAGAAGCTGTGCTATGATGGAAGAAATTGGGATAATAATTAAATATTGCAGGAGTGTGTATCCTATATACCAGTAAATTTTGCTACTGCAAACTGTATGCAGTTTGTATGTCTGCTACTGCAAACTGTATGCAGTATGTCTGTTCTCTGGAACTTGGCATTATCCCTCCTGTTATGCTTTCAGGCATGGTGAGTCAAGCAGGATGTCTCACGTTTAAAGAAAAACACACTGATAGCTTCTTGCCAATTATATAATTTCAGATTAGGGAACTTTAAAAAAATAACATCACCTTTTGGACAACATTACACTCCTGAGATTTCATAGTTCACATGCAAGATGTTTTCAGTGTTAATTTATCATGTCTGTGTACAAGGAATAAGGTTGCTGAAAAATACATGTTGTAGTCTCACACAAAGGATGCACTGTCAGAAACCTAGAGAGTCGCTGGATGCATGTGCACCAGAGGGCAGCAGCAGGGTTTTGCATGGGTATTAACCATGACATTTTCTGACTTCTGGGTTCTTAACCATGCAACCAAAATTCCTCTTAATGTAGTATTTTTTTTTTCAGAAACAAATCATTACCTCCTCCCCAATGAGTCTGCTTTCTAGAGTTCCCCTGTGTTTTGAGGCAAGGCAACTCTTCGGTTACACTATTTCTTCTTTTAACATGATTTAGCACATGAGTGCTAAAGGATCTGACTGAATGTGCTGGAGAAGGATTCAATTAGCAGAGAGAGAGAGACAGTAATTGTCCTCTCACTCTAAAGAAGAAAATACCCTTATTAAGAGGGGAAAGCAGTTTGATTCCAGCTTTGACAAATAATAATTTGCAGTTACATATTTCATATTACCCTGATAGTATGAGCTTTAAGTGTTGTTTTGTTCAGTCTCTTGCACAGAGGAACTCTAGATTCCCTGGGAATCTCATAATCTATATTGGCATTTCTGTAAAAATCTGTTGTAACTGAGTGGCGGTTGTATTTAACTTCATTTCAATTTAATGCTAAGAATTTTTTTTTTGTTTCTTTTTGTACAAAATCATGTAATAATTAATTTTGTACAAACTTATGTAATTGCGATCACTCAGAAATTGAGATATTTAATTTTAACATTATGCAGTATAATTTTCTTGTATTAATTGCTTGTTATTCATTTTGATAGAAGTTTTAACTCAGCCTTCTTGGGCTCCTCTGTTCACCCCCCAATATCATTATCTTTTTCATTGAAAGACAAAAATGTTGAAGGTTATATGACTTGGTAGATTGTGGTTGTTTTTCTCCTATCAAATCTTTCTAACAGAAAAAGCCAAGTAAAATCTTCTTCCTTTTTTTTTTTTTTTTTCTTTTGCTGTCTTCATAGCTAAAGCTGATTTATAGTTTCAAAACTGATTTTTCACATGTAATAGAGCTCTGCACAGTTTTGGAATATTTCAGACATATCTCTCTGATTCAGCACTAAGAAATCATACCAACACTTTCCTAGGAAGTAGTATTAACATTACTTATTTTATTGTTGTTGGTAAGATACAAGCTTATTTCACACAAGTTCTCCAAACTCCAAGGATATTACGAAATATCATTTCTTAGCAGCATAATTCCCACAGGTTTGTAAATGTATTTAGGTATTTTATTTATGGATCTGTTCAAGGTGCTCCCAAGGAAAAAAAGTAGTTCTTTGAATACACCTTTCTTTTGTCTTTCGGAGAGGGTGTAGCCAGATATGTGTTCATACTTTCAACTGCTTTACCACTGGACCAGTGGGGGTTTTTCCACTCAGTTACATTTTTGGAGGACTTGCTTGCCACAGAGTTTAGCAGTATGCAGGTTAAAGTGAAAAAATACTGACATTAATCTTCTGTGACCAATATTGTGCACATGTAGAGGAAATGGGGGTGCATTGATAGATGTAGTAAGCAATGTAGTAATATGACACAGAGAAGGCTCAAGTATTCAAGGTTTTTTGTTTGATTTGATTTGATTTTTCTTTTCTTTAGTGTTCACAAGCAGAGCTTGCTCCCAGGCCTCTTCAGGTACTGGCATGGTTTGGGAAGGAGCAGGTCAGCCAGCAGTGGGAAAGCTTTGGATTAGAAATTGCTTTGGAAAGTTGTACATGCACGTAGACATGATGAAGGTCGCCCAGTTGTGCTGAAAGGGCTGATCATTGTGATGTGAGCCACTATCATTCAACTCTGAAAAATCATGATGGTTGGGAGAGATCCCTTTTGACTAGAAAGATGCCAGCATGATGTGTGCCTTTTTTAAAAAAGGCGAAGAAGAAGATTCAGGGAACTATAGGCAGCCTTGCCTCAGTCACATTGTTTGGCATCTTCATTGGTGATTTGGCTGATGATAGAAGGTGATTTGCATGTGACATGAGATTAAGGGGTGTCACTGGCACCCAAGGAGACTAGGAGAACACCAATTCTGTGGGACCTTGATAAACTTGGGAACTGGGTCAGCAGAAACATCATGAAGTTCATGAAGTGCAAAGATTTGCACCTGTGATGGAATAATCCAAGGCATGAGTCACTGCCCTGGTATGAAAGATTGATAAGTTACAGTGAACACCAGCTTGAACATAAGTCACCAGTATTCCTTCATAGATTTAAAGGTGCTGGGCTACATTAGAAGGATAATGTATGATAGATCTGGGGAGATTATTACCCCCCTTTCTTAGTGCTGGCAAAGCCACATGGAATGTTGTGTCCAGCTTTGGCTCTCCCATTTCAAGAAGGGTATTGAGAAACTGCAGCTGGTCCAGCCGACAGGTATAAAGGTGATTGGGGTCTAGTATTCCATGAGGAGAGGGAGCTGGGTAAAAAGCAGGCTCAGGAGCAGTTACTGGTCTACAGCAACTGAAGTGACACTAAAGAAATGACAGAAATAGATTCTTCTCATTAGAGACAGACAATAAACAGAGGGGCAGCAAATCCTGGCTTGGGAGGTTCAGGTTGGAGTTGAGGAGAACTAGTTGTACTGGAAGGTTGATGTAGCCATGGAAGAGGGTCCCATAAAGGCTACAGAATCTCCAACACTGGTGGATTTCAAGACTTTTGTAGGCAAAGCCAGGGCTGACCCAATATTGCGTGGGCAGTAGTCTCATTTCAAGTGGGGTTATCTTTCAAAATTATTTCTGTGATTCCACGATAAAAAGGGTTGGTTTGTGTTCATCAGAGTTTGTACACAAGTAACCTTTAAGAACCTGTTACATGATACAAGGAAGGAAAAGGGGTATTTAATAGTAGTTTCTGTGTACTTCATAATCAGGAAACCAGTTCTCTTTATTAGCCCAGTATTCTTTTATTGTTTGTATTTTTATTTATGAGCTCTTATGCATCATTGTTTTGTACTGGCAATAGTTGAATGGTCTTAACTTCCTGTAACAAGTTGCTGCAGTGCCAAAACCAGTTCCCAGCAGTCCACTGAGTTTCAGAATCCCTTATGAAGTTATGAAGTGGTCTCTGTCTAATGAATCCGTTAGATATCATCTTTATTTTCAGAACTACATTTTCTTCTAGCATTTTGGAAATAAACCATTTTGCTTACTTTTTTTTACCTTTAGTGTAATCTTTATTATATTTTGACTAAAATTTTGAAATCTGATTATAACACGTGTATTGTGTTGGGATTTTTTCTTCATGCCAACATATCTCAAAGTTATCTGTAATGGAAATACCCTGGAAATACAACAGCAGGAGTAAATTAAATAAAACCAAACAATGTAAAGTCTATGTTGTCCTTCTAAGTATTTTCTCTCTTTGCCTTTTACCACAATATCTTTTTGCATGCATACGTTTTCTTTGCTTGCCTGTTATCTCTGTGCTTCTCTCTGTCTAGCATAAAGGACCATCCCTTTTTTATATTTCATCGTGCCACTTTTTTTCAACATTTTTTGTCATATTTTTATCTGCAGGCACTCCATTAGTTTCCTCTAAATAATTGCTTAGGAGGCAGCTCATTTTCCAAATAAATCAAAACACTGAGAACAGACCCACGGGAGTTTATTCTTGTTATTTACAAGTAAAGATTGGTTAAAAAAGCTGTTTTGAAAACACAAGAATTTAAGAAGAATGTTTTAAGAGGCACCTGAAATTTATAAACAGAGAATGAATATAGAGTATTTTACTGAGCAATCATGTACTTAATTAGTGTTTGTATATTGTATTAGCAGTCAGAACACCTCCATATTTCTTGCTACTAGTATTAGGAACTGTTTTTTTTTCCTGAAGAATGTTTATTCCATTTCCTACATTTGTTTTTCAGCTTGCTTGGGAGTATGGAATGCCATTTTTTGAGACCAGTGCTAAAGAAAATGTGAACATTGAACATGCATTCTCAGTCTTGACTAAGGAAATCCTGGAAAAGGTAGGCTTCTTTCCTAAGGAGAAAGAAAATGGGAGATTTTTCTTGGCAGATTGAATAAATAAAGTTGTAACTACAGAACAGTTTAAGCAAAACACAGCTGATGCTGGTTTTGCCTTATGGAGTTAGTATTTTGGGCAAATCCTGTAGCTGCAGGCATATAGAGCAGGAACATGGGGGAGAAGAAGAAGAGAGTGGGACTCTCTTGATGTGAATAGTGAAAGAAGAGAAAAGCAGAAGAGGTGAGCAGGTACAATACAGTTCAGAGAGAAAGTGAAAATTCAGGAAGACTGTATTTGTGTCTTTATTTCCCATACTTTTTTTTTAAGGGAGTGGTTAACAGCTCCAGAGTAGTTCCACTTTTGTGCTAGGAAGATTCCTTTTTCCTTCTGCAGAGTGTGCACACAGTGAAGATGCTGCATCATGATGGAATCTGTGGATCTTTTATGTCCAGCAATCAAATGTTTTATCCAAGGTTCATAGCTGTTTTTTTGGCTGATTTACACTAGTGTTTTTGAAGTTATCAGGGCCTAAAGATTTGACTTAATTAGTGGTAGAATCGATATTGTAGCTGTCAGAGTCAGCATCTCTAACTTGAGTGTGTTGGTTTAAAGGTCCTTACTCCACAGAGTTGCAGTTCTTTTGTAGGACTGAATTATTGTTCATTAGCTCTGAAAATGTTTTGCATTGCAATTTATTTTTAGGCAGTAGAATATTATTTTAGACATTAATAGATGTTCTTCATGCAATGTATTATCACTGTCATTCATCACTAATATTAGTTATACAAAACTAACCTTCCAGTCCGAATACTCTTCAAGTCATAATAAAGATAAATGAGCAAAATTACTGACAAAGTCACAAGTCGCAGTGTTTTGATTAAATAGCCATAGGGGATGGTCAGAATAATAGCTCAGGGTTGGACTGCTTCTAAATCAGGGTCCTGTCATACTACATAGTAACACAAGCTGTAGTTGGTTATTTTGGGGGAGGAAAAAAAAGGGCAAGAAATATTTTGGTTGCTTTAATGAAACATGAAAACGAAGCTCAGCAACTGAACAGTCAAATACTGTTTAGAACAGGAGGATAAGGCAGGTCCTTGAGTTACTGAGCTTGGAAAAAAGTCTCAAGTAAGATAACTCTGATTTTGTTTTAAATGAAAAAGACATCGTCTACTGTAAATAGAGAATATATTGTTAGTATAAAACATGAAAACTACAAAACAATAGCTATGATCATAACTGCTGCAAAGACAAATACGTGCAAAATGAGTATTTCTGCAGTGTGTGTTTGGATGATATCTAAGAGATTTCTCTGTACATGCAGAAATGATGTTTGGGTATTTTTCATATTGAGATCACCTATATTTATTTTACAGTAAGTGAAACTTCAGTATTCCTACTCACCTTCATGCAAATTCATGGGGTTTATAGTGTGGACGTGGGAAAAAAATTCAGACCATGTTGAACATGTTATATTACTGCTTGGTTTTAATTAGAACTGCTTTGAACAGTTGTATGCTCTGTGTGTGTGTGTGTGTGTGTGTGTGTGTGTGTGTTTGGAAAGCATGCCCATGAGAGTGTGTCATACTTGTTTGTAGTAACGTTTCACCTTTGCTAAAAATATTTGGAATCCTGATAAGGCATCATGTACCATTACTTTGGTGTATAATTTGCCATTTTCAGTAAAATGCATTTGTTGATTTAAACAAGAGCCCCTTTAGCCCAATTGGTTTTACCACTGGCCTGATAAGAAAGCGTTTGCTGGGAAAAAAAAATCTACCATACAGTTTCATCATGGTTTTCAGGTTCGACAAAATAATTTGCCTGTTCACAAAACTGTGAAATCTGAATGTAGTACTTGAATTTTAACTTCCTCCAACTGATGAAATTTTGGAGAATGGAAAATACAGTAGCAAGTGTGACTAGTAGCTGTGAAAAATTACATGATAGATGCCAGTCTGAGATAATTTCAGTCACACATCCATTTGGTAGTGGTGAAATACGTATTTGCTGATTGTAAAAAGGAGATACAGCTTTGCACAGTGCTTTGGCCCAAGGCACCTATGCCTGGGGGTATCGGGCCTCCCTGCCCTCTGCAATGGACCATCTGTCCCAGACTGATGAGATGCTTGAGTGCAAGCACATCACTGCTTTCCCAGTCCCACAGAAGAAAGGAACTCCCTAGAACAGTCTATTATGGCCATGCTTTTGTGAAGTGCATGAACCTTATTCAGAGATAAGATAAATAATCAGGGCAGGCTGGCAGGCAGTAGACCATTCTCAGATGCATTGCAGTAGACTGTATTAATATAAGGAAATCTAGGACTTCTTATGTATATTCTTGCTTGTCATCTGTTGTGGACATGACCTTAGTAACTTAATTTACACAAAACACTCCTATAGATATGGTAGTTCGATGTCCAGAGTTATAGAGCACATACAGAAGTAATAAGCTTCTTGATTCTTTCAAAATTTAGATCAAGTTGTGGTTCAGTGGTGGATTGAGGAAAGAAAAAAAATTAACAAGTTTCATATTAAAGACATTTAAACAACGCAAAACAAAAAAGGGCAAGTGTTTCAGTGTATTGTCACTATTTTGTGCTGTGGTTTCCCATCTCTTCTTTTGTAGTTAGTCTTGTAGTGGGCTTAAGGGAGAGAGAAGACTTCTGTATCCCAGTGATCTGGATAACTAAAGTGCTGTTTGAGCTTTTAGATACTTTCCATCTCAGCCATTCTATGCTGGGTGTCGATCCTGCAGCTCTAATTTACATGGGTAGTCTCATTAAAACCATTGGATGTGTTTTTGACAGCTAACATTGGTAACAGCTAAGGATTCATGCTGTATTTCTGAGAACTTGCAATTTTCAAACCAATGAGTTAATAATAACTGAATGCAGTACTTGAGTTTTAACTTCCTCTGACTGATGAGTTTTTGGAGAAGGGCAATAATAACCAATTTGATTGTATTTGAAAGGCTGCAGTGGAAATAAATGTTAATGGCATAGATTATTCCAGGAGTTTGCTTAGATATGTTGGCAAATAACAGTGTTTTATTTATTCATAATTCTCATGAATCTCAGATACACCTAAACCTGTTCATTAATAGATGACAGCTGTTCTTTGACAATGCTTCTGGTTGCAGTGAACTATTTGGACGTGTGAGTCAGTCCTCTAAAAACTACCAAAACCAGAAAAATACCACCCAGAATGCAGTTAGAATTTGCTCTTTTGTGTTCTTTGGTTTCATGCCTGGCAAGCAGTAGTGTTCTCAAGTAGATTTTAAAAAAATTTTTACAAGCCTTTGTTTATGTCCTTTTGGGTGTGATTGTTGGTATTTTTCTAAACTAGGATCAGGAGAGAACTCCATTAAAAAAAAGGAAATAAGAATGAAGTTATCACCTTTTTCTGAAAACTGCAATAAAACTAACCAAAACTTATATTCTGCCTACCTCTCGAGAGTGATTTACTACTAAGATTATTTTAATTGTGTTAAATAAACATATATCTGCTGAGTTGCAAACAGTGAAAATCCATGTAAGACCTTGCCCTGTGCTGTTGAGAGTAACATTTAATGGTTAACAACTGAAATGAACACTCAGAAGTAGCAGGCCTCAATTTTGTTCTTCCTTCATTTCTTTACATCTCTTTCCTATGGCAACAAGATTGTTGAGATTATACTGGGTTTTCTATTCCTTTGCTCTTAAAGTACCTTTGGAACTTGTTAGCTGATTTTAAACAAATTTGACAGATCAAACTGAAAGATAGTTAAGTTCCTGAGTAGTTCCTTGAAAATAAGGTGAGAGGCAGAGTACTCTGCAGAAGGAAAGTCTCCAGCATTAGTTCATAGAATATTAGAGACCACAGAGAGACTGAAAAGTGCTTCAACCAGCTACTCCAGCTGGAGCTTGCATCACAGATATCAAATTTAATTCACTTCAAGACCCAAATCCATAGGAAATCGGATTTCATTATTGCTGAGGTTCATGGAATTGTTAGTTTGTCTAAAAGATCCCTGTGTCTCCAGCAGTGCATACTCAGTGTTTCTTTATTATCCTTAGTCATGCATGGAGCCCCAGGCTTTATTTGCCCTTTATTTATCTTGTACTGACCACAGAATAGTAGTTCCTTCAAGAGGTTTTTTATAATGCATGTTCTGCTGTATTTTAGATCCATTTTAGATTTTTATCTCCTTGACTTTCTTAGTAACATTAGGTATATTCAGCATTGCACATGTGGGAACCAAGGTACAGATTAAAGCAGAGAGGATAAATGGTGCCAGCTCACTTTGTGCTGGTGCAGTGTATGGCAAATTTAACTACGCTTATTTAATTTTTTTAAAAAAGTCTGTTCTGGACATTGAATGAGCCAGATATTCTTCTGGAAACAGTAGCATATAATTAGGTCATGTAAATCAAAACTTAATCACAACATCTGTGTATAGGAGATGAGATTCATTTTAGCATGCAATCCTAGCAAGCTAAAATTTGCATGACTGGTGTGGTTGTCTGGAATCATCTCTATTCAATGGAAAGAGATGAGTCTTTAAGATAAAATTGTGTTTTGGAGGTGTCTTTCTCCCTGCATTGATTATGGAGGCCTCCATATCTCAACCTATATGTTTTCATATGATTCAAATTAAATAAATTAGACTCCAGGAGAAGAAAAGTTACAGACTTGGCTTACTTCTGGCATTTGCTGCTTCTGCAGGATATTGACTTTGAAGATATATTGCTCTCTTAAATAGAGTTTTTATGATGCAACTATATTAAACCTCACCTAGATGATCTGTGGGGTTGAGGAACCTCACAGGAGATCCACAGCTGTCTTCACGAGTTTGTGAATAACTAATTGCAGTACAACATTGTTACAGTCTACATGATAGTTACAGGAGAGGGAGATAGAGCCCCAGGCTTTGCCAGTGGGTTAGATGTTTTAGATATGGTGGAATAGCAGGCTTTGGGAGCAAGACTTTCACCTACACTCCTTGAGGAATATAGTCAGCAGCAGTTAGATCCTGCTGTGCCAGATCTCATGTCCTCCTCTCCTGATCATGTACCTGTTCCCACAGTGATTGCCTTCCCTGCTAATATATTCCTAGCCCTTGCTTAATACTGCTTGTGCCATGTCCAGCCGATTGTGAGACTACTCTCTTGCATTTTGAACAGGTAATTTGAGTTACAGAATATAGAGGAAATACATAAAAAGTGTCAGGACTATTAATAACTGAGGTCTCTCTAATGGCAGATCAGGCACTGAAGTCACATGGGACTTCTCTGCCAGTCTTTGTCAACAATCACTGTTAAATATAAACAAAATTATTTCAGTAATTAAGAGGATCATTTTTTAATTAGAGTAAAAATCCTCAAAATTTAAAGAAGTTATAAATAATAGTAACCTTAGTTACAGACTCTTTTGTTTGTTTCTCCAAAGCTTCTAATTTTTCAGCAAGCACTCCAGGTCTTACTTTGACCAGGGACATGATACAGATAAAGCAAAATCCTGTAATTATTCCAAACCCACAGTGAGCCCCACTTTCAAAATGACTAAACCAGTATCAAAATACCAAAAACTGGTGCCGGAGAAGGTGGGTCCACCATTAATCTGAGTAGGTTTTCAGCAAGGAATGGGCAGCTGAGCTTAATGAAGAGTTATATATTTACTCATTAGAAACCTTTCAGAAAGGTTGTTGGGGTTTTTCATTACATTTTCCTTTGTATACCACTGTAGCTTTCTTGCCTTGATTTAAAAAAAAAAAATCAGTAACTGAGCCATCTCATCACAACTCTTGTGTCTAGGTATGTATTGCATGCCAGTGATACAAATTCTGCTTAGAAGTGGGCAGGAGAGACAGCCAGAAGGGGAGTTTTAAGCAGGAAGTTTAAAATTAGCTTGCAGAGATGCCTGCCAGTTAGGTGAGACATGTCTGCTGTGCTATTTAACAGGAAAAACTAGTATTTGATAGCAGGAAGTTTCACCATCTTACTGAAATCACTGCAGGGTACAGCAGCATCTGTGTCTGTGGCGGTATTTTCAAAACCCCACTTTGCCCAAGATACTGAAGTGGAAACTCCAGCTTCTTGGTACCATTTTGGTTCTTTTCACTTTTTCAGTTTTTTGCTGTTCACAGTTGTTTGTTGGCTGACTTGTGGGGCAGTGAGTTTCAACAAGCTGAGGTGAAATGTGAGCTGGATGTGTTAGTGTTCATGGAGCCCTGGAGGAGGAATGCTGCCAGCCTTGTTCTCACAGGTGGGAGAGATTTGCATACCTCCCTGCTGTAATTTTAGGAGAGGGGGTGCCCCACCTCTTCCAAGGTTTGGCTGAGGCTGAGTGCTATGTGGGATTACCCAAATCTGATCATTGCTTCAGGACTTTTTGTATCTCTTTAGATTGTGAATGTGCACTTTTTAAATGTGTGTGCAGCACATTTCCTTAAACAGATCCCAGACTCTTATTTGCTTCACAAAGACCCTATATGGAAGAGTCTTACAAACTGAAGTGATTATCAGTAGTCAGCTTTTAAATGGATTTTTAAATGGATGTTCTTTATTTGTGGAGCAGTGGTTCTTGTCTGTCTGTCCTGGCTAGTTTGTAGATGAACTATCAAATAATGATTTTAGAGATTATATGAACTGTTGCATTATCAAGTATGTTTCACCATTCTTAATCACTTAGCAGTACTGAGGATCCTTGCTAAGGATATACAAACAGCTGACTTACCATCTAAAAGTACTATAAGTAGTAAAATGTTAAAGATACGAATAAGTATCCAAGTGTTTAAGGAAATGTAATTTTCTCCCCTCTGAAAGCATGAAGTTTGGTCTTGAAGTATAATCTGCAACATCTTCAAATTACCTGTTTCCTCTACGTAAGTGAAACTTGAATTCTGAAACTGTTTGAATGGGGATTTTTCTAGAACTCTTTTACTACTTAAACTGATTGTTTTCTTCTCAAGAAAAAGCATGGGTGAAACAAAACCTATTTAGTTAATGTTCACAACAATTAATGCTCAATGTTATTTCTTGGTCTTAATTGAGTGAAATTAAGTTTCTTACTATACCATTACCTTCCAAAGGTTTTATTTTCCCTTCAGAATCTTATCTCTAAACCGGAGTGGTATCTTGTTCCTTGAGATGACAAGGTTATGTTTGTGTACTTTTGATTCTGCCTTGCTCTCTTTTTTAAAAAGGTCTTCATACTTTTAATTTACTGTCTATGCTTGCAGACTACCAAATACTGTCTCTGCCTAGCAGAAATCATATCTAATGCCTGTACCTCACAACTGTGTAAAAAGTTAAAACTAATCAGAAGCTATAAAGCTGTGTGTTGTTATTTGTGGGAATTCTTAAGGGTAATAAAAATGTTTTGTCTCTTGGTCCTTATCACCCAAAAAATAAATAATTAAAAAAACCAAACCCAAGCAAAAAAAAAAAAAAAAAAAAAAAAAAAAAAAGTAAAAGGGCACCTGATGTATTTCTTCATTATGTGGAGAATTCATTATGACAAGAAATTTCTAAAATCAGTAATCCACAGTCTTCAGACAGGCTAGTCAGACAGTATTTGCTAATAATTTTACTGATGACATCTTCAGCATCCATCCTGGGGTTTAGACACTACAATACATTTCCTGCCCTCTGCTCCTTTTTCTATCCATCACTTTTGATCCCTTCCCAGATGTTTCATCTTCTCCCCCCAGCACCATGCACTGTGGAAGCCCCCCTGGGTCCCTGCAGCCTCAGGGGGGAATGAACTCAGCCACTCTCTTTGTGGGGATGGCTCTGGCACAGGGCAGCCAGCATTCTGGAAGAGCTGGAACTATGGCTGCAAAAGGAAAAAGGAAACAAATTCCATGCCTCTTCTCCAGAATTTTAAATAGTGATGAATATTCTCAGCCAAAGAGGCATAAAGCTTATTTGTAGCAGAGGGGAGACTTTATATTTTGCCCTCGTTCTGATGACGTAATTTTAGGTGAATCTTTCTGGAAGTAGTCAATGTTCAACTACCCTGTGACTTTGTGTAAGTTTTCAATTCTGAATCACGATTAGTATTGTACTGCATGATGCCTTTTTTCCCTTCTTCCTTTCTTTTTTTTCATGTGCTTTGGATTTCATTCATTCCAACTTAGATAGCTGTTATCTCTGGAGGCTTCTCTTTATTGTCAGACATGCTTGTTTATGGCTGTTGGGTTTGGGTTGAGAGAGGAATGTGGTGAATCCAGTGGTTGCACTTACTTCTCTGTGCTTAGTTGGTAAACCTGCCAAGACACAGGTAACAGAGTGGCAGTTAGTGAAGCTGGGGCTTCCATTTTCCTGGGCATGTAACAATATTCTCTGTGTCTTTGAGTCCTAGTTCAGGGTTCAGTGTTCATAGTTGCAGAGAACAAGATTGCAACATGTTCTGCATTGCACAACGGGGTTTGATTGTTTCTCTGGTCAACATTAATTATCTAGTTGAGCTCGTTGCTGAAAGGAAGAGTCCTGGTTTTGATGATTTTCATTTTTGTTATAATCTGCTTTTGCAATCAGTACATAAACGTTTTACAAGGGTGGAGTGCTATTTTGATAGTTTATCATGATAAAGACTGAACTGTTTCCATGTGGGGGTATTCCTGGTTATTAAATAGAGGCAAGAAAACAGAATTTTAGTGAATTTCACAAAACAAGTTTCATAACAGTTAATAGCCTGTGCCTTTTTTTAGTGAGTTACTGATATTCTGTATTTCCTGTTCCTTTCAACTGGACTTTTTCAACCCATGCTCAATACTTCAAAGATAAGGTTACTTAAGTGAAAATCAGCTAAAATTGGTGTAGTCAACAGAAGAACCTGTACTTATAGAACAGTTCATGTAAATAAAGGTTTACGGGATTGGCATGTATGGTTTGTAGTGACTCCTCAAAAGACACTTTCTGTCACCTTCATATTTAGGGGAGCTGTTTGAGGCAGCTAAAGAATGTAAAGATGCCAAATGGGAGTTGCATGGGCATCAGTTTCCATCTAATTTATTAGAAAACTTCAATCATTTAATTAAATATTCAAAGGAAAAACATATCCAATGACTGCACCAAATATTTTACATTAAAGTATGTGAAAAAGCAAACTTTTCAACCGTTATGTTCTAGTTATCTTAATGAAGTGTTTGCTTTTGTTTGTTTTTCAGAAATCCTGTGTATTACATGACTTAGACATTGTGTCTCTAAAAGAAACTAAGAAGAGAACCTGCTGTGCATTCTGAAATACTGTTACTTATTCTGTTTTCTCTTCAGGAAATACCAAGTGTTACAAAGGAACATACAAGGTTTTAAAAGTGAGCCACAAAAATAGTGTTTAGGCATCCTTTGCATTACACAGACTTTGTTGCCAATTTTTTTATATGTTTATATTATATTTTCATATTTTTAATGTGAAGATAAAACAGTTGTCTGATTTTGGAATTATTAGATGCATCACAGGGTGACAGTGCTTGAATGCAAATGCAGAAATGAAGTCTAAATGTACTAATTTTCTGTTATTAAAAAAACACCCTTCACTTCTTTTGTATGTGTTATTTATACGAGATTTGTAATACAATGAACATTGACATCATCACATAATCAACCTTCTATATGAAATCATTTAATGTCTCTTTAAGTACTTGATATTTACTGCAATCCCATAAGACAAGTCTCAGAGAATTTTTGGCTTGGTTTCTTTTCTACCCATTTCAGACACATATGTGCTACTTCAATACCCTTGAATGGGGACTCTGCAAAGGTGATGCCTGAGAGAAAGGGAAAAACCATATAAAGATTGGTGTCATAGAATGGTTTGGGTTGGAGGAGAGCTTGAAGATCATCTAGTTCCAACCTCCCTAATATGGGGAAGGACACCTTCCACTAGATTGTTGCTGGACCTTCCAAAGAATTCAGAAAACATGGAACAACAGAATACATCCAGTAATAATAATAATGTTTCTGTTATTTAAATTACATAATTCCTTAAAATAATTTATGCAGGTGTTAGCAGCATACCTGCATTTTCAAATGTTCTTTTTGTCACAAATCATCACAATAAAAGGCTTTTTTTTGATACTGTGATATATTTATGTTGTTTTCTTAAAGTGTATATAGAGAAGGTATCTGATTCTGCTCATAGTAGATTTGTTTCATACAAACTTGTAATATCTTTAAAATCCATGGAAAATATTTAATTTTAAACTAGGGCAGAATCAGGATGCTGGCTATTTTTTCTTTATCAAAAGCAAAGCAAGCACAACTCAAACCTGCCAGATAAGCAAAAAGCAAACACAGGCTGAGAAATATGAAGAACTGTGGCGACTGTGCTGTCTTTTTTTTTTTTCCTTGCATAGGAGATGTGGTTGTTTTATTACCATTTATGAATGACTGATGCTGTTGTGCAGAATTGTGTTTTGATCCATCCCAGCACATCCGAAATAACTAACCCCACTGGCTTACTGTTCTGAAATGCCACTAATATTCTGAAATATACTTGCTTCTTTTTTGCAGGCTGTTTGCAGATTGTCATAATATCAAAATATTGTTAAATTTGGTATTGAGAAAGGAAGCTGAGCACATGGGACCAAAATGTGCCTGAGCATAGTGCCAGGTTCATGTGCCCCTACCCTGGTTAGTGTGCCTGCGGAAATGGTGCAGAAGGATAGTCTAGGCTGTGTATTTACAGCTGCTCCTGACTATTCATCATGGCCAGTCAGTGAAGCTAGTGCTTTTCACAATATCTAAAAACAAGGAACTGCCTTCACTAAAACCATAGTAGAGGAAGGAAATAGTGCTGAAAGGGATTTTAAGAGTCTAGGTTCTCATCCTATCTCAGCCTCTGATCAGCTGCCCCTGATGTAATGCAAGAAGATGATCAGAGACCTGCAGTAGTAGAGATTTAAGAGTGTCTCTGCGTGGCAACAGTCCTTACTTAACTGCTCTGGTAAGCAGGAAATTTCCTAATACCTGACCTAACTGGTACACATGGAAAGTAGGTTCTCCCTTTCCTCTTGATGTAAGTGAACACCTCTGCCTCTCCTCTCTTTCTTTTCTCTTCTCTCTCAAGAGAACTCCCAACCTTCCCCTTGTAGTTTGGGTTTTCAGAATATTTTGCCCTTTTTGTCCCCCTCCTCTTAAAGTTCTTGAGTTGGTTCTTAATTTTCCTGGACTGTAGACCTGAAAACTGAGCAGACTGTTCCAGTTTACATAAAAACAGCTGGATAGATTGAAACTATTTTTTCTTTATCTTACTTGTGATACTCCTATTTCTGCATTCCAGCATCGACACAATGTGAGGTAGTCTAGCACTGCTTGTGATCCATAGAACTGCTTTATCCTGCTACATACTTGTGCAGTTGATTATTCCTTTGGATGTGTAAAACCTTCTGTTTCTCCTTGTTTGCGGGCTTTTTTTTCCAGTTGCTTTAGTCTGCCAAGATCACTCTGAATTTTAATGTTGTGCTCCAACATAGTTGGAGCCTCTTCCTACAGGTACAGTCTCCAAATAGAAGTGTACTCTGTTCAGTCATCAATGATGCTGAGTCCTGGATAGTTCTGGATCTAAGTGAAATCCTATTCAACGTCTTCTTTCAGTTTTGGAGTACTAATAATTTCCAAATAATTTTGTATTTATATTGCCTAGACTGTTTGTTTGGGGGTTTTCTGTTAAGAGCACATTATAAGAAACTCTAATGATCCTCAATCTTTCTCCCCCATCCACAAAGCCTGTTAAAACCTCTTTATTTAGTAGAAATCCACTTGATCAGTTTCTATAGGTATTTCTTCCCCTCCTTTGAGAGAGATGCAATCCCTTTTGGTTTTTCTGGAAACACATTCTGTTGATTCTTGGAGATAATCAGTAGCAATTTTAACATAGTTTGAACCGTAAGGGAGTTTCACCAGGTCCAGTCTGTCCAAAAATCTTTTAACTTGCCTATGCGTTTTCCAGTTTATTTATTCCTTTTTCTAGCTTTGGACTTTTGTCAGTGGTGCTGGAGTGAAATCACATTTGCCTTCTAAAGTTGAAGGCTGATGTTGAAAGCATCAGCATCACCAGTGATGATTAAATAGAGTTTCCCCTCTGTGGAATAACAGACCAATTTTTTCCTTAGTATTATCACTGTGCATCTTATCAACAGGCTTGCTTTCATTAAAGTCCAATTTTCTAACTTTTTGGAAGCTTGTCTTTCAGGTTTTGTCCATACATAGTCTGTATATTTATTAATAATTTAGTAAGTTGACCTACTTTCTATTTTATTTCAGGTCATTGAAGTTCTCATGATTCATCCAACTTAATCTTTATCTCACTTCCTTCCCCTCCTCTGTACAGATCAAATTCTGCAGCTCTGCCTTTCAGCAGTGGATCTCTGATGAACTTTCAGCTGTCCTGAACTCACAGTTCATCTACTAGTTCTCTAGGTTTAAGCCTCCATGTAATTCCTCCTTTTTCTGGCAATGAAAATAGATTAAAAAGGGTCAGATTAATTTGTAATTTTGATTTCTTCTCTTTATAGCTAATGAGAATTTCAAGTAAGGAATTTCTTCTATACATTTTTCCTTCATGCACAGTTGTGCTTAGGTATGATCCTGTCCCACCTGAAGGAGATGCAGATATTCAGGTTCCCACAGCAGTTTTTGCAGGATGCTAACTCCTGCTTCACCTAACATTCCATGAGCACCATGATTGCTCTCCTCACATCTTCTGGGGCAAAATAACTGCCTTTTTCCAAACATACTTATTGTAGATTACAGGTGTGTGCCAGTGGGGAATAAACACCACTCTCACTAGAAAGGCCAACAAAGGTTCAGGTTGGACATCAGGAAAAATTTCTTCATGGAAAGGGTTGTTAAGCATTGGAACAGGCTGCCCAGGGTGGGGGTAGAGACACCATCCCTGGAAGTGTTCAGAATAACTGGATGTGGCACTTAGTGCTGTGGTTTAGTTGGCAAGGTGGTGTTTGGTCAAAGGTTGTGCTCAGTGATCTTGCTGGTCTGTTCCAACTTAAATAATTCCATAATTCTGAGATTCAGAGGAAGAAATTTAGGATCTGATTCTGAAATGATTGTTGCATCTTCTTTTATATCCCACTGGATCTGTAAATATTAGGAAAATTGGACCTCTGGTATGAAAAAAAAATCATATAGGAACAAGAAAAGAAAACTACTAGGGTTTTTTTTAAAGAAATATCAAATATTATGGTTTCCCATGAAACTTACTGTATGAAGCTCAGTTTTATTTGATGTATCCACACAAAACTGTAAAGCATGTTACCAGACACATACTAAAATGAATTTGTTGTATCCTTTTCAAATGTTAGCACATATATGAACTGGGGATGATCTGGAATGTTTTAAAAATAATGCTATTGGCAATGGAATACATATATACTACAGATTTTACAGACTACTGCATAAATGTGTTGTGAAGTCAATGTGCAAGTCAATTCAAAATGCATTTAAGAATAATTTCAGAAAGTTCTTTTGCACTGCTTATGGTTTTATGAGAAGAATTTTCTGTGGATTCACAAAGACTGTCCCTGAACACCACCTGAAAGGCACATAGACAAAAACTAAGACATTGTGAAACTGAGGCCATGGTCCTAGAGTGGATTTGCTCTTCAGGTCTGGTGGCTTCATTAGCATTTTACACAAGTAAGAGCCAGGTAAGAGATCACACTAAGGCATTGCTAGACATCAGGGAAATTATCTAAAGTGTTAATTATACATAAGGTGCAGTTAAAACAAGAAATTTCTGTTATGTGCTGGTGATTTGAATGCCATTTGTGTATTATTAGAATATATTCCAAGGAGGTGGAGCTGGAATACAGTTAGGACACATAACAAAGTGACTCCAACAGCAAAAACAAGGCATTTAAATACTAGTAAGCATTGTGAACTCTCTGCCTGGAGACAACTGAATGCAATTTAGATAGTATCTAGAAGTTACATTTTTTTCAAATGCACATTGTTCCAGTAAAATGATTAAGAGTGGGCTGGGTTTTCACTGGTTGGAGAGAACATAAACACAGTTATGAGAAGGCAGATTTAAAGGCCATAGGACATCTAGTATGGAAGACTGAAAAAATGTTTCAAGAAAAATCAACAGTAACCATATTTGTGTGAAAGATGCTTCCTAGACTGCAGAAGTGCATGATGCCTGAGAGAGACATATGCTGTGAGATGGTATCTCTCCTCAAATTAATGGTACCCAAGACAGTGCTTAAGAACAATTCCTGACAGACTAGTGCTTCAAGTCCTGGTGAATCTCAGTCTGATCTGATCTTCTTTGCTTCACTTACTGCACCTGGAAACCTCACCAAGCCTGAATGAGCTAAACCCATGCATTCCATATTTCAGCAATAATGCTCTTAGCAACAGTGCTCAAGTTCACTGATGACACAAAGCTGTGAGGAGTGGCTGATACCTGAGTGGGCTGGCCTGTTGGGAAACAGGTCTGTGGAGAAGGACCTGAGGGCCCTGGTGGACGAGCTGTCCACGAGCCAGCCAGGGTGCCCTGGTGGCCAGGAAGGCCAATGGTATCCTGGCCACATCAGGAACAGCACTGCCAGCTGATCCAGGGAGGTGATCCTGCCCCTCTACTCAGTGCTGGTGAGGCCACCTCTGGAGTGCTGTGTCCAGTTCTCGATACAAGGGAGACATGGAGCTCCTGGAGTGAGTCCAGTGGAAAGCAACAAAGATGATTAAGGGGCTGGAGCATCTCTCTTATGAGGACAGGCTGAGGGAGACAGGGCTGTTCAGCCTTGAGAAGAGATGACTGAGAAGACTTCATCATTGTTCATAAGTACCTGAAGAGAGGGTGTCAAGAGGATGGGGCTAGGCTCCTCTTGCTGATGCCAAGCTGTAGGACAAGACGCATCAGGCAGAAACTGAGGCACAGGAAGTTCCACCTGAATATGAGGAAGAACTTTACTGTGCCGGTGACCATGGACTGGAACAGATTTCCCAGAGAAGTTGTGGAGCCTCCCTCAATGGAGATATTCTAGAACTGTCTGGATGCAATCCCGTCCCACGTGCTCTGGGATGACCCTGCTTGAGCATTGAGGTTGGACCAGATGACCCAATGTTGTCCCTCCCAACCTGACCCAGTCTGTGGTACTACTTTGCCCTTCAAGAGCTTAATTCACTGGTAATGAAAAGCATTTGGTGAACTTGGTAAAAGGAAAACTACTTTGAAAATAAGTATCTTTCCTCGGTAAATTTTTAACATTTTTTAAGCTAACTATTCTGGTAGGTAGGACCTAACAGCAGAAAAACCTTCTTTGTAAAGAACAAAGGTTTTTCACAGTGTTGGGAAAACCCAGTGCCACACTGTATAGCTAAAGCATGGACCCACAGCAAGATGAGCTTCAAGACAGCCTTGACCCACTTAAAGCAAGGTAACTTGAATTTTCTGTAGTCTTCTTGATCGACTAGTTTCCACGGTCTTTGTTTTATCTTGGAGACCATGGATAAAGTCCCAGTCTCTGTTTGCAGCAGAGCAGAACAAGAGCGTGTCTGTCTCAGCCCTCCTCGTGCTGGCAGTGCTGTGGCACCAGCAGTGACAAAGGCATGCAGCAGTGTTTGGCCCTTTACCCAGGCCATGAGGAAGGGTGAGTGGCTGGAGTGCTCTTGGTACCACAACTCTTCCCGGAGCTCTGCCATCCTTGGTGTCAAGAGGATAGATGGAGAAGCTGGAGCCTGGAGAGAGATGTTGGCTGTGGATGTCATTCCGCCAATCACTGCAAGGGACTTTTATATCTCTTATGTATCTTTATATCTCTTATATATTTATCTTTATATCTCTTATAACAGTAAAGGCTTAAATGTAGCCAAGTTTGCTGCAGTAAAATAAACAGTTTTGACACAGAAGTGAACAAAATAAACATGAGCACAGTACAGTGCAGCCACCCAGGAGTTTTTCTGGTTGAATTTCCAAGTTTCTGCAGTCCGGCAGCCTGGAAATCAAAATGCGTAAAATGAAGGATAGATAACATTAAATAAAGTATTTTACGAAGATCATAAAAGACTTCATCGCATAAGCCACTTTAAAGAACGAATGTCTACAAACGTTCCCATGGTGTGAAGACCTTTGAATACGCAATATATGTAATACCTGCGTGTGCAGTAACAGTGCACAGCCTGTATACATGAACTCACACGTATATACATGACTCACAGGTGAAAGCTAAAATGACAGATACATAGCCCAAGCGCGGGCTGCACGTCGGGCGAGCGGTCGGAGGGTGGAGTGAGAGGGACGGGCTGGGCGGCTCTGGCTCTGGCTCCGGCTCTTGCTCTCCGCGCCGGGCGGGCGGGCGGGCAGCCCGGCACTTTCCTTTTCGGCGGGGAGGAGCGGCAGCTGCGCAGGCGTTGCTCGCACCCTGTTGATTAGTCAGTGCTGGGATGGCGCTTCCTGGGCCAGGCGCGGCGGCGGCGGCGGCGGGCGGCCCCAGCCGGTCCCGGGGGGCGGCGGGAGCAGCAGCAGCCGCAGAGGCATCAGCAGCAGCAGCAGCCGCCGCAGCAGCAGCAGCAGCGGGCGCCCGGCGGGCCTCCCTCTCTGCCTAGCCCCGCGTGTCCCGGGTGCCTGGCGCGGAGCGAGCCTCCCTCCCTCCCTCCCGGCGCCCCCCTCCGCCGCCCGCCCCGCTGGCAGCCGCCCCGCCGGGTGGGAGCACCCCTCCGGCGCTGCCTGTCTGACTGCTCCCTCCCCTCCTGGGCCGGGAAGATGGACCCCGGCCCGCCGCTGGGCTGCAACCTCAAGGACGTGAAGTGGAGCGCGGTGGCCGTGCCCCTGGACCTGCTCGTCAGCACCTACCGGCTGCCCCAGATCGCCCGGCTGGACAGCGGTGCGTGGGGCGGGGAGCGGGGCCGGGCGGGCGCCGGGCTGCGGGCGGGCTGCCGGACACCGTCCCGGGAGCGCCCCGTGCCTCCCGCGGCTCCCGGGAGCGCTCTCCCGGCGGTCCTTGAACTGGCATCTGCCGGGGTTCGCTGCGAGCCTCCCGCTCGCCGCGGAGTCCGCGCGTTGCTTTGCACCAAAATGTCTGGATAAGGTGCCCCCGCGCCCCCTCGGTGTGTGCGGAGGACAGCTCGGTGGAGCCTCTTTGCTTTCAGCAGCCTGCCCCGCTGAGAGAGGTCCTCGCAATCACAAATTAAGCGTGGAAGGGCATCTTCAGCACTGGAGATCCGGTGTTTTGGTGAAGTGATGCTACAGCAAGGCCAAATAAGAAGGGATACGAAATAGCCATGTGGGCTAAATCCCTTTTGTTACATTTCCCTAAGAAAGGCACGGACCTGTAAAAAAAAAAGAGTAACATAAGAAGCCTTTGCAGTCTCCAGATAACTTTTTATTACAGTTCACTTGGGTGCTCACCTGCCGTTTCCAAGTGTGCAGCTTTTTGTTTACTCCAGGAAATATGAATCAGGTCTGACAGAAGAGCTATGACAGCACCGTTTTACCTTTCCTAGATCCATGTCTTGGAAAGTAATGTGTCGGCAGAGAGAGCTAGGGAAATATGGGAAATTTTCTATAAAGGCTCAGACAGCTGCTTTGTAATAATGTGTATGTGCATTTCATGGTAGCTTCATGAAAACTGTCCAGCTCTCTAAAGGAATGCAGAAGATAACTCACAAACTGGGAAAAAAAAAAAAAAATCTAGGCTTTTTAATTCATTAGTTTACAAAGTCATCATGTACTTTTATGATGTAATAGGGTAGTTCTTGATTTATCAAGTTTGGTATTGATTCGAAAAGTTGAAAGTGAGCACAGGCATCATCCTCTCTTCCCACTGTACAGGTCAAGACCAATACTGTTTTATTACTTAGCTGTAGTTTCCATAATGCAGTGATGATTTTTGACTTTGCCCCTGGATTATGCACTACATTCCCTTTCACTCGTAGTGCTTCCTCAGAGCTGGCACTCGGGAGCAGGTTAAAGAAAAGGGGTTTTGGCTTTTTTAGCTGCACCTGCCTGTTCATCATACTGTCAAATGTATGTTGTCCTGGGTATGTTAAGGAGCTCCTCGTAGTAATACCTTCTGTCACTAGGAACTGCTACTAAGATGGCCTCCAGTCACTGCACTTAGGGCTGTTAATTTACTTGAGGCTTCTGGCACTGATTCAGGCTTTAACAGGATGTATATATTGATGACTGATTAATTTCCCTCTCTGTGTGTTATACCTCCCAATCTCCCTTGTCTTTCTCCTTTTGTTGGAAGGTACCTGAAAAAGCATTGTGCGTAGAGAAAGTTTGTGGCTTTTGGAGCAAGCAGCTGTTGGGGTTTTTGTGGGGGGGGTGTCTTGTGTTGGAGCTGTTGATGGGAATATCCCATAATTGTTGGGGAGACGAAGATATTGTGGCTTTTGTGCAAAGTCTTTTTTGTCCCATGCTCTGCATTTAAGAGCACGTGCACGGGCACATGGATGTCAACAGACCTGAGCTCTTCTGCCCATGTCCTGAGATGGCCAGACATGAGGCAGCTGTTGGTGTAGGTGTCCTGCACTAGTGGTTCAGCCCCGCACTAAGCCCTGCCAGGAGGCAGGCTCAGGTGGAGCTCAGTGTGAAGGGCTTTGGGTTGGAGCTCATTTAGGTCTGCCCAGTTCAGCAGCTCGTGGGTCTGGTTTTGCCTACTCAAATGCATGTACTTTTAACTTCAGGCACTACAGACAGCAGACAAATCAATATTTTATAAAGAATACAGACGCCATGGTCTTGGGGATACGAAGAGAATGCTTCTCCTTTTTCCAGAGGAGGTTATCTTGCGATAAGAGGAAGCAACCATGAATAGGTGCACAGCCGTCTAAAGGAGAAAAGCTGGGAATGTGCAATGCTTTTGGAATTGACTGGAGCACGGGCTGTTGCTTGGTGGTTGCTCTGCATCCCGCTTCTTGTCTTGCAAAGTTAACAAATGGAGCTCTGCCAGAAAATTTCTTGATGCAACACTGAAGAAAATAAATACAGAGTCCAATCCAAATGTGTATCATCTGAGTCTTAGGAAGTTTAAGGTTACCTCTGTTAGCAAGGTAGTGTCTTGTGCTAGTAAGGTGTGGCTCTTATCTTTGGGTCAGGTTTGTTTGCACAGAAGTGGCCTGATGTCTTCTTCAGGTGCTGAATTCCTCTCCAGGTCAGTGGAAGCTGTGTATGTTTCATGCTGTTGGAAATCGAACCACCTGTAGATGTCTGTCTTCAGTCACCTTTTGATTCTGTGCATAGCCTCTGTCTGTAGCAGCAAGTTGTTTCTTGGTGGTTGTTTCCATTTTTAAGAAGTTTTGTGAAAGCCAGAATTGTTTCTTCTGGCAGATGAGGATGTTGGAGAAGATTGTAAAGCTGGAGTTGTATTCTCTTCAGAAGATGCCAGTCTTAATGTGTTGTTTCTACATTTCTTAATGGGGTTTGGCACTTGGTGGATAATGTTCTTACATGACACCCACACAAGTTGTCCGGTTTTGCACTATTTCTTCACCTTCTGGCCTTTCAGTATGAAGCAGAAGAATGGGTATGATCAGTTCTGTTTTATTCTTCGAGCTTGGATGTGCAGCTCCTGGAAAATTGCCCTTAAGTAATTCAGTTTGATTTCTTGACAGGATGAAGTTATGAAATATTTATGCGCACTAAATTTGGTCCTCTGCTAAGAAGGGAAGGTTTATCTTGATGGTATGGGAGGAAGTAGTCTTTTGTTACATCAAGATATAGTTGGAAGTAGTTAAGCATTCATGCCTACCTTATCCATCTAGAAGTGATAAATACGTCAGCTTCTAGGTTTTTCTTCTTCAGAGTTTGAAAACCTGAGAAACTTTTCAGGTTTTTGGGTTTTTTTTAAGACTGGTAGTGTTTCAGGGTATGCTTTTGGATGCTGTTAAGTTGTAAATCAAATTTTGTTTGTTTCAATATGTTTTGTGTGTTTTATTGTTTTGCTGGTAAATATTGTTATATTAATTGAGCAAACAGACTCAAAAAACTCCAAACCTGTCACTCTTGAAGAGAGCAAATGGGTTTTGTGTGTTTGGTTTTTTTTTTCCGACCTCCATAGCAACCTAAGTATTTCTAGATGATAACTCAAATACAAAACTGATAAAAAAGTGCTAAATACCCTACCAGCAAAAATGCGTGGACTTGGTCTCACACTGTGGAATTCACTGAGTGGGCTCTTTCAGATGAAAAGAAGCAAGACTTGAAGAACAAGAGAGGAACAAGCTTTGTGCTATGTTTTTCCTGTCCTCCCCCCTTCCGCCCCCTAGTCCCCATTTGCATTGTCCCAGCTGAATCCCACCCCAGTGAGAGACTTGTGGGTGGGTGCAGTGGGGAAAAGATTTTGCTCTGGGAACCGGCGGCAGAAGGAGATTTTATCACGGTGTGGTTGTCGCAATGGGGCAAAAGGTGAGCGTGGCTGGCCTGTGAGCGTGGCCAGGGCCGTGAGGCTGGCCTTGGCTCTCCTCAGACCTTCAGGACTGTGACTGGTGAAACTGTGCCTGTGTCTTGTTGCTAGTGCGGAAATGATGTGCATGGTGATCTCAGGGCTTTAAATTTCTGGTAATTATTTTTCTAAGGATAATTTTGGAGGGTAAAAGAGAAATGCTATCAAGGTTAAGATCTAGAAAATATTGCTTTGCATAGAGCTGAGCTTTAGGCCAAGCTTTTTTTTGTAAGCTCACTGCTCCCTTCAGACTCCCAAGAGCCTGTCATTCTTTTTCATAGTGGAAATCCCTTTTTCCCAGGCAGTCGTGCTGTGTTTTCACAAGTAGAGATCAGCCTTTGCTTGTAGATATTTTTTTTACCCATATATTGGATATGAACTGGAAGAGTTCACAGAAATTCCCAGTTTGTGCACAAAGACTAAAGTTTATGGGATTAAAAGGCCATGTGTTTCTCTGATTTATTTTTTCTTCCTAAGTGATATCTAGGAAAAAAAAAAAATGTGGTGGTGCTGCTGGGATCAAATATAGTGGCACTTGACCTCAGCTCACAGAGAAGTGACTCCCTACTGTGCATGGCAGGGGAAACATGCTGAACTTTCCTGCAAAGGAGATGGTGGATCTCTGAGCGACCGAGACATTGAAGGAAATTCTTCCTTATGCATTGTAAATGTGCTGTAAGATGAAATGGCAGGATTGGTGGCTGTAAAGAGAGGAAAAATCTGTAAAATGTGTAACAGATTTAAAAGGTGGTTTTCTACTTTCTTACCCTTAGGTGAACTGTGCGTATAAGTAGTGAGTGAATAGCAAGTTTGTACTGCTGCTGCTTCTGGGGACAAAGGGATTTTATTTAGTTTTATTTCAGGTTCTCCTCTTCCATTTCAAAACTTTCTCATGGTGACAACTGTCCACCCTAGTCATGTTCAGGGGACTATTGTTCTGCTCAGCACATTACTGTAGAGTTGATTCCAGTTCTGGAAACTATACACCCTCACATCTTATCAAAGAAGATCATACTCAATAGAACAGCATGGCCGTGTACATAATGACAATTTTGCATTGCGTCACTCCACAAATGCGGGTTATCTGTCCAGCTGAACAATACTTTGAAACTACAAAGAGACTTATTCTTTAAAGGTCTGAATGCTGCTATCCGTGCTTTAATTGTCTTGAATGACCTCCTTCTTTTGAGAAGCTAGTGCAGCATGTCTCAGTAGTCTGCTATTAAATAAATCTTTAAAAGGCATCAAGTGGGAGTAGGGCAAAGTTTTGAACAGACCAAGAAAGAGGTTTCAGATATGCTCAGACCCTGGGCAATGGCTGTGATCTGATTGCCCACTGTAGGTCTGGCTGCCTTGTACAATAAGGTGTGGTAGGTGATAGTTCTTATGTATGGGGCAGACAAGTGTTTGAATTGCCTGCAAATATCCTCAAGATATCTGGTCTCCACATGGCTTGATTTCTTCCTTAGATGCTGAACAGCTTGGAAACTGACTGTTCATACTGTGTGTTCTGCCATTAAAGAACAATCCCAATGGCATCTCCTGCTTGCTTCCTTTTCTTTCTACCATCACTGTGTGGTCTGCTGTTTCCATCAAGACAATTGAATGAAAAAACCAATTGACAGCTTGCCACTAACCACTGGTCCTAGGTTTTTGTTTTGGTTGGATTGTTTTTTTCATTTTCCCCTGGTGGCAGAGGTGTGTTTTCTTTTCCCCTGCTGGCAGAGAAACATTTTAGTGAAAAAGCTTTCAATTCATTTAAAACCTGCAGCTACCGAATGGTGTCTGTGAAGATTATCGTGCCTTTCTGGAGATGGAGGCCAGTACCTTGGCAAAGCCTGTTCCCAGGAGTATCCTGGACTTCCAGTGAGTTCAGCATCATACCCATTTTAGTAGTGTGTATTGTATGTTCTTAACCAGACATTTGAACCCTTGGTAGTGTGTTAGGGCTGCTAGGAAGGAAAATAGTTACATTGCTCTTATTTCTTGTGTGCTTAATAAATGTTCATATTCCTGTTATTCAAGGCGTGAAACTACTAGCTCTATGTTTCAATTTCTAAAGTTTTGACTTTGTGAGGAGAAGCCTTCGTGTACATAACTGGATAAACACCTACTGCATCATTATGTAGTTCAGGTATTGGAAGGTGAAATACCATTAGTCTTTTCTTAACTGGAATTCAAGTGCTATAACTTCTAAGTTGTCCCCCCCACATTTAAATTACATCTAGCTTTCAAATAAAGCACAAGATACACATAAAATCTAAGGTATTAAGGTGCCTCAAACAGTTAGTCAAACCCCTAATCTTAAAACAAATGTGGTGTGATGAATCATATGCTGCTGTTGCAAGGAATGGTACAAGTCCAGCATAGGAAAGAAGGGCTTCGTTGTTTTCTGCTTTGTCTGTAAGTGCTGTTCTGGAACTAGGTGTTCCTGGCTTTGGTGATTATGAGAACTGGCACTCCTTGTAATGCCCCAGCAGAGGCAACTATGCCAAGATGAAGTGCTGGAGGATATTGGACAGCATGGTCTGGTGCAACAGGATTTGATGGAAGTTGTGGGAAGAGTTGTGTTGTGTTCCAGTCATTCCAGTGGTGGTTTGTCAGAAGCAAAGGGCATGGGTGTTCCTGTATTTCCTTTTGGCATTAGGAGTAACAAGTTGGTTGGATTAGGGCAGCTTAAGTCTCTCTCCTATAGGAAAGTATTCATCATCTTAATGTGGATTGCATATGACTCAAAACCAACCTTCATAAAATTCAGTGAGCCAATATTTCAAGTCTGATTTTTTTTGCTTTTAATGGTGCTTCTCTTTGGAAAGAGTTTTACGTAGCATTTGTGGTTTGCGATTTTCATACCATTTGCAGTATGAAAAACTTGTGAACTTCACTGTGGCTCCACCTGTAAGCCACGTCTGCTCATCTAAAGGGCTTAGCACAGAAATGTAAAATTGCGGTGTATAAGCAGATTGAAGAGTGTCTTTGCTGAGGATTAGAGCCACATCTGCACTGCAGTGTCTGAGGCAGTGTGCAAATCGGCATAAAACTAATAAATCACAGCTTTGCCAGGGCACCTGCATGCTTGGCTGAGGCTTTGCACCAACTAGAATAGGTGCTGTTCCTTGGTATCTCCTGGTCTGCTGCTGTGTTATGTTGGTGCTGCATGCTGGTGGGGGGAGAAGGGTCTTCCTGGGGCTGGGGAGGCTGTGGAGTCGAGCTTCCTCATCCTTCAGGCTGCCTCTTATGTGGAGGGAGACGCTCCTGAGACTGCCAGGTGCACACTGAGCAGATCAAGCCACAATGAAGATGTGAAATGCCAAGCAATAGCTGCCAGAGCTGTGTGTTTGGGGGGCATGGGGAGCCCTGTGCCAGGGTTTGCAGCATCTGCACACCCAGGCAAGAGCTGGTGTGCTCTCAGCAGAGGAGTGGGTAGTGATTTTCACAGGAAAAGCAGCAAATCTTGTTGCAGTGGGGAGGGTCACTTGGAGCTTCCTGGAAGTGCAAACCTTCAAGAAATGCAGAATTACATGAAAAGTAATTTTGGTTTTGGGGTTTTTCTTTCAGGATGTTGTAGTCTTGTAATCACAGAGAACTTGGAAATGTGTGGATTTCCTTATTCTGTGAGAATGTCTGGGCTTCTAAGGGAACCAAGAATAAAGATTTAAACATGGTCTCAGAGGCTGGAAGATCCCCAAGAGCTCAACCTGATGAAGTTGATACTGGAGTTGCTTCATACCAGGGCTGAGCCCTAGTGACTCAAATGTTATATAAAATACAACATGCTACAATTCTGTTTGAAATGAGCTGGGAAAACATTGTGGTGGCGACAAGGAAGTTGGGGCATTTCTCCTTACAGTCAGATCTGGGTGAGTGAGAAGAAAAGCTAAGTAAAGAAGTAAATGCCCCTTCTGATGGGCCATTATGTGCAATGTGCTGCTTTGCCTTCTGTCTTGGTGCCCTCATGGCAAATGTCTACTTGGCATGGGTAAGGATGTGGCTCCATGGGTGACAGGTTTCCAGGGACCGGCTGGGGGACTGCAGCCTCTGTTTAGGGGAGCACCAGCCGCTGGCTGGGATACTGTGTGGGGGTGTACATCCTCCAAAGGTGATGTTCTGGGCTACAGGTTGTGGGGGGACACTGTTCTGCTCTGCAAGGAGGATATGGGCTAGTTGCACAGAGTACAGAGATTAACCACCCTAAACAGAGTGCATAAGCCTTCAGTCTGTCCTGAAAGGACAGGCTGTGTGCCCAAGGCTGACCCAAGGGCACAAGTGGAGGAAGGTCCCTGCAGCATAAGCAGTCATTTCAGAACTGCCCCCACTCTGTGTTGCACTGCCAGGGCTGTTGCTCAGCCCTGCGTGAGCTGGCCAGACTGAAGCAGAGCATGTTTGCCTTGCAGCTGGGTTTGTAAGAGCTATGCAGTCTAGATACTCAAGTTACTACTTCCAGGAGCTATTTCCAAGTAGCCCACAAATGCTTGGATACCCCTTCTCCTGTGTTTGTTTTTCAGTTTGCAGCTTTTCTGTTGTTGTGGTTCCAGCTGGCAGTTTTGTTTATTTGCCCCACTAAAAGCTATTCTTGTTGCTTCCTGGCGCCTCACCATTTTGGAGATGGAGGGAAGACTGGGGTGGGAAAATGAAGGAAACTTTTTCTTCAAGGAGAGGGAGGAAAAAGGCATTTGTGCATAGATCTCTTCTTGTCCAGCTTTCCTGTTGCATCTTTCAGTGTGTCCCTTCAGAGCATGGTGGGTTCAAGGAACCTTTGGCTCAACCTGTGTCGTTTTTTCCATGCCCCAGGCTATTGTCCTGCACTTGTGGGCTTCCAGGAGGTGTTGCAAGGTTTTCTGCAAGGTCTCTGTCAGGTAAAACTCCCAGCACTGTCCAGCAGTGGCAGAATGGAGCAGAAGCTGCTTCTCTTATCCCTTTTTGTCTTCACATAGGGTAGTCCTTCCTTTCACCTCTTCCATCTGTTGTGCTGTCTTCTTCCAGCACCTGTGCAAACTCTGTTTCTCCATCTCTCCGTACCCTCCTCTTTTTGCTCTGCCCTCTTCTTTTTCCCTCAGCATGGAGGAAGTCAGGATGTTTCTTGGACCAGAGAGCAGTGTGGTGTTTTGGCTGTGTGTGCTCCAGGAGGGATAGCTGTGTATGTGGTACCAGAAGTGAGAAAGGAAGCAGGCAAAGTTATTTTAGGCATTTCTAGAGACTTCAATGTTTCTGGTCACTGGAAGCTTGTTAGAAGGAGCTGCAATTCCTTCCCTGCTGCAGAGGGTGGCTGATATCAGTGCAGAAAACGTGGGATCTTCTCCTCAGGAGTCCTACGCTTTGCGGCTGACAGGATATTTTGTTTAACTTCAGTGAAGGGAGTTTTGCTGGCAGGACTTAAATGTGAATTGATAGGCTTTGCATGTAAGGCTTCCTTTTCTTAGCCCACACTGATTGCTGGCTTGACCTAGAGAATGAGAGTGGGCATGCTGTGTATTTGTAAGAATAATAGTAATCCTTGGCCATTTGTGACATGATGTGATGAGCCAAAAGGAGAATCTTAGGTGTGTATCCTTGCTGAAAGACTGGTTTCCAAAACATTTAATTCTTCTTTCTTAACAGTTTTTTTTTTAGACTTCTATGTATTCAGAGGACAAACTGCTGCCCTATTTCCTTTTTGAAGGGGCCACAGGCACACCATAGTGTTAAATCTGAGATCTTACCCAAGCTGCACTTACGTAATTTCATTATGGTCAGACAATTTTTTCCCCTGTCTTAATCTCTGAATGTAAAGCAGAAAACCCATAGCAGGAAAATATAAAAAGCATCAGCACATGTGTGACTCAGAGAGGTGAGAAGGCTCAAAATACAAAATGTAGTGACACACACGTGTTGCTGCAGCCCCTGGACCCAGGATGTGGCTGCAGACCAGCAGCAAAGCTGTAACAGCACAGCAGCCAAATGTAGGGCGAGCTGGAGGAGATTTTCTGTTGCATGTCTTATGGGTTGCAATGTCAAATATCATTTGGATTCCTGTCAGTACATAACAAAATATCTTAAGACCAAATTGCCTGTGGGCAAAGATAAATGTGCCCTCAAGGGGAGAGTGAGGAATGATGGGCTTTTTTATCCACTCTGTGTTCTGCATGTTGCTTACCAAAAGAAAAGCTTTCCTTTCCACAGGAGGGTGTGTTGTTTTGGGGTTGGTTTTTTCCTTTCATGTGTGCTTTCTTAAGGTGATAGAAATATTATCAAAGAGCTGTTAACAGCTGTTATTCAGTTGTCCCTTATATTTTATTAAAAGCAAATCCATTCTTTTTATACTTTACAGCTTAAGTATAGATTTCTCTGAAACAATGGAAATAAACTACATTCAGGATTAAGACTGTTCTTATCAGAAAAGATCATGGGGCTGCTTTAAATGTGTTCCTTCTGTTAGTATTCCCATATTACTCAGGTACTGTTCCAGGATGTGAGCAGACCAAAGAGGTGCCTCATTAGAGCTGAACATCCATACTTCTGTCCCTGTATGCAGTCAGCCCACGCTGGAAGAGGCATGCCTATTAGTGATACTTGAATTTTTCCAGGTTGAGCAGAAGGGGTAGGGTGGATGTAGCTAAAATGCAGAAGCAATGGCAGCTCCAACAGTCGGGTGCCGTGTGTGCACAATCCATTAGTGCCTGCTCGGACTCCGAGGGCATGGGGAGGTGGGCCAGGCCACTGGGCAAGCAGCCAGGTGGTGACCCCACTTCAGAGCAGAGCTGAACTTTTGTTCGCTTCCAGCTGTTTTTATTTCATTCTTAACCCAGGCTTCAAGAAAGATGAGCGACAAATTAAATTGTAATGATGAGTTGTAATGAAAGCCAAAGAAAACCATGCTTGAGCAGCTCCTGCATTTGGGCTACTTTATTTTTGATTGGGAGCTTATCCAAGATGCCCTAAGTTCAAGCAGGGATCACTGCTGCGCAGCACAAAGTGCCATAGTGTCCCTTTAGGACTTGGGATAGATAATGAGAGGATAGAGCGTGTTTACTTGGATGCTATTTTAAAATATCATCTAATTATAAATAACTGTCAATGAGAGCTCCCCAGCTCTCATGCTGTGCCCAGGAAAAGTCTGAATGAATAGACTGTTTCTCTGTCTGCCAGGGCAATCTGGAATCAAATTCTAGCTCTTAAATCCCTGAGATTGGTAGGGTTAAAATATTTTTCATTGGCATCCCAACTCTGGGGGGCTTTACCCAGCCTTCCCTGACCACACTGCCTGAGACTTGTGCAGCAGCAAAGGTGTGCAGCTGCCTCTGGCTTGATCAGCTGAAGCAATCACTCTGTATCTGTGCTTGGACATAAATAGGAAGCCAGTAACAGTGTTTTAAGTGCAATGCTAAATGCTGACTTCCCACCTCTTAAGTGTTAAACTTCCCCAGCTGGGCACCTGATGCTAAACAGGCACTTGGAAGTGTGTTGTCCAGTGGACCTCACAGTATTTATAGACACATCTGAGCAGGAGCTCTCTAGAATGGGGAATGCCTGCCTCTAGTGAAAAAGAACCTCGGTTCTCTTAATGAAGTATTTAAAGGAGCTGATTTGTATGGCAGCAAACTGCTCAGAGGTCTCATTACTGCTGTGTTTTTCCTTTGGTCATGTACTGTTGTACTGAGTGCTGTTGTTCTCTTTACCTATCAGACTTCTTTTGAAAGCTGTTCTTTGCATTTTTCATTTCCAGGCCTGATGTCTTGGTTGCAAAGGGCAGATAAATACTTAACTTTTTTACCCCCTCAGTTTTGGCCATGAGAATTCAAAATGCAAAATTAACTACAGATGAGATGAACATAATTCCTTTCTCTCACTTGCTATGGTAACAATAAACTAGGCTGGAACCTCTCTTGCATGCATTGAAAAGTTACTTAGCTTTCTTCTCAGTATTTCTAATCTGTGACCATTTTAAATGCAGTTAAACGTATCATTCCTTGCTATTTTTCTTAGCACAAGTGAAAACCAGAGAGCTTTCTTCTGTAAGAATCTAATTTTTTTAAGGAATTGAGTGGTTGTAAGATTTTTTTTTTCTTTCCTTTTTTTACCCCGAGAAATAGTTGCTACTAATAGCTGGCACATATTCAACATGTTGCAGAGTATCAGAATAGTTTAAAGAATTGCTGATATTTTCTATGCTGTTGTAAGTAACCATGGTGTTTGACTGTTTTGTTTGATCAATCATAGAACTAAATCTATCATGAGGATATGGCAAATCTGCAGTTTCATCTGATAATGCTCAGTATTAATAAGAAGAGTAATTATGGTAGTAACAGAAAGTTACTCTGTTTTGTAATGCAAGTGTTAAGATGTTGTTGTGCTGAGTGTTTTTTTCCCCCCTGTGTGGGAGTGAGAGGCAGTCTGTTGAAAGATGTGTTTTGGCTTGTTTGGCTCGAATTCATAAAAAAGTAAGGTTTCTCATTCTGGGATGTTAGTTCTGAAGGCTTGAAGTAAACACAAACAAAGCTCAATGAAATCTGTGTTGTTACTACTCTTTTTTTTTTTTTTTCTCACTAGCTTTCGTATGAACACAAAGAAAGCAAGTTGCCGAGGTTCAAACTGTGAGATTGCTGAAGTCAGCAGGGAGTTTACCATCAGTGGCAGTGGCACCAAAATTCCACTTACTGCTTATTTAAAATATTTGTTCTTCTCTTCCCTGCAGTAGGTCAGACGGGTTTTTTTTTAGGACTCACTGAGATGCTGTCTCTGTATATTTGCAGCTAGGGAAAAGCTTGCCTTGGAACAAACTGGATTTTTCAGTGGATTAATCTGTCCCATAGCTTTGTAATGAGATTATGGTTTATGCTGATTTGTTGCAACAGTACTGGTATATCCAGTCATTCCAATAGCAAAATGCTAATCCTAGAGAAATAAATCTGTCTTCTTGCTGGCAGGCATAAAAAGAATAGGTGGTTGGGAGTCTCTGCTCTCTTGTTAGGAATTAGTGGGTGATACCTTAAGTTCAGCATCAGATGGATTGAAACAATTTGATTTTATCAGGCTTTTGCAGAGGGATTGGAAATTGCAGAAATAAAGCCTTATCTCCTTTCTCTTGATTGTGAAATATTTAATGGTTGCCCAGAGCAAAGTCTGATTGATCACAGTACTGTGGGGCTGAAGGATTACATCAATGCACAAAGTACCCCAGGTAGTAATATAAGGCACTCTGAAGGTGTTGCTGTCCTTGCTCCTTCCTTGCTGAGCAGGTAGGGTCAGTGAAGCAAACTGGATTCTCTGTTCAGCCAGCTGAAAATTGTTGCAGTGCAGCCAACAGCAGTTGCAGCTTATCCGAGGTGTACAGTGCCAAGAAGCTTCATCTGGGACAAACTATTGCTTGGGTAGATGCATCTCAGGAAGATTCACTGTCCCTCCCTCCACCATCCAAGGTAGAGACAAGTGTAATTGCTGGTGGCAGACCTTGCTGCAGATGAGCAGCTTTTGGGCAGCACTCTGGGCTGGATGAGGTTGGACAAGTCTCATGGACATTTCCTGCATTGTTTCAGCAACAAATTAATGAAGAGATGATGTGAAACTGTTGTGGAGTTTGTAAGGCACAACCTGAGCTGGCTTTGATGCCTAGCTCTCAAATAAAAATATTTTAAAACCTCTTTTTTTTAAACTTCTTTTGTAATTAAAAAGCAACTCTGAACAACAGTAGATTGAATCTTAATCCGACAGACAGCACACAAGAATTTCAACTAATTTTGCCTGAACTTTCATGCTTACAACTTTTCCCCACTCCTTGTTTTTGGCAAAAGAAGGAAGAATATAAGTCATCTTAAAATCAAAATAAGTATGAATCCTTATGCTGTCAAAGGAAACTTTTCAAAGACATGAAGTCTGTGCTGCTGATGGAAGGTCAAGTCAGTATTACTTTGGATTTATTTTTTTTGGAGAGAGGAGTGCTGAGTTGCAGTTTGGATCATGACAGAAATGCTCACTGATAATGGGAAGCAGCACAAATGAATGTGCTGCTGGAATGGAAGTATTTAACTAAAGCACATATTGAAAACTACTTGGGAATTTGAGAAGGAAGAAGGGAAACTGAAAAGTGAGGCTGATTATCAATAGCTCTAGATATGACTGGATTTTTTTTCTAGATCCTTGTGTTGCAAGTTCAAAAGATTGTGTAGCTGGGTACAGAGCCTTCTGCTTTCATCTTTTCCACTAGGCTCAGACATGGAAAGTCAGTTGAGACCACTGTCAGGCTTTCCTAATGAATCTACCCACTTTAAATTAAAAATTTAGTACACTACATTATATAGCCCTGAGATGTTTAAATTTTAATGTGGTTTGTTTTGGTTGGGTTGGTGGTTTTGTTTTTTTTTTTATCTTACTCCTAGAAACGACAATATTTGCTCCTAGAAATTACAACATTTACCCTTTTAACTTACTGGCAGTCTGTATTTAGACTTTGCATGATACACTCCCACGCAAGTCATTATGCTTTCTTTTAAACAAGGAAGTTTCTCTGATCAGCTTGATTTTAATTTTTTAATCAACCTTTTTTTGTGTCTGTATGAAATCAGAAAGTCAGACTGATAACATAAAGTGACTTTCAGAGGAGGTTTTTCTTCAGTAGTAGTCGTGTTTTCTACAACTGCTCTTTCTACTTCTCTGCCATTAGGCATTTTATGCAAGAGTAACTCTTACAAGCATCTGTTCAGTCATAGTGACATTAAAAAAAAAATATTCAATTTTTGTAGGTTTGATGTTTCTACAAGTAGGCTTCATCATGTAGCACAGTATTTCTGGGGTTTTCTTACTCTTCCTTTAAGGAACATTACAATGATGTGAATTTTTTCCCTACAAATTTCCTTTGCTACGTCAGACTGAAAAATTCAGGTGTTGTTCTCTACATAATGAACTTTTTCTGTTGACCTACATCATAGACCAGTGCTTTTTCTAAAGAAATAGCACTGACAGGCTGAACAGCTCAATGGAGATTTGACTCAGTAACGAAGGACCATGCCAAAGCTTAAGCAAGCAAACCACCCTAATTTAATATTTATTAGTCTTTGACATTCATTGAGGTGCGTCTCCATAGATAAAATACGCAGCAGATAGTCTGCAGTATCATGCAGTGTGCAGAAAACAAAAAGGTTTGAGTTTCTTCCTCCACCTTCCCTCAGAGTTCAGCTGGAGTTCTTATAAGGAGAGGTGGCATAGCGTGCTAAATAATAATAATAATATAAAATAATTTGTCCTAATTTAATTATTCAGACTTAGCAAAAACTTTTTTTTTTTCTTGAACAAAACATAAATCCCAAACTCATCATTATAAAAGAAGAAAGCTCTAAGTATTAGTGAAATGATCTGTAGGAGAAGATGAAGCTGTTGTGCCAGTGAAATTCTGTGTCAGTAACACAGCTGAGTGCTGGAAGTGGTGAGGGATCACGTGTTGACAGCTGTGTGCGAGTGGGATGGAAGCTGTCCCATGCACTGTTGCAAGGAACTTGGAGTTCTCTTTCAATAGCTTATTGCCCATGCAAACACTCTGAGGGGTTTTTTTGTATGTTTTTTCAGAGAACTTGTGTTCTTAATACTGTGAAAGCAACAAACTCAGTGCAGTACTGCTTGAGCACTAGTGGTGCTTCTGTGTGTCTCTGAATCAAATAAGTACAAATTCAAATTAACAGTGAATGTTCTTTGTGATGCGGCCTGGTGTGCATCTTCTTATTTTGGCTTACTTGGTTTGTGTGGGACAAGAAGTTGCCATCTGCTGTTTTGTTGTGGATATTATGCCTTGTGTTTTGTTGTGTTGTATTTTAAGAGATCAGAAGCTCAAACAAATAACTGGCTAAACAACAACCAGAATGCTGAGACCTCTTTGAAGATTGTGCAAAGGATTAGCCCACCAGTGAGAGGAAACAAAGACGCTCAGATAAGAATGGCTCTTGAGTTATGATTGATCTTTTCTTTCTTATTTTAATTTTTTTAATGACAAAAGAATGTTGTGGTACCCAGCCTTGTTTTAACACCTGGTGGTAGTGCAAAGCATACCTTGGAAAGGCTTGCAGGTAGCTGTGGTGCTCCCAGACCCTCGTTGCCAAGGAGACTGAAGTGTGTGTGATGCCTGCAGTTCACAGCTGCTCACAGGTGCTGGGTGTTTCTGACCTGTGTGTGGTCCCCTCAGGTGTGCTGTCTCATCAGTGCTCGGCCCTGGGCTTCCCATTTTTAGATGGGGTCCCCCCCAAGCTTTTGTGATGAGAGGAAGTCTTGGCTTCATCTTTTACCTTCTGTGGATCTCCCAGTAAGATGAAAAGAAGTTGAATTCATTTTAAGGTGTTACCTTGTGTGGGAGCTCTGTGACTAGCCATGTCTGTAGAAGCACAGATTTGCCTTTCCAAAAACTAAACAGCTTTTATTAGCTTGCTAGTGCCAGGTTTTGTAGGTTCCATCTTTTGCCATGAAAAAGCAGCACTGGCATTTATATTTGTGCTAGCAGTGTGACCTCTCTCTGACCCAAAACATCTCTTTGCACAGAGCCATGCAAGTCTGTAATACTATAATTTTCTTTTTTTTTTTTTAAAGAAGAGATAGATTAGTATTGCATTTGATACTATGTGGGGCTGTCCTTTTGTTTTCATGATGGGGTAGGGTAATGTTAAGTTTTATCTTACTGCATGGCTTTTGTGGTCCTCAGCTAGGGAAAGTCCAGGGAATCTGCATGCCCAGTGAAGCAGATAGTGTGTGAGTAGAGCTCCTCGCTGCAACAGAAGCTTGATGAGTAAGTAAGAACCTCAAGTCTTTCTTTTTTCTGGCTTCTAATAGTTTTTCTTTGTCTTAGCTTTCAGTTGTTGCCAGATAAACCTCCTTCCCTTGTAACACTAGCCACATGTTGACAGTTCTGCCTAATTATTTCACAGCATAGGTGCTCACCTGACCAGCCAGCCACCTCTTTTTCCAGTTAGCGCTTTAGTCCTAGCAAATGTTAGTTCAAATTCTAGGGGGAAAAAGGTTGATGTTATTCTTATGTGTGGTTTGGTAGGTACCTGGCTGAGCACCCAGTCATGATTTTTAATATAGCTGAGATTTTTCTATGTAATGATATGTAATGTGATTATGGAACATTAGATGGAATAATTAAACTCACCACCTACTTAACTGACCAAGACAGTCCGGGTGATGCACTTAATTGTACGGCATCTGTTACCTTGCACACAGATGGTGTTCAGGCTTAATGAAAACACATGGCCCTAAGTCTTGCTGAGTTTTCCCTGGGGTATTCACAGGCACCTTTTTCATCAGTTATTTCACAAAAGCCATCTTTAAGTTTCTTGTGAGCTCCCAGTCCTTCTCCGTAAGCCTTTTCTTTCCAGAAAGAGCAGATTCAGTGTGCTTGGACTGATGTGCAAGGGACAGCATTAAGCTCAATTTGCAGTCTTCTGTGATGAATGAGATGAGTGGAATGCATCCGTAACCATCTTCCTGGCAAGAGGAAATGGTGTCTAGCTCATCTGGTGTGTGTAAATGGAATCTGTTGCGTTACTGGAACCTTGCATGCGACAACTTCTCTTTCTCTGAATTACCTTGTTACCTGCTATTTTAATGTCTCCAGACGCAAAGCTTGTGCTTTAAGGCAGTGATGCAAACTCTTAGCCACAATGACAAAGTGTGTGGCATTATAAAGCATTTATAGTCCTGTACATCACTGCCTATTTTTGGCAGTGTAGTTTCAGTATGTGAGTAAGTGAGTCATATTGGCCTGAACATTTTGCAGTGACTTGAATGTTAGTTTTTCAATATTAGGAGGAGAACTTTAAAAGTTTTGTTGTTGGCTTGTTGTTGGTTCTTTTCATTTGTTTCATGAATTTTCTTTAGTGTTTGATGTTGAAAAGTTGTTGTCTTTGGCAAACAGAGTACATGGGACCTGTGTGAATTTTCTTTAGTGGATTGTAATGGGACATTAGGAAAAGACTCTTCTCTGAGAAGGTGGTTAGTCACTGGAACAGACTTTCTATGGAAGTGGTCAAGGCACCAAACTTGTCAGAGTTCAAGGAGCATCTTGATGATACTTACTCATGTGGTTTAGTTTTAGGCAGTCCTGTGAGAAATGAGCAGTTTGGCTTGATGATCCTTATGGGTCCCTTCCAACTTGAGATATTCTATGATCCAGGAGGAGGCAAAGAGGAGACAGGAGTGCTCAGATCCTTCAAACCTGAAGTGGTCTTCATTTCTACTCCTGAGGCTTGGGGAATTCGCAGGCATTTTGAAACTGTGAAATGCTAAACTAAATAAAAATGTGTGTGTCTTTAGAAAGTAAGCAGTGTCAACAACTTGCAGAGAGGTCTCTTTTCAAAAGAAATTAGTGTCTTTCTGTGTTGCAGCATAGACATATATAAACTCAGTCCCTGCATGTAGTTGACCTGTTTTCTCACCTAGTTCTTAAAAAAATGCATCTGAAAACAGAATTTCATCTTGGAATTTGTAGATGGAGGTGTCCTGTTCCTCTTCCATCAGTCTTGCTACAGTTGTTAGCGGTTAATTTGAAATCGGAGTGTTTACAATGACAGAGTCAAGATTTGCCAAATGTGGATGATCCAGTTCTGGAACTGGAAAGAATTATTAAATTAGCATTGGCATTTAATGTAGATAGTATTTAATAAGCATGCGTCTCTTGATTAAGCAATTACCTTTTTTTTTTTTTTTTAATGACTGTATCAACGTGTGAATTATTTTCCTTTCCTGATCAGTGTTTCCCTTGCAACTACCCTTCAACAAAGGTGGTGTTGGCAGTATTGGAGGGTTTTAGGAATTGTACAGTAATGTGTCATGCAGTTAAGAAATGATAGTGAATCTTCTTTGCAATGAGCACCTGAAGAAGACCTGTTGCAGTGCTGCTTTGGTGGTGCTGAGTGAAATGCCCAAACACTGATTGTGGTCAGAGTGCTTGTGGGAGATCAGCTTCTTTTGGAGCATATTGGCTAAGTTTTCTGTTCAGAGGTCTGAGGCTTTTAATCTCAGGCATGATGGGTGTCGACGCTTGATTTAGGGTTTAGGAGCTGCTAGCAAATAATGGGTGTTAGTCTCGGGCATTATTATGAATAAACTTGACTCATATTTTGGAAGGAGGTAGGCAACTTGGGGAAAGGTGGGGAATTGCATGTGGTAAGTTCATTGCTTCTCTTGACTTTTATTTGCAGGGGGGTAAAAGACCAGCACAAGTATTTGCCTGTAGAGTCTTTGTAGTGGTTTAATTATATTGCAGGCATGTGGGGTGGGGAGGAGAGGGTGAAAAGATAGAGCAGCTAATCCATACTGGATCATAAGAGACAAAACTGTTACTAAAGATGAGTGGCCTGTGTTCTCTGTTTTCTCTTGGCATCTTATTTTTACGAAAGCAGCAGTGTAGGAGTGTGTTGAATAGGTGAGAACCGAGTTGCGTAGCTGGTGAATGTGAGGGCTGCCGAGTTCTCTCCCACACAGCTAAAATGTGATTAATGGAAGGCTTGCATAACTTATGCCACTGTGGCGGGGGGGGGAAATCAGATTGAATGTGTGTGGCTGTTTTGCAAGTTATGGTTGGCTGAGTCTGGGTTGGGCTGGGCTGGGACAGGAGTCCTGTAGCAAGGGTCAGAGGTGTCTCCATCCTGGAAGGTCCTCCCCTCCAGGAAGAAACCACTTGAAAATCAGTGAGCGAGTCTTATGGGGGAGACAGAGTAGAAGAAAAGGGAAGGAAGAAATTAGTTGCTTTGTTGTCCTCAGTCACATTTTCCTTGCATATCTTGGAGACCATGATTAGCCAGGTGGTTTTGAGAGTCCTTTAATCCCTTGGTGACAAGGAGCCTCTTCCTACAAAGCAAATCCCAGGAATCTCTCTCACCTATGGTTAGGAAAGATCAGGGCTTGGTAAGGACAGACCTGCCCTTTGTTAAGGAGCCAAGAGGAGTGTCAACTCCCTGTCACATCTGCTTCACCTTGTCTCCTCCAGTCTCCTGTGGCAAAGCACAAAATTCATTTCCGATGTAATCGGTTGCAGCAAATAATTGGTGTAATGAGAATTGTGGTTTCCAAGGTTCTGTTTAAAAAAATACAGCTACTTCCAGCTGCAGACTCAATTACGTAGTCGCTCTTGGGCCTGCCTTACTAATCTCTTTTTGCACTCACCTGTCCCACCCAGTTTTAGTGGAGCAACCACTTAAACAGATCGCAGCATGTGAGCCATGGCTGGCAGCACCTTTTCATAATGGGTGTCTTTATTTTCCTGAGAATATCTTCCTCAGATTCGTTGAGGGTGATCCATACTGTAATTATTTCCCTTCAATCCTGGATGTAGAGTCCAGGCTCCTTTTAGGTAATATTCTGAAATTATACCTACAAATTGTAAGGCAGAGAAAAAGTATACCAGAGATGCTTTGTGTTTTATTCCAAATTTGTTCACCACTGTCAGTGAAACTAGCAAAATACTAGGTCTTCCCTTAGGTATCATTGGTTGGATTTTGTTGTGGGACAGAATAATTACTTGCTGTGACGGATTATAGGAAGCATGAGTGTAAGTCTCAAAACTGAAAGTTAAGTTTCAAATAACACCATTAATTATTATTATTATTATTGTTATTGTTATTATTCTTTCCCTTAAAATAGTAAAGCTTTGCAGCTGGATGAAGGTAATTTTTACACATATTAGAGGCTGCCCTGTGAGCAGAAGCCAGGAGATGCTCAAGGTCTGATAATTTGCTAAAACTTACCAGATGCATAATTCCTTCAGCCAATATATCTGCATTTCTTTCAAGATATGGATGGGAAAAGAGTTCCCTGATGCTGCATGGTAATTTTTCCACTCTTCCCTAGGCTTTATGAGATGCCTTATTCCCAGTGTGCTGTGGGTGGAGGAGATCAGGAACTGGTGTTAAGCAGCCTTCCTGTCTGGGCTGCTAAGGAATGTGGTCCAAGGAAAACCTGAAAGCCAGTTCATGAAATGGCCTGTTTACCTGGAAGCTACTTTCTGTAGCTTTTTCTGTGGAAAAGAAGGAAACCTAGAAATGTACTTATATAGGAGCAAGAATAACTGGTACTAAGGAGCTTTGTCTACCTTCTGACTTCTTAATCTTTACTTTTTGTTTTTCCTCTACACCCCTATCATAGCAGTTTACCCATGGTTATAAGTTAAAGACAGAGATGGGCAAAACAGGAATATTTTTAAGGTTTAACAGGCCATGGAATAGCAGACCCATGCAAGTCCATCTCTTGGACTCTGCAGGTTGTGCCATGTCTCTCTCTTGTTTAGCCAGATCTGAGTTTCTGGAGGAAATAAGCAGAATTCTCTGGCCAAATGGTGACAGAGCAGATGCTTGTAATGGTCTCTCCTGATTTAAAATGCTAACAATTCTCACACACACCAGTTGCTCTGTTTTAAATTGTGTAGGAGGGTGCTTTCTGATAGAATGGGAGCATGAAATTAGGCAGGAATGGGGTGTGTAGAAGCTGTTGCCTACGGTGGAAGAGTGCCTGTTCCAGGCAAAAAAAAAGCTCAATGGGAAGTAGCTCTCCTCTGCAGAGGTTGAACAGAGGAAATGTCTGCTGCCCCAGGCTGAGGAAATTCTCATTCTTCCGCTGACTTTTAGGAATATCAGGACAGTGAGGAGAAAGTTCAGTTTGTTGTAGTAGCTGAAGGGAATGGGTTTTGTCCAAACTTGATTCCAGGGCTAAACTATTTGCGTTATTTTTGGCTGTAACTGCAGAGGGCTGGTGGGAGAGAAGGAAAATTAAATTTAAAGTTTCATTATTCTTGGCCCATGTTTAGTGTCTACTGAGTGCTTCTGGAAGTCCAAGTGACTGCTTCAAAGACACCTGGAGAAAGGCTGGCTTTTTGTGTGCTTAACACAGAAGTGTACTGTGCAGGACTGTGGGTGTGTGAGAGGAGTTCTGTGACGATATGCAGAACAGCTTCCTGTTGGAAAAAATTCCTTGTGGAATTTTGTTGATATATTAGTATCATATCATGCTTGAGATGCGTAGCTGGTGCTTTAAATGGTCTGTTTAATATGGCTGTTGGAATTGCTGGAAAACCTAGCAAAGCACTCTAGACCTGATCACACACTGCAAACTGTAGAACAGGGGAGGATACTTTGCAGAAATGCAAAGTTGTTAGGGAGAAGGGAAGAAAGGAGAGCTGGATCTTTGGCTGTGTTTGGGATAGGTTTGACAGACACCAGAGTACAAGAGTATGAGAGAATGCCTTAGAAAGGTGAGCTACACATCGTCTGGGTAGGCTTCTGGTTAAATTTTAGTCTGAGAGGGGACTCAGGTGTTTGTATTTTTTTTAAAAAATATTTATTTATTTATCTTCCTTAAGTGATAGGATTAAGCAGTGGCTTGCAAAAGGATAGAATGACAAAGATGAAATCTCTATCTGAAGGTGTGATATCCAGTTACTACTGTATGGTAGTGTGATGCTTATCTTTTCAAATACGAAAATGTGTTGGACCTTTTTTTTTCCTTTATTTAAAAACTAAAGGACCTCTCAAGTATTTGTATTGAGTGAGATAGGCAGACTAAAATAGAAATATGAAAAATGTGTTTATGCGGAAAGTTGAAAAAGGAGGCCCAAAGCCACTACTCAGTAATCTGGATTGCATCTCTGTGATAATCCATGTGTGCACTGAGGTATTTTGCTTCATGTTTCTTTTCTGGAAGGTTAGGTGCTTAAGTTGCAAAAGTGAATACTGGACTTGAAATTTAATTGAATTTTTAATTATCAAAAAGTCTGGAAAAAATAAACACCAATAAGAATGAAATGTTTGTTGCAATATTTTCCTAATTCATCATGCAGTAAGTGCAGTTTGTTTTATTTTTTTAAAAAACCCTACATCTGTTTTGCAGGAGAAACTGTAGAAGGTCTTCGGGAGAGTGATTATCTTCTGATTCATTCGTGTCGGCAGTGGACAACAATTACAGCTCACAGTCTGGAGGAGGGTCACTACGTCATCGGGCCAAAGATAGAAATCCCTGTACATTATGCAGGTAAAGCTATTGTTGACCTGAAATACAAACTCAAAATTAATTAATTGCCTACCACTTACACTGATCATTATATTTGAGAGAGTGAAGCTAAGCCTCTCATGCCATTGTCAGTGAATTAGCTTTTCAGTAATGTTACAGAGCAAGAGATACTGACTTGCTTGCAGGGCTGCTAAAGAGATGTATTTCATTGAGCAGCACATTGACAGAAGACATAGCTGTGTAGAGGAATTGGTTTCAATTTGAGCGTAATGAGTTGCCAGCACTTCTCATGTGTGAATGTGGAGACACAAGTGTGAAAGTTTGAAATTGCCTTGAAATGTTTGGTCAAAGATGGAATAGATTTTACATTCAAGCTGGAGGGGATTTTCTGATATTTCCATGTTAAACGTCAGGGACTCTTCATAATAATACTGCAGTTTTAAATTAGTGCTCTTCACTAGTGCCTTGTCTTTGTCCGCCTTCTTGGGTGATAGAGAAACACTGTTGTTCCAAGTAGCTATGATCCAACTAATCCATATTTATTTTATGATTTTGAATTATTTTTACTTTCCTAGGAAATTATTTTTAATACTTTTTCCTGCTGCTTAGTGTCCTTATTCACAAGCTGAACAGAACAATACAATGTGAGTGGGAAGTGCTTATCTTACAGCAATAGATAGAAAACTTTTAAAAGCTGGAAAATGTGAGCTGAAAGAGCCGTGGCTACAAAATAAAGATGTGGGCTCAGTGTTTTAATTAGTCTTCTGTATAACCAGTTATCAATTGAATAATGTACTTGGCTCTGCTACAGTCTCCTTTAAAACACTCTGCACTGAGGGTGTGCTGAGTTGGACAAGACCTGGCTGAATTGCTTTGTGTCTGTCACACCAGTACTGCTGCAATGCAGCCAATTCCAGTGATGAAAATTACACCAGTTGCCTTCTTAGGTACTGTTTCTCCTTGGAATTCACTGCTGGAACATTAATTTTTCTAAGATACAGTAAAGGCTTCTTCTTGGCATATAGTGTCATAATGTATGCAGCTTTAAAACTCCCTGAAGTTAACTTTCTTATGATAAACATTTTCTAGTGCTTATGCTTAGTAATATTGATTTGTTGTTTTTTTTTTTAACATCTCCTGGATACATAAGCTCCAGTGGTGTGAACAGATAAACACTTCACTTCCTTCAATATGAATTCCGTGTTTTAAAATCCTTACATTGATTCCTGGAAAAAGGAGAACGGAAAATAAAATGGTTATTGGTATGAAAGATCTAAAGGGGTTTACTGAAGGCTTGGTTTGGTCCTTTATTTTTAAAGTTAGCAAAGATATGCTAAGCAGGGTTTCCTGACTCTTCATGTTTCCATTCATTCATGTCTTAAATTTACACAGACACCAGCAAAATCAAAATTTATCCCCTGAGATACTGCAGAAGTGTCAATGCGCTTTTCTTCCTGGCTTGTGTTAATGCAGGAAAAGAGGGTGTGTTTAGTTAGCAAAATACATTTTGCTGTCAAAGAAAGTTCCCCGCCACAAAACTCTCATTAATGAGATGAAAATACCTGAAAGTTCAGAAGCTTCCAGTGAGGGCACTTACTGAACACATGATGAGCTCCAGTGTTGCCAAAGGAACTTCACAAAAATGGTCTGTGCTAGCTTGCAGAACCAGAGCGTGTCTGATGGGCTTGCCTACACGAGAGATGAATCTACATGTTTGAAAGATTAGTTAGCGAAGCACTGCAGTTTGCACTTGGATGCATCTATAAATGCAGTTAGAGGTGTTCTCCCTACCCTAAAGATTAACTTGTGCTGCTGTGGAGGACCAGACAGAGGTGCCAGCTAAGATGTACTGCCTACCAGAATGACCCTTCGAGATGGAACGTAAGAGTTCATTGAAATGACTTTCTAGGTTTGTTTTGGCTTTAATAGAATACATTTTTTTTTTTTAAACCCCACAAGAATTTCAATGTCATAAATTGCAACATGATTTTGGTTGTAACAGTTGAGCAGGAAGATACACTGAAACTGATTTTATTTTCCTGAGATTACAGTTTAAGTACCACAAAGTCATCACTCATATATATATAAGTATGAGCATAAAGTAAATCTTACTTTGCTACTTGTTAAAACAGGTTTTGATACACTTATTAAACAATACAATAAAACAAATACAATAAAGCCTTACTAAAGAAGGGGAATGCTGTATTTTACATTTAAGTGAAATTTTATTACTAGAACTTGAGTTGTGCAGTCTTGCTGGTGGTGCTTTCCCTAAAATTAAAGTGCTACCCTGGTTGTTTCTTTTGGTAGTGGCAGACATGGTTAATTTTTTTGGTTCAAGATCATATATGACAGCTGTTAGTGCAACCATTCTCTCTTGAATATTCTCTCCAGCCTGCTTCTCTTTAGCGTAGATATTAATGTAGCATCAAGTTAAATTTTTATGTAATTAAAACCAAATAACTAATGTGTTTCTGGCACTTAAAACAACAGAAGTCTTCACATGCATATAGAATGGAGAGCATATCAAAATTAATGTCCTGATAGTGCCCTGTATTGGTGTGAAAGAATGGGTTTCACAGGAGTCCAGTCACAGCAGATGGACATTCCTTTGGTGTCAATTGCTTTCCTCAGGTACACAATTCACACTTGATACTTACAGAAAGGTCTTATCAGCTCTCTGTCTGAACTAGTTTTGTGTTGTTCCTGGTACTCTGATATCCTTAATTTCTACTCTAAAAGCGAGTGTGTGTTTCCAATACCCTCCAGTTGATGATAAATATTACCGGTTACATTTTCCTTAGGCAGCACAGTAACCTTTACCTTGATAAATGTCTCCCCTGGTAGTCGCTGGAAAATACTGGTTTATGATCTCAGTTTGGATGATACAGGACATGCTGGTACCTTGCAGAATTACTCTTTGCTGTGCTGCTGCTTGCCAAGAAGGGTATTTTTCATTCTTCTGCAGAAGTTCTGCATAGAAGGATGTGTCCCAGGGATATGCTGGTGACCACATCTCAGATGTGTTCTGTGATAACTGAAAGGCACTGAAGAGACTCTCTCAGAGTTTTTATACTGTGGCCCCTGGGTGTTGTCTGATTCTTCTTGCATTACCTTCCTGAGCTCTACAGCTCAAAACTATTAAAAGTGTTTCTGAGGATTCATCAGCTCAAGCCACAGAGGTGTTCTGCTCTGGCTGTAAATGGCTTGGGTTCAGTCTGTTGTAAATGCCTGTGCTACGTGGTCACAGCTGTTTATGTGCGCAGATAATTGATGTGAAAGTGGATGATCACGTTGGATGTGGTTGCTTAAAACCTGCTGCACAGGAAAAGTGGCACAGAAGGCTGTGGAGTGTGTGCATACCCCCACCTACACAGTGCAGTCTTTTCTTTGAAAGGCCATGCTAGTGGTGGTGAATGCATGCAATGAAAGACAAAAATAATTTAGGATGAGTTGGTAGCATCTAGGTAATTTTGCCCCAAATACTCACTCCCATGTTTAATCAAATCATAACAGGACTTTTAATGTTAGGGTTTTTTAAGGCCTTATTTCTGTTGTTGCAACTGGTGGTTCATTTTCTCAACTGTTTGTTTTTTTCCATTCTGAGAGGGAAGCTGTTCCTTTGCGATGATGTTTAAAAAAAAACCAAAAACACACAAATGTAAAAATCCTTTTCTTTTTCTGTAGTCTTCTACTCAGTTTTGCCCAGAGTTTGGAGGGAATGCCTCTTAAGTATCTGGTGCCATCTGTGCCCACACAGGAGGCAACTAATAACAAAAATACTTCTATAATGATATTAGAAAGTAACACCCTACTCCAGGGTGTGCCACACTGTGACACATCCGGGATGTTGAAAATACTCCTGTGAGCTCACACCTCCCCACCAGAGTGAAGGTGTGCAATTGCTAATACAGATTAATCACTGGTGCCCTGCTCTGATTGCTTTCCCAAGTGTACTGATAGCTTTCTTAATGTCTTTTAAATGAGGAAATATAAAACCTTGTCATGTGAACCTTTCCCAGGTGGGGTGTTGGATGGGAATGAGTCAGAAAGCCCTTCTCTGGTGTTGGAACTGGTGTACAAACACCCCACTGAAACCTGTTTCTACTGGTTTGATTTGTTAATCACGGAGCAGTGCCTCATGGACCTGCTCCTCCCCGTGTCCTGCTAGCACAGAGGAAGACGCTCTCTGCAGGTCTTCTCAAGAGTGAACTTGCCTTGGCAACAGGAGAGCAGGACAGCTCCCTGAGATTTGGCAACATGTCTCTCCAAAGGTCCAAAGGCATGGCTGCCTCCAAAGCCATTCCCATAGGCCTGTTGCTACCCACCCTGGAAGAGCCATCCCTTGCACACTGAGGGAGGAGAGCATGGTGTGAGTTAGGCATCTCCCAGTTGTCTTGAGGTGGTGACAGAGACAGCAGATGCTGTTCCCCTTTAGCCACCCTGACCTCCTGCATCCTGGTTTGGAAGGTCTGGAAGAGCTCAGATTTTTCCTTGGGTGATGCTGAGCACTCTTAAATGTTTACAGTATGTTGGATCTTCTGTAAGTTTGCTGTAGAGCTCTCTTCCTGGTCCTGGGGAGAAGAGCAAACAATAGACTGCACACATCCTTTGCTCATCAGCTTTATGGTATCTGCTGCCAGCTTGTGTTACTTTGGGGACAGAGCCTGCTTAAGTTCAATTCAGACTCTCCGCTCCCTCAGATGCAATTTAATGCTGTCTGCTGATCAAGGAAGGTGGTGCTGGACAAAGAGTGCTTTGTCCAGTGCTTTGCCTCCCTGGGAAGAGCAGGTGGTGCCAGGGAAAGCTGTGCTTGTTCTTCTGAGTGAGTTGAGCAGCACAGCTCTGATGGGGTAATTTTAAGTTCAAAGAGCTGGGTGAGATCTAAGACAGGGAGGGACACTGCCTTAGAGAGAGAACTGAGAAAAGAACTTAGGTGAGTCTGTTCCAGCCAACAGGCACACCACTCCCTGATATGAAATGTTTTGCACTTTAATTTGTGTTTTGCTTTGAACTTGACCTGGCACTGAGCTATCACATAGTTCTCCTGAGGCTTTTGTGCTCTGCAGCAGAATATCACTTTCTAGAGAGCAGGGCTCACATGCAGGACTCCTGAGAGAGGCAGGCTGCCGTGTGTACGTGGGCTGGTAAATGATTAATGAATGGATATCCTCAGAAGAAAACCAAAAAATAAACCTACCCACACGTTTAATCCCCCCAGTACTCAAGTTTGTGTTGTTTTTTTTCTTTTTTTTCTTGAAAAGGGTTGTGTACCTGAAAAGCAATTGGAGGTTTGAAAACTTTTCACAAATGCTTCTAATAAAAGAGCATTGCCATCAGCATATACCCTTCATGCTTTTAAAAGAGAAATATGACTTCTGTAGTTTTGAATACTTGACTGTGTTATGTTTCTTGAGAACAGCAGCCTTTCTCTCCACATAAACATTTAGAAAAAAGTGCATTTAATATTAATTTTAAAGTCTGATTGTAAAGTAGTGCCTGGATATTGCAGAGAGAGAGAGGGCATTCATTCTATTGAACAGTTTGTGCCTTCTCAACTCTGAGATCAGTAATGTCCATAACACTTGTAATTGCCCATATAGCTTTGTTATATGCTTTTCTGGAAATGTTTATGCTTTAAAATATAGTTGTTGACTTGATTTCAGTTTGTTGCTACCTCATTTTCCCCACAAAGGCTTAGTTTTTTTATTCTAGGAAATCACTGCATTGTAGTCTGGAAATTCTTCATATTTCTGACTTCTCAAACCTGTCTCCTTGAAAAACTGGATGGACTCTTGTGTACAAGCAAATATCCATATTCCTCTTCTTTTTTTTTTCCTCAGAGTTTCCTTCAAGTTGTCAGACTTTCCCATGGTCCTGTCTGTTATTTCACTTTCTGTGCCCATTTACATTTTGAAATTTCTCCATTGATCTACAGTGCAATATCAAATTGCAGAATTAAAATGCATTCAATGAGATTGCTGGCAAAAATTGCTTATTTCTTTTTGGATCTGTGGGTGCACTTATTCTTCCTGTTCTTTCATCTCCCCCTATTAGCCAGTCTGGTGAAGCAGCAGCTTTTTACCTAATTTTAATGAAACATTCCCCTTTTGTCAGATCACCTGTGTTGGAGAATCCAATTTACTTTGCGTTTTGTTTTGTAACTGCTAAGGAAAGTACACACATGTTTTCCTTCTTTCCCCCCACCCCCCCACCCTTTTCTTCTACAGTCATGTGCTGGCAGCTTCCCAGGATGGAAGCTATGGATCAGCAATGCCCCTTCAGTGTGGAGAAATTATTCAAATTTCGTGTCAAGTGAAATGACGCTGTGGAATTCTTCATCAGGTTGCACAGCTGAGACTCTTTCACTTTTGACTTCATCTCTCTGGACCCAGCCAATTTTTTTTTGCAGTGCCTAGTTTCCCGAAAGTTACCATTTCATAAGTTAAAATCAGCAGACTGTGAAACTGTTTCTTTCTTTGTGTATCTACAAATAAAACAAACAAAGCCTTATGTCTGTGAGATTCTTGGTATCCCCTACAGAACCTGTAGAATTTGCTTGATGTTCAGTTTGGTGGGTGGGTATATCAAAGTTTGTATCCAGCTTTTTAATGATACCACATTCAAGACTCTTTTAGTTCCAATTTACCTTTCAGATATTTCAGATGGTCCAGACAGCAAAACTGGAACTGCTGTAAGAGTCTGCAGCCCTCAAAGACTGTTGCTCTTTGATGTAATGAGAAAAGTAGGATTAGTTCACAGGGTAGTAATATTTCAAGCAGTGGAGGAAAAGTCTGATTATGTTCCAGAAGTTAATGGAAATAAAATACTTGCATTTTCTCTCTTCCTTTCTAGCCTGGAATAAGAGTCTGTGGTTTGTAGACACCAGTTCCACTATAAAATGTGCTTGGTTTTGTGGGATTTGCTTGATGCCTTAAGCACAAAGGGACCAAAAGCTTGTGATGACAGGGATATTTTTCAATCCTTTTGCAGTGAGGTACTAGGTGGGAAGATACTTTCAGATACACTAGTCTTGATCTCTTGTTCTCCTCTGCTTTGACTTCAGCACAAGTATAATCTTATCCTTGTATTAAAAAAACAAAACACCCTAAGATTTGGCTCAGCGTTTAACTTCGCGTTTTATTTGTGAGGAGGGAAGTAGGGAGAGAGAGGGAAAACCTGCATCATTTACAACTGATGACTCCTAGTATCACATGCTCCTCTTAGACTTCCACAGTTCTTGGCTGTTACTCAAAGTCTGCGGACTTGAAAGTTGCTGAAATTCAGCTGTGACCTTACAAGTGTTCACTGTAAGGTGGTTGATGGGGTTTTTTGTTTCATTTTGTTTGCTTGTTTCAGATCTCCATGGACAGCAAAAAAGCCGATTAGAGCTGCATCAATTAGGAAAAAGTTCTAGAGGCTCGTACAAAAGAAATTAACTGGGGAGGATGACTTTTTGAAAGATTGAAGTTGAGGGAAGGGTAGAATAGCAGCCAGGAAACTGGTTCCCAGAAGACTGGGAGATGGCCTGAATCACACAGGATTTGCTTGGCATTGCTTGAATTACTTTGCCTTAGCTCTTGGCTGGAGCAAGGGAGTGTTGGGCTCATTTGCATGATGCTGGAAAGACTTAAGTGCTTGGGAGAGGGTCTTAAAAGCTGCCTAACTTAACCACTGGGAAGCTGAGAGAAAAAGGCTGATCCCCACTGGGAATCTGAGGTGTATTCAGTGCTGCACTTGAGGTTCTGGTCCGATCCCGCATTTCTATTGATTTGAAGCTACCCTAAGCACTAGCTAAAAGGAAATTGGAAATGTGGCTCCTGAGTTCTCAAGAGACAGCTATTCTCCTCTTTCATGAGGTCTAACTTCAGAATTCAAAAGGGAGGAGTTACATGAACACTACAGACTACCCAGCTGGTGAGCTCCTGCAAGCAAGATTGAGGCAGGGAAACAGTGCCTGTTTCTAGGCACTGAGCAAGGCATGAATAAAGTGAGAAGCTGCTTCACCCCTTGCCTTCCCTGACAGAAAAGCATTCAGTTACAAGTCTCTAAGGATAATTAAGACAGTCAAAGAGGGTCTCTTAGCCTATAGTCTGTAATCGCAATCTGGAGCATCACACCAGTTTTCCTTAAGTAGGAATTTTACAGTTTCAATACCACCCATCTGGTCATGAAGTTATCACTTGATGTGATAAAGAGTAAAGAGAAAAGAAAGGTAAAGACTATGTTTAATCAGTTGAAAAAAATACGTTTTCCCTTCTGTGCAAACTTGGGGGAAGAATTTTTATTAAATTCTGAGAAATGGTATATTTTGAGTTGATGGTTCATATGGGCAATGATGCCTTTTGTTAATCTGCCATGTAACGCTGCATGAATTTTCATACGGAGTACCAGGTGCAGAAGAAAGCAAGCACATGTGACTGCTAGGAATGAAGCAGTCACCAGTGCAGCTACCCCATGACTCTTACCTGGATCACAGTTCATGCTAATAGTGGATGAAGACTGTTGTAAAGAAGTACAGCCTTTAATGCTTGGGGATTTTGGTTATGAGCTACTGCACATTTCATTTGGTTGATTCTTCTGCTTTTGGTTTCACTTTGTTTCAAGTTCATCCCCACTTTTTCTGTTCCTGATGACTTGTTACGTGGACTAAATCTGCATGGGAATTTGTGAGGGAAGAAATTGCCATGAGCTTTCTATAATTAGTCTATGAAATCTCTTTCAGACAGACTGTCTCTTTTCCTTCTGGGGGCTGGAGGGGGAACTGTTACAACTGAGCTAACATGGCAAACAAGCAAGGCAAAAATTATTGATGTCTTTCCCTTCAGTAAATACAGAACCCAGCTGGCAGGAATGTAGAGCAGGAATTTTGATAGGTCATGTGTGGTTAGGGAGGGAGCTGCAGAGAAATCTAGTCTCACAGGATGACGTCATCCTGTGAATTTTTGGATGCCCAAACAGATGATTTTTTTTTCTTGGGTGGTTTTTTTTTTTTTTTTTTCCCTGCTGGAGCCAGTATTTGCTGCTGAAAACAACTGATAGGAAGTGTGGTAGGAATTCTTCAGTCAGCATCCTCCCTATGGAAACCGGCACTCTTCACGTCTGGGAACGAGAACTGGTCACGTCAGTGCTGCCAATTAAAGCAGCTGACATCACTGATGTCCTAAGCTTTGACTGAACTACTGTACCAATTGGTGCCAATAGGAAAATAAAACCGTGCTATTTAAGTCATGTATAACTGTTTATATGGAGAATGTAATTTGTGTGTTTAATTTAGCCTGTGATCCAATGCAGTGATTCTGCTGTGTCAGGGAAAGGCACTTCTGTGAGCTTTGAAAGTTAAAGAAGTGGAAAAACTGGCATTTTCCTCTGTCGTGGGCTGTTGTACAGAGGTTTTCTGTTCTCAGTTGGCAGAGATGAACTTGTTTCAGTGGCAGGGAGTGGGGGGGGAAGCTATTAACACTAATAGCAAAGGTGACCATTATTACCTGCAGAGGAGGAACATGGGTATTTAACTTCTTGTTCTGAAGGACCTGTGCAGCAGAGAGAAACTGAGAGCCTGTACTTTCTTGCAGCTTTATGTACAGATGTGAAGTTCTGTCTTCCATCCCCTTTACTTCAGGTGAGCCTCCATTCTTCTGTCGAACCCAAGTGTGCATTTTGAGTCCAAAGCTAGGTAGAGCAGGGGCAAAAAAAGAAATCCGTTGTAAGAAGGCTTTCATAAATGCCCTCAAACAAGGAATGCCAGGCTGCTGAGCCACCTGTCACAAAATCTACAATGCTGACAGATGCTACTGTCATCTTGGGTGGTTGATAGCCTATGTAGAATAAGAAGGACCTTTTAAATCCATGTGTTAAGGTTATGTTTTTCAGGGGAGGCACCTTGATGTCACACTCTTTAAATATTTGTCACCAGTTCAACCTTTCCGGTTCATCTCACATGGATTCTATATTGCAGTGGACTGGGACTAGCCAGCCAAGTCTGGCTGGCTGCATTTGAGTGACTGAAATAAATCAAGCCAGCTGCATCTGGTCATTGTTGCCTTTTCCATGGCATTCACCTGATCCTTCTTTTGCTGTGTGTGGATCAGCTGATCATGTGAAAGGTCCCATTTTTGTTATGATGGCTGCACACATGTTCAAAAAGAAAGAGGGATATGTGAGTAGGATGAAAAATCCCATCTGAAAGTCTTCATCAAAATGATGGGAAGTACATTTATTATGTTCTGCCAGAATAATTGGTCTGTGTATTTTATTTAATTTTTAAAATTATGTATAACCTTTTGAGCATAGGCAAGTGTGAGGTGTGTGTCTGTGGAGGACAAAGCATTCAGCAAAAAGTTCTGACTAGAGAAAGCTGTTAAAATGCTGTGTGGGCCTCTGCATTTCCAGACTCAAAAAGTAAAGTCTGTGTAGGCCAAGTGGGATCACTGTGAAGCTTAGTGGGAAAAGTGAAACATGGATGAGATGGATGGGCAGGGTGACTTGAATAATCCAGTTCTTTAGCTACTATGTCTCCGATAAATTAAATACTAGGGCTCAAAGTATATGGGAAAATGAAGACATTGGCTACACAAATAGCATTGCCAAAAATAGAACAAAAAAAAAAGTAGTAGTGCTGCATTAGATTCGTGGATCTGAGTTGGGAGATTCTTACAAGTATGGCTTAGAAATCCAGAACCAATTGTTGGGAAGGATGTGTCTCAGAGTCACTGTAGTAGAAGAGCTAAAGCATGTCCTGGGGTCTGGGTGGGAAATACTCTGTGTAGAAATGAAGTTGCTATATGATACTAAATCAGCCTTAGGCTTCACTAGACACTGTGGGACTTTGGATTTTGGGAAATGGTCAGTAACTGTTCTGTAACTGTTCATGGTATCAGATTTTTTCTATGCAGTGCTGTTGAACCATCCATGAGAAAAGTTGCTATAGAAACATAACACATGAATTTAGACAAACTTTCTAAATAAAATCAATAGAAAACCTGAATTTGAGTTCAGACTGGTAGTGTCTTAAAACAGCATGTAAACAGAAGTGACATTTATAATAAAATCTAGTATGCATGTGTTCCTATCTGCAAAGCTGCTTTATCTGAGTCTAAAAAAAGGCCGAGATGGACTCGAAATCCTAAGGGTTGGGGTGGGTTGGTGGTTCTTCTTTTTTTCTTTAATTTGATTGCTGCTGTCTGACCACTGTCCCACTTCAGGAAGTATGTGGCTGCCTATGGGTTACCTGTTTGGCTACTGGTGTGTCAGTACACACACCATCAAAGGCACACAAAGGTGTCAAAGGATCTGATGGATCTAGTGAATCCAAAGATCTCTAGGTAGATGGCTGGGACCAGATGTGCTTGTGCTGACTTTTGGCATCCTGCTGGCTATGGGAGTGTTAGGGCAGTAGTGGTGGGGGAGAGGAGTGAGGGGGAGGTAGGGGACAGCAGCAGCAGCATGGGTGGTGGTGGTGGATGTCAGCAGGAGGGAGAGATGGAGGGACAAGGGCTCCCCACTGGGAGGTCAGGAAACACCAGCCCTGCAAGGATGAGGCGTTCTGCCAATCCTGCTTTGGGATCGGGGCTCCCCTGTCAGACTGCTAACTTGCTCTGAGCACCGAGTAGCATTCAATACTCTGCCTAGGAAAATTTCTGGTGCCATTTTAGCAAAAAGTTGCTGTGCTAATCTGCACTTCTGGTTAAAATTCTAATGACTAGAATTAGTCTGTCTAGAAGAAAGAGACATATGGCAAGCAAATGGCCTTTTTTAATAAGCCTCCCACTCAGCAGTTGGCTGCTCATCCAGTTTGTGTGTGGCACAGTCTTAGAGCAGCATCTTCTTGCCAGATTAAAAAAAAAAAAAATCAAATCCTGCAACTTTTTGGTGAGTTTCCTTTCAGGAAGGGGAGTGGGAAACATCTTAATGTAAGTATTAAAGAAAGACAAAACTTCACTGTAGCTTCCTCAACAATTTTTTACCAAAGCTGTAAGAAAATATTGCAGAACCTGGTTTAGCAAACTGGAAAGCACACAGTTCTTTACCTCTCAGTGGTGGCTGGGTACCATATATACTTTTTTAGAGCATGTGAAATTTTCGATGACAAATAAAATGAAGTAACATAATGTCTGCCTTCTGAAAGTCACAGTAGTCTGAAAGGCTGTAGTAAATGATTGCAGCTGGTCTATAAAATCCTATTAAAATGAATTTCAATAAATACTTGTCAGAAAATACTGCATTTGGTAGTCAGTAGTAGGTCTGGAGGATTGGTGGGACCACTGTTTGTAAACCATGGGTTCCACCAGTATGGGAGCGTAAAATTTATGATGATCAGTCTCTGCTGTTAGTAATGGCTGTGTGACTGATCTAAGAGAAATCCATTGACAAGGTGCAGCTGTGTAAGGATTCAGGCAAGTAAAAACTTATTTATGCCCAACTTCCTCATTCAGCCTTATGACTTCAGATGAACTTGTGGCAAGGTCAGGCTGTCATTCAACATTTAACCTTGACTGGTGAAGAATATTCTGTGTTGTGGCAATGACTTTTAGTATTGGCTCTGACATTAGTCGTTGTTCTCATGTTGGAATTAGCTTGTGTGTAGCAAAGGGAGAATACCTTGTGCTCCATCATCTTGCTGCTAAACCCTTCTGAAGCTCCTCTTGTCCAATAGTGCTGCTTTTCCTTCTTGCTCTGATTTCCAGCACTTTTCCAGGCCACTCAGTGATTGTTCTGAAAGTGTGAAGTACTTTTCCACCCTCCGTGTGCATTTGTGGCTACCCAGCCCTCAGCTGAAAAGTGAGGGCTGCTTGTGCAGTCCTTTATCTCGAGCACTGCCACTACATGGTGGGTTTTTTGGATCCTCCATGGGAAAGAGTCTGGTTATGTACTTCTACAAGAAAAATAGAGATGTGTTTCAGACCTGTTTCAGTAGGATTGCCTGAAAAAAGAATGGGAATTACTGGCGTTCACTGGGGTGGTAGCAGCTGCAATGTGCACCTAACCCTTCACCTGGTGCTATTTACTTTGTCTTTAGTTGCCATGACTAAAATCCTTGTGGCTCTTTCAGAAGAGAAAAGGAAGCTATTAGCAGCACTGACTGTTCATCCGGCTCTTTTGATAACGTATGAACTCGTAATTGCAACTTAAAATAACTTCTCCCAGTCCATCCCTTGCCTGCACAGTTGTTATCTAAGCAGCCTGGAAACAGAGCTGTGCTGCTGGCCTCAGGCGCTGCCAGGTCTGGTGTCTGACAGACTGGTTTCAAATCTGGGGATGAGCTTTTCAGCTGGCCAACGCAGCCTGGGTGTTGGAGGTCTTTTTGCAGACTGTTAATCTTCAGTCTTGCAGGCTTTCTTCCAACTGTGTGTCCAGCAGGGATTCTTAGGGAGCTCTCCCTCCCCAGGCCTTGCCTGGACGCGTGCCAGCTGAGTGCGAATGTACAAACCTTTTTTATGTCACATTGCTGGTGACCAATTATAGCAGCACAATATGGAGAGGGGGAGAGCAGAGGCATTTGACCCTCTGTATTTGCCAAGTTGTATTATCATAGCAAGGTGTGAGTAATAGCCTCTCTCTTTCTCTTTTTATATCTATATATATCTATATATATATATATATAGATATATATGTATATATACACTCTCAATATTAGATCTCACCTGGATTTGATTTCCAAAGTATCTGTATACCTGAAGGCAGACTACTCCCAGATACTTATTCTTTGTATGTAAGCAGTAAAAATCATTCATTGTGAGTGAGTTGAACCTTTCGGGGGGAAAATGTAAATATGTTTTAAGAAAGGTATGCTCTTATAGGCAAATAACTAAAAAAGCAATGCAACAAAATTGCCTACCTAATTTTACCAATTTGGCTGAGCTAAACTGTGTTCTTTGCTGTTGGGATGCTTGTGGGGGATTTAATTTTTTTTTTTAATTTAGGTTTTCCATTGTAAAGCGTAAAGGGTATGTACACTCCTTTAGCGTGATGAATTAAATAGGATCAATGAGGAGCTGGTAGGTCCTGCTGACTGCACAGTAAGTAGCTGACGGTTTCCTATCTGGGAGTAAACTCATAAGGTATCTAGTTTTATTTTCATTGTCTTGAATTCATCTGAAAAAGAAAATTTAAATTTTAAAAAATTTAAAGAAAATTTAATGCAACTCAAAATCAGGCTTCTGCACTTTCCATCTCTGGTTCTCCAAAAAAAAACAGAAGAATTCTTTCATGTGCAGTTTTCAACAATAATATAGTACTTTAATATATTTCAATATTTCATCTGCCTTCAGGTATCTAATGTCACAAATCTTAAGAGCAAAAAATAAAGTTAACTGATCTGTTTGAGGGAGATGGTGAAAGATGTATGTGATGCTGTGAAATTCCTCTATGGCATGTTGCCACAACTTGTATACATCTGAGTGGGTGTGTAAGGAAGCTGGTGTTTCTATTAGAAAGTTTCTGCAAAAGAAATTCAAAGTCCCCACTTTCCATTTTGGAAAAAGCTCTTAAGGGAGTGGGGAAGGAAGGTTAAGTCCTAGAATTAGAAACTTAAGTTTCTTAAGTAACTTAACTTACTTAATTCTTAAGTAAGTATTTAAGAGCTAAGAAAATTTAATTTCTCTTCCCCAAGTTTTGAAAACCAAGCTACTATATGAATGCTTCTGAGAGGATTGCTCTGCCCAAATCACTAGCAGAGTTATCTGCTGCCTTGCTTAACACAAGGCTACTTTTTCAGGGTAAGAACATTTTCAGCTTTAAATGCCTGTTGTGCTCATAAGCTACTCTGATGGATAGGAGCTGTACTACATGTAAACAGAGACCCTCACTTTGGAGGGTCTGTGTCATAGGAGCTGTATGCTTGATTTATGTGAATATTTCTAGTGTTTGCATTGTGTGTGGTGATGGGTATTGATTGTTTTCCATAGTTGTTGATCCGGTCACAGTGATACTCAGATGCATTCATAAAATAAAGTGGAGGAGAAGATAAGCATTTACTGCCTGGGGCCTCCCCTTGAGTGCAAGTAAGCCCTGCTCGTCCAAATCTGAATCAAAAGTTTCAGCTGTTGCATTTTGAAAGGCAGCACTTGAATAATACTTGGTCTTGTTCATAATTTAGTTGGATCAGTTTAAAACATACTCATTTTGTAAAGGCTTAGTTGTTTATAAAGCTCAAAACCTTGTTTGGATGGCTGTTTGGAAAACTAAAATGGGGGACCTGGTTGGTAAGCATTTGCCCAAGGCTTCAGTATCATTGACTTCAAAAGAAATCAACAATAGAAACTATTTGGGCTGGTTTTGGCAGATGAGGCTTTTTGTTTCTTGCTTTCCTCAGTTGGAGGGATAATCTTGGGAATGGAGACTGAATACTTTGACTGGCATTGTTATAAATATTAGCCTCCCTTGCAGGAATTCTCTGTACTAAACAAACAAACAAAACTGTTTTAGAAGTTTGTTCCTACATGTGAGGAACCATTAAAATGAGCACAAACACCCTCTTACCTATGTCCTCAAACAGTTTCTCTGAAATAGATTTAAAAATAACTTTGTGTGTTGTCTTTTTACACTTAGGTTCTACTTGTTCTACAGGCACAAGTCCATGTTGTTGTATGCTACAGCATGTTGTATCATGGCTTCTTAGGCTAGATGAGTTTCACAAGTTAATTATGCTTAAAATTAACAAATGCTATAACTCTGAAATTTGTCTTGAGTGATTTGTTTTGTTGTTCTAGGGCTTAGTAACCCTCATCAGGTAACTCTTCAAAAAGTATTGTCTTCATTTGAAATGCTCATCAAGTTGTTTCCGTTGGTAATTCCTCACTGGAGGAAAATTTCTTTTTTCTCTGCCTTAAGAAGGAAGTGGCTGTAGCAAGTGGATGATGTCAGAACTTTTGGGTAATGTTTGGAGTAAGAGAAAAAGCAAACAGCAGGGAAGGATTCGATGAAACTCTTCATTGGCCTCTCAGGAAAACTTTCATGGATATATGTAACATTTCCTTAATTGAGCCATTGAATTTTTTATTTTTTTTTTTTATCTTTGTCTTTTTTCAAGACAGTGATAAAAATCACAATAATTTCAATGGGAGCAGAGCTGGATTACTAATAAGGGCTCTTGAGAATACCCTATTTCTGAGTATTTGGAAATACTTTTATTCTCTCTCTGGTAGTCTGCTCATACTACAATGGTTCAAAAAGTGAAAAATGTAAGGAAGCAATGTGGGTGGCTTTTGGTTATTTGAACACAGTGCCCTGGATCTATGGGTTCACCTCAGTGAGAGGAGAGGGAAGCTACAGATGGCAAAGCTTCCAAACCTTACTCAGGGACAGCTAAGATTCAAAAGCCTTTTGCCTTAAACATGGAAGCTTGATCCAGTGGCTATAAAAGAACATCCATCTATATACAGAAATAAATGATAGCAATATCAGTTTAATACCCAAGGATGAATGGAGATAATGCAGATAGGAGGGTGCATATATTTGTTTAGCTGATTTCATATGAAATGTAGTTCATATGTAGTGGCAGCAACAACAAAAATGTGATTCCATATTAAATTTACTTTGTTTGTAATAGCAGCAACAGAAGAAATGTGTCCTTACAAACTCGGATGTAAGTACAATTATTAATTTTAAATGCAATGAATTAGTCGCTCCCAACCACACACAGCAATGGATTTATGTGTGTTGTGTCTTGGGAGCACCTTTTAGGTTCCTTACTCTTGACTGCTGTGGCTCAGAAACACTGAGGGGTGAACATTATAAACAGGGTTTCCACTGAAAAGAACAGGTGCAAGATCATATGCAAAGGATTTGTATTATTTAATGTGAGCACCTCTTCCTGAAGGGCTGGACTGCAGACTCTTTGAACCATATCCAATCAAGCATTTGGAAACAGAGGCTTTTGACTGTTGTTTCCTCTCTCTTTCCTTCCAGTGCATACAATTGCATACATTAAAACTAGCTGGTAGAGGTTAATACTGTAGGATAATTTCTGAGTTTGAAAAAGAACAAGAACAAAATAAAACCCCACACATCCAAACTGTAGCAAATCTTTGTTTTTGTGGCCATGTACATTTGTAGGACTTTTAATCATAAATGGAGTGTATACTGTGCAGAAGTCAGTAACACAGTAAATGTAAAACCCCGCAGTACTGTTTTAATGGATGTCTTTCAGTCCAGTGGTAGATATTTTCTTTCTTCCTTTTCTTTATGGGTTATCACTTAGATTTGTAGAGAACTATTAACTTCAGTGTTTGACTATTCCAGAAGGACTGACTAATAGAGATGACAAAATTGTAACTGTGAACAGTTACAGAATAAAGAGTTCAGGCCAACATGGAAATCAGACTTTGAGTGTCGACACAAATATTCTTCTAAATAGTGTAAACAACCAGACAGATTATTCTTAGCAATGATTAACAAACCCACCAGAGATTTGATTGCATCCAGATTATAATGCAACATTTCCCTCTGAGCTGCAAAGTCAGTTATTTTGTCAAAATAGTAGCAATCTAACAACCTCTACTATTTTTTTTCCTGTTATTTTGTGCCTGTGTGTGGTATCACCTTAATGTTCTTGGATACTTAATAGTCCCACAGTAACTACAGCAAAATCAAACTAAACATGTGAAGAACAGCTAAGGGATTGATAAACTCGGGTAGAGATTTAGTAAATTCCCCCAAATGAAAGAAAGCACTTTTTCTGTGCCTGGCAAATTCTTTTACTGGAATCTTTCCCCTTATGTTATCAGACTGATTTAACTGTTTGTTTATTTAATTATTTACTGGGTTTTTTTTTTTCTTCTGCAGATGTACTGGCTCCAGGCATTGGCGACTAACCCGAGTTATATTTGTGGAGTTGATGTTTGTATTGTATTGATTGTGCTATTCCTAAATATAGCAAAGTCACTTTTAGACTGCTCTCTCCCTCTTGTTTTGCAGTTGTTCAGACATACATGTTAATCTGTTAAGCACCACTGTCCTGCAAGTTCAATTACTTAGCATTTAACTTTTGAGTAAAAGCTTTGTGATCTTGAGATCTGTGAAAAGCAGTAGTGGAAAAAATACCTTTATGCTGTACTTGACTATGAGAAATTTGTAATATTTTTGAATAGTTGTTAACTGTAAGAGTAGATTTTGGGCCACTTAAAAAATCCCTGAACATTCCCCTATTTTATTGTGCAGTTAGCAAGACCGACATATTATTTGGCAAAAACCATTATTAATTTCTTAAAAAGTTACCGGTGTATGGTCTTAAGGGTGCTTTGTGTTGGCATAAATCCTTCTCAGGTCCAGAATGGTGGCAGTAGGTTTTCTATGGTTTTTAAGTTCTGTAAACCTTCCAGTAAGAGGCTACTTATTGCTGTAGTTTTGCATGGACAAGACAGAGAGGCTATTCCTGTGGTTCTCTGTGAGATGAACTGCATTCTTGGCTATGAACGTGCTGTTGAAAGTCTTGGTCCGGAGGCATCTCAACGTTTAGGCTCAGCCAGGAGAAAAGAGAACTTCCCAGGTAAAACAGGATGAGACTGAAGTTCCACAGGCTGGACACATAGCAAGAAGGTGTTAAAACCCATATGTAGATAAACAACTCCTCTTAGATGAGACTCTGTATTTTTATTTACCAGATGCTACAGGCTGAGGTGATGGAAAATGAAGGGGAATTCCTGGCTCTGGGCTTCAGTATTTGTGTGGGCTTGTGTAATAGAGACCCAGAATTAAGAATAGTAACTGAACTAGCCTGATCCTGACCAGAGACCAGCTTTGAAAGTACTTGGTCTCTGGCTAGAAAGGAATATTTGTGAGAACAGTTGCAGTTTGGCACCGAGTTGAAATATATTGGTGAACACAGATGCAAAACTAGGAGAGCATCATGTAATTCCAGTATGTCTGCCCAACCACTAACATTTCAGAAGCTGCAGCAGCTTTTGGTTACATAGTGCAGGAATCTGTTCACGTGCCCCAGCTGTGCCTCAGCTCTGGACTTGTCCTCCATCAGCTCTGCAGAGGTGCCCCACTCGCGTGTGGCCTGTGATGTCCAAGTGGGACACTGCTACAGCACAGCAAAGTGGAACACCTGCTACATGCTCCTTGCATGCTATTTCTGTTTGGTAAACAGAATGTAAAGCACTAGAGGAAGTAGTAAAGACAATAATTTATAATCTTTTAAATTCATGATGTAATCAGGACACTTGCAAGGACAGAATTTGTAATCATCTTTCCTGTTTTATTAGTATTATCTTGAATTGCAAAACTCTTCCTATTATCAGATCAGTTTGTGGGTATGTTTATTCTTAGGGGCTGGTACTTCTCTTTCATCCACAAATTGAACTGTTAATGTCTGGTGTATTTACGTTACACCCATTTGCCATTTTTGAGTTCTTGAAAGATTGCCATCTGCAGTTTAACATTCTTCACTGACCATATAGTATTAGAACTTTCTTGAGTCTGATTTATATGACCTTTCAAAGGAACAGCCAGCCTAGTTCAGTTAATTAGAGCATGGTGCTAACAACACTAGGGTTATGGACTTGATTCCTGTATGGGCCATTCACTTAAGAGTTGGACTTGATGATCTGTGTGAGTCTCTTTCAGCTCAGAATATCCTGTGATTTGTGAACCCATATGGTGCATTTCCTCTAAAAATGCTTAATTCCGTAGCTTTTTCTAGTCCTTTCTTTGTCCTGCTGAAGCTAACTGGTAAAAATCCCTTCATAAGTTCTATGTGTTGACTGCTTACACATAAATGTGAATTTCACAAAGCAGTCTGCCGTATGTCTAACATACTGGCTAAGGTTTTAAGCAGGACTGAAATTAAGCTAACAAGGGCTTAAATCATACAGCTAAGGGATATGAATGCAAATTTGCCAAGTGTTGCAGCCCTAATATCTAAATGGTCCTCTAAAAAAAAAAAATTTGCTGCTTTGTTGCCAAGATTTTCTTGGGGAGGATTTTTTGTTTCTGTTTCTTTAACAGAGATGGAAAAGGTGTTTGTTTTTTTTACAAACTGATTTTATTTTTTCCCCTCATCTTGGAAGGTACAAATGTGTACTTCTAACAATTTTTTTTTAAAAATGTAGCATTTAAAAAAAAAATTGTTTGTGCTGCAGAACGTTGTAGGCACCCAGAAAAAATGCTACTCAAACTTCAGAAGCTTCTTACTTGAGCTGAGCTGTGACTGGTCTTAAGCTGTATTTAGTGGATACTTGGAAATGAAAATAATACTTGCACAAGCTGGTCAGAACATGGAGCCATGAAACCATTTTTTTATTCCATGTCTTGCTCTTACATGTTGACACAGTAGCAAGAAATGTGTTTCTAGGTGTTTGTATATGTGTATATGCACACAATAATATCCATGATCAATCACCAGACTACAGCTCATTTTCTTACACCCAATTCTTTTCTGAAGAAAAGTATCTGTATGACATGTTCAATTTCAAACTTGGTTTAACCAGTTAGAGAGCTTGACAGTCCTTTTTGATTTCTCTCTGTAGAGCACCCGTAATACCCGAAGCACCATTCAGATACATAAGCAAATCGTCCTTGTGGTGGGAAACTTTGTTCCTGCTAAAGGCAAGGAACAGAGGAGAGATGAAGAGGATGTGGCAACAGAGTATATACATTCAGGGTATATGCAGGCAAGTCTTTAGAGTTGCATGGATCTGCTTCAAATGGCTGTATAACTTTTTCTCTTTTTTTTTTTTTTCTTTTTTTTTTTTTCTTTTTTTTTTTTTTTTAATCTGGCAACCTTTTCCTCAGCTGAGTGATGCTTCCTGACTCCCTTTCTTGGTAGGGAGCCTGCATGTTCTGCCAGAAAGCAGCTGTCACTTGACACAATCTGTTCTCTGCTCCGGCGTAGGCTGGCTGCTCAAAGGGGAGCTCTGTTGATTCTTACACATTAGGAGATTAGAGAGTGACTTCAACCTCCCTTGGTTATTAGGGCTTAAAGACCAGCTGCAGAGTAAAATATTTGTAGCCTGTTTCACTAGCTGTCCACAGAGAAGTGTGTCAGAGTTACGTGCTGAAGGAGAAAGGAGTGTGCTGTTCTGACATCTATTCTGACATCTACAGATGCTTTAAGAGTATCATGGTAGATGTGGAAAAGGGAAAGCTGGGGGAAGGAAGGTGTATGTATGATCTCACAGAGTTTATGAAGTGGGATTTTTGGTTTTATTTTTTGCAGGGGTTTAATAGGTAAGGTACATGTTTTAAAATTTATATGTATGTATTGTCTACATATATACTCATATGATCATACATATCTAAATACACACATACACATCTGTCTGCCTGTCTGAAACTGTGATAATTGCTACTGCCACCTTGTTTTAGTGCCTGTTAACAATTCAGAGTTGCACGATGCTCTTCCTGAAGGCCAAGCTCTTGTTGCAAACAGAAGAATAATGGGGTAGTAATACCAAGCTTCCTTAACAGCTGTAAGTGAAAGGAAAAAAAAATACTTCTACAAAATAATTAAGCCTGTTTGGAAGGTAATGAGCTCCAGAATCACGTGCCAAGTTGCAAGAAGTTTCTGAGTTACAAGAGACACTTGTATATGAGCTTAATTCTCTAGAATAAGCTTTAATTAATAATTGGTAGTACAGGGAATTTTGCCATCTACTGAGTCATCTGAGAGTCCTGTCTAAAATGTCTCCTCAGGACAACTTTGAAAGAGTCAGTAGTACCCTGCATAAATACCTTTCCTAATGCTCTCTTTCTGTGATTACCTTCCAGAAAGTCTGATATGAAAGTAACGCCTTTGGGGTATATTAATTAAATTTAATTGAAAAGCAGTGTAGTTGAAGGATATGAGAAGAATTGATTATCCTTTGGCATTTTTCGTATTCTTAAATCTGAATGAAAAAGCATTATTTTTTGTGTAATTTTAAGGCATCCTTACACTTGCAGTGTATACAGTCTTAAATTTAGGAAAATTTCTGCTGAAGACATCTTTTTTTTATTCTTAACATTTATACTTCCATGCAAAGACAGTACAATTAAAGCCTATTAAGTGAACTAAAGTGGTTTGAGAAGGTAATGTGAAAAATCAGACTTCAGTGTATATTTGGAGTTCTCCAGTGCTCTTATAGGAAAGCAGATTGTATACAATTTGACCCATTTATTTTACTAGAAAAGCAATTGTAGACAACATGGGAATGACTCCCATCTTGTAAAATGATGAAAAACATTTTAAAGAATGTAAATGTCTCAACAAAAACAAGTTATCTGTTTAAATGCAACCTCATGTTTCAATGACAAACTGTGACATTTCTTCGTTTCTTAAAGTGCTTTTTTTCTCCTTCAGGTTATGAAATTGAGAAATTACGAAATGTCACAATAATTCAGAAAATGCATGTGTTCCACAGACATTGTCCATGACTGCTTCAGCTGTTCAGTGTTGTTAGAGATCATGAGATTGAATCCTTCTTGCCTCTCTCCCACCCCTTCCCTCTCTTCTGTCTGTAAAGACTGTTTTGTTTGTGTAGTTCTTTGGAACAAAATCCACTGACAGCAGTCTGTGCAATAGATTTATTAAGCAAATACAGTAGCTCCTTCTATAGCTTCCTTTCCTGTATTGTGCCTGTGACCCTTGGAGTTTTTCCAAGTTAATGTCAGTCTTGTGCTTCATAGTTGGATACATTAATTATGCTTATGTGGAACTGAGTGTCTTAGAGTTCATTCATTCATTCATTGCTGCTCTTCACAAATCTTGCCAAGTTAACTGGTTCCTAGAGGTGTTTGGTTCCAGCAGAAGGTCTTTAGGTTATGTTCTGTGGGACCACCTGCTAGCTGCTCATCGGTGAACTAGCAGAGCAGTGGTGACACCATGCTGCTTTCTGTTTCCAGCTTTCACCTAACAGTTGAAAGTTAAAAACCAGCACTACCCTGGAGGCTATTTTAGTACAGCAGATTCATGCAGGCTTGTGTAGTTGGAGACAGTCATTGTAACTTTGCTGTAGAGATTGGACCACTTACCTGCTGTTGAAGTTGTTCAGGGTTCTCTTTTTAAAGTTATGTCTTTGACCCATTTGACTTTTTCTTTTTCCTGTAAAGATCCTGATATTTCTATGGCCAGTATACGCTGAATACAAACAACAACATAAGAACTCTTTGCTTTTCACATTTGAATTAAGTATAGTCAATAAAACATTAAAAGCCATTACTGCAGGGGTAACAAACTTGGAAGTCTTCCTCTTCCCTCAAAAGCCTCTTGTGTATGAACTGTGTGTACTCTTAACATAACTTCTCTAAGCCTCTGCGGGAAGATATAAGGCAAGTGGTAGAAAATCAAATGCAAAGCAAAAATTAAGGGTCATACCTCACTGATTAAACATACCCAAAAAAAGTACTTTCTCTTTCAAGTAACGTGATGATCACCATTTGTCGAGCCAAGTAAAAGACATATGTATGGTGCTTCTCACAATGTTCTGCTGTTGTAGGTGTGAGCTACTTGGTGTTGCACAGACCTGGAAATCTTCTGCAAAAGTACATTGGGTACATTTTTACTTAAGTGGTGTATCAAAGTAAGAACCAGAATGAAAACAGAGTGGAAATAGTGGTGGAGCAAGCCTGGCAATACTGAATGATGACATCTTTCATGTGATGGTAGGAACAGGAAGTGCAGCAGAGTAGGAGGACAGAACCCAGCTTTGGTTACTAAATACGGTGATTGCTGTCAGGTCTCTGCTAGTCTAATTCTTCCCTAGTGGATGAGTAGGATGTGCAGGGCTTGCTGCTCTGTAGGTTATGTTATACATAAAAACTGTAGTTCCTTTGCAGGCTGATGTGTGCTTACATCAATGAAAGGAAGCTGGTCTAACTTAGGTGATGAAACTTCTGTTTATGAGGACTCTTGATTGCGTACTGGCTCAGTTATGCCTAGCTGATTGTGATGACACTGTACCTCGTTAAATTGAATTAATTTGCATATTACCTCTGGAGTAATCAAGAATAACTATAACTACGAAGTGCTTGATTTTGTCACATCATTACTCTGGAACATAAACTTTCAATAGTGACAAGAATGGAGAAGAGTAGATTTCCTAGCGCAGTTTTCCTGGAAACTTGATTGGAAATTTTTGCTTACGATGGTATTTGGGGCTAATGGATTTGCCCCATTATTTTAAAAGTAGTAGATGACAAATCAGAGTCTGTACTGGATGTTGACTGCTACCAGTAAAAGAATTATTGGGGGCCTGCCAAAACATTCAGTTATCTGGCTTTTTCCAGGTGTGTTTTTGTTTGTGAATTCTCTTACTTTACTAAATGCTTCCTAAGGGCTTTCCTGGAGATTCAGATGTTGTCTGTAATCTTATAAAGCAGTTTATAAACACATTTAATTAAAATCTATATAAGGACTTAAGGTTTATGGGTAATTACGGCTGTCTTGCAGCAACTTAAAAAACTGCCTGACAGTTTTGCATGGGCAAATAAATGTAAGTAAACTGATGAAAGCATCCAATTGAAGCTTAAAGTCTCTGCTTGTCCTCTTTCTGAATTGAAACTAGAGGCTCATGACCTATATGTGATGCATCAGTTCACATTTAGAGGCTGTAAATCCTGCACAGATGAGCCAAAACTGAGGAATACTTCCCATAGTATTATCTTTTATTTTTTTTTTCTTCCCCCCCGTATTAACAGGAAAACTAGCTTTTGATGGGTGGCCACTCTGTCCTTGGGAGACTTGAGGTGATTTTGACCTTCTGTGATCAGAGCAGAAACTCAGCCCTAGGCCCAGGTCTGAGACTTGGAGATTACTAGTACGTGGCCTAGCTGGAGATGGGGAGGGAGTACAGGATTACAATTTTCCTGGAGTGGCTCTTGCTTGTTATCAGTGGTAGAGACCCTACTTGGAGCTCCAGCTGCCAACCACCTCTTCCAAAGGACACTGCAGGGGGTTGAGAAGCCAGCCTGGCTCTGCAGGGAGTGTGCTGTCTACTTTGGGATGTGAATGGGTTGCTCGGGAGAAGATAGAGGCATAATTTATAATCTGCATGCACAAACCTGAGCTGCTTTTCTGCTGAGACTGTTGGAGAGCTACATCAGAGAATCATAGAAGGCACCTTAGAGATCCTCTAGTTCCAACTCCACTGCCATGGGCAGAGACATCTTCCATTAGACAAGAGGCCCATCCAGTCTAGCCTTTAACACTTCCAGGGATTCTCTGGGCAACCTGTTCCAGTGTCTCACCACCCTCACGGGAACAAATTCTTCCTAAAATCTAATCTAAACCTTCTCTCTTTCGGTTTAAAGCCCTTCCTCCTTATCTGTCACCACACATGCCCTGGTAAAAAGTCCCTCTCCAGCCCTCTTGCAGGCCCCCTTCAGGTGCTGGAAGGCTGCTCTGTGGTCTACCCAGAGTCTTCTCTTCTCCAGGCTGAGCAACCCCAGCTCTCTCAGCCTGTGCTTCAGCCCTCTGATCTCCTCTGAACTTGCTCCAGCATGGTCTTCCTTTGCTACTTGCAGCAAGGCCAGGGCAAAATCCCTCTGCTTCTGTGTCCATAATGAGACAATCAGTGGTAGTTGATTGTGCTGGCAATTTTGGTGGACTACAGAGCTGTTACTGTGATGGTTTGTGATTGATCAGAAACATGAACATAATGGCCATGGGGACTTTGCAGTCCCACATTTCTGTGGATTCTACATCTTGCTGGTGCCAAAATGCCAGCTGATATTTGGGGTATCAGAAAGCAGAAGGCCTTTGGCAAGCAGTCTGAGCAGTTTCTGGCTTTTCCCTGTAAATCAAATAACTGTCAGCTTTTTAAGTAACTGTCTAATCTCTGACTAACTCTTAGTTAAAGTTTTAAAACCTGGATCCCCTGGAATGTCCTATTTCTTTCTCTATGGAAGAAGTGAGGAGGAAGGAAGGGAAAACGCAGGCAGAGAGGGGCAGTACCCGTAGTGTTTGTAGGTATGTTGTCTCACTGTGACAACAAGTTATATAGAGAGGCATAATATTTTTGTTAGACCAGCTGGAATTTCACAAGATACATTTGGAAAAGGCAGACAGACTTTTGGGCACACGGCTCTTAGGGAGGAACAGCTATTTTTGTACTGCATGGGAGGGATGAGACACATTTATTCTTCCTTGGCGGGAAGAATAAATGGAGGATTTGAGTATTGAAGCAGGAGGGCATAACAGTTTGATGTAGAGCAGAAAATGTTCTCAGCCTCTAATTTCATCTTTACAGGGTGAGATTTTACACTTTTCTCTGTGACTAGGCACTGTTATTATTAGCAGATAGCAGTGTGGAAATCACCCAGTTTAGTACTCTGTGGGCACCACATTGTTTTTTATGCACAGGGTGCTTTGGCTTGGAAGGGACTTTAGAAATCCATCCAGTTCCAACCCTCCTGCCTTGGGCAGGGACACTTTCCACTAGACCAGGTTGCTCGAAGCCCAGTCCAGCCTGGATGAAAAGTGGTGCTTTCAGCTGAGACTAGTTCTGATTCTTGGTTCTTCAGCATCTGAGAAATTTGCATTATGTGGGAAGGTGCAAGTGAGGAGAGGATGCCTTCTTGTTACACAGGGAGACGAAAAATAGTTGTGTTGGAGATCTTCACACAAGTAGCCAGCAGTGCTTACCTTAACATGAGTCATCTCCACTTCAACACCTGGTCTAGCTGTGTGGAAATACAGACTTCTTGTGTTGCAGGAGAATTGCTGATGACTGCCTGGTTTTTAAGGCATGAAAGAGAGATGCTGCCTGTACTTCCAAATCTAAGAAATTAACCATGATAAAGGATGTTGTAGTAGAAAAATCCAGTGAAGACTTTTTAGAAATAATAATTTCTTGGTTTATACAGTTCAAATAGATTTTTTTAAATGAAAGAATTGTAATAATGTTTTAAAAAGCAAACAAAAAAGCCAATAATGTATCTCTGTGCTGTAATGTCACTAACTGCCTGTGCCTTCCTATCCTCTAGTGTCAACCAGCTCTCCTTCAGAAGACTGAAGATGGTTGCTTACTGTGTAGTTTTACACTTACTTGATTGAGAATGGATTGAAGGGGATTTCTGTAAGTCCTCCTCAAAAGCATTCGTGTACCAGCTACCAATATAAGAAGGGTTCAGAGAGTGAGCTGGGTGAATGTTTTATACTGTGTGTGTTCACCATCTGTGATTAATCTGGATTAAAGAGGTCACACATGCAAGATTTTAATCTAGGCACTTTAACATGTGAAAAAACCCTACTGGTGTTTTCTAACAGGACAGAACTCAGAGTGATTTTAAGAAAATTTTGATTCTCTAAATAACATCCTAGCACCATTTTACTTCGCACCCTAAATATTAGAATCACTATAAACATTGTGTGGGAGGCATATAACAGAAGATAAGTGTGTTAAGATGTCTTACATGCATATAGAGTGCTAGACTTTTTTTGTTAGTCTTTGTTGGGAGTATTTGGCTAAGTAGTATTTAAGCAAACAGCATTCTTAGAAGTCAGATGAGCCAAGGAATTCTAAAAGACTCTTGTTGTTGATGGTTAGGGAGCAGAGGGATCTAATCACTTGATTTGAAAGAATATTCACTGGACATCTAGAAATATTTCTAGAACTCAGAACACTTTCCTATGCTGTTTCCAGACAAGACTGTTGTGGAAATTTATATAGTGTTTATCTTGGTAAAAATAACACCACTTCCATAAAAGACTTTGAAATGTTGGCTGTGGTTAAGTCAGTTTCACCCTACAGCTGGAAAGGAGCTCACATCAGGAAATCTGGTAAAGTTTTTAATAGAAAACTGTTTAGTAAAATGTGAAAAATAAAGCTGTAAAAAAGGCTGAACTGTGTTCATTGACAGAAAATGCAATTGATGTCTGTTGGTCTCATGTAAGTCAGTAGCTTCTTTCATTATAAATGACTGTGGTTTTAATAATATTTACTACAGTTTAAAAGTACTTCCCTTTCCTGTCAGATTTGAGTGTTGCACAATGCTGTATTTGGACATATTCAATAAAATCTGCCTTGATTAGCAATTCAGAAATGAGCCAGGCAGAACTGTTGCTTAAATGATGTTCCCTTCTAGAGCCAGGAGAACTTGCACTGTGTAGCTGCTAATGCTTGAAAGCAGCTTTGAAATTCAAGTTGTTTTAATGATGGCCTCTGAACTCCGTGTACAAAGGACAGGAGGTGGCTCACTTAAACTCCTTCATGCTACTCTAGTTTAAAACAGTTGAAAGAAAAATCCAGGGATTTTTATTTCTTTCTGGAAAGAAGGATATTGCTAGGCCTGTAGCAGCTTCTAGAACTTGTATGGGTATATGAGGCAAGGAAAATATTAATCATTACTTGGGAGGCACCATGGAGATGTCACATTTTGTAGCTCTTAATTTTATGGCTCATTTCTGCCTTTTATGGTATTAGTTCAGCAGTTATTTCTGTAAATTCTTACGTATTCTTAATGCTTCTTGTGACTACTTTCCTTAGGAGGGGAAAAAAAATAGAACGTTTGCCTGACACATTTCAGAAGGAGAAACACATTTCAACAGAAGCTTCTTTGGGGTTTTGTTTGTTTCTTGGACTAATCAACCTTGAGGCATTCGAAGCCCATGTCAGAACTTTAGGAAGATCTTAACACCACCTTACTAGGTGATGAACAAAGATACAAATTCAATTGCTTCAAGCAGCAGATTGTCTGTCACTGTCTGTCTGTCCAACAGCATATAGAAAAAAATAGAGGAGTATTTTTATCAAAATGAAGGCTTTTACAACTCCTTCATAGTGTTTTTTCATCTCTTCCATTATGAACTGTTGAGACTTAAGACACACATATGTGTATCTCCTACCCAATGCTTCATGTATTTAAAATACTTCTTTTGACTCTTCCTCAACTCTCTGTCCATTTCACTGCTCTTGCACACCAGCATCCCTTTTGGAAAATTATAGTGATGTTTAATACAAACATAATATATTCTGTGAAGTAGTAATGCAGTACAGTTTGCAGTGTATGTTATTTACACGTTTCTAAAACATGGAGAGTGTATCTGAAATGACAACAGTTGTTACATGTAAGGAACACAAGTCAGGAATGTTTTAGAGAGCTGTAGCCTGAGTGCTCCCTTGCTGGGTTTGTATAGTCTAAGTAAGACAGAAACCTCTGTGTGCTACTGAACATTTTGCTTGTTTACCTCAGTGATCATTGCTGGTGCCTCTTTTTTCTAGTTGTGGGTCAGTTCCCAAGATGTTCTACCTCACTGAAGCGCTAAAGAGGGAAGATAAAGAAAGTGTTTCTTATGCTGTTCTGTGTGACACAAGTTGTTTTTTTAAAAAAAACACTGTATTTGCCATCAGTAGCTCTTTTACCCTATTCTTTCTTAGTTGCTCATTTTAATGATAGATTTTCTTTCTCCTGAAGAAATAGCAGATATTGTCCATGTGGACTTGGTATGCTGGAGGGTGGTTGGTGGCAATCAAAATTAAATGCCCTTTCACCAATACAGACAATTGAGATTCAAGCAAGAAGTGTTTGTGGTCTGCATCTACTGCTCTGCTCTGTTTTTTAAATTATTATTTATTAAGAAAGTGGTCTTTTGATATGTCTGAAAATCAACCATCCAAGCTCCTGATTGTTCCAGTTTTAGAATTCTTGACAGCTGAAATGGAATCCACTTTAGAACAAGAGCATGAATAAAGGTTAAAGGCAGGCATCAAGCACATTGCTGGCAACAGACATCAAAGATTTTATTTTCAGCTGGATATTTAGGGATGGAAAACAAATTTAGTAATAGTTTACTTCTGTTTATAAATCTGAACATGAGTCAACTGTGTCATGCTGTTGCCTCAAGGAAAGAGGAGGGGTGAAGTGTCTGAGATGGAGCTTAGTCTGTAGGATGATACGGTTCTGCTCTCTCAGCTGTTGGTAAGGCAGGAGCTGAGCAGCATGTTCACTTCTGACACCAAATATCAAGAAAAGTGCAGGCAACTGGAAATCCAGATGACAGCAGCAAGAATAATCAAGGGCTAGAAGACACAGCCTCTGAAGGGAAGAGTCCTAGCAAGGGAGATTAAAATGAGTTATTCCAAGTAACCCAAAAAAACTTCTCTGCATGTGAAGATGCTACACATTGGCTTAAAGTGCCTTGACAGTTTGAGACATCTCCTATGTTAGAAGCTTTAAAAACAGGTCAGATATTTGCCAGAATTGTTTTAGAGATAACAAATTCTGCATTGGAAGTGAGAGAAGGGAAGGAAGAGAGAACTTTTGGACAGCTGCTCTTGTTTCCTGTGATTTAAGAACTGAGCTATTATAAAGCTCTATCCATACCCAGTCTTTCTCAAATGTGTGTGTGTTTTTTAGAGTTTCTATTAACAAATTGTTTGGGAAACAAAAGATCAGGCACAGGTAGAAAATTAATTTAGGTTAAATATTATTCCATATTAAAACAGTATTTATTTCATTATAGACAGATACAAAAATTATATATGTAGGAACCAAGGCATGTAAGTTACATTTACAGGATCAAGAAACACTATTTTAAGAGGTATAATTTCTGAAAAAGTCTTGATTATCCACTGTGAGATTTTTAATCTGATTTCTGTGGTAAATGGGCCTCATGGTAGCCAATGGGTTGAGAAAACACAGGCATAAACTCTCTCTTTGGGACTGATGTGGCTGCAGCCAGAATATTTATGTCCAGTTTTCACAGTGGAGCAGATACTAGGGGGAAAGCAGGATTCCTAGAAGAGGCATGTTAACATGATGGGCTGGACAATAATATCAGTTGTGAACTCTGGGGGCATAGAAGGAAAGTTTTATTCAGCTGTAGTCTTGAAAAGCTTTCCCTTATCGAAGCAGTGAAATTAAGCCGTGTAATGTTAAAGCTAGAAGAGCCTGCCAGGCCAAGTCACATCAGAACTGGAATCGAAAGTAAACAAAATGGTAGCAATCAGCATGAGGACAAAAACATTAATTTGAGGGTAAAACTTCCTTCCCTGGAAATATTTCAGTCAAGATTGATGGGGGAATTTTTTTCTTCCCTTTTGGAAAAAGCAAAAACCCATAAGCCTTAACTCAAAATAAATAATTCACTGCAATCCTCTGGCTTGTTCTATCAAAGAGATAAAGACTTAGATGATTACATTGGCTCCTTCTGGCTTCGTAATTTATTTTGCAAAATGAGGGAGAGGGGGAGGATTAAATGGGAGATTAGCAGCTCTGGTAGGAGTGGAAGGAGGGTTTTCCCATGACTAGCATTCTGTAGTCCCTCTCTGAAAGTGGTGTTTTCAGTCTTTCTGCCTGTTCTTTTTAGGTCATTAGTATTTCTACCAATATTCATATCAGAGAAGTATATTTTAGCTTTTATTCTTATAGCAGGGAGGACACTGTTCATTTACTATCAAGGGAATTCAGCTCAATTCTTGATTTTAATTGTTTTTTTTTCAGTAATTGTTTCATTTTTTATTTTGTTGGACACCATAGTTTCTGGAGTCACGTAATAACTGGTGCAAGCTTCCTTTGTATTAAATAAACTACTATAGAAATATGTCCTGAAAACTGTAAAATCTGACAAAAAGGCAAAACCAAGTAGTTGGTGGTGGGTATATTGTACATATTAAATATATAATGAATTTTTTTGGCGGGGCAGAAGAGGCTTGGTTTATATTTCCGGTATTTAACCATTTTTAGATAAAACTATGAAACTATACATACTTCATGTTGAGGGAAGTGGCAGTAACATACTATATAAAGGGAATGTCAAAGAAGGAAGGTTGCTAACTTCTAAATGGTCTTACTGATAAGCTTATTTAGCTGTGAAGAGCTCTCTGCAAATTTTAGTGTCTATCTAGAATTAGTAATCAATAGGAAAATGTCATTGGGATAGCTGGGAGCTGTAGCATGTGATGTTATGAGAAAAGCTGGAGGAAGTCAGGCTTGTTCAGCCTGGAGAAGAGAAGCATGGGGCATGACAGTGTCCACCAGACACAGGGAGTTTTGAGAGAAGACAAGTGAAACACTTAGAGATGCACAATGAAAGAGCTATGCATGCCATGTCCAACAGGGAAACTTACACTTGGGTGTAAGGAAAAGCTTTGTCACCATCACTGTGGCTGATGGAACTGGGTGTTGTGCTCCACCTTTCAAGTTAGTCATGCTTTGAGCAGTTCATGACCTGCAGAGGAACCTGCCTGATTAAGGACATTCCAGGTTTTGTCTTGTAAGAACAGGCATCCCTCCCCTTTATTTCCTGGTTATTACTAAATGCTGAGTCTGTAGTACTGAAATCTTACTTTAAAATGGACAGTTTTATTCTGGTGTTTGTCTTGTTTTATGAGTTGCTCTTAAGACTTGGACAGCAAGAGGAGGAGAGGAATGACCCTGTCTTTACCACCTGCAGTACACTGGTGACATTTGTTTCTGTGGGAAAGGAATTCTGATGGTGTACCACAAGGTGTAGTGGTAAGGGTTATAGCCATCTAGTTTCTCATGTTTCCCAACCTTCTGAATTACTGCCTGAAATCTGGAGCTGATGTTGAGATTTGCTGTTTTCTCCCTTTCTGCTAGGAGCTGGGGATGTGTGTAGGCGGCTTTTTGTCCCACTCCCTTTTCTTCTCGTATCTCTCCAAAATACTTCCTAAAGTTTACAAATGCTGCCAGGAGAAATTTTGGCATGTGCACACCATTTAACTGTTCACTTATTCCTAATTGATGAGAATACACCTTTGAAATGATGAAGAACGTTTTGCTTTGGAGTTGGTTGTAAGGTTTATTTTGTATCTAATTTGTGACTAAGTGGCTATAGCATTTATTTTAATATAAGATATCTCCATGTTTTTTGGGTTTTTTTTTAGTTTTGTTGATTTAAAGGAATTTTTCTGCTTAGCTGTTAGTGTTTTCTGGACACTTCTGTTAATGTTTGAGCCTAGTAAGGGCAGGTCTTGAGTTCATAGCTGAAGTTCACTTAACAGATGGCCTTCCTTGGCTAACTTACTTGTTCTCCTCCCCCTCTCTCCCCTTCTCTGGAGAGAGAAGGTCTCTCTGCTCATGGCTGTGAACTTGTGAAAACTGGATTCTACTGCTTTAAGCCCTTATGCATACAAGCCGGGAATACTCATGTTCATCTGAGTAGCTGTGCTGATGTACAGTTTTCTTTATTTTTCGACCACTTTGTTTTCCTGCTTCCACCCACAAAATGTTCCCCACCCTTCCAGGTTGCCTCTTTGGCTACTCAAACATCCAGTTTTTCACAAAGCGACTGGGTGGTTTTCACAAAGCAGAAACTAAGCTCTGTATTTTAAGATTTAGGGATTTTTAGGAATAAACAGCCTTTTGCCTATTTTTTATATCGCCTCCTATATGCTCAAACTTTCTTGCCATCAGATGTAATGACCCCGATATCCTTGAGCCTCACTGTTTCCTATTTTATATGTGTGGGTCCAGATTTCCCTCTTAACTGGGGCATAAGTTAGTTCCTTGGAAACTCTTCTTTGTGTTCTGGTGGGTTGGGGCTTCAGGCAGAGATGGAAGGAGAGGGCTTAGCAGTTCTCTGGGATCAATGCCAAATAGCTTCCTCTGAATCCTCACCTCAACTCTCTTTTCCCCTCATTTCTTGGAATAGAATAGCTTCCCTCTGCTAAACACGGTAGAGTTTTCTTTTTGTAGCTGAAAGACCATGATTTCTAAGCTTCATAATTTTATAATTTTATGTGAATTTAGTTTCTTGGTAGTTATAACCATTAATATCATAGATCTTTCCTTTTCTTTTTCCTTTTCCATCTTCTACAATTTCTTTGTTGCAGTGCTGATAATGACACTTGCCAAGAGTTGCTAATAAAAGATAAAATTAAATACCTCTCAGTGCAGAATTTTGTACAAGAATGTCTCGTAGCTCAGTGTAGGTATCCTTAAAAGGTAGGTTAGTCATACATTCTCCTCAGGGGCAAGTGCATGAAGTGCCAGTACTGTGTTTGGGAGCATTTGGGTTCAGAGACCTGAAGCTGACAAGAATGACTTTAAGATGACAAATGAGTAAATGAAGCCTTAGTATTCTGGAGGAGTTCACAGGACGTTCTTGCTTTAGCATGCTGGAACAATGCTGCTCTCTGTCACACCTGCTTTGCACACCAACGTCCAGCTTTGCACCAAATGGCAAAAATTTGACATCCTGAACTTCCTTACTGAGCAATAAATTCCATCCTGTTTAATGAAGTACGAACAGAGGTCTCCTGCTGATCGTGTTTGGTTGGGTTTTTTCTTGAAATTAATGATGTCTCTCTGTTTATTTTACAATACTTGAGAGCAATATTGTTTTCGTGAGCCAGCTATTTTATCCTTTACCAGCCTGAAGTGCTCTGAACTAATAATATAATAGTAACCAAACCATTACAAAAAGTGCTATACCAAAACAGATTCAAATGCAGCTTTACCCAGGAAAGCCATGAAGACACATTTATTTTTTGTTTTTCATGTGGAAACAAATGTTCTGTTCTCATACCATGGGAAACTGGAATAGATTCAGGTCAGGCAATGTGTATGGATTCCTTGAGACTCCTTGTCAGTTTTAACTACAGTCATTTCCCTCTCCAGCCCACTCCTTTCATTTCTAACTATAAGAATGGGAATTCCTTCATCTTTTGGGAATTGTGCCTGCATGTCTCTATGCCTTTATGGATAAAATTCTGTTGAACTTTATCTACATGGAACAGATTTAGCGTGTGAATTGTGTTCTCGGGTGCTGCAATATAAAAATTCAGCATTCACCAAAGATGGCTTTTAGTGGTAAGCTTTTTTTTCTGGTTTATTGTGGGCATTTTTACACTTTCTTCTTTCAGTATTAAAAAAATTGTTATGGGAAGTATTAATCTGGATGAGTCATGGTAGATCAGCAAAGGTTCTTTGGCTGTGATCTAAAATGTCACTGATAAAGCCTAAAACCTTTTCCTTACATAAATGAAGGTATCCACTAGTCTGCAGTGATGCCACTTAAACATGTGGAAGCAGACATGTAATGCCTTTCCTCACTGATCTTCACCAAACATCTGATTGGAAATCTGCTCAGGACAATTGCAATTGTCTCTTTCCTTTGGAAAGTTGAGAAATACCTATAGGGAGCATCTGTATGAACTACCAGGTGTGAAAAATATTCCATAAAAGTTTGTACTAGCCCTTAAGCTGGGATGTGACATTACACCCAAAAGAGGCTCAAATCAGTTATTTGCTTTATTCATTTCAAAGTTGTTCTCCTCTCGCCTGTGTACGGTTTGAGGGTTCAAGTGGCAGCGTTAGGGGTTGAGAAGGCTGTATTGTACTGAACAAAATGAGGGCTGTTCTCCAAAACCCTGTTCCCTGCTACACAGGGTCCATCTATACTGCAGGAAAAAAGAATAAGTAACAACAGATTAGTTGTGCAGGGAACCACACAAAACACATTGCATGGGTGGAAGATTCAGGCCTCTTCTGAACACTGAATTCATCTGCTGCTGAAAAGGTCTCCCCTCCCCCAAGCTTCTGTGAACCAACACCTTATTCTTTTCTTTTATAATGTCTGTTACAGAACCTTCATGTGCTGGAGGTTGTTGGATATTTTTCTCATTATAATTTATGTTCTGAATAGTTACCAGGTCACCAAACTGGCTAAATACAAAGAAGGAGGGTTTAGCTGAGTCTGAGCCAACCATTTACAAATAAATCTCTTGGGATCTCTAAACACTGGTGAATCTCAACATCACTTTGATTTGAAGGCAGATTAAGGATTACAAATATTTTGTAAATCTATTTTAACTTTAGTGCCATTACATGAAGGTGAAGGATTCAGTGCTACTTTTTCACCCTTTCTTACTTCTAGCAGCATACTGGAATGATTTATTTGGATAGGCTGAAAAATGTTAAGTGTTTATATTCTGTACCCAGTGCATGAAACAGTGGTCGGTGGTGTGGCCAGGAATGCATTGGTACAGAACTCAGGAAATTTTAGTATCACAAAATGGGGGAGCCATATAAAAAAGGGGTTTGCTTGATAAACTCCTTTTTCACATGAACTGGGTGTGGATGAATAGTGATGAACTTTTTCAACTTCCATGGCTCTTTGTCTTAAGTCTGGATACTTGTGCCTGATTCCCACTGAGGAGAGTGGTCTCTGTGGGCAACTCCTTGACACATCACTCCTGGCTTGCTCTTGTGTCTGGTGGGGAAACATCTCCTTCTATACTTTTCCATCATCCTCTTAGATACAGGGATTTCAAGTAACAATAGAAATCACCAGGTGAGTTTATGTAGGAAGAACTAAGTGTTTGGATATAAGGTAATGGACCTGCCTTCTCCTACCATAAATGTGATTTGCCTTTTCCAAACTTTCAGGAGCCTGTTCTGACAGTGTGAAACTGCAGGAATTCTGAGAAATTCTGTCACAGAAAAGCCCTGTCCACAGAGCTGCACGATCAGCATCTTTTAGTTCCCCAGTGTATTACACCTTTTTCCCCATTCCTCCCTTTGTCATCTGCACCAGTTGTTTGAACCATTTTGCTCTGCCATGTAAATTCAATTCAGTCATAAAGCAGAGTCAGGAGGGAGTGGGAGAAGGCATGATGATTCCCATTTATCTGAAGCCTTCATGGTTTGATGCTTTATAAATTTTATAAATAAAATTCTGAGATGATACGTAAATGTTAATGAGCCTTAGCTGGGCTAAAGGCATTGATATTTGCCTGCAAAAGCCATCTGAATATCTGTCAGCACAATGTTTATTCTTCCTATTATTCTTTCAACCTGCTGTAAACAATTTCAATGGCTTCTGGATTTCCCCTTGATATACAAATGAATCTTCAGTGCTGATCCTCCCTTTGACTCTCTGTATCAGTTCTGATGCCAAGAGGAAACAAAACTCCCTTCTGTGTAATCCTGAGCTGTGTGCTCCTGTGGGACTAGTCCTGACAGGGAAGGGAAGGCAGCCCCAACCCTTTCTCTGCCACCAGCCTTCAGGAGAGTTAAGCCAGAGGAGTTCAGAAAGTCAAGGTGAAGACCTGATCCTTGAAACCTGTCTCCAAGGCATCACCTCTGGCACCCCAGGCAAGGAGAAAAAACAGAGCAGAAGGTGAATTGCAGCTTGCCCCTTCCACAGATTTGTATAAAGTCTTTGAACCCTTGCCCTAAGGGGAGCCAGGGTGCCCCTGCAAGGCAGGGGGTTTCTAACAATGTGCCCCTTGTGCTGGCTGGCTTCTCCAAAATGCTGCAGCATCTTGGATTATCTTGTTAATTGCTTCGTCAGAAGGAACCCCCTTCTGGTGTAAGAGTGATTTCCTACTCTTCTTGCTGGATGGAAGCTGAAATAAAGCAGTTTAATCTTTAGAAAACTGTCAATCCTGAAAGAGTTGGGCTATTATTTTAAGTAATGTAATGAGCAAACGCTGCTTGGAAATCATTAAAAGAACATATTCACAGCTCCAGACCCTGCTGTCCAATGTGTATTGATGAAACTTTTCCTGAACCAGGAGGATGCAAGTTAATTTTTTTCTGCTATGGCAGGGGTAAAATATTTTGCTGCTGCTGCATTGTGTTTCCATCACAGGAAATTTATAGTCAAATACAGGCTATTAGTGTAAGTGTGGGTGAATGGTGTGAGTGAACATTCATAATGATTTCTTCATAGAGGTTTGAAATTAGAGATGGCAGAATTAATTTTTAGCTAAACTGTTTTTTTCATAGGGGTGCTGAACTGTTCACAATTTTGTAGCATGCTGAGTTCAGTCTGAAAGTAGGCTTGTGTTTTGGTTTTGTTGTTTTGGTTTTTTTTCTTAATTGAAGAGCTTCTCAGATCTACAATGGAAATAGAAAATAGTTCCCTACAATAACTAGTGATTTAAAACTTTTGCAAATAATATATAAGATATGTATACTCCTGCATTTCCTATCCTGCTGGATGTGGAGCAGTGACTTGAAATTTGCTTTCCATGTTCACAGTTCCTTGACCATAAGGATGTATAATCAGCTTCCCTGCCCCAAGGATTGTATTTGGAGCAGTTTTTTTTTTTTGTTTTTTTTTTTTTATTCTTCTGACATTTTTTACTGTGGCAGAAAGATTGAAGATTGTACCAGGGATGTAATAAATTCAAGTTGATTGCTCAAATGAAACAGAAGAGGGGTAGATTGAACTCCAGCTGCGCACCAAGATGTAGGGTTTTCTAAGCCTAGTTGGTGGCACTGAGTGCATGCAGGCATTCCATGCAGGCTTCAAAGCACTGGGAAAGTATCTCAGAATCATACTGTTGCAGAAAAAAAATGAAACAACTCTAAAACTGCAGATCAGTATGAGGGCCAGAAAAGTTTAGCCAAGTTTCTGAATACAGAATTCGTCTGTACACTTAGTGAAATTAAATGTTCAGAGGAGCTTCAAGATCCTTTGGAAGGGAGCTGCTGAAAAACATGGCAGGCAAATTTCTAGCATAAGGTAAAATACAGATGGAATATGCAGGCTTGTGTTCTATCAGAAAAGCACTTTTTTTTGGGGGGGTGTTGCGACTTTGTAAAATAATACCTACAGCAACTGTTTTTTGGAGTTAAATCACCACCTCCCTGGTTCTCCTTTGTATAGATGTTCAGCTGACAGGAGGTGGAGCACTGAGTATTTCTGGATCCTCACAATGGGCAGGTTTCTAAAGCTCAGCATGCTTTGTGTTGCTCAGTGACAGCAGGGGACAGGTGATGAAGGTGACAGATGAGCTGATCCAGCAGAAGCACTGTGTCATTTCTTTGTACATCGCACATGTGCAGTCTTTCTGCAAGGTTTTCTCAAGGAGACAGCCAAAACCAGTGAGAGAGCACTACAGTGTGGGAGAAATTGTTTAATAATGGCTGAGACCCTAATTAGCTGTAGTTCTAGAGGAAGAAAATGAAGACAATTTAGGATATATTTTTTGATGGAAAAAAAATCTGAGTATTCTTGCATTTCCCTATTGCCTTCACCTGTGAAGAAAGAAATATTGTATTCTAAGATCTTTAGTATTTAGAGATTGAACTCTCAGCTATAAGACTAAATAAGATGACGCAACACTTGCTCTTTTTCACTCACTTCTTTCCATCAATGCTTCTTGAGTCTGACCATGCAGGTGGAATCAGATTTCATAAGGGAAATGAAAATCTCATTTTCAGACAGATGTTGGATATCAAAACGAGACACATGTTAGAAAGCTTGATCTGATGAGCTATGCATATGGTTTAATTTTTTTCAGTAGAAAATGTAATTAAATTGTCTGGTGTTCCTGGATTAGCCCATAGCATGAATAGCGCTTCATGCTGTAATCTTGCATGAAGATCTTAAGTGTGTGGATTTGATATTTCTGGTATACATAAGCTTTTTTTTTTGTTGTGAAGGATTGGTATCTGGCTCAATTTATTTACTAATTAACTAATTAACTTTTTTCACTGATTGTCAGGCTTGGTGTGCTATGTGCTCAGAGATAAACTTATCCTCTGTTGTTACTCTGGGTAGAATGCTTTTAAACTTTGATTTCTCTAAATATTAATACTAGCTGTGAAGCTAAAATCATTTTGTGAAGCATAGATTACTTTACTGTACGTTTTCGTAAGTTTACTATGAAATTTGGGTCATACTGATTCCTGCGTATGCCACTTCCTAGAGGAGAATCACAGAAGATAATTTCAAACATACTCTTTTGCTTGTTTTTCCTTTTCTTCAAAGGGAAATAATTGTGGATGAGGGAGAAGGGGAGCAGAGAGGCATTGGCGGACACGATGTTTGTCAGGGAAAAGGTAAATAAAATACAAAGCGCCATGCTAAGCCTTCAGCTCTGCTTAAAGATGCGTGCAGGCTTTGCAGATCAGCTGCCCTTAAGGCCTGAAACTTTCTCTAGAAACCCTGGAAGTGAAGCACGTAGGGTGTGCCCACATACCCCCATGGATCTGTAAGAACATCAGCATCCCTGTTCAGCAGCAGCAGGGACAGAGCAGCAGCCTGACAAGTGATGGCAACCAAGGTCTGTGTTCTGGGAGTCACTGGAAGGGGGGCATCCTGTGCTGCTGAGGGTGGAACGTGGTGCTTAGCCACATGGTGATTTAGCCATGTCCCCCTTACTGCTGTCAGACGTGCTGGCCCAGGGGAGCAGGAGTGTGTGATGTGACACTTGTGTGCCTTCGTCCTGTTTGGATGTACCACTTGTCTTCTCCACTGTGGAGAATGAAAATAGCCACCTTTTTCCCATAGTGCAGATGTTTGTCACTTCGTGGTGTAAGGCTTATTTAATGTGGATCAGATGGAAAGTGTGCTGAGTGGTTTTCTGACTCTTGTCCAAGGAAAACCTTGGGTCAGCTGGCATATATATAGCTTTCTGAGGGCTGGCTCAGCTGAGTCTTGCTAGAGCTGGCAAATGAGCTGCCTGTTCAGCCATGAGGAGCCTGCAGCAGGCAGGGGTGCATCCCTGGGGCATGGCATGGTGCAGGGTAATATGCAGGTAAGACATCAAGTAACTGCTGTATGTATTTAGAATCTCAGCCCCCTGGGAAATTCTAACTTGAAGAGTGGCTGGGGAGGCCAAAATAATACATGCTCAAAGCATGGAGAGTGACTGCAGTGAGGAAAAGTGAATTGCCAGCTTTGATATCCCTCAATCAGTAAGTGCCCAGCAGACAAAAATTGTAAACCAGGTTGTATCTGGCTATTCTGAGGTAGTCACAGTCTTCTAACTAAATGTGCTTTCTACTCATTTATGTAGGCAGGCGCTGAAGCTTCTTTCTGTGAACGCTGCACCCACTTCTGGCCAAGCTGAGACCCTTTCGGTGGCATGGTTTTGGTGGCAGGGACACTGTCCCCTCAACGCAGCTTGGCATGGTAGGAGGAGGTGGCAGAAGAGGTAAAATAAGTGTTGGTCTGCTTCCTTGGAGCAGGTGACCCTTCACCAAGTGACCTTCTTCAGCACAGTGATGACTGCCACTGTGTGTCTGTCAAGGCCTTGTGTGCTGTTGGGTTTTGTTTTGCTGGCTATGCAGGAGTGCAGTTGAAAAAAAGGAAGGACTGGGCTTTTTTGAGGAAAAATGTGCTTCAAAAGAGCATAATTGGTCATTCCAAAGGCAGGAGTTTTAAAGCGTGTTTGCCTTTCTGTTTCCTATGTTCAGAAATCTCAACTGAAATAGTCATTTTCCTGAAAGGAATATTAAGCTGTCAGGAAAACTTTGTAACAACTCTAGCAGACTGATCTTATGATGGGTTCTGGTTTTGAGTTACTTTTAGCATGGGATGTCCCAGTTTTTCTGGTCTCCCGGCACCATCTGCCTCCCTTCCTAAATACCTACCATAACCAATTCTCATTGTCTGAAACCCTAATACCCTTTTTTCCCATCCATGGCATCTTTACAACTCTAAATCTATGTGCTGAGGCAAACTACCCAGTATTGATTTAGCTTCATTATTCAAGGAATAACGGTTTTTTTAAATGAAAGTTTTAATATTTTTCCTTATCTCAGAGGCAGATTTAAGATCACCTTGTTTTACAGCCAAAGTCCTTTTGCAGAAATTTAAAGTACAGAGTTTCCCTGGAATACTTGCAGCTGCTAATGTTATCTTTTGTACTTAGAAATCAGTACGTAATAATATATCTCATGATAATCTAGCAGCTGGGGAAGTCCATGTGCACTCAAAGACAAACAGGCGGCCAGCCACTCTGATAATTACCACTTCACAGCCCTTTCAGTGAAAGGCTACAAAGTGGGATTGGTGCAAAAATGCCTTTCAGCGGGAGATGCCCAGTATTAGTGAGAAGTTTTCACTAGAAACACATAGAGGAAAAATATTCACTAGCGCAACTCTTTAACTCATGAATTATCATTTAGATGAAGGAAACAAAATCCCGTAAGTGGTGGTCTGAAAACATTTTTGGAATTAAACCACCCCATGTGTAGTCTGTAGCATTTTTTTCTGTCAAGCTGTTTTAGACTAGGCTGGCAGCTTGTAGTAACGGGTTCCATTTGGCTCTCAGCAAGCTGGCAGGCATCTTACAAGAGGGAAAAATTGGCTGGGCATTCTGTTTCTTTATACCTTTTGGATTCAGCTATGGTAAGCTGAACTGCCAGAGAGAGGTTTAGATGGTACCCTCCTTATTTAAGGTAGTGAAACAAAACGTGTGTGACGGAATGCGTTCAAGAGAACTGAGGCAGATGCATATCTTGCTTAGATCTGCATTTTAGATTTATCATCTTTGTTGCCTTCTTGAGTAGCAGTGAAAATTAAATGAAGTGGCAGTGCTGAAGCAGTGTGCTCTTACTCATCATCTCTATTCACCCACCTTTTCAGCTCATCTCTTCTTTCCCTTTTTTTTTCCCTTTTTTTTTTTCCTGGTGACACTTCAGCACACGCTGTGAACATATGCCAAAATGCTCATTCTTAAAAGCTGCCTTCATTCATCTTGAGCTGTTATCAAGAGCTTTGTCTGCTTCATGGGTAAATTGCACAGCGCTGAATCAATGTCCTCTTGTACTGGAAACCAGACAATTCTGACAAACTCTGTTGCATTCGCAGGGAGTGAGTGAAGAGATGGCTTAGCTCATGCAGAATGCAGAGATCAAAACACCTTCTGCCTCTCAACTGAGGCGGTGATACAAACGTGACTGCTGATCCTAGACCAAAAAAAATTAGAAATATTTGCTTGCTGCAAGTTACTTTGTATGCTTGATAGATATTCCAGCATTACAGTTTTTGGAGCATAAGCTCCTATGTGTACTTCATCAAGGTGATTTTCAGATCATGTATTATTTTGGCTCTGCACTTGTTTTAAATTCTCCTTAATGTAATTTTAGCTGTAGCATGAATGTACTTAAAACTGAATACTCTCCTTGACAGGAAACCTCAGATGAATAAACCAGACCTATTGTGTAATTAAAGAGTTTCTTTGGAAATTGGCTTCATTTCAGTTTTTAAAATGTTGTTTAATTTGTTCCAGAAGTAAAGTGAACTTGTTTTTTTCAGAACTTGGTCATGATTGCTGGTGGTCAGAGTTATAAATAATTTAATTCCTTCCTAATAAATTGAATTTCTTCCTAATTTAAACACGTTGTAAATATGTAAACTTAAGCTATTGACAATACAAAATGATAGTACCTTTCTATCTAAAAGAAAACTGTCTTTTTAATGACATAGAAAAACAACTACTTTTTTCCACTGCAGATACACAAATGTTGGGAACTTGTTTGAGTGACAGGCTCTGCATTAATTTGAGTACAATACTTTAGTAGATTTATGTTGAGGGGGAGGGAAGAAGGGGAAAAAATATAGGCTCTGCTAGAAACTACATATATATTCAGCAAGCAAATGAGATACAAGCTTTGAAACAATAAGCTGCTCTATAATGCACAGACGGTCTTTCAGAATACCAAGTCTCAGCTCTGAAGTCTCTCTACACATTGATAAAAATGTCTAACTGAATGAAATAAGTTTATTCTGTCTCATGTTAAAGCCCTGTTAAGCTACTGAGAACTGACTGAGCTTCTGACTCAGTCATTGTTCCTGTTTTTTACAACTCCTCCCATTCAGTTAATTAAAAAACCTGTTCCTGAGCAGGAAACAAAAGCACTTTTTATGCAGAATTGATCTATGTGCATTTTAAAGATTTCTGCTCTGTGAATGCACTTTTTCTTTAGCTTTGTTTACAGCAGCACAAGTGGCTGCCAGGGGCAGTGCTGTGGATGTGACTGCCCTCCCTGGGTGGAGGACACACCGTCCTACACTTGGGCCAGGGTGTGTTGCCCACGGGATGGGGTCAGAACCTGAAAGGCACAAAAGACTTTCAGTGAGCAAGAGGGCAAAGAATAGTGCTCGAGTCAGGTCATAGAAATGGGGATACTCATGTAGGAGTAGGAGGAGGAAAAAGATCTGTCAGCAAAAGAGAAGAAAGCATAAAGGATGGTGAGTTTGCAGTTGAAGAAAATGTCTTTGCAGTGTGGCAGGAACATTAAGAGCTTGAGTTTTGGTTACTGCTGGCTTTGAAGCTTTTGCCAAATAAATAAATAAAAGCTGTTACTCAGTAAGGCAAAGTTAATGATTAAGCTCAGAGGTTGCTGCTGTTATTTTAGTGAAAGTTTTGATTTACCAAGAAATAGAAGAATGTGTATGAACTTGTTTGGGAGAGCTGCTTTCACTTTGCAGATTTATTTTTTAAGAGATGGATACCAAATGCAAAAAGTTGTCTGGTGTAAATCCACAACTTGCTTGTGGTTAGGATCCCTGGAATCCATATCATGGTAAAAATGCACTTCTGCACATCTTAAATCTCTCCCTATAATTCCAATCTCTCAATTTTTTTAAAGCAAAGTGAAATTATAGGATTCAGACCAGGCCTAACACAGAGTCTGAAATCTGCTTGTTTCTAATTTGCAGAAGTTGTCTCTCTTCAATGCAATCACATTTTGGTCTCCTTAAATTATTAGCCTGTTTGTAAACTCATCTGTTTCTCTAAGAATGAAACCCCTTCTGTCTGTCACTATAGCATTTCTCTGTTGCCACAGGTGAACACAGCTTCTTTGTTGAATGCTGCTGGTTTTTATCTTTCTGTCAGTGCAAAAAATAATTTTTATCTTTTTGAACAAATTTAGGCACTGGAAGTAAACAAAACTGTTCTACTAGAACTGCACTGAACTCAGGTCCTGAAATATTGCTGCCCTCAGAAAATACTCCACTTTCCTTCATTGACACTTCATTTGCACAAGGAACTGGGTTATCTGTTTAGCAACCAAAATGGCAAGAGTGAAAGGTGGATTTTCTGTGAGGAGGCATCTGCTGAGGCAAGGGAAGGATGTCCTTGGGTTTCTGCACTCATTAGGTGGTAGTGCATAATCCCCATGCAGATTATGGACTACAGCTGCACTGTTGCTGATGTGGGCTTCAGTCCACAGGAACAGATTTTGTTATAGTGTTTTCTCCAAATTATTAATTACAAATTTGTTGTGGAATAAAAGGAAATGGGATTTTCTCTGTCAACATTGAGGAGGAAACCTTACACATTCATAATTTCTTCTGAAGTCAGTTTTAATGAGGTGAGTAATCTGTGGTATAAAGGCAAAACACTTGGATGCAGCTGTGATAGAAAATCCCAGCATGCTTGGCTAACCTTTAACATGTGTTCTAACATAGTCTGTTTGAGCCTGCTTGAAACCAGTAATATTAATTTCAAATGTTAACCAGGAGTTTATTCTGTTACTCTCATCTCAACTTTCTTCTGTGTTTTAATTAAATGTTAATCTGTTATAGACAACCCTGTTCATTTAAGGTATGTATGTCTTGGGATGGATGTATACTGATGATTTGGGAGGAGATCACCTAGCTATGTCTGGATCCAAAGGTACATTAAGTCTGTGTTGCTTCTTACTGTTAAAGGTATGTGATGTCTTTCACTAAAATAGAAAAATCCATAGGCACAGCAGTGTAAGGTTCTGTTATTGGTCTTATGTGCCACCCAGTGCAAGGTTTGATGTTCAGCTTGCATTGACATATCTAAACTCGGTCTCTGCTCCTTAGGATTGATTTTTAGCCCCAAATAAGTGTTAAAGTATAAGTTAAAGCAATGCATTTACGTAGTAAAGCAAGTGTTTCAAAGTATAGTAAGAACTGTAACCATGTACGTTCTCACCTTTGATTCTGCCTTATTTTCTTTTCTGGTAGTTTTTTCTAGAGGCTTCTAAATGATGGATTAAGTTGTCTTTACCATCTTATACGTGCCACCCCCTGGTGGCAGGGAGGAAGACTTGATAGTTCTCATAATGATCCTGGATGCTGGTGCAGTAGGTTGGAGCCACAGGCTTTCAGTGACTATTAAACATTGCCATAACTGAGATCTTCATGGATATTATCCACTCCAGTACCAAGGGAATGATGCTCATACTCATACAAGGAAAGCTTTTATCATTGGACAACTGCTGTAAAATATAATCACCTCAATAGTGTTCCATGCAAGCTCTGAGTTGGTTCAGTTGGGCTTTCTATAACTTTTCTCTCTTTCTCTCGATCCCTTTGTGAGCCATGATCAGAGCAAGTGCTGGTCTCACCAGGAGAGCATCCCATCTTCATGTATATGTCTTTATATTCTTACTCTTCAACAGGAAACTTACCACAGCTTTTGTTAACAGTAATTAGGAAAGTCAGACAGTGTGGAACTCACCAAAGTGCTCAGCGTGGTCAATTGAGTGTGAGAGCTAACACACTGCTTATGGAACACACTCTTCATGTCTGTTGGGAGCATATAGGAAAGGAAGAAAATTACAGGTTAAATTGATGATAACCCAGTAAGTTACATCTAGTTAACTTACAGTCCAGACACTCAAAACATGTGACCCTGTAAAATGGAACATTTAATTGTGGTAATCTTGTATTTGTGATGATAATAACCTATGAAACAAAGGTTGGAGGTTAGGCTTGTTTTCCCTGTCTGTCTTTTTACATCATCTGTAACCTAAAATTCCCTCTCTTGCAATATCTGTGAGTTAAATCTGCTTTAAGCTATCATCAGTCACCATTTGAACTGATTTTTCTTTGTTATGCTGCCAACAGAATCTTTCTCTTTTTTTGTTATGCTACTTACGAATCATAAAAGTAAGATAAGACAAAAGAGAATGCTAGGCTGTACCATCCCCTTTGCTTTGCCAGCACAGGATTAGAGGGTTTGATTAGCAAGCACTGCGTTGCTGTGTGGGAGACTTGGATTCCCTTCCTTGATCTCTCAGATGGTGTCTGTGCATACGCACAGGTGATGTGTCAGTGGGCTGATGCTCTGCTTCAACATGTCTCACCAGGTTGTGAGGCCTGACTCATTCTCTCTTGGTTGATTGGGTATTTGTGTCACAGACATGACACAGTGAGGAATAAAGGTATTTAAGGCTTCAAAAATCTTCAAAATACTAATACATATAAAGTAAAACTATTCATTCTGAAGGGCTCCTTCCCCATGAAACGTTACCCAATATCTGCTGACTGAATGTGCCTTTGTGCCTTGTCCTCTGCTTTGCAGTGCCATAAGTTTAGCTCCGGTACACTTGATGAATTCTACTTGTGTCATGTTTATTTAGATCTGTCTCTAGTCCATGTTCCATCTGTTTTTTTAATACATTCCCACATTTATGGAAGATTGGGTATAGATTGGGACACAGGAGGTCCTCTTCTTCACCTGTCTCCTCAAGAAAAAGTATTGGCACACAGTTCCTAAAAAAACAGAAGGAATATTTCTGTTTCTTACAGCTGTTTCAAGGTGATTATGCCTCATGAATCAATCGTAGCATTTCTAGTTTGTGTCCCAGTTGTCATCCGTTGGAAGCTGTGCTCCAAAGATATACTTGTTTATTTTCCTGTTGTATTCTCCACCCTTTTATAGTTTCCTGTATGCCTTCAGCAGGCTACAGTATGAAAGTAGACAAAGAAGTCCTCATTAATAACTCCAAAAAATATTCTTTCTGACCCCAAGCCATTTTTCCCATAGCTCTCAGAAGCTGTTGGTGTGGCAGATAAGGATGAACCTGTGCTGCTGGGTTATCTTGCTCTTTCTTTGACTGAGAGGTTGAACTTACCATGGCACTGCATCCATGTTAGTCTGCTGCTACATCCCAGCCTGAGATGAAATCAGCAGCTCCTTCAATGGAGAGTTGAGAGATAACAGCGCAGGTGATTCACTTTCCTCTCTTCCCTGTGAGCACTGAGCCTGCCTGCACTAGTCCATTTGTGGACTACTGTCTGCTCCTGCTCTTAAAACAGTATTCTGTAATTACATTTACACTTGCAATTTCTCTCTTTGCAGTGGGGCTCTGCTGCTGTGTGCCTGCACTCTTCTCTCCTCTGGAGAGCTGGGAATAAATGCTCACTTTGGACAAGCTGGAAGATGACAAAAGTGAAGCAAGAAATTTATTTCCCACTCATCATTACTTCTGCATGTCTGCCAGACCTTTTCACGTTGACTTAGTGATTGGTCCCTGAAAGAGCTTCAGTATTAACTTTACACTGTGGCCCCAGTTAGCCACATGATAGCCCTGTCAAAGATTGTGATGGGCTCTTCTTTCTTTTCTCGAGTCTAGACAGCTACAGCCACTGCTAGGGCAACACTTCTTGCAACAACAAAATGCCAATGCAAAGACATAATGGCAAATGTCAATTTAAATTAAAAGTTGCCCTTTTTTTTTAATTGCAGGTAGGCTGAAGTGTTATGGTTATAGTTTTATCTATTATTTTAAAGTCATTATTTTGCCATGCTCTCATGACTGGCTGCCTTATCTAAGGATTAGTTAAGGATGAAATAGCTCTACTGTAAGATCTAGTTGATGGGCTGATAGGGGAGACCATAAACTGAGATTTCCTTCCATTTTCCCCCACTAAAATGGATTTATATCTGTAGCAGGCAGTCTACCAGTGTTGTAGATTACAATCAGATAAAGACTGTACAGGTGCATCCAAGAGCCAGATGTGCTGAAGTATACTTTTGGCTTATGCTCTTCAACTCTGCCCATGTTATATCAAAGATCATTATTTTATGAAGAAAAACAAAGCACTTTGCTATCAGTGTTATGCACAGGAATGCTGAAAAATGTAGGCAAGAACTGTCTTTTTCGAAAAAGATGTTATTCTGGCAGCTAGGGCCTTTCCTTTTTGAGTAGCTCTGCAGTTCTTTGAAATACTGAAATGCAGTCAGTAGTTAACAAATAATATGAAACATAAACCTCTGCAGTATGTTTGCTACCCTGCTGTGCTGTCTGCGTGTTCTTGAGAAGCACTGGGCCTTGCACACAGTCTCATGGAGGGCTGTGAGACTTACTAAATAATCAAAGCTGCTGAAAGACAATACAGCTCCTGCCTCCTTGGAGAAACATTTAGTGGCTGACACAGCTGAGCAGATGTTTCAATGACCTTCCATGTTTCCTATTGATGACGTGCTTTTTTTTTTTTTTTTAGGTTTCTTTCTCTAGCTTTTCTTTTTGGTGTATGAGCATAAAAGTGCTCTCATGCTTTTATATCAATGAAAACTTGAATGTTTTTCCAGCCAGTGAGCACCTGCCATAGATAAAGATGCCTGCGTCTAGAGACAGTGCAGACACTGTACAGAATGAATGTTTCTGTTTTGGAAACATTCTGGACTGTTGGAAACTGCTGGACTATTTGAGGGTAAGGGCTAAGTCACTGTGAAAACCAGGGGATCTTACATCACCGAAATAACCTGTGTGAGCTGGGTTGGAGTTGGAGATTGTATAAGCCTGCAAGAACCTAAGCAGGGGAAGCAGCAGAAGCTGGGACGGAAAGGACTGATTAATACCCTTGCTCACAGCCATTCCAGGGCCAATCTGGCAAGAAGGAAGATGGACTGATCTTCCTGCTGCTAATGGGTTTTAATAAATGCCTCCATAAACTGGAGAATAAGCACTGGTTTAGGTTCTTCCTTGCCTTTTTAGCTTTCCAGACTCATATCCACCAGCAGTAGATTTACTGTCTTTGCTGTAAGTACCTTCACAGAGAAATAAGGATTCATAATCTACAGAGATAACATATACTAGGATGAAACTGTTCCAATACTGTGCCTGCCAGAGGCCAGACAGAAAGATAAAGAGATCTAAAGCTTGCGGTAGTTGTTCATTTCTCCCTTGAGTTTGGCTGCAGAGGAATAGCCATACCTGCTCAGTGGACCATGCAGGTATTATGAATCTTTGATCTTTCTGAACCTTCACTGATTTACTACAGAAACATTTCATTATTCTTTTTGTACTAGTCAGACAGAGGGGTGAGCTTCTATAAAGGTATATTTTTAACTTTATATTTGGTTTTCTTATTTTTTTGTTTAATTCCCAGTTAACACGAAGTGAAATTGTCCTGTGTTTTGTTCAGGCTTGCTGTCAAATTTGTTAAGTCTCCCAATGAAATTGTGCCTCTTGTGAAGTGTAATAAATTTCCACTTTAACATGCAATAAAGCCATACTTACGTCAGCTAAACTTGTGTTTCAGCCACGCTGTCTTTGGTTTTTTTTATGGATGCTTGAATAGAGACAAGGGAGAAACATAGTAAGAAATGGTCTGCTTCCTCCCCATTAGTTTAGTTAGTTAGCTTAGTTAGTTAGTTACTGACATCTGGTTCAAATGTGTGTTGTAGTCTCTTCTTCAGCCCTTCTTTGTCTCCTTCCAGTAAAAAAAACGCTTTCTTCAATGAGGTAATAAATTTTTTTAAAACTGTCCATAGAAAATCTCAAATTATAAACCCATCTTTTTCAAGGAAGAGGCATTTTAACAGCTAGCCCTGACAGCTCCCATGCCCAGCATACTTCTTGATTTCGTAACAGGCAGAGATTAATGCTGCCCTTCTATTCTGTGCTTTGGGATCTGTGTGTACTCCTCTGTCGTCAACCTCCTCATGAACTGCTGCTTATTAGCAGTGAGGGCACAGACGGCTTTGTGTTTGTGAGGCTCAGCTGAAGGACGGGGAGGATGGCACAGATAGCGACACAGCTCTGAGCGTCGCTTTGTACCGAACCAAAGCTCCCAATGATGATTTTTTTTTTCTTTTTTTTTCAGGAATGTGTAATTCTGTAGTAAAGAGCAGACTCTGCTCCCAGTTGCACACAGCCTAAAGCATTTCTTCTGTGCTGAGGAATTTGAGACTTTCTTTGTAGAGCTTTGGGTTGCAGGGAGTAAGTGGCTTTGTCTTGCCACCAGATTGACTGTTGTTAAATATATATCAGTGACAGAAAAAATAGTATTATTATGCTTCCAAACAGAGTAACTAGCGAACCTAGAATTAAAGACCACTGTCTCATTCAAGGGGCTGGATGAGTATTGTTCGTATTGTGTATTACTATTCAGTATTTTGTTTTCCTTCCTCATTCATGTGAATTCATGCTTTGTTGCTGTGCCCAACTCATTTCCCACTCTGAAGTGAGAGTTCTCAATGTCTTTCTGAGCTAGCAAAATTTTATCACTGCAGTATACCGCAGTTTCCAAAAACTATGTAGCTTCCATGCAAGATCCTACTCGCCTTCATTCTGTGCATAAGCACAGAGTATCAAATCAGAAGTAAGTCCACTGAGTTTAGATCTGTCTGAGATGACCTAAACTTGCTGTGGTTTGAGTTTGGGTTTTTTTTGTTATTAAAAACTCTAATCACAGCTTGCCTCAGATGGTAGCCACAAACAGGAATCCTGCAAATCAGACACATGGATCCCAAACTGGGCAGTCAGTCAGGGCTGTATCCCAGTGGCTGTGTCGGTAGTCAAAATAACAACCAAAAATAAGCACAGCCTCAGGTCAGCCCATGGTGAAGGAACACTGTATGACATCTGTTAAATTTAAGAGCATCCTGCCCTTAGTGACTATCTGAAGTCCATTTACTGGCTCTGTGCTTTAGAGTGGTGGTTTTTCTGTGCTGTCAAATGCTCCCTGGTGCAGCTCATAGTCTCTGCTGCTGCACAATGTCCTGGGATGTCCTGACTCCATGTACAAGGGCACCTGACTTGACTCCTCTTCCCCACTCCTCAGTTTCTTTTACAGGAAAGTGGAGTGCCTCTGTGAGAAAGGACCTGTGCAGCTGGGGACTGCATCTTCCTCTTGGTTAGGCTGTGGCTGACAGGGAAATCCTGAAGAATGGATTTTCATGGTCTGTGGCAGACTGGGGATTAAAAAGCACAGCTCTCTCTTCATCTCTCCATGTGCGTGCTTTGGCATCAGTCATAACACACTTTCCAGCATCAGTTAACTGAGCACCTTCCTGTTAATTTTTCAGATTCCCTTTGCCCAAAGGTGCTGAAGTTGGCTCCTTGGCCTCTCTATTGCTTTGCACCCAAATGTATTTGAAGTGGGCAGGCTGAGGAATTCAGCTTTAATATGCTGGCATTTTTCTATTAAGTATGAGAAGCATTTTTCCAAATGCTTGTCTGCTGTCAGGTTTCCTGTGGCTACTCATACATCTCCCAGGTATAGCTTTATCGCTCCTACAGTTTGTAGTCTTAATCCCAGAGGTTCTTTAAAGCTTGTGGAAAAAGAGTCTGCCAAAATTTTTCAGGATAAGAATGTATGTCTACAATGAAAGTTTTGGATACCTTCAGGAAGCAATTAAGCAAATATACGGGAAAGAAGACCTCTGGAGCTGCTAAGCCCAAAACCTCTTCCCTGCTCTAGGCATCCTTCAGCTATGAGTTCCTCTGAGAGCTGTGAAGGAGATTCTGGGTAGTATTGCTAATTGTGCATTAAGTCCAACCTCCTTACACAGCTGTTGCTTACTCCTGTCTAAGGTGGAAAGCTGCACAAGGCAGACCTTTGCCCTGACCCAGAAAATCCCTTGCTGCTGTGGTACACCATAGGAAGGGCTTCCTCAGGTCAGACCAAAAGTCCTGTGGTTTCTATCCCAGTGCTGGTCTCCAAAGTACATGAATTGCCTTGGTTGAATGTCAAATCGTAGCATCATCATAGAATCACAGAATGTCAAATCATCCTGAAGCAGATGTGAAGTTGGGAAAACTCAACTAATTTTGGAAGCTTGATGAAGGTTATTAAAACACTGGAAAAACAGTTCTGAAATGAGAAATGAGCATCTGTAGTTAGCCTGCTGATAATACTTCAAAGTTACCATGATCACTTTAGAAAGACAAAACATATGGAAGGGTATTAAAGGAAGTCCTCTGCCTTGCAAGTTGCTATTCAGAGTTACAGCCACAGAGCTCTGAACATGCTGATTAAAAGGGCGTGCCCCTGACATCCCATCCCCTGCTGGGGATGGGCAGCAGCGCTGAGCCTCTTGCTCTGGCACCTCTCCTGGAAAGTGGATGGGTGGGTACACATGTGCACACACCTGGCAGAGGGGCAGGACAGCTCACTCTCATGGGCGTCAGGGCTCGCTGAGTTTGTGTTCGTTTGCTCCTCTGCTGTTGTGTGGTCTGAAATAGTTCAGTGTGGGTGAATTCTCCAAACGATTCACAGAAGTCTCAAGCCTGATGGGATGTAAAGGGGCAGCAGGGTGTTGAGCACAAGAATGCTGAAGGAGTGACAAAATATTTCTGTAGGTGGCTGACATCCTCATGTTCTGGATGTATTTTAATGAAGTTGAACATTATTTGGGAACAATAATCCAGTGCATGCATTTCAAATTTTAAAATGTGATTATAGGAGATGCACCAACCATAGATTTTATTCAACCTTTTTCTCATTTTCTAGAGTCATTTCTTACATCAAGTCTCGCTTAGACCAGCCTTTAATTTAGTAATAGTTACTATATCTAAATTTGGAAAGATCGCAGCACTGATGTTAAGCTTAAGTCATGCAAACAGTGAACTGTCTAAGCTTTTCTTATCTCTGTATTTATAAAATAAAGTTTTTTAACTTTGTGTTCAGAGTGCACACAGGTGATTAATGTGCCTGGCTGTCCCTGGCAGGCCTGCCTGGAGTGGCTCTCTCCATGTTAGTTCTTGCCTTTTACAAGACATAGAAAATAGCCAAAGTTTTCATGCTGGGGGGGAGGTAAAGTTAGCAAGAAACACTTCTTTCTCATGCTCTTCTGAAGGCAGACACCTTCAAAAGAGTTTTAGATGTATGTGGTTTAATATCTTATGTTAGCTAAAGTTCTCAAAGGGCTTAGTTTCTCATTGAGGAAAGTTAGATGCTGTTCCATTATTAGGGAAGCCCAGGGGTAAAAGGGCTTAGGTTTAGCCTGCTGTTTGATGATGCTAAAAACAAACCCAAACTCCTTATGTTTATTGTTTGGGGGTTTTGTAGTAATGGGTGTGGTCTCTTTCTGTAAAACTTCTAATATTAAAGGCACCAAAGTGCTATCTGTACAGATACTGTGACACTGAATTAAGTACACAAATGCAAATACCGCTATAATTATTTACTATTTCTAAAGAGCATGTGATAAACCAATCTTCTTTAATTTCACTTTGGCTGCCACATGTTCTTTTCATTCTGAGCCAGTGAAAGTGGGTGTCTTTCATGGCAGGTTCAGGAGACTCTACAATCTTTTGTTGTCTTGTTTGGTTGCTAATAACTGGAAAAATTGACTGAGCAAAATGGTGAAGAAGTTGAGCCAGCAGTTGCCACAGTGACAGTTGTCCAATATAAATATCTTACTATTCTTCTGTTTATCATCTGTTTTCAGGGCAGTTTAAGCTGCTGGAACAAGACCGAGATATTAAGGAACCAGTGCAGTATTTTAACAGTGTGGAGGAGGTGGCTAAAGCATTTCCTGAACGAGTTTACGTCATGGAGGAAATAACATTCAACGTTAAGGTAGTCCCTGAATAAATATTTATCCCTGTCTAAATGATTAACTGTTGCAACCTTTATACACATGGCAAGTGAGCAACGGCGCTGAGTGGGAAGTGTGATTTTTGAGACAAACGAGCCTTTAGTGTTCCACATTCAGTGATGGTGCTCTTTGGGATCGTTTTTGCAGTCTTAAATCAACATGTCCTCTAAGGGCTCTCCTGCCCTATGGCACTTTGGGGAGCAATCCTGATGATCCATTCAATAATTCATCTAATTAGGATGCTCCTGCCAGATTTTAAGCAAATGTTGTTTGTTGCCCCCTTTCTCCTCCCCCTCCAGCAGTCTGAATTTCATTCTCTGCTAAACAGCAGCTGCTCAAATCCCTCTCCAGAAAGCCTCTTTCTCAGAGAGCACACAGGGTGAAATGATGGGGTTGCTTGTCTCAAAATTACTATAGCTAAATAGCATTGTGAATAAAATAACAAAAAAAAAAAAAAAAAAGACACAGTTGTTCTCTGTGTGCATATGTGTGTGTTTGCTTGTGCACAGCTCTTGGGCTCATGAAAGGGTCACTGATCCCACAAGAGGGTTTGCTATCACCAAACACACTGCAGTGCAGTGGCATGAAAGAGTGAAGACACAACTTCTTCTTTGTCCTACCTACATGTGGGACATTGCACAAGGTAGGTCAGTTCTGCCATGAGAGCAGAGTGGTCTTCAGGCTTATCTGGTTGGTGTGAGCAGCAGCACCATCTCAGACTGGTAGAAGAACATCCTAGAGCTGGTGGTGGAGATACACATTCTGCCACGCAGGGGAAACCGGCTGATACTGCTGGTACAAAAACAATCTGGAATTTCCCGGTCCCATGTGTATCAGGGTGGGCTTTGTATAACAACCTTTTAATGGCTTTTTCCTCTTTCTTGCACTGCTACAGTTGGGAGACACCAGCTAGTTCACAATTTTTATAGGTGTAAGTGGAAGAGCTTATCAGTTAATTTACTCAGTGACAAAGACTCACACCTTGCAGAACAGTAGGTTACTTTCATTTGTGCTCTGCATTAACCTGAGCCTGTAAAACAGGGGCTTCCATGAATGAAGGCTACATGAGAAAGTTGGAATGCTTCTGTATCTTTAGGCAAGGGAACAAGAAAATTTAATCTCCGCTCAGAAAAAATCCTTATGACTGGTAGCCTTATCCAGAGCTGTGCTGTTATTTCTCTTTTGATCAATGACCAAACCAAGAGAATGACACAGTAGAATGTGCAGCTTTGATTTTCTAGTGCAAAAAGTATTTGTCTACAGGCTTCTTTAAACATAAGATGCCATATCTTGAGTTTAATGTGTTTTTAAAACTCTTTTTCATATGTAGCAAACTGAGAAATAAGCATAGCTTACTGTTAGATATCAAATCCATTTTTAAAAGGTTTTATAGTGATACTCCTTAATGTAAATAACAGTAGTAATAATCCAGGTTTAACCTAGTTACACAGTTATCTTGGCAGTATTCCTCTTGGCAGTTTTTCCAGTTTCATAGAAGTCTATTCCAAGGTTATCATCTTCCAAAAAATAAATGAACTTAGCAGGATTTATTAAAGTGTTTAATAACCCTTTACATGCAAGAGAATTATGTACGCTAAAATTTTAATTTGGGGAGAGATTCTGTCAAGCTGATTAGAGCAAAGGGAGGAATACTAAGTACGGTTGATTCCTGTCCAATGCAGCGTGCCTGTTTAAATTCAGAAGAGAGTATCAGAAGGTAGCTAATCCGATATAAAAAGAAAAAAAAAATTGCCTAAAATATCTGATGAAGCACTTAAGATGAGAAGGAGCTCTGAAGTCTGGGAATTCTTTCTTGTTCCAAACACTCAAGTCTTCAGTGGATAATTTTTGAAGAAGGAGCCGTAGAATTACAAGGTGACCAGACAGTCACTGCGTGCTTTTGTCTGTGCTTGTTGAGGTGTGCCTGCATGTGCCACTACTCCACGGTTATGATTCCATTTGGTGTGAACCTTGCTCCTGAGTGTAAATCCTTGGCTGCTCCAGCAGGATTTCACAGCTATTGTGGCCGTTCACCAAACTGCTTTCTTGCTGTGGTGGGCTGCGAGATCATTTCCGAGGGGCTGCCTTTATTTTTGCTTCTTGTAATAGTTGTTAAAGGGAAAAATCAACCACCTTATCCTGGTAAGGCAGGGGAGATGGTTCTCCCTTCCTTCCCTGTGGTTTTGGAGCTGGACAGGCTTTCTGGGCGGTGTCCTGAGGCAGGGGGTTGAGGACCTGCTGGCTGTTTGAAGGACAGCTGTAACACATGCCAGCAAGTGCCACTAGGACAGAAAGATGGAATCTTTTCAGAGAATAGCAAACAAAAATTATAGATTAAATAAAACTTTTGTAATGGCTAAAAGTGCTTAGTAACTTTTTTGTCTGTACGTACTGCACTTGGAACAGCTGGTTTTTTCAAGTGGTGGCCAGCAGCATCTACAGGCACAGCAATTTAGAGCATCCTGGCCATAAGGGAATTTCACTCAGTCAATAGTTTAATCTGTTCCTGAAAATTAGAGGTATTCTGTCCTTTCTTCACCGACCAGAGAAGTAAGAACCCTTTTTGTATTAATATTCAGTGCATAATTGAAGAAGACTTTGTTTATGTTGCAGCATTATGCTATAAAGGTGAGAATTTTTTAATTCTCTATTGCTAGGAACAAAATACTCAGAATGTTCAGCTACCCCGGGACCCTATCTTTTGCTGAAGCAACAGGAGTAGATTTCTGCTTTCAGCTGCTCTGGTCTCATACAGATGGCAGTGTGTACAAACACCCAGGAAGCTATTTGTGCTAAGACTTAAAAACAAAACCAGGAAAAATCCCCTCCCTCCCCCCTTCCCCACCCCCCCCCCCCCAGTCATACTGAGGACAATTCACAAAAACTTCCCTTAAAAAAGCAACAGTATTGTCTGATAGAATGAACACGAGACAAGCCAGGAGTTCCTTAACTCTAAAAAGCAGCCCACTTAGTGTTGCAGGACCCTTCAGGTCTTCCAGAATAACATTTTTGTTCTGAAGACATCACTTGGTTTCTCTGGAAAGTCTGTGAAGCTGTTTGCAGACACTTTCTAGAATGAAGAAATGGGTTAGTGAATTAGCCTTATAATGATAGAGGCTATTCTTACCTATCAAAGATATTGTATGACTGGCAGGAACTTTTGATACCTGATTTGTTCATCTTTTTTAATGTAACCCTCTTTTCACAGTGATTTAACTGTGTTGGCCCATACAATGTACATTTTGGCAGAAAGAAAGAAATCTGTAGTAAAAACTTTGCTCTCTTTTTTTTTTTTTTTTGGCAGATATTGATGCGGTACAGTGGAGCAAAATTGATCTCCTGATTGTAATTCTAGTGCCTCTGATAAACTCACCCTGAGTTGCCATAAAGCACATATATAGTAGGTAGTAACTTACGGTGACGTTCTTAAGTGCTGCAGTAGTGACTTTCTTGAAATGAGGTGGTGTGCAGATTTTGGCTCCAGACTTTGAGGCAATTCATAATACTTCACCTCAAAAATTAGTGCTTTAGTGGCCTTGTGGCTTGATGCCAGCCTTACAAAGCAGCAAGAGTCAGCTCCAAGCAGTCTGGGTTTTTTCTTCTTTGTTCCCTTTGCCCCTGGTGCACACAGGCTCAGCACCTTGGTGTCTTGCGTTGGCATTGCAGTCCTGTGGCTGCCTCTTTTCCTCCTGGAAAAAGGTGGGTGGCTTGAGTGAGAGAAGCAGAGGAGGCAGAGCTGCTTCTACATGCCTGTGTTGAGGTGGGAGGGGTCCTGCTCCTGCACCATTGCCTTGGTGGCTCCTGACGTCCCACATAAAGAGACGCTCCGTGTTACAGCTCTGCAGTGTTACCTGCCACATTTTGGGGCAGTTTTAGACCACTGATTTCTTTGAGACCTCCTTAAAGAGCACTGAAGCCAGCTGTTAATGTGGCAATTATGCAAAGCCCCTCTTATCCCAGAGAGAAGTACATGTATGCTAGCATGAAGACTTTTACTTGCCGATGCTGTCTTGGAAAACAGACATTTATAAAAGTAAAATGGGATACCAAATTTAGCCAACTTCCTTGAAAAGGTTTGCTCTTTCCTTTTTTTCTACTAACAGCTCTTCCAAAGGCACTGTTTTACATTTAAAAAAATGTTTTCCCATTTTTGTGACCTGTAAAAATATATATCTTATATATGTGATCTATTAAATATATGTGTAAATCTACAATTGGTCCCTTGGCTCTAATAGTAAAAACCATATGTGTAGCTAGGAATCAAAGACCTCACAGTTACCAAGAGCTCTAAAATAATTTTTTTTAAAAAATATAAAAAAATCTTAATTTTATTTTTTAAGTGAATGCAATGCTTGCTTTACTCTGATAAATCTAGCAGGTATACCAACCCATGTAAAGCCACAAATCATTTTTATAAAGGTTTTCATATGTGTCCAGTTAAAAATTTGTGCTTCGAACTATAACAAATTAGAACGATTGGAGTCCAAGACAGCATATTGACTCAGGTGTTACCAAAATCTATTATTCCAAGTTAGCCTTTCCTTAAGCAAAAGGAAGAGTATACCTGAGCTTTTCCAAAGGAATGTTTCCTAAATGATCCTTCATTGCTTTTCTGATGCTTGTCTTCTGCAGGACTTAAAGTTGGCTTTTCAATGTTACTGAAATTGTGTGAGTCTTAAAATATAAAGTATTATAGTGACTTAGACCACTGCTGTTTTGCAGTGCGTTTGGTAAGGTGTGTGTATGTTTGTATCCTTTCTGGTCAGCATCCTGGCATCAGTAGTGAATAGGTGCTTTGGATCAACAGCTGGCAGTCAGAAGGGAGAAGGCAAGTACAACAGGGAGGAAGTTCTGGTTCTGTGGGTCTTTGGTATTCATTGTTCGGCTTGAATATCTACTAGTGATTCCTGGATGGCTTTGGAGTGTAGTGTGGCAAGCACTGCCTCGTTCACAAAGCTGGGAGCGTTGGTTATTCCCACCTGTTACCAATGAAAACTGGCTGGGAAGAGCAAAAGAGGGGTGAGTGCAAAATAAAACTGCAGGAGTTGTTCTTACAGTGCACAAAACATTATTGTTAAAATGTATAAAGCCTTCCTTGGATATGTGGTACAGCTGAGTGAAAGCTTCTTGTGTGTTTTCTGTCTACTGTAGCATTACCTCTTTTCCAGAATTACTATGAGTTATTTATTTAGGCGTTTACTACAAAAATATATGATTATTTCTGCACTAGTCTGTGATCTGGACCACCTTAATTCAGACACTCTGCACTGCTGTCTTGTGTATATACAGATATATCTGTATATATCATATAACAGTGATACGCTGTGTCATGTTCACCAGCTGGGACCTGCCACTAGCAGGTCCAAGTGCCTGAAATAGTGTAGGGCTCTGCTACATCCCACCAGCAACTGCATGGCAGGAAGCAGAGGTTGCCCAGAGAATGCTCTCAGCCGGGTTGTGAAGATGCAAATCCTGCTCCGTCGGTGCTGAAAGCTTAGAGGGTAGAGGGAGATGGGACTGGTGCAGGGCTACTGGTTCTGCCTTCTAGGAATAATTTATGATATGCACTTTCATGTTGTCTATAAGTGTACTATTTGGCACAGAACCACAGAATCATTTAGGTCAGAAAAGACCTTTGAGATCATCAAGTCCATCCATTAACCCAGCACTGCCAAGTCCAGCAGTAAACTGTGTCCCTAAGTGCCACGTCTTCACTGCTTCCAGGAATGGTGACACAACCACTTTCCTGGGAAGCTTGTTCCAGTGAATGACAGCCCTTTCGGTAAAGAAATTTTTCCTGATATCCAGTCTAAACCTCCCCTGGTGCAACTTGAGGCCATTTCTTTTTGTCCCATCTATTCTTAGGAAATGCTCTGCATGACTAAATCTTGGGCTTCTGGAGGCCCTGTGAAACTCACCAAAGGCAGTGTAAAGCTGAGCTAAAGTCCATGGCTCTTTGTTGATTTTTCTGTAGGTTTTGTGGCCACTGATAAAGTGAAATGTTTGAGTGAACAAGACAGAGCAAGTCTGATTTTCGTATGTCATTGCTACAAGGACAAATAAGGATCATTTAGCCTAATGATCCTTAGCCTTTGTAATCTGAAGAACAAAAGCTGAGCAATATTTGTGCACTGTTATGTGTATTGAGAGAGATATATATGATATGTATGGTATATCTTTGTTGCCAATATTCTGGAACACATATTTACCTACTATTTACCTACCAATTTTAAAATATAAGTAGCCTGGTGGGATGTATCAAAAATCTTAACATCACCACAAGTAGAATTTGGTGGATAGAGATAAATTTCTCTGGTCTTAGACTTTTTAATTTCATGTTTTCAGTTTTTATTATAATTTTGAACAGCAACTAATACCTTGTATTTTTGTTTAGAAGGAGGAATGCAGAACAGTATTTTTCTCAGAGTACTAAACTATACCTACAGCATCATCTTTCTTTTCAGAGAATGTCATAGAATATACTGAGTTGGAAGGGACCCATGAGGAACATCAAGTCCAACTCCTTGCCTTGCACCGGACACCCCAAGAGTCACACCATGTGCATGAGGATAATGTCCAAGTGTTTCTTGAACTGGTGTCAGGCTTGTTGCTGTGACCACTTCCCTGGGGAGTCTATTCCAGTGCCCAACCAATCTCTGGGTAAAAAACCTTTTCCTGATAGCCAACCCAAACCTTCCCTGACGCAACTTCAGACCATTCCCTTGAGTCCTGTCACTGGTCACACAGAGAAGAGATCAGTGTCCGCTCCTATTCTAGCCCTCATGAGGAAGTTGTACCTGCAATGAGGTGTCCCCTCAGTCTCCTCCAGGCCCCTTCACCATCCTCAAGGCCCTCCTTTGGATGTTCTTTTAGAGTTTAATGCCTTTTTTATATTGTGGTGCCCAAAACTGTCCCCAGCACTCGAGCTGAGGCCACCCCAGTGCAGAGCAGAGCAGGACAATCCCCTCCCTTGCCCAGCTGGCCATGTTGTGCCTGATGCACCCCAGGACACAGTTGTCAGTCCTGGCTACCAGAGCACTGCTGACTCATGTTCAACTTGCCACCAGTCAGGACCCCCAAGTCCCTTTCTACACTGCTGCTCTCCAGCATCTCGTTCCCCCATCTGTACACACATCAAGGGTTAAAATCAGCCTTACTTCACCTGTAATGATCCTGTGACTATATTTTTTTAACAATGAAAATATGTTTTCCAATGTTTTTTAATTGAAAATAATTTTGTCTTTAAACATGCGTGTTGACCCTAAGAGCCCATTTGCTCTTTGGCTAGTTGAAGTGGATGACATCAGTAAGTAGCTGCTCCACAAGATCTTCATTGTAAAGCTTGGCCATTTAGTTACCTCTGTGGTTTCACATCTGACCCACCGTTTCCTCCTGCAGTGGCTTGTTTGTTTGTGAATCACCAGGGAGCTGTAAGTTGGCCAAGGAGGAGCTCCCACAGCTGTAGGTTGTGACACCTCCCTCACTCGGTGTCCCACAAGTAGTGAGGAAAAGCTGTGATCGTGCAGCATCGAGTGAAAACAGTGGAAAGTCCACCATTGTCAAAGCAGCCATTTGTGGGGACTTGCTGATTCTAGAAACCAATATTCTTAGAGAAAACACCTTCTCAGAAAGAAGAGGGGGAGATTGCATGGCACAGAGCCCTGTGTGTCCTCAGCCCTTTTCAGCCCTCGAAGGCAGGTTTGTGTGGCTGCAGCTCCAATTCAGCACTCTGTGACAGTCTGAGGAGAAACCAGCAATGAACGTCACGGGCGTTATCAGCAAAAGAGCTCCCAGTGCTTTTCTTTCACACTGTGATGTTTCAGAATGCTGTCAGGACAGTGGTGCAAACTGTGAATGAGTATTATGTACCATAAATCCTAGTGGTTTCCTGGATTAGACCAATTAGTGTTTGTGTAGATAATTCAGGGTTTGAATGACTTCCTGTCCGGAAGCCCCGAGCCTGAAGTGCTAAGGCGGCACACCTCGCCTGAGCTGCCTGTGCAATTGCTCCGAGAGGCTTGCAGAAGATAAACACAGTTCTGCAAATACGGAGGATTGCAGGTCACCTCTTACAAGAGGAAGCATTATTCACAGCACTTGTCAATTATTGGCTTACTGGAATTACAGCTTTGATTTCATGTCGTGGCTATTGTGTGATGATACCGGTGTTTGAAGCCTGGAGTTTGAATTTCATGCAAGTCCATGAAGTCTTTAGGGGTTTTGGAGGTGAGAAAGGGATATACAATTTTAGCATAAGTTTTCATTGGCAATTTCTTTAGTATGTTCAATTTCTCAAATAAAATGGTCTATAACAGACCAGTAGTGTTTATCTGGTGCACCTTCATTTATAAGTAGGAATCTGCTGCCACCAAAGAATTGGATGGGTTCTGTTAGGTCCCTGAAAAGGGCTTTTCATGTTAAACCACTCAAATATGAGGCAATCTTGTCTATAAAGAGTTATTTTAGTCACAAGGAAATAACTTCGGGAGCAAATGAGCCTTGGACATCTGTTTTGTTGGGGTTTTTTTCCTAGTACAATTTCCATACTAGAAAAGCTCACACATGGCTGTGCATATGTTGTTTAATCTCTTAAATTGCAATTATGATCAAAAAATGAGGAAGGAAGTCTATGACTAGGATTGCAAAGGAGGGGGGAAGTTAGGCATATGGGATAGACCGATATTCTTGATTTCTCCTTCAGGGAATAGATGTCATCTGTCATTCCCCCTAGCCTGGAAAAGATTCTATCAAAGGGATATGCTTCATCTGTAACGATGAAGTCACCTTTTCTGCTCCTCAGGGAGCTGAAGATGGCAAAAGAAGTTTGTTTCTCTCAAGAGCCTGGCAAATAAGTTCTAACAAACAGCAAAAACAAGGGTGTGGGGAAAAGACACACGAGGGAATCCAGACATGGTCTGTCGTAGCTGTATGACACAAGCGGCTCTTTGAACTGCTGGGATATTATGTGGATTTGCCCTTTTAACCTTTCTTTAAAAAATGGTAATGTTTGTTCTCATGCCTTCTTTGGCAGTTTCAGGTGGCTCTTTCCTCTCAAGTAAGATGCAAGAAAGTGCTGAACAATTTTAAAAGGTTACTTAGCTGAACTTCAGGTTAATCACTTTGCACTTGACCAGTCAGCTGTTCAAATAAAGCTACTTTCATTTTTTCCAGTACATAGTCTTGTAAGTTCAGTCTCAAGAGATTTGATGAGATTTGAAGTATTGTCTTCACTGGGGGGAAATTAAAATTTTTTTTATTATTTTGCAGGTAGCTTCAGGTGAATGCAATGAAGATACTGAAGTTTACAACATTACCCTTAGTACTGGGGATGAGCTCACTTTAATGGGGCAAGCGGAAATCCTTTATGCAAAATCTTCTAAGGAGAAGTCCCGGCTCAACACCATCTTCAAAAAAATTGGGAAGCTTAATTCAATTAGTAAGCTGGGCAGAGGCAAAATGCCCTGCCTCATCTGCATGAACCACAGGACCAATGAGAGCATCAGTCTCCCTTTCCAGTGTAAGGGCAAGTTCAGCACCCGCAGCCCACTGGAGGTGCAGATGCAAGAAGGTGAGCACACAATTCGCAATATAGTAGAAAAAACCAGGCTGCCCGTTAACGTGACTGTGCCGAGTCCTACACCAAGGAACCCTTACGACCTGCATTTCATCCGTGAGGGGCACAGGTACAAGTTTGTCAACATTCAGACCAAGACTGTGGTAGTTTGTTGCGTGCTTCGTGGAAACAAAATCATTCCCATGCATTTTCCCTTGCACTTGACGCTTCCCAAATTTATTCTACCTGATAGTGTGGTGAAGGGGGAGCTGTGGCACGAACCCCTCATCCAGCACTGGTTTAGTATATGCCAGGAACAGTTTGACATAGATGAGTATTCCCGTGCCGTGCGAGACGTAAAGACTGACTGGAACGATGACTGCAAGAGCCCGAAGAAGAGCCGGTGCACAGGGCACAGCCACGTGCCAAACTCCCTCAGCTACGCGCGGGACGAGCTCACGCAGTCCTTCCACCGGCTCTCCGTGTGCGTCTATGGGAACAACTTGCACGGGAATAGCGAGGTGAACCTCCACGGCTGCAGGGACTTGTGTAACGAGTGGGCCCTGTTCTCCCACGATGCTCTTCAGTACCAGGAGTCCGGTGACAGTAGCAGTGATTACCTTTTCCCTGAAGTTAGTGAAGAATCTATGTTTCTGCCTACAAAACCAGAACTTCCTTACGAAGAGCTCTGGTTGGACCAAGGGTCTGGAAAGGGTGGTGATCAGCCTCTCTCTTGCTCGCTAAGTGAGAAGAACAAGTGTGACAGCTACAGAGGATCTTTCCGATCAAAGTGTGGTACTGCGTCTCTTCCTGTGCCTGCAACTGTCGGAACAACCACAAAGTCTTCAGATGTTTCCCTACCTCCACCTCCAGTGCCTCCCAAATCAGAAGCAGTAAGTCAGGGTTATTTATGTTTGTTTCTTTCTTTTTTTAGGTGGTGAAGGGTTTCCATGCAGATCTTTCTAGGGATAGTTGGCGGAGGTGGGAAGGGCACACACAGGGCAAGGGGACAGGCAAACTTTGCAAGATGTTCCACTTCAGCTAGTTTCCTACCATGTGTAAGTCATGTCTTAAAAATCACAGGAGTATATTTAATATTACTGATCTAGCAGCTTAATCCTGATACTCTCGGGTGATATTTATTTGGGGTCCCTTGCTCACGCAAACAAGGTCTAAGAATTGCTGAGTCACTTCATCCTCTTGCTTTCCACATCATCTCTCCATGTGACCTCCATTTTTTCTCATATTTTCTATGGCCAGAGTGTATGGGCCATGACCTCATTTGGAAATGCCTCAGATTGCCTTAGTGTGTCTTCAATTAGCAGGCTCTGATAATGAGAACAGCTAGAATTTTTACAGATTTGAAGTGTTTGTTAATAGGAGATTGTCTTCTTTATTACGGGCCTATAGCAGATTTTGAAGACTATTGTGTCATTGTCCTCAAGGAAACTTTATCAAACTAGACCTGAACTAATCACTCTGTATTGAAAAAAAATAAATAGGAGCTCTGCAGAATTGATAAATGAGCCTTCTAGAGGACTCAGTTGTAAAGACAGCATGTTTCCTGGCCTAAGGATTTTAATGAAAACTCATGGGAGAAATCACTTCTCCAAACCTGAAATGTCATGGAGACCTTGGAGGGAAAAATGCAAAAAAATTTTATCAAGGGAAGCTTATGTAGACTGGCTGGAGAATCCATCCATTATGTGGTCTCTTGACATAGTCCTAAGCATTATCTAAAAAAAAAAAAAAAAAAAAAGAAAAGAAAGAAAGAAAGAAGGTTCCCCCAGGAAAGAGTGTCTAGAAGTCTTTAGCAAAATGTTGATGATACATACATGGCATGAATCTTGGTGTATATCATTTTTGATCAAATCTGTTTTTCTGGAATTAAAAAAATGCCATTCTGCCTGCAAGCCCTATGGTGATTTCAAGAGCATGGCTGTACAGTAAATTAAGACTAATTTGAGACCAGGCTCCGGCAAACCATGATGATTCCATACCTCTCCTATTGCCGTCTAACAGTCCAGTAGTGTTGGCTGTAGCCTTGCCCTCATGAGTCAGGTCACACAACCTGGTTGAAAGCTGTGTTCATTCATGCTGGGTTAGCCTGCAGTGGATTTCTGTGGGGATGTCCAACTACAGCCCTTGGACTCTGCCACCAAAACTTCCCTGAAAAGCAAATGCAGCAGTTTAAGCAGCTAGGAAAGGCCAGACCTTATGTCTTCTTAGCAAAGTGTTTTCGTGCAATGCTAAGTGCAGGAACCCAAGAGCACTTCCTTGCCGCTGAGGTCAGGTATGCACTGACACTTTGTCCAGGCTCTTGGACAAGTGCCCAGCAGCACCATATCAGGATGAGGCTCCCTGGCAGCCTACACTGACGTTAACCAGTGTGGGGCTGGTCCCACCCTCCTCCACCTCCTCCTCCTCCTTTCCCAGACACATAGTCCTAGCTTCCCTTTTGTGCTGGCTCTGGCACTCCTGTGCCTGGGCAGGCAGCCAGCTCTGGATCTGGAAAATTATTAGCTTCCTGCTGATTTCTGTGAGCTGAACTGCTTCTGCACAGGGTCAGAGGAGTGCTGGAGTGTTGGGGAGTGAGTGGTGGGGGAGGTAGGCTGGCCCCACAGCGAGGTGAGGGCAGCCCTTGTGGCATGGGGGTGCCAGGTGCCTGGGTCATGTCTGAGACATGAGGGTCTTACAGCATCCCTGAGGTGTGGGCAGTGGGGGCTGGGAGAGCTGTGGAGCACCTACACAGCATCAGTGTGGACCTCATACCTGGGGAGTCCACATGACTCCCTTTTGGGGACGGCAGGGTGACACTTGGGGTAGATGTCTAAGTTGCCCTTTAGAGTTATTTTGGAAAGTGTGCAATTTTGTCATGTGTGTCTTACATTACTGAGGTAATGTGTGAGTGCTGTCAGCAATTTTCTGTTGCTTTCTAACCATTTTGGAGAAATAACTTCTGCTAAAGATATTAGCTGGGATTTAGAGGTGGGCAGGGGGTGTAGCCGCATTAGAAATAAAACAAAACTAAAAACCTACATTTCCATGGATTCTAATAATTTAGACTTGCTTTTATGACTTACTGGAACAGCTTTGGAATGAGTATCAGCGACCTACAGAATTCATCTGTGGGCTGGGGCTGAGGAGATGTTTGCATGGTTTCCATGTAGGTATTTATAGAGTAAGTAGATCTCAGGAGCTCAGTGAACATGCGGTTTAGTCATCACTCCCTCTAGAATGATATTCCATAGCATTTCTGTGTAAAGGTTGGCTGGCAATTGTATTTTTGCACTAAATTTAAAATGTGTGTCCAGGAGCTGTTTGCAGGACAGGAAAGGACATCTGGGTATTTCAGAAGCTGTTCTGGTTTTCTTCTCTCCAGCAGGATGAAGCAATTTCTAAACACACAGTATTTTCTAAATACCTTTCAGAAAATCAAATTAGCGTGAAGGCTGAGGAGGAGGGAATAACCTCTGAATTAAGGCCTGTAAATTAGTAATTTCTTCATTCCTCAGATGCTAATTTGCATAAAATCAGAGGCTGTTTACCTGATTGATACAAAGCACATCCCTAATGGAGTGTGCTGGAAGTTCAGGCTCCTTGTGAGCAAGGGGTGTGGAACTGCTCTCTGTTACACTCGCCATCAAGCTGGTAACAGGGCAGGTTTTATCCAGGTAGCCTCAGAGCTCGTCACTGCAATGATGCCCAGATTCAGCAGTGACACCCCAGGGCCCAGGTGGTGCTGGCAGGGCTTGGGATGGCAGCAAGGAAAAGGAACAGAAGTCTGAAAATCAACATAGCACCTCATGCCATTGGAAGTGGGCCACCATTCCTAGGTTCCAGGAAGGAGGGTTGGAGCATGAGAGAGCTCAGTGTCAAATAGAAGTTTCAGGTTGTGCAGTGTAAATGTGTTTTATCTGTATCTGACAGCCATGTGACACCTAGTGCTTCTGGGGCAAAGAGTATTTCCAGCTAAGAGCAACAGCCAGTGAGGTCATTGTCCTGTCACACGGTGGCTGTTCCGCTCATCTCCATTTATTTCATTGCCATTCTCTTGGACCTACTGAGCATGGCTTTCCTGAAGGTTCCCCTTGTGCTTGTCAGTTTAATCTGCAAAATCCCTCCTTTTTATTTCTCTACTGGGTTTCCTGGGGGCTGTGTGTGGCAGCTGTGATTGTGGTTTTGTGACCGGGACCAATTGGGAGTGCAAACAGGTATTATTTGTGGCTTCGCTCGGATCTGCAGTCTAGGTCAGCAAGGGAGTTTGGCATAGTTTGTTATGCCAGCACCTTTGAATGCCCAAGTCTTCCCAGGAAAGAAACACTTTAAGCCTTTGACCATCTGCTGTGCTCCAGGAGCTCCCCTGAATGGTCTCTCTAACCCCATGGATATATATTCAGTAGCATTCAGTATTAACTTTGTCTCTTCTGACTTGGGGGGAAAAAAGTCTTCAGGCATCCTTGGGGCACAACACTAAAATGGTTGAAGAGTTTTATGCCTGAATTCAGTAACAAACATGAATAAAATTAATTATTTTTTTTTCCCTTTCCTTGAAAGAGCAAATAAGAACCCTTAGAACAAGATTTATTTCAGTGTTTTATGCTGTCGGGCATTTCCTGTAATTTTGACTTGTTTTGAATTAGGGAAAAAATGTACTACAATGTCCTAGTCCCCAGTTTTCCATTTCACAAAAGTACTAAATATGTTGTTGCATTTTGAAAGCACTAAAGTGGATTGCAAAAGGTTCCATATTTATTTTGGTTTTAAATAAATTAAATCACTTTGATTATTAGTTATGTGTTGCAGGATTGCTAAGATAACTTTTAGCTCTGCAGTGCTGTGAAATACAAAAATAAACTTCAACTTTCAAACACAAAAATAATTTCCCTTTTCTGCTGCATCTAAGACTGTTTCAGACGAGGAGAACATAGAGGTCTTCTCCTGCCCAGGGGCAGGTGGTGGATCGTTAAAAATCCTGCCTGGCAGCCAAATTCTCAGCAGCCTTCTCACCTCTAGCCCTACTAAATAAAGTTGCTCTCCCAAATATGTCTTGATGAGATTAAGTCCTTAATTCCATCATATTTTCTGCGGGGATGGATCCTGACATTTTTCTCCTACACAGACACACCACACTAAATTTCAGGTGATCAGTGCTACAGCTGTGTGTTTTAAGCTGTGAGGTTGTCTGGCTGCACAGAGCAGACCTGTCGGCTCCGTACACCTTTCCACTTGTACATTTTGGACAGCATTTTCCTGCCCTGCTTTGGCAGCTACACAAGGACTGAAGCTCCAGGTTTGACTCCAGAAGCTGGTATAGATCAGATAAATGTACTGTTCCTGAGGGAGGGAGGCTGGCAATCATCTTAGACTTGGATGACTGACTATCACTGGTGAAGTCAGGAAACATCGAAGTGTGTTGAGATCTTTTCATTACATAAGCTCGGTTTATTACATCTAAATAGACAACACTAATGAAGTTTAGGCGTGATGAATTGATCCTTACAGAATGTGTAATATCAGGAACAGTCTGTCTGATTTGCTGCGTTACTGGAAGGTTCTTTCACATTGTTTCATTGCTGCTACTTTTTAAATGAGTGGATATCAAACTGCTGAAATGTGCCCTAGAAAAGATTGCTGGTAGTTCTACCAGTGGCAAAGCGTTCTTTTTGGATTTCTTTGACAGCTACGTAGTGTTGCAAATGTATATACTTTTTTCATTTCTCTCTTCTCCTCCCTTTTTAATTATTTCCTTTCAAAGAATAAGGCAGAACCAGATGTGCTTCCTCTGGTTGAGGCTGCTGTTGCCCAGATTTTCTTGCTGCTCACTTACATGTTCTTCTTTTGTACAGGTAAAAGAGGAATGCAGGCTCCTCAACGCTCCTCCAGTCCCACCACGGAGTTCAAAGCCGTCCTCCACCAGTCCTTCCATCCCTCCTCGCACAGTGAAACCTGCTCGACAGCAGACCCGCTCTCCCAGCCCCACTCTGTCCTACTATTCTTCAGGACTGCACAACATGTATGTGTTTGAGCTGTGGGAGCACTGTGCTAGTGCTTTCTGAGATAGTAAAATTTAGCTTGGTTCTTTCTGAAGGCACTTGTTTCTAAGGCACGGTGCCATGTCAGACTTGCTGACTTTCAGCAAAATGGGCTAACCTGTCGAGTTATTTATAAAGATTCAAAAGGAAGAAAAGCTCCAGCAGAAACCATGTTTTACTAGATAGGACTTAGCAGTTTATCTTGAACACCTGCATGCACTGCTAGAGGCAATATCATTCTTGGGTGACACAGGCTGTCTAGCTAAAATATCGTGTATCATGTTTCTTGAAAGGCTTGAATCTTCAAACTAGACCACCTCAAAGCTAGTTTTTGGGTGGGATTTCAGTGCTGCATGCCGTGCAGCCAGCTCTGATAATCAGGGACACAAAAAGAGCATGGTAATCCAGAAATGTGCTAACTATATGGGAACCTACAGGGTAGATGTGATGGAGGGAAGAAAGACCAGCAGACACCACTGAGTGCGAAGTGAGGTATAGCAGAAGGAGGCCAGACAGCTTCCACATCAAACACACTTCAGCACAAACCCAACCCACAAACTGGAAAATCCACCCAGGCTATTTGAAAGTTGACAGTAAATTCTGAATTATGTGGCTGCATAGCTTTTCTTAGTGATACAGTGTCCTTCCTTTGGCTTCAGAAAGTATATGCACCTTCTGAAGCATTACCTCCTTTTTGCCTTGGATGTCTTCATGCCATTTTATTTTTTTTTTTTGGTACCACTTCAATGATACAGACCTAGCGGTGTGGATATTACAAACTCATCTGAAACATCACTGAGTTCATTTCAGCCTGGATGCAGTTGGTATAATAACTTATGCTGGAATTGCCTTTCTAAGTCGTACTGCACATTTGCAGCTTAGTGTTGTGAATCTGGCAATGATCACTCTAGATCAAGGCTGCTTGCTTATTTTATGAAAGCCTGTTGGGTAGTTCTGTCAAGGTCTACTCCACAGGAGGCTGAGCACAAGACCTCCCAGCTTTAGAGGCCCACCAAATGCTGCTTTCTCTCTTTGTAGCTAAGAATACATCTGCCTTCTGAAAAAACTAGGGAATAAACCTAGGAAAACAGAAGTGGAGTTTCTCAGGAATGCAAAAGGTTGTAGTGAGGTGGGGGTCAGTCTTTTCTACCAACTAACAAGCAATAGAATGAGAAGAAAAGGCCCCAAGTTGCACAAGGGGAGGTTTAGATTTGACGTTAGAAAAATTTCTTCATGGAAAGGGCTATCAAGCATTAGAACAGGCTGCTCAGGGATGGTTGGAGTCATTATGCCTGGAAGTGTTCAAAAAAAGTATCACTTGGGGACAAGGTTTAGTGTGGACTTGGCAGTGCTGAATTAGTGGTTGGATTGATGATATTAGAGATCTCATCCGACCTAAACAATTCTGTGATTCTATGATTTGCCTTGACTTTCACAGTAATTGTATGAAATTCATCTCCAGCTGGGTTCAGACCAGATGTCCCATTTTGGTAGAGCTGACTTGGTGTTGCAGAGGAAGCTGCTAGAAAATTGCCATTGTGTGGAGTAACCAGATACCTTTGCCATTTATATCAATGATCTTGTTTTCTGGATCATGAAGGGTTGCAGACAATATTTTAAACAGAAAAAAAGTCAGTGTGATTTGTCCTTATCTGCCTCTAAAAATGCCTGATACCTGAGTTCAGCTGTATTTGAGGCTTGTCTTGCATCCTTTCATACTGTCCCAGGCAGCGCACTTCAGTGGAGGACGAATAAGGATGCACTTAGAAAATGTTAAAATGTTACTTTATCAATTTTCAGAAATTCCATTAATCTTTGAAATCAATACATCTTCCAATTCTAGTATGGAATAAGAGAACAGAAATGGGAACAATCAATTTAATTGGTCTGTATGGTTGGTTTTTTACAGCACCTCACTGACTGTTTTCTCAGCTTGATGGCTTGGTTTGTGAAAAATGGTTTGCGCTGTGTGTAATACACCAGTTGGCCTTTTAGCAGCCAGAAGTGACTGGTTGGTGGTGTACCCCTGTTGAGGGGGAAAAACCCCATGTCTGCTATTGTAAACATCCAGCTGCTTTGCCTGTCAGACTTGTATTAGTGACATAAACAGATGAAAAGTTTGTAAGGCACAGAATGGAGACTGAGAGATGGTTAGAAAGAGAAACTGTATCTGTTGGAACAGATATTTTCCAGTGATGTAGACTAGGGCTGTTTTTACACATCTGCACTTTGTATTTGGTCTAGGCAAGTCCAGATTGGCTTTCTCTCTGATCCACTGTAAGCACACAAGGAAGTAATTTTGTGACAATCCATTGAAAACTGTGCTGGATTTTTGATAGCTGCTCCATTCTCAAGCAGTTTTCTCTGAGCTGTCATTGGGTGACTATTGAGTTTCTTTCTTGAGTAGTTAGTTTTCAGGAGAGAGAGGTGAGTAATTACACCTTTTTTTTTCCCAGCTGTTGTGTTGAGTAAGGATTTTATAAGTCTCCTAATTGTTTTTCCAGTGTTCTGGTTTAGTTGGCCAAAATTCCAAAAATCTGCACAGTCTTTCAGATTTTCTTTTAGAACATGGCATAAAATCAGCAAACATTTACTTTGCATGCTTTTGTTGTCATCTCTGTCTCTGGATGTAAACCATCAGTTCCCTTGGACAGGCTGAGCTTAGTTCACCACCTGGAAGTGAATCCAGGGTAACTTTCTTCACTCTTTGAAATCAAGTGTTTAACATCAAAGCATTTTAGAGATCCAAACACCAGCAAGTTACTCTGGGTAAGCTTAAAGCCTGATACTTCAGCATGTCCAGCTAGGTCTGCTTGCCCTTCCAGCAGAAACTCTTCCTTTGGCAGTGAGCATTAACTCCATACTGTGTACTCAGCCCTGGTGCACTGGCCTAGTGCAGTGGTGACCTGCCCTCATGAGCTTTTGCATACCATGACACATCTGTGGTTTATATATAGAAAAGTACTGGATTAGAACATCTTTCTAGTCTATGCGAGACTGTTTCTTATCTGTGGTGGTATCCCCAAGGAATTCAACAGTGAAAAACTGAGCATTTGTGAGATGACACAGAACTGAATAGAGACATCTACTTTTTATGAGCGTGAAAAAACAAGACATGAGGCTTTTGGGTATATCAGCATCTTGTCAGGCTTGTAGAAGGGGTGAAGGAACTGTCAATGCGTTAATTCAAACATGTTAATTCAAATGTGAAAAGTTCTGCTGGAGGAATGAAAATTCTTTCCTTGTGATGGTCGTCCTCTGACTCTGTCAGATGATATATGGGTTTATTGAAATGCCAATTTTTTTTCTTACTAACAACATCCTTTCTGCTTTGTTCCTTAAGTAACGTCTCAGAGAGCGACAACACCAACCTGACTGAGAGTACACCTGTTTCCTGCTACCCCTGTAACATGATGAAAACTGAATCCAAAGAGCCTGAGAGCACAATGCCTTTGGGAAGCCCCTCAGCTGAAGCTCTGCCTTCAAGGTTATCTTGGCCAAACCATTTTTCAGGAACTGCTGAAGGCCTGAATAGGAGTGATTTCCTGCTTGATCCAAGCAGGAGCTACAGTTACCCCAGACAGAAGACTCCAGGTACGCCAAAGAGAAACTGTCCAGCACCTTTGACTTTTGACTTTGATGGGTGTGAACTCCCAACAGGGTACTCCCCGCTGACCCCAGCAGAGTTCACAAACACCATCTCCAGCTGTCCAAAGTCAGCAAGTTACTCTCTAGACTGCACTGATGAGAAAACTCTGGGAGACAGCAACACAAAGCAGAGCCATTCGTGTCCTGCCTTACCTCCTCGGGCACCAAAGCCAAGTGAAGATAAGACACTTGCAGACACGTGTCCCTTGCCACTGAAAATAGATGGTGCCGAGGAGGAATCAAAAGCTGGCTCTCCAGTCGTCTTGGAAGATCAGTATCTCACTAAAAAGGGCATGCAGGATACATTCTCTGTGTCTTACCCCTTCTCATCTCCCCTCCACCTCCAGTTAGCACCGAGGTCTTGTGGGGATGGCTCTCCCTGGCAGCCACCCACAGACCTTTCTGGACTCTCCATAGAGGAGGTATCTAAATCGTTGAGGTTTATTGGTCTGTCAGAAGATGTCATATCATTTTTTGTCACAGAGAAGATTGATGGCAATTTACTGGTTCAGCTTACAGAAGAAATCCTATCAGAAGACTTCAAGCTAAGCAAATTGCAGGTTAAGAAAATATTACAGTTCATTAATGGCTGGCGGCCCAAGATGTGATGCTGGCTAGTTTTTAGTGAAACTGTACTTGATACATTTGAGCTAATACATCACTTCCTGGTTTTTTGCACTAAAAATCCTTCTTGTAAATAGTAGTAGAAAAATTCTTACTATGCAGATAAGCATTTTTCAGTGGTGAATGGACTTTTTTTTCTATGTCAATAATAAAGGTAGAGAATCTGCAGAGGTGTGCCTTTGTGCATCCCTGAACATTCAACAGCTGCTAAAAACTGGACACTAAGGGAACTTTGACTCCATAGTCTGTTAAGACTTGGTCATATTTATTACTGAACAATTTGATGCTGAAAGACACACACCAATCCAGTTTACAGTTTTGTGTTAACTGCAAAAAAAGGTATTTCTTACAGGATTATTTCTGTTCACATAATACTTGGTAACATGCTGTGATTTGCAGATATACAAAAGCATTGGTTTTGACACTACATCTGAAAATGTTAAGAATTGCTGTGAAGTGCCACTAATACACTATTCTTGCAGCATTATTTTTATTAACAGTATCTTCCTGATTATCTGTAACATGGATGCATTTTCCATGTTACTTTGAGCAAAAAGAGTTAAATGTTTTTAAACCAAGAGTCATGCTTAGCTTGTTGCCCAGAGGGGAGGGAGAAGGGGGATTTTCTACTGAGCCACTCTGCCCTGGCCAATTAAAAGTTTATGACCTGTAGATTTCAAAAGTTGCTTTTGTAGTCGGATGACTGGAGTAAATAGCATGACTTCTGGTCGTGCTGCTTTCTCATGGGAAAAGCAGTTCAGTGCACAGGCTCTTTTCTCAGCAGATCCTCCCTGCTGCAGCAGCCTGCTAGCACAGCCCTTGCAGGAGCCATGCTGTGGTGGAAGGTAACAACTCCTTGTGTTTCTTCTGCTGCTGTTCTGATTGTCTGAAAATGCACTTGGTCTGCTCTCCTATTCCTGTGGTCGGACCTGTGTGGGAAGGTGATAGTGCTCCCGTGCCATGCCTTTGAAATAAAGTGCTGGCAGGGTGGGAGGGATCGGAAACAGAGCATGGCATGCTGCTGAGAATGGGCTGAGGGAGGTTTTGGGCCATGCCACAGGAAATGCTTGTGATCTTTTCACTTCACCTGTCTCCTTTGTGGTGGGCTAGGAGGATGTGGGTGTCAAAGTGGGAGGAGCTGTAGCATCAAAGGATGTGCTAATTGCCCAGCTGCAAAAACTCACTGCAGTAGATGTCACACAGAAGTAGCAGTTGAAAGGGAGCACAGAGATGGTGAGTGGGCATTAGTCTGCCCCTGGAGACCACTCAAATTTAACTGCTCAAAAGGCTAGGAATGGGATTAACTTTTGATAGTCCTTTGTGGATTTCTTGTAGTTGACAGAGCTTTCTGAAATGTGTCTAAATGACCCCAGGATCCCCCTGCCTTTATATACTGGATTTGAGGATTTGTGGAGATCGTCAGGAAACAGTCTCTGTTATCCCTTCCTTGTCAGCAAGTGTGCATGCCCAGGATCCTCAGGTGATCAAAGCTAGGAATGCAACTTCACCTTCACTTACTGCTGAGAAGAGCCCTGGCCAGGAGAACACCATCACCTGCCTTGCTTACCTTTTTGATGTATTAAAAAATATCTCCATTGTAGGGCACAATGGTGTGAGCATCAAGAGAAAGTACAGAGCAGAGACAAAAATGCTAGATTTGCCTGTTTTTTCAACCACATTGACTCATTAAAAAGAGTTTATTAGCAAATAGAGCTTTCTGTTGTTGAGACACATTTCATGTCATGTCACCACGCTGAAGCCAAGAGGCATTATTTGTCTTCCAGTAATGCAAACCACCAGTTGCCAACCAGAAAGCAAAGCCCACTTGTTGTGGGTACTATAGAGCCAACAAATATCCCAATAGAAAAACCCCCAAGAGTTCATAATCCTGTTTTATGTAATGTATTGACTTCAAGCAACAGATCAATAGCTTTCTCCAGATGCTTTTTAATTAGCATTCTAAAATATTTTAGCTTCAAATAAGAGTAGATAAAATTCAGATACTGTTCAGATGTGTATCCTTGTTGGTAGACCTCATCCAGGTTGAAACCAACTGCCTTCTAAACCTCAGTGTGTCAAATGAGTCTTCAAATATGAAAGGGCCAAATTTTTTATGTCAGGTACTTGCCTTTGTTTCACTCAGCTTGTTCATTCTAGGTAAAAAAAAACCCTAAAATATCCCCCAAAAAAGGGAAAAAGAAAATACTGCAGTCTTGGTAATATTAGCATTAAATATTACTAACACTCCCCAGAATATTAACATCCCTGAGTTTTCTTTGACTGTGGATTCATACCTTTTCTCTTATCTCTGCTTACCTGTTTGAAGTGGTTATTCTTGCAAAGAGACTGGTGGAATTTGCATTCATGACCGTGCTGCGTTAACATCCCATGTGCATAAACCAAGATAGAACTGGCCCACAGAAAGGCCTAGAAATGTGCATTGATTGCAGGAGCTGAGCCTGTGCACCAAAGTACAGCTAAAACCTCTTACTGCTAACTTGCTTCTGATGACCTTCCAGTTGTGTCGTTCTGGCTTGGCACTGCTTACTTACTTTTATGCATAATGTATTAGCATTTAGCTTTTTCCTTTGCCCTTAGCCATTCATCACCTTCACTTTCCAAGCCATTTTTAATGTCCTGTAAAAAGACAAAGATTTAGGGGGATTTAGGTGTTCCTAACATTTGTGTACAGCTTGTGGTACACAAGCTGGACTGAAGTATCTGCTCTGGTGAAATCAGTAGAGTGATGAGCAGACTGGGCATGTGGAATGTGTGGCACAGCCTTTGGATCCTAGGTTATGGAAAGGGGTACCTTTCCATAGGTAGCCAGGCTATGGCAACTCCCAAGCACAGCATGGAGGTCAGCACTGGGGAAAAGCAATCTGGTTTTGGACAGTAGTGGAGTTCAGCCATGCTGATGGGAGTTGTGTTGGTTGTCTTTGGGGGCTGAGAGCTGTAACCATTGAACATTGTGCCAGAGTGGGCCTAAAATCACTTATGTTTTCAAGGCAGTCCACTAAAATAGCCCATCCTAACCTTGGATTTTTTTCCTCAGCTTAAATAAATGTAAGGCCTCTGGTGCTTTCTTGATTATTGGTGTCTGACCTGTGTGTTATCCTTGGGGTTTTTGTTTGTCTGAGGGTTTTGGTAGCAAAACACACATCATGTAATTGTATATGGAGCTGACTCTCTGTCCTGCAGCAGGAAACACATCCTTTCTATGCAACTGTCACGTGTTGGCACAAGGACTGATGCTGCCTTCAGCAGTGAAAGCTGGGTTCTGGCATGGAGGCTGTTCTGGAGATGGACACCGAATTGGGCAGGGGAGGGATGGAGAGGAAACTTGTGGGGAAATGCTAGTTTCTTTCAAATGCTCATTGTGCCTAGGATTAAGATTCTCTGTCTTGCTGCCTGCCTGGCTAACCAAAGCTGTGTTGACAGCAACTCAAACTGCATATTTGCATTCTCATTCTTGCCATATTGTAAAAATTGCCTACGGCTAGAAACTTGGATGGAAAACATTTGGTCCATGCAAAATTACAGGGGAAATACATTTTGAAGTGTTTTTTTCAGCTAGAAGCAAGGGTTAGAATTTACTGTGTATTTTTTAATAGAACAGGTTTACTTGCCACTTAAAAGAACTTTGTTCCACAACAACAGCTTCAAGGAAAACAGCGTAAACAGCGAAGCTACCTGAAAACGCACCGTGTTTCAAACCTGTCTATAAATAATTGTTTTCTCTTATGTTTTCATCCTGAGTCAACTTCTTGGTTGTCCCCCCCACAGAACAAATTGTGCTTGAACCAGCTTCTTGTGTGCTTCCCAGTGGGTTGCCTGCCTGTAACACAGGCCAGCCAAGTCCTGCCTGCAGGCCAGGCAGGGGTTTACACCGTGGTACTTAACAGCCAAACATCAGCCCTGTGAGAGGACTACGGCTTAGCCCAGCTCTCCTGGCTCCTCTTTCTGATGCTCTGAAATTGCAGCATTCCTGTATGCAAGCCAGAAGGTACAGATGAAATCCTAATAAGCAAGAGGGATCATCCTTTTTACTTACAGGAATGGCAGGGCAGTGGGGAAATGCAGGCCCCTTGCTGAGACCTAGCAATAAATGACTCTTCATTTTGTTATGTCTTAAACTCCTAGTAGTCCAGGAGTTGTTCAGACTTCACAATTTTTGTGTGTAATAACCAAATTTTCAGTGTGAAAATCTGCAGAGTGATTCTCTTGACTTGGACAATCTTCTGAATTGTATTAGAAATATGTTTGTTCTTAGCTCTTTAGATTCACTTTGGGTATGTCAAAAAAGTAACACTTAGGGGAAAAAAAAGAAAAAGACCCAAAACTTTGGCTTAGTACATTTCCGTTATAAAACGAAGCATGGGTTTTGTGGAATTCTGTGCTGTTTTGGGCTTTTATGTAAAAGGCTGAAGGCAGATTGTTATTTAAACCAGGTGCAAATAAATATCCCTGTAATGTATATGAACAAATTTAAACCACGTATTGTAAGTATATAAACTGTATATTAAAGACACTATTTTCATGATACTTCAAATGTGTACAGAATTTGTTGTACTAAATTGGTCGGGTTGCGTGTATCATATAAAAGGCTTGGTTTTCATTTGGTAATTTCACTGACTTACCCTCTTGCTCATCTCAGTATACTTTGGAAATAAGCACTTCTCAGATAGTGAATTTTGCAAAGTAAGATTGGGAGAAGTAATCAGGCTTTTGCATTTAACCTCTTAAGACATGTTACTTTTCCCTGTCTTCTAATTTCACTTCTTCCCCTTCAGCAAGAGTATCGAGCTGTGTTTCCCCAAAGAATTTGTTGCCAGGCAGCTTGCCTGTCTCTAGCAGACGTTCACCTAAAACACTATTGTCCCAAGCCCCATTATCTTTGTTTTTGGAGGAAAGCATTCAGTTTTCATAATTTGGATATGCTTTTAAGTGCAAGACCATGTGCAAACATTCCTGCTTTGCAGAAAGTTTCAGAGGCATTTATTGGATGGGGAGGAAATCAGAGACAAAATAATGTTGTGCTGTAGGTTGCAGGTTGCCTGTTCTCACTTCCTTCGATACTGGCAATGGAGGGAAATGTCAACTCTACAGCCATCAACATCTTATGCAGACAAGTTGCTACTGTGCCAGATTCCTTTGGGCTGAAGCTTCATTCGCTGATACCAGGCCAAGAGAAAGTTTACTACAGCACAACAGTAGTTGTGGAAGGGTTTCATGGAAGGAATCATTAATATATGTTTATGAGACATGAAGCAGGGCAGAATCTGACACAGTAGTTGCTGTTGAATCTGAGACAGATGTGCTTTACTTGCCTCCAACCCTCACATCTGGGAGAGGAAAGTAGTGTGTCTGGAGGCAGGATGTGCATCACAGGGGGGTGAGGGGAGGGACAGAGAAAAGCAGAGTTACTTTCACAAGAAAGATTCACCATGAGCAGGTCTGTCTAGGACACATCTCTGCTCCCCTCTCCTAAGAAGGGGAAGAAAAATAATTTTATTAATAAAAAATCTAATTGTTTGAATGCTCCAGTTAATTGGCTCCAGCCTGAGCAAAAGGATCTACAGGACAGCATTCACTGCATGCAAGGGAAGTGAAGGGCTGTAGCCCAAAGCAAAACATGTCCATCTCCTGCTCAGGAAAGTGCTGTTCTAAACCAGGCAGGTATATTATTTATAATATATATATTGTAGTAGTCACCAAGCCTGACATAAATCTCCTGATTAGTCACTATGGCTATGTATAAACATGAATAAAGAATAGAGGCAGGGCTGGGACTTGAAAACACAGCTCTCTCCTCTTTGGAAAGTACAAACTTAATGCTCTTGGACATGCTCCTCCTCTTGGTGTGATACAATCAACTAGAGCTCTCCTGGGTCTGTTAGGTATGTACAGCCCCTGTCCTCACTCTCGCTGGGGCTCCTGGCCTTGAGCTGCTGTAGGGACCCGGGGTGCTGACAGAGCCTGACGTGCTGTCTCGTGTCACCGCTGATCAATCCCTCAAGTCCTTGGGTGCAGAGGACTGCGCTAGCTCAGGTCGCTGCTAGCTTGGGGCACTCTACACCATGCTCTGCTGCCCAGGTATAAACACATTTTATGTCACCAGATGCACACGTCACATGTAACCACTTTCTCCTGTGCACTGAGTGACTCAAAGCTGCAAACCTGGGTGAAGCTCCCATGTTCTCCCCTTTTTCTGTGCTGTGAGCTCATTTGATGCCTCATGGGATTTGCCATTGCAGAATGAACATAAAATCAGTCCTGCTTGGGCAGTTGCCCTTGGTGATTTTGCTTAGGCCCTCAGTGCTGCTGGACCATTTCCCTAGCAGCCTCACTTCCATGACAGCATTATTTTTAGATTTTCCTTGGCACCCCTTGCTGGCCACTACCTCTGCCTGTGTGGGCAACTGTTGGCAGCTCTGGTAGCTCCACAAAAACTCACTATTAATTGTATTCTGTATATAGAATCCTTTTCTCTTGCCTGTGATTGTCACACTCAATGAAGATCAATTTTTGTTGAAAGCTGGCAGTATTTATATTTTTATTCACTTGCCTGGACCTGGCATTTCTCTTTTCCCCCCAGGATAAATCATTTTATGTGCATTCTTACTTGACATAATGGAGAGCTGATATGAGGAGTGGCTTTGAGAAGTAGGTGTCTTGTCACCATTCTCTCCATCAGATTCCAGAGGTGGAAAGCTCAAGGTGGTTAACCAGGCCACCACAATGGGACAACAGAAATACGACTCAAATGTTTATTTATTGCTCAATGAGACCTCAAAATGCCCTTGACTCCTGGGCAGGACAAAAGAAATCTCTTGCCAAACACACTTGGAATAAATGAAAACCACTCCTCGCAGGGAGTCTGGGGTAGGAGGAAAAAGAATAAAAGGGGAAAAAAAAAATAGGGATGAAGGAGAAAACATTTCTAAGGTGCCAAGCCTAGGGAGCTGGCAGTGAAGCAGAGGGACGTGTCCCCTGGCTGTGTGTGGCAGCAGCTGCTGTAGTACTTGTACGTGCCACACAGTGTCAGACAGGCACACAGCCCCGGAGGACAGAACCTGCTGGAGGGGCTAAAGTGGGTGATGGATGGGTTCAGGGACCTCATTAGGACTCTGCCAGCGCCACAAAAGCTCTGTCATGAGAAGGAGCTGTTTTAATTCTGCTGGTGCTGTTCCATTGTACATCATCAACAATCATTATTAATGAAAATGGGGGTCAGCAAGGCGGGTCTCTAGAGCTGGGTTTTCAGTAGATTAGTGCAAACAGAAAGCAGGAGGAAACTCTAGTAAGTCAGCAGTGTGAAATATGCCAGAATGTCTGGCAGACCCCTGAAGAGCTGCATATATCTTGGCTAATCTTATTTATTTAACTGCAGCTCTGCAAGTGGGAGAAAGATACGACAGCTAGAAGCTATCCTAAGTGCTAGTCCTGGATAGTAGCCTCTGCTCCTGGTGAATGGAGCCTTGGCCATCCTGGTAACTGGCCCTCCAGTTTCCTCCTGAAAAACATGGGTGTTTTTATCCCACAAAAAAAGACTGAAAAATTGCACTGGATTTCCTTGAATGATAGAATCATTTGGGTTGGAAGGGACCTTTAAAGATCATCTCATCCAACTCCCTGCTTCCCACTAGATGAAGTAGCTCCAAGCCCCATCCAACCTGGCCTTGCGCACTTAAAGGGGTCCACAACTTCTCTGGGCAACTTGTTCCAGTGTCCCATCATAAGAAATTTCTTCCTTATGTCCAAACTTAATCCACCCTCTTTCAGTTTAAAACCATTGCCTTTTGTTCTCTTGCTACAGACCCTGATAAAAACCCTCTCTCCATCTTTCCTGTGAGCCACATTTATATGTTAAAAGGCAGCACTAAGGTCACCCTGGAGCCTTCTCCAGGCTAAGAAACCACAACTCTCAGTCTTAATAGGAGACGTCTTTGATTTCCATGGCTCTGAAATTTCTCCTTTCATAACAAGTCAGTGAAACTGCAATAGAGATGGGCATAGTGCTCTCTGCATCTTTGTAGGTCTGCAGTTACTCTTGCCTTACTCTTGATTACTGAAACATTTTTCTCTTCTGATTCCTTTAATAAAAGGCAATGATGTTTAAAATTTTATCTTACCTGTTGAGTAAGGCTTCCAATAACCTTTTCTTCCTGATTAAAAAAAAAAAAATTCTAAGGGTACATATTGTTTCTTCTTCTGATTCTTCTCCGCTACAGTTGGTTTACTGAAAAATGAAGTGTCATTTCACAGATCCCACAATGTTAATTTTTATTTTATTTTATACAATTATTTTATTCTATACAATTCAATCTTTTTCAATCTGAGCTCCTTGTACAATGCTAAAAACTAGGACTTGGAAACTGAGGCTCCAGAAGGAATGTGGCAGGTCAGGGATAAAAAGCATACAAATTGAAAAAGCAATAAATAGTGCAAATCCAGGTTTCCCAACTTCACCTACAGCCCCAACCCCTTTCATTTTGTCACCCTCCTTTGCTACCTTTTGGTCTTCAGAGCCTGACTAGGTGCCTCTTGCCACGGGTTATGGTGTGGTTGCAGGGGTGGGTGGCTGCCCAAATCTGGTCCCACATGGACTCCTACTGCCATGTCCAGGCAAACCTCATCCTCTTCCTGACCTGCTCCTGCTGTCTGCACCCCTCCTCCTCCTCCTCTGAGATCTTTAACCTCTGAGCACCCACTGCAATGAGCTTGGCTTCCACCATGCCTGCAAATCCTGAAGGAATCAAGTACAGTGATACCCACATATAAAAGCAGGTAAGTAATGCTTATAAAACACCCCACTCTTGTTTAACAATCAGAGAAAGGCAAAGCACAAGTAAAATTAATTTCATTTAGGCAGCAGGTTCTTAAGCTTGAAATTTTAGGTCTGATCATGAACCTGCCCAAAGCCATGAATTTCCATATACAAGATGCAGCTTTGAAATCTTTTTCAAAGTCTTGCGTTTGAAATGTGCAAAACCAGAGACAAGGAGGCAGCTTCTAAAGGAGACAGGAGAGGCCTCTTTGTCGCACTGCACCTTTCATCTCCAAACGTGAAGGACCAACACACAGAAAAAAAGCAAATGTAAGCTGAGCCACAGCACCTCAGCCAGAGGTTGCAGCCTGGCATCACCTCCCTTGCAGCAGCCCCAAGCAAAGGGCATGGCAAAGGAATGGGAGCAGGAAACACCAGAATGTTTTTTGTGACTGCTTTCCCCACCTCTAATGATTTACATCTCAGGGGCTTTCAGAGACAGTAGTGGTGTTTAAAAGTCACTGTCTTCGCTAATGAGTTTTGAAGTCTCATGCTAAAATGCAAATTTTTACCTGTGGCTAATATTGGATTTTGTTCTGAAGCACCAAGCAAAAATCTAGGTTATAGGAACAGATGCATTCAAAGACCCCAGTGCTTTGTAAACAGTATGTGACTCTGCCTCTGGTATTTTTGTCATTGGATGTTTTTCTAAGATGTTACAACTTTCTGTCAGTACTCACAGAGCTTGACATTCATGCAATAACGTGTGGAGCACTTGGAATTAGGGGATGCTTGTATCTGACTGGTTAAGAACACCCTCCCAGCTGACAAGGGATGCAGTTTGCACCAACTCATTCATGGGGTTCTAAAGGAAAAGTGCCACATACCGTAGAAGAAAATGGTGCCTGGCACTCCAAATCTCAGCATTTCTCAAGTTCTGTATGAAACCAACCTTATTACATGGTTTTCTGCATTTATTTCTAAGACAAAACTTGCCTTGAAATGAAATTGGATTTTTAGAAGCCAGAGGGGACTCCAGCCAAGAAACTAAGGTAATGTTCATCAGCAAAAATTTGACCCAAGGCATTATTGAGCCTCTTAGGCCTCTGTTATATATCAGAAAAATTCTTCCCAGAGAGCTATTCTCCAAAACAGCAACTGCTTATTGCTCTCCCTTTTGCCATAAGCCAAGATCATAAATGTATTTTTAATTGATGTAATGTAAGTCTTGCAAATTTTGGAGGGAAAAAAGAAGAATTATAATTTCTTCAGTTAAGCTGAAATACTTGTGAGATCATTTTAAATAGGTGTCTTCTAGAAAGCTTTTCTATTTCTTCATTTTTAGTACTTACCACAAGCTATTTCAGATGGGAGCTGTCAGAGCATCAATAAAAGGTTATTAAATGCAGGCTAGCTTGCAGTGAGCTCAGGTTTCTGCTGAAGCTGTGTTATATACTACTGAGTGCAGATATGCACCTGTGTGTCTGTCTATATATGCATGTAAATAATAAAAAATTCACTAGTAAAAGACTCATCTGCTGCTTACTATACAGCTTAAGTGCTCCTGCAATACTGAAAACTCGAGTTTTTCTGGCATGTGAGAACAAGCAAGTGAACTTGCCTGACAGATAGGAAACAAAGTCTGCTCATGAAGACAGACTGACAGTTCAAGAGCAGGGAAGTGGGGAAAGGGTAATCCAGGATCCCTTTTAAGTTTGCTTAATAATAAGGTTCTCTTCTCTTCTGAGAAAATCAAAGATTACATTCAAACAGGTAAAGGGCTTTTTAATTTAATTGTTTTAACTGAGTTTCTTTATGCAATTTTCCATTTGATTTAATTCTATTTAGTATGATAAATGCTGCTTAATCTGAAATTATTTTCGTTTTCATGTATGAAAACCAGAGATGAAAGATTAGCTTCTAGTGACCTGCATCAAAATATAATTTGGCTGGAAATGAAATGAATTTGGATTTAGCTGTATCTCTTGGATAGTTGTGCTGCAACAACAAATCTTCATAAAGTTAAGCTGTCTCTGCTCAAGGAGTGGAAGGGGTTGTTCAGGCTCTGAGAAGCTCTCGCGGTCTCTGCCCTGCCTGTATGTGTCTGACTGGGAGTCAGTGCCATCAGATCCTCAAAATGTAAAGGAATTTAGGATTTTCAAGTAAGATTACTGCAGCAGCTTTTCATGGTTTAATTACTTTATATTAGAGGCTGCTGAATGATGCGTTCGGTGAGCTGATTGCTTTTCAGAGAGCATTAAAAGATTTACTTGCTCCCCGTTTCAAACATTTGGAAGTTTTTGCAGTGGGATTGAAGGGAACTGTGGAGCAAATCATGTCTCTCCTTGGGTGCTGGCAGCTGGCTTCCTTGGTAGCTTGGACTGTGTGGAAGGAATTGTGACAAAATGTAATTATTTTGGATTTAAGCTTTGTTGTAACTTGGTCTGTGTTTCGTCTCTCAACTGTATAAAAGGCAATATGCACTGGTTGTTGGGTTTCCTTACCCAGAAAGTATTAATGGCAAGAATTAATACAGCATTTCCCCCTGCTCTGCTGGTAGCACTGGTCTCACTGGGTGCCCACTGTCTGGTCTTGTGGCTGCGGTGGGGAGCTGTTGTCCCTCAGTGGACAGCAGGCATCCCCAGGCAGATGTCTCTTCAAATCCTGGTGTCCTTACCTATCTTTAAGGTGTTGGCTGCAGCTCAGGTTGAGGCAGGCACTGGAACAAAAATATGGGTAACTTGTGAGCTATTACATCCTCCTTTCCTCAACATACCATTGTGTAGCTGCCAGAGTTGCCATCCATCCTCCTCCTCCTCCGTGGGGAAATATCCAAATACCCTATGTCTCAAGAGCAAATGGTCTGCTTCCCATATTACAGATATCATGTGGAAGGTTTTCACAGAAAAATCAATTTCTTTTGGCCAGAGCACAGGTGGAGTAAGGCAGTCATAAAACTCTGCATGGCAGCAGGAGAGGCTGCCAACAGCACTGGCTTGATAGGAACTTGGTGTCCCATGGCAGGGACTGGCATTTACCAAACACTTAAAAATTTCTTCTCAGCATGCTTCCAGTACTGAGAAGGATCCCACTGTTTCAGAGCCAGGAGCTGGCCTGGCCTGTGCCAGCTGCTGCCAGTCGCTCCCTGCTGGGGATCACTGCCACACCACCACTGGAGCGGACAGCAACCCTTTCCACCTAATGCAATCTCCTCTTTGACAAATTTCCTCCCTTTACCTGGCCCTGGGCCCTCCCCAGTAACAACTCAATGTCCCCTGAGTTGTGTCCGTGCTCTTCCATGAGCCCTCTTTGCGGGGGCTGATGTTGGAGCTTCATTGAATCCTCTTGCAGTGTAGATTTCACTTGCCAAGCCATAATAAAGTGAATAAATCCAATGATTTCTTTTTTTTTTTTTTTTGTATTGTGTAAACAATGGTCCAGTATTTATTTAATAGTTAATCTCATGACATTTCTCTGCATCTGCAGGAAAATACCCAGGACAATAATGCTTCCTAATAATATCAAACTGATGAGCAAAGAAATAGCATCCACATTCTCAACTGATGATGTGGCAAAGATCAAGAAATTCTGCAAAACTCAAACCAAAGTAAGATATAAATTGCACTAATACTGGCTAATAGATAATGAGATTGCATTTAATGTTGGTAATGTGCAATGTAAGTGTTTGCTGTTTCTTAAATAGGGTATCTTTGACCATTTAAGCAAGCCTTTAGCACCAAACGTTCATGGCCATGAGTATATTAAAAAAGCCATTTTGTGTATGCTGCTGCAGGGTAATGAGAAAGTTCTCAACAATAGGGCGTGCATTAAAGGAGACATCAATATCTTATTATTAGGTAAGAGCGTGTAGAGTTAATAGTGCATTGATAAGTTATTTTATTATCCCCCCTCCTCATCATGCCAGCGTAGTTCTGTTATGCAATATTAGCAAGAAAATAAAAGCCAACCCAGTACAAAGACTCATTTTGCCTTATACAAGAGTGTTTGTTAGTGTCTTAGGATCAATTTATTTTATCCTTGGGCACATTTTTACAATTATTTCTGTTTTGTCCCACACATCCCTATTTACTTGACATCTGTTCTATGTCTCTAACTAGTGCTGGCATGATGTGCAATCGAGTCTAATCCTGCGCTGCTCATTCGGGCGAGACACCCACTGATTTCACGAATGGGCTTCTCTTTATCGCTCAAGTTGATGGAACTATTCTACTTCTGTCAGTTTAGTGATGGTAGCTGTTCAGTTGTGACTTCATTCTTAAATGCTTGGTTTTCAGTACCCATAATTAAGTTACATTAGCTGCAAACTCTAACCTGCTCCAGAGCAGCTCCTGGCAGAGAGAGATGTCATCTTCCTTACATAAATCAAGCTCTTTGTTTCTCTGCAGAGTTTCAATCAAATATTTGATAACTTGCTTTAAAAAATAGATTAGACTAAAAGAATGATCCTTGTCAAATCTTTCCAGTATGTCATTTCTCTCCTCAAGAGGGCAACTTGAAATGCCAGGGCCCTGCTGTGGCATTTTAACCATGTCAGAACAGATGGGATCTGTTGCCCAATAACCCCTTGTCCAAAGCACTTGCTCACCACCTGCATTGCCTTGCTGGGTACCCAAATGTGGAGCCACAAAAGTTCAAAGCAGTTGTCTAATGGCACTCAATGACATGCTAATGGATCTGCTGCACTTTGCAATCCAGAGGACTGTCTATTAAAGCTTTAATAAAGCCAGAAATTGGTCCCTTAATGAAATGCAAAGCTAGGTGGGACACAGGCAAGCTTCTTTGAAATATGGAGTGAGATTTTAAGTTAATTTTTTTTTTTAAATATTTATTCTGGGAGGATTCTGAAGAAAGAACTCTAATTAAAGGAAAGTACATTTTGAGCATTTTTATCTCATTTATTGAAAGAGTAGAATTTCTGAGGATGTTTTCATTACCCACCTGTGTTGCAGTATTGTCTAGAGGAGTGTTAGGTATGCAATAACACTGTAGTAATATAAACTTTTCCTTAAGAAAACAGATTCATTTCTTTTGTATATTTTTTAACAGTCTTGACTGTAGAAAATCCAGCTTCTGGTTTTATTCCTTCCAGTTTGAGACTGAAATGAAAATTGCAATTACAATACACGCCAATACTGTTGGTATAACCTTACAAATTATTAAGCAGTTTAGAAGCTAATTAGTGTTGCATGGTTTCCAAGTTTGCGTAGAGTCAGTAGCATTCTACAGAAGAAATGCTGAAAAAATAATAAAATAAAATTCAAATTGAAATTCTTTAACCAGATTTTTTCAACTTTGGGAACTTTAAGGCTTGAGCACATGTTTCTCTAATGCTTTGTCTTCTTCCCATTGCCTGGACCTGTGCTTTTGGAGATCCTGGTGAAGCGTGGCAGGCTCCTGTATGTGGAATAACGAAAAATGTTGATTTGATTTGCTCACAATTTTCTTCCATTAAGCTGAAGCAGATGGGACATTTATGACATTTGTATGGAAGCTGTGTTTTTGAATAACGAATGAAATAAAAGGAGGAATAAACATGTAGTAAAGATGTTTCAAGGCATTTACAAGGTTTAAGTGAATGTTTTAAACTTTTTAAGTTTTGATCTTCATTACTTGAAAGCAGGAAAAGCTTTGACACTTTTCAGCATACCTGGAACACTGTCAAAGGCATCTTCATCTTTTCACAGTGAAGGAGCTCAGAAAACACTGAATAAAAAGTAATGACTATGAAGATCAAGTGGTAGTACATAAAAGATGGCTGTAAATGTCATTCAGCTGACTGGAAAGCTGCATTTTTTTGACACCAACATCCCCACACTTCCTTGGATTTATCAAGATCGGGGTTAGCATCCCCTGACACATCATCAGGGACTCCTGGTACTCCTGGTGCCACTGCCTTTATCCAGCTGCTGAGGCCTGTCTGCTAACAGCTGTGGCACTTTGAGGGCCAAGAGGAAAGGAGTGTCTTGTCAATGATATAATTTTACTTCACCAGTAGCTACAGAAATTTCAAATGCTTTCAGCACCTCTTGTGACAAAAGACAACGTGGTAGGGAAGGAAAGCTTCCTGCACACCTGTTTAATAAACTAAGGGAAAGCGGGCACTCACAGATACTGCACCAGTTATTCAGTACAATTTAATTATTCATGTGTATGCTGAATTAAATGGTAGCAAAGAAAGGTCAGGATTTCTCTAATGCTTATTTGGCTGTTTAGTTTTTTTCCATTGTTCTAAAATCTGTGTGCAAAAAGCTAGAAGATGGCAAAGTGCTCTGCTTTCCCCTTTAAGAGGTGATCTTTGTATTGCAAAACATTCCCAAAACCACTTCCACCACCAGCAGGGGGTTGCCAGGAAGGCAGTTGACAGCAGCTGTAACTGCTGATTAAAAAACTGATGCTCAGCCTTGCATTCCAAAGATATCAAACTTTCCATCTTCTGAGCTTTAAAACCCTCCTGTGGTGCAAGGGGTTGTACATTGTGCACCCATGTTTGCATCAGCCAGCACCCACTGTACCTGAGCTCCTGCACCCCAGCCCATGAGGGCTTGGGTAACAAAGCCTCAAAATGGTTTTGATGACACCTAATAAGAAGTAGGAAAGTGTTTTATAGTTGAAGAATATTTCTGGAATGGAAAAGAAAAAAAGTAATTTTAACCCAGCCTGTCCTAGTCCTCCAGGTCATTGAGGTGCTGTGGGAAATAAGTGAGAAAGCGAATACACAATCTGACACACCTGCAAAGTGGTTTGTGCAGTATGGGTATAAATCAAGGCAAGTGGAAGCCATGATGACTTGCTTTTATGAAAACAAGTAGCACAACCGGATCTAGGCACCCAGGTATTATTATGGAATAAAGAAAAGCATTTTTATTACTTTCTTAGCACAAAGGGTGGAGTGGCTTGCTCATTTGAACCCCCAGGGGGGAAAAAAAGTAAATAAACCTCTATTTCTCCTTTCCCCACATTTCACTTGAAAAATGTCTTATAGACTGCTAGGATTGCACTCAAAATGGATGCATCTGTGGCTATGTGTATTTCTCAGAAACTCAAATTTCTTCCAAAGCTCAAGATACACTCCTGGGAGAAGGCTGTTGCCAGACAAAGCTCTACAGATCTTCCATGGACAGGCTGTTGCCAGTGGGGAAGGTGTGATGTTAATCAAATTGATTTGCTGTTGCCCCCACTGTGTGACCTTGTGGGGACCTGGCCAGGGAAGCCAGTGTGGGGCAGAGTGCTGGGAAGGGCCAGCCTGGCTTCCTGGCAAGGGGCACTGGATGTGGGATGGTGACTTCCCCCCCCCAAGGGAGCAGGACAAAATCCAGTCTTCAGTGTCTGTGTGAAACTGAGCTTTGGTTTCCACCGGTTCCTCCAGCAAATCCTGCAAGGCAAGAACCACTTTTATTTATTGGTCCCAGCTGCAGCTTATGCAAGGATGAGCCCTCCACACAGACACAGCAGAGCTGGCCCAACAAGCTACTACCACTGGCTTTGTCCATGGAAAGGGTTACATTTCCAGGATTTTCCTCAGTCTTCCAGCTCCCAAGTCTGTTTTGTCTGATGCTTATGCCAGCTCTGCATCTTCCTGGCTGTCAGCTTCTCAGACCTTCCCAAGGGAGAGAGCTGCCTGAAGAGGCTTTGCAGCCCTGGGATTTTGGTGGCTGGAGGCCTTGCTTCTGAGAGATGTGGGCATTGCTGTAAGCTGATGGAAATAATTCAACAAGGACACATGTAGTGGCAATTGATCTTGCTGTGAGCTGGCAACCTGTGAAAAGCAGAGCAAATGGGTGGGCTGCTGAGTAGGAGGAATCTGCTTGGAAGACATGGCCTGTAGACAGATTATCATGCAGTGGCCCACAGTAGGTATTCACTGTCTCAGTTTTAAGTTTATTTCTTTTCCTTAGGGCTTTTTTTTCCCTTAAGAAAATTCATACTATGTTATCCCAGCAGCTTTTTTTTTTCCCCATTTGTCCCAGCTGCACCTGTGAAGGCTTAAGCATGATCATTTTTCTACTGGTCAAGGCAACCTTTTAATTTGCTTCTTCTCTTCTTACCTCCAGCTTACACTGACAAGTCTTTTCTAGTGATGAAAGCATGACAGTAGCTGCCAGAATGAAACCTGCCTCTTCTAAGGAGCAACAGAGACTTCTTCCACAGTTAATAAACAAATTTTATTCGACAACTTAATAACTACCAAATTCAATAAACTAATAGCTTTATTAACAAGAGAAACTGGAGTTGCAATGATACTTTTATGTAATTTATAATGCTCTGTTTTAAACAAGCAAATATCATTTACATGGGTGAAAGCTGCCTCCAAAGCCAAGCGTTCACAACACGATGAGAAGTATGGGGGAAAAAAAGTAGAGATGAAGAGTGAGATGTGTCTCTGGAAAGTTTTGATCTGGCTTTTAGTAGCATAGACTTCATAGATCCAGATGGAGTTAAAATAAAAAATCAAGGGCAAGTGCACATACACAGAGCTCTAGCAGAACAAGGTGGCTGGTTCTAGTTAGATATTAGTAACTGTGAAGTAGAAAGGCTATCATTAAGAAGTTCATCAAAATATTCCACCAAATTGTTTAGAGATAAGATTCAAGTCTCATAAAGAGCACACAGGTCTTTTTTCCCATGACTATTGCATTGGAAGAGTGACCATGTTTATGTATTGTAGGATTAAGCAGCACAGCCTTGGGAAACAATGAGGTTTGGTTTTGTTCTTTTAAGTTCTTGATGTTCCAGTTAAACTTCTTTGATGCTATTTTGTTTTCACCATAGGTGACGTCAAAGGCATAGATCAAGCATGGAAATTTTCATCTCCAGTAGAAGTTTAGGTATTAATGAGCAAAAGAACTCCAGTGTAAACCTGTCTGCAGCTTTTATGATACCAGTTAGAGTGTATCTGGTGTAAGTAGTAATCAGCCTGAGTTGTTGTGGTCATTGTTTTTTCCCAGATATTTCTGTTGATGCTCAAAATAGGGAGAAGACAAGGAAAGCAACCACATGAATCTGTCTGCTGAAAAAAAATTCATAATCTTTTTGCGTGAAACAAATCCTTAAATCTCCACTTTAGAATTGTCTTTTGTAATAGAGTATATGTCATTGAAAGAAGTGGGAAAATGACATCACCATATATTTCTTCACAACTTCATAACACAGAGCAAAATACAGATGTTGTGCCATTACTGCATCAATACTACAAAAGTCTCTAAGCAGTAATTCTAGATTTGAAGAAAAGCACTGGCTGTTTCAGAAAAGGCAGTTTAATTGTAGGTTATCTTTTCCTTTTGATACATAACTATCTGTACTACCAGCCCCAAAGATAGCTTGAAAATGCACTCCAAGAAGAGAGGAGAATTAAGATCCTATTTATCAAAGTCCAAGGTAGTTCAGCTGACAGCATCTGTGTCTTAGCAAAAGACCCTGAGCTCTAATAGCAGTGGATAAGGAGAGCTGTGGGGAAAATAAAAAGGAAAAAAGGTACATCTCTGTTCTGAATTGTGCCTAAAGAAAATGAAAAGTCATGACACCTGCCCTACACCCTGGGACCGTGTCTGCCTAGCGTGGGTGGCGTGAGACAGCTGACACACTCAGCTGAAGCAGGAGGGCTGGTGTCTAGGATCAGTCCCTTTCTTGCATTTAGACAATGCTATGCCTGCCAGACTGACATTATGACTCAGTAATTTGTAACTTGTGCAAAAGCTAAACTGAGCAGAGCTGATCTGTGTGATGCAAATAGCAGTGACTTGGTTTGACTGTATCAGGAATAGGAGGCTGCATATGCAGTATAGATTGTAGGTGGCACGACTAAAAATTTTTCTACAGTGCTGAGATTCTTGAAGAAAGACCAAGAAGTAGTTAGAATGATGACCCATGTTGTTTTGTTATTCCACACCTGAGCCACTGGCTTGAATATTGGAGTTAGTTTATTTTTACACCCATGCTGTGACTCCTGATAGACCCAGCAGTGGGGAATGAGTCATGCACACAGTTCTGGATACAATGTGCACATACTCGGCTGGGTCCAGCTGTACAGCAAATCTGGAGCCCGGAAAAGGAGGAGCAGAGAAAATATTCACTTAGATCAGGGTCTTCGCTAGAGATGCTCTTGAATGAGGAATAGGAGCAGTGCAGGCAACCCAAGGAGTCAATGTCCACAGCCCAAACCCTTGAGCTGCATATTGTGGGAACACAGTAATAGGGTTTTCACACTGGTCCTGGTGTGTAGAGAGTGGAATGTGCCTGAGCAGGCGTGTGGGCAGAGTAAATCCTTGTTGAAAATCAACCTGAGTCACTACAGTGTGAGAAGGACAGGAAAGATAAATGGATTGGTGCAGATTTAACACTGGTGGTGTTTACTATCACATTAGTATCTCAGTGATTTTACAGAGAGATCTTTACAGTAAAGATTGTTAGTAAAACTTTCTGTGAATAAATTTGCTCCAGGAAAATAAAGTAAGCTCCCAGGCTGCTCTCTGTCCAGCTAACACAGTATCTGACCCGGGATAATACCATATTATTTGTAAATGTGTAAAATAGACCTCTCCAAAATTAAGATCATCAAGTCACTTGTGCTAGAGCTTTATAAGAAAAATGTATTTGTTCAGGAACTTGAGCCACTGAGCATAACTTTCATGATACAAAATAAAGTGTAATCTTGACTCTCATTCTGCATTTCCTGAGTAATTTTTCTGCATTGTAAAATTGAAAAAAAAATACTCCTCTTGAGTATTTTTAGGTCAGTTAAGGACATTAAGAAACCTCTCTTTTGGCCCTACAGAAGTGAGTTGTTCACACTCACTGACTGGGAGATTGTTTTAAATCACACTCTTCATTGATTCCTGTTTGAAATTACTAAGTCGAAGCTTAAGACTTTTTCCATGAAAGTTTAACATTTCAGGATATACCCTACGGCATTTGTATCTTCCTCAATGTACTGAAATTATATTGTGTATTATATTGTGTACACTACTCTGTGTATTAAGCTCTCTTCTGATGAAAGTACAGGTAAGTATCTCTTGTAATCTGGATTTCAAAAATATAAATGATCTCTACAGTCACAAATCTGGTACCTCACATCTGAATTTATCAAATGCTCACACTTTAAAATATTAAGGGTTGTAGCCAGGGTTGAATTCATGAACAGTCTCATTTGTGTCTTCTTAACTCCATGTAAATCTATGTGCATATCTTAATTGAAGGAGCATTTGGAAGATTATTTGCATGAAAACTGCTGATGAAGACGTGTGGAAATAGGAAAGTTATTTTAAGACAGCTATAGTAGGGTATTTTCCTATCCAGGATGTTTGTTAGCTCTGACAAATCTTTGTTAATTTTGTCTGGCTGTTTTCATGAATCTTTGGATTCCAACAAAAGCTAATAAATCCAGCTATGAATGCTTTAAATACAACTACATCTCAAAGAATATGAATCAGAGAACGACTATATATATAGCATTGATACAGAAGAATACACTTTTGTTGCTTTGTACTGTGCAGTAGCATTCAGAGGAAGACTTGCTCCCTCATCAAATTTCCACACATTTGAACTGCTCTTGCCCAGTGTTAGGGTAAATTGCATGACAAATGTTAAAATCATCAACACCCATCCCAGGCAATCAAAGTAGCTGCTGACCTTTAAATGTGAACACATTCACATAGCAGTCTACCAACCATCTGGTGTGACCTGACATTTCCATTACTGGCACTCCTGTCTCTCACTGCCCCCCTCCAAAACACCACAAGTGTGATGATTTCTGCCCATGGAGGCTGCCATCTCCCTCTGCGAAGTGTCCTTGGGGAGGGACGTTTTGCTTTCTCTGGCCCTTTTATTTCCATGCTTTTGTTTTCCTCTAAATCCTACTGCAATGTAGCTCTGTTTGTCAGGGGTGTTAAGGGAGCCACTAAATCTCCCAGACCTGGGACCCAGCTCCCCAGCCAACATGCCCAGCCAGGAATGGTCCCAGTTGGTCTCTACATCCCAGTCCTAAGGATGTGGCTGCTGCTCCTCTTCCAGGTCTGGCTGGCAGCACGGTTGTGTCTGAGACACGCTGACACATACACAGACACCAGGGTCTCTGAAGTGGCTGGCAGGACAGGCTGCTGCACACACACACACAGCAGCATGGGCAGCACAACCCCACTGTAATGCTTCCCAAACTCAGACAAGGGCACACAGCCCAATCCTCTTCCTCCCCTCCAGGAAATCAGAATGCAGGTTCTCTGGTGAAAAAATGTGTGCCCTCATTTTCAACACTCAAACATGCACAGTCCCCTTAAATGTTAGCATGGCCTCTAAACCTGTTAAATATCCATGCTGGGGAGTCCTGGCAGTGGTACACACCACTGCTTGCCAGATAGGTCAGTGTGATGTTTGAGTCCTCCAGATGTGGAAATGTTTCCTCCAGCCCCCCAGATAGTCCAGCTTGAAATTTGCTAGTGAATTATGCACACACAGAGGATTAAATTCACTGAAGAAATATTAACACACACAGATCTCTCCAGCTGCCAGCACTTAGACCTTTTACGCACCAACACACAACCTGATCCCTCCAACTGCTGCTGGCACCTGGGCCTTTCAAGACACACACAACACACGTACCAGTCCTTCCAGTGGCTGGTCTTTAGATCTACAAGCCCTGTGGCCCACAGTCCCTCCAGTTCCTGGCACACAGACTCTTCCATGCAAGTCCCTCCGTGTGCTAGTACCTAGATCCATAAGCCCTAAGACCTGTGGTCTCTCCTGGCCATTGGCACACAGCTCTCTTTTGCCTCTTCAGTTTCTGACCCCATTTTCCCCCACTTTTCTTTGGATCTTTTGATCCTTCTCCTAAACACCCTATAGTAATTTTTACATAAATCAAAAAGCCTTTTCTCATAGCCCATATCTTAAGCACCCTCAACTTTTTCACAACACTCATGTTAATCATATTTACCCCTTCCTATCAGTTAATAATTATTCAGGCTGACATTCTTGAGGGTTCTGCCTGAGTAGTTCCTCTAATGGACCATCAATCAGTGGCTGAAGCAGTCTGGATCCTCATTATTATCTCTGCTGTGACTTCCTCATTAATGTGTGTCTGTGAGGTTCATTTATTACTTTCCTCATTACTTGTTATTTTTTTTATAGTGAGTAGATAACAACCAAATAACATAATGAACCAGACATTCCCACACTCCACAAACTCTCACACTACTGACAGCTGCAGCAGGACCGAGAACTGCTGGGTATCCTATGAATACAGGGTCCAGTTCCCCTTTAATATTGACAACTGTACAATGATAATATAGCAAACTTAGACTTTCCTGTGTTGACTGAAATTCAGGATGCCATTTTCATGTTTTCTTCATGTTTATGTAGATTTGAAGGGCAAGGCAGACACATCACACAATGTATTTCCATTTTTCTCCATTGCATGACTATACACAGCACTGTCAGACACTCCACTGACTTTAGCACACTATTTTATCAGATGATGAATTATTTTCCAGACTTTACAAACTTTTATCATGATGGTTGAGATAAAAGGAACAGAAAGAACGATGACGTCGTTGTGGTTTTGCAGTGATGTTCATCTTGTGTCTTTGATGCTTGTTTGCATTATCTTCAGAAGGATGTTTTAGTCTAAGTGGGGGAAAAAAACCAAACCCACATCTTAAAAGTGTATAGGGAAGGGAAGTATGTGTATAATGTAAGAGCATTACTTGCAAAGAAACCAAAACTATTTATTGGAAGGTCATAAAGTAGCAGTGTCAAGTATCTGACACTGCACAGAGGTACTGCAACTCAATGGAGTATCACACACAGAGTATTAGTACAAAATTAAAAATGGAACTCTGCTTTCTGGAAGGACATTCCTCTTCAGTTTGTTTACAAAATTTCTCCTGTGGCCTGTGAGTCCCTTTAAACTATATCATGCTTGCTATTTCTAAGACAAGCCTCTACTTAGAGTAAGAGTCCCTGTGCCTCAGACTGAATGAAATTTCCTGTGAAGACATGCCCAAATGCTGCTTCTATTCAGTGCACAGCATTTCTGATCCTGTCATCTAGACAGTTTTAACCTGCTGTCTTCTTAACCTTTCCTTATGTCGATATTTCCACGGCTACTTCATGCCTTGCATAAAAAATGGCCTTTGAATGTGGAAAATTATTTTTTAGATTTGCTTTTTGTTTTGATATCCTGGGATGCATTTTTTAGCACCATACCCAGGTATTTTAAGGGGAGATCTCTAGTAGAATAGGCAGTAAAAGATGAAATACAAGTTTACTAAGCAGAAAATATGGTTTAATTACAAATTGAAAATGAACCCCTTTGTTTGCATTATCCAACTCAACGTAGGCTGTCATTGGGGCAGAGTGGAGGGGGGTGGAAGAGGAGAACAGATTTTGAATTAAGTGGGAGTTTGGTGTTTGATAAATTAGTGTCACTTAAAGAAGCTATTTAATTCTTAACCTTTAGGCTTCAAAAAGGTGACATCTTCCCATTTACTTCTTACTTAATTTGACTGTTTGCTTTTTAGTGAATATAGATATGTGTGCGTGTGTCTGTATATTTGTTGAAAGAGGCAAAATACTTACTTCTTCTAGAGTCAGGTTCTCCTTAGCCTCCTTTCCTTGTTTGTATTTCTTTTTAAGGCACACTGCAGTTGTGATGGTGACAATAAGCATTACAGCAAACACACTTATCGTTGAAGAAACGGCTATTACGGTATTTTCTCGAGTTGAGCCTTTCCTTTCACACTTTTCTCCCATGTACCACCAGTTGTCACCTGCTGGACATCTGGAAAGCAAAAGAAGAAACATCTGATATCACCTAAAGATTAAAGGTGTGAAAAGGTCTACTTCAGAAAAATGGCATCTCTGATGCAATTTCTATATCCTAAAGCATAATGAAATTTATCTTAAAATTGACTTTTATTTTAAAGTTGTCTTCAGTGGCCTGAGTGGCCCACTGCCCTTACACACCTAAATGTGCTTCTTTCAGCTTCCTGATGTTTCACAGGTTGTGCCTGCAGTGAGAGCCTTTGCCAGAAGTCCTAAATGCCTTCCTGACCCCCTTGACCTCTTAATGCATGATTGCAGCTGGTCTACGGAGCTTCTCTTTTTTTGTAATTTTCAAATTTAAAGAACTTGTAAGAGCTGCCTCTGCCATCACTCAACAAGCAGGTAAAAAAAGAAATTAACAGCCCAGCAGTCATCCAGTTTTAGGACTGAAAACAACCTCCAGGGTTTGATTCTGTCCCTCACCCAGCACCACAGTCAGCACATCCACCCCCATCTTTCTAACCTTGGTTATTCCTTATGTATTGATTTTCTAGCTCCTGTCTAAGCCACTTATTCAGGACTACCTCACCCCTGAAAACAAGTCTGTTTGCAGTGCGCTGCAAAGATATTGCCTGCTGGGGGGACTGCAGGTGACTCAGCTTGAACAGATGTATCACATTCCCATCCATTTCTCTACAAAATTTGGGGTGGAAGCTGACTGCTGGTCACGCATTTTCATAGGACAGAAAGTAGGTCACAAAGGCACTAAAGCTTCACAGAGTCCAGAGATGTCAGAAAATAAATATTCTCTTTCCATAATTTTGAAATGAGGCATAACATTTGGCATTATTTTTTATTTTTGTCTTCTTGGAACCACCTCTTGACATTTATTCATATTTGTGACCTGCTTCTGATGAGTTGCACATGAATTTTCTTTTAAAAGGTTTCTAAATGGGGATATATAACACTTAATGAGTCATCCTGACTCCTGTGGCTCTTGGCCTTTATGTTTTCCTCACAGCACTCACCCAGTCTACCTGCCCTGGCACAGCAATCTATGGTTACTATCTTCAACCTCAGAGCTTATTTGAGAGCTGGAACAATGCTAATCAGGCAGGTAGGTTACCTAAATGGATCCACAGAGAATTAAATAAAAGTTGATATTAATCTTCTTGCAGGGCAAACAATCTTCCCCGGCTTTCACTGCTGGTTTCAGAGGCAAGAGACTACACTTTGGTAATTCATGGTCATAATTTTCACTGTACAATATTTCTGAATCAAATTTTAAAATAATGTCTACAGTGCTTCCTATGTGATAAGTATTGAAAATCTTCTCTAATGATATAAATGCTCTTTTCTTTCAATTACATTTATTCAACTCTTCTACATTTTGCTATAGGGAATTCTAAGGACTTGAAGTAATACATTACTGAAAATAATAAACACATTGAAAATATAATTAACAGGAAAGTCAAGGAGAGTACTTCAAAATGATCAAATGCTGAGGTTAGGAGCTTTGTTGCCCAAATTTGCTGTAAGTTCAGTTTCACAGGAGCAGTTGCAAATACTTGCCTTAATCAGCTACAGTCTGTCTTTCATTTCATTAGCAGCAAAGATTTATTTTGTTAGAAACTTCCATTACTCATCCTAAAACTGCATTTGAGGGCAAATGAAGGCAGTTACCTGCACACCGGTGCTCTGTTTACCATGAGACAGACACCATCGTTTTCACAGGGGTTGTCTGGGCAGAAAGCCGGAACCTCAGGATCTTCGGGCTGGGTGGTGCTGCCCGTTGTGGCGGTGGTGGATGCAGCAGTGGTGCTCTCAGCACCAGTGGAGGGCTTGTTGGTGGTAGCAGGGCTCGGGACAGGTTTGGTGGCGCTGGAACTTGTAGTCGTAACAAAAGGGGGTGGAATGCTCGGCTCAGTTGACAGGAGATGCGATATATCTGCCCAGTGAACCCACAGGAAATAAGGTCTTTGCTTCACGTTATTTTTCTTCTTATTCTAATGATAATTTCTAATACTAAAGAGCAGCAAGCCTGTCCTAAATAGTGGATAGTGGATAAACAGGTTTTTTTGCCTTTCAGGAGCATGATGTACTTTGGAAATGTCCTCTAGAATTTTTTCAGAAACAGATAGTTATATTCAAATTAATCTATTCAAAATAATTTGCACGGGATTAGCATTGTTTCATACACCTTCACATGAGATAAAGAAATTATACTGCGTATGTACCTGTTCACAAATTTATTCAAACATATGATTTGACGTTAGATGCAGGCATAATTCAAATACTGCTCAAGTGCAAAGTACATCATGTGTATGTATAACTACAGCACTAGTGACTTAGTATCTGACACTGTTCACTGCATTGTAAAGCATATCAGCTATGTTTACATACCTTCCAATGTTAAAAGAATATAAACACCATCTTCTTTAATAAAGTTGCGGCTTCTAAGTCTCTCATGAGTTAAAAATGCGTTTGTTCCAACTCCTGGACCCCTCATGTATTTAGTTCCATTGGGAAAAGTTGCTTCAGACCCCACTTTGTCTGGCCTATCCCAAGTATAATTTAATGAGGATTCTGGGGAAGAAAAAAAAAGAAAAAGATAAAGAGAATGTGAGTATGAGACTGCTCCGGATTTGTCTCTCAGCAGAAACCTCAACTGCCTGAGATTCCCCACTGATGAAAGGCACAAGGCAATGGAGATCTTCAATGATTTGGTTTAGCCTGAGGTACTGAGAAAAGAAACTGCTGGAGAGGAGGTTATTGGAGAATTAGTTGAAAATCACTTGTATTTTCTTTTTAGTTCTTTAAAGTGAGGTGTTCAAGAAGATAAGTAGCACATAAATCATCTGAAACATGAGTTGATGCAGTGTTTCTCAAAAGAGAGCATGTCCTACAGGAGATGTGGGGCACAAGATATTTGAACAACTTAAATGATCACGGGTCACTGATGCCTGCTCCATCAAACCCTATTCTAAAGCTCAAAGCTGACCTGATTGTCAGTGAAAGAATCTGACAGAGGGAGAAAACTCTCTGGCCAGATAAAGAGTGTGTGTTAGAAGGCTTCCTTTGGGAATCCTGGACTATTTGCAATATATTAATAAACAAGGGAGAGGAACAGAGGACAAACAGACTGCATGTCAGCAGGGTCAGAGAAGGAAAAGGGCTATGCACTGTGGCTGTAACAACAGAAAGCACAAGCAAAATGTGCTTTTTCAAACATCTGTGGAGGACATGGTGTGGTGTGTCTTTCATTTACAGAGAGAACATTAAGTCTTTCTAGATTAGCCACTTTGTTTTCATGTAGAGCCAGTGTCATAGAAAATGGAATGTAAAACTTACTTTTTTAAAAATAATAATAATATTAATTGGATGGTTTTGTGCCTTCCTTCCTTCCTTCCTTCCTTTCTAGTCTGAAAGTCCAGAAAACTAATTCAGTGGCAGAGATGATTTCTCTTGGCAAAAAGAAGAAAGTCATTATGGCTTAAATCCAAACTTTATCCAGTGCTGAATATGGGTATTTTCTTTAATATCTCTCTCTGTAGAGATTTCTACAATTTCTCAGAGTTACTTTTTACTTCAACTGCCACCTTTCCAAATTATTGTGGGCAATAGCCCTTACCTTCTCACACCTTGAACAAGTAGAGATTTCATAATACGAATCAGTACTCTGTCCATCTGGAGGCTTGTGCTGACACCATTGTACCTTTGACAAGGAGGGCAGGGATTTGTTTGATAGTTTCTGCACGTTTATCTAGCATAAACCAACTCTATTGTTAATTCAGTATTTTTTTTCATGACTTTTGGAAAACTTCCATTCTCGTTAAAATGGAAATAAATGTATCCTCACAGAGCATATGAAAGAAACTTTAGGAATAGATCATCCACCTGTTTCTTATGCAAATGCAACTTTGAAATCTAGAGTCCCAGCTTAACTTGCTTGTAGGTTTAATTTTTTTCTTGTCCATGGATCAATATTATTGTTGCTGCAAACATATGAAACATTCCAGAAGCTAAAAAATATGCATTAATTTATACAAAGAGGAGATGTGATCCCTTGTCTTCTGGTTGTGTTTTAAATGTTTGATTTTAACTAACCTGATAATCTCAGGGGGTCTGTTGTTACACTTCTTTGGTTTGACATCCGTTGACGAATATCAGGATGCTGGTCAAGCAGGATCATGGTACCTTGTTGCCATGGACAGGGCCATTTCAAATGATCATCATTCGCTCCAGAAATCAAGGACAAGTATATTCCTAAATTAAATGGGTTACCAGTGGTACCATTTACATACAAGCTGATCTGAAAAGCATATCCTTTACTAGAGTAAAAAGGTGGACTATATATTAACCCATCTCTCCCTGCTGAACTCGTATTGAGGAGATGTGCGAAATTTCTGATATGCCAGACGTGGTGAGGACACTGAGTTTCTGACAAGTTGATGTCATCAATAGAGAGGCCTCCATTTGATAAGCCACTTCCTTTCATGCCTTGGAACACAACCCGGAATTTACTCGTGACATTCAAAGAAACATGATGGAGCTGCCAGTAGGTCTCAGGTGAACCTGAAAAACAAGGGTAGACATTTCTGAGTCAGCAATACAGTCAAACACTGCACAGGTCTGTGGACCCTATACCAACACTGTGTAAGAATTTTTCAGTTCCACTGGCACTGATGTGATGGAATATTTCTTCTGTAGATGTTACTTTTCCAGTTCAAGATCATATCTGCTCAATACAATTTTAACAGAATTAATATGCATAAGAGCGCTTATTGATGGGTTTTAAAACTGCTTTTTCTTTTACATTTCTAAATAACATTTAATTAAATTAATCCAGATGTTGTGATGATTAAATTCACAAAAATAGTTTCACCTGTATTGTTAAAAAGAAAAAATTCAGAACAAGTTATATTCAAATAACTGAACAACAACATGCCTCAACATTAAAATGCTCCAGAGGATTCTGGGAACCTAGAACTACAAGACCAGTTCATTCATTTGCTTTCATATTTTTAAATGGCTTGTTGGAAGCTTGCCTATGCAGAAGCACTATTCACCCATCACACGATTAATGGTACAAACGTCAAAGTAAAGCCAGTCAATTGCAAAACCTACTTCATGCCATAGAACCTCTCTGAAAGTTTGATGCTGCATCCAAATTATAGTGCAGGCACTAGCAAATTCCACTTGACTCCCAGAGGAGTGTACACAAAAGCAAAGACCTCTGCACAGGGGCCTTGTGAGGTCAATGAAAGTAGAATACCCTTTTTTAAAAGCATGTGCACCAAAACAGTTTCTTTTGAGGCCTGGTTTTAGTTTATCTGCACAGAAGATCAGCTGCATTTATTGAACAAGCAGTGCCAACCCCAGGACTCACAGAACTTTTACATCACTCTCCTAACAACCCTAAACACAACACAGTGGATCTCAAATATATGCCTTAATTTCTTGACATTTTCCATTACTGCTATAAATAGAAGGGGAAAAGACTAACACAGAAACAAGAAGAAAAGCACCCTACTGTTTCCCATAAAATCGACTTCAGAATAAGCTAAAAGATTTTTACATGTAATATGTGCAGTTCAAAAATCCCCAGCCACCACAGAGCAGTGGGAAGGGTTCAGGGATTGTCCCGAAGTTTCATGAACATCGTCGTTCAATGCAAACCCATGAGCAGCTGAGCCAGGGTGTCAGACCATGGATGGATGGGGCTGTAGTGTCACTGTTACTTACAGTTTATTGACTGCACTGGTGAGGGTAACTTCTCACTTGAGAGAAGTGAAACAGCTTGGGGGGAAATGATCTTGAGCCATTCCTAAAAGTTTTGCCACAGGTTGTCAAAATAGGGTGCCTCTCTGGACACACTTATGAGATCAGAGACTTCAAAGGAAATAAATTATGGACTTGAGAAAGCAGAAATGGGAGATGGGGCCTCATAGACACAGAAGAGGAAGTCTGGAAAAATTAATCTTGGCATCAAAGTAGGGTTTGAAAGAGTTTGGAGGGCTCAGACTGATGTGAAGTCTACACCTGCCTTAGCAACTCTTATGTTAAGGATGCCTGTTAACTCAGGGGGCAAAGAGGGTAAAGCCCCTGAGGTGAAGAAGGGTGGAAAAAAGAAAACAGGCACTGGCAGCAGCTGAGCCTAAAGGGATAAAAAGAGACAGAAATTATACCTATTTAGTAAAAGAACTTGCTCAGATTGTTCTGAACTTGGTGTAGCTGAAATGGAGACCATATAATAGTTAAATATTTGAGAAAGTAATTTAATCATAAGGTGACTAGCAATTCCAGCTTAAGGAGCTCTTGTCCATTAGCTGACCTCAACTGATCATTTAGTAGGCCACAGGCTCCTAAAACCACAAGAATTTAATCTTCTTCAATATACAACTCAAATCATGATCTGCTGCTCATATATTTCATTAAGTTATTTAAATTTTATTTATCTTTTTTTAACTTAGGTATTCCAGGATACTTTTTTATTAATTGTAATTTACTCTAATATTCCAACTTCATCAGCTGCTATTGATACCAGCAATTCTAGAATAGTTAAAATGATTGCTCATGGAATTTTAGCTAGTTTGGCGAGAAAACGATCTTGATAATACAAGAGTTTGAAATTTTTGGTAATTTATTATGTTATAGGAAAAGAGCTGACTGAGGATCCATCAGGTATAATAGCAGCAACGAATCAAGTATATACATAGAGAAGAAGTCAAAGAACAGCACTAGGAAATGAGTGACTTTGCCACAATTATTTCCCCCAGTACTTTGAAAAATACTGAGTATAGATTAAAACAAAATGCCAATTTATTCCATACCTTTTATCTCTTCGATGAATCTCAGAGTGCCATTTGGATTGTCTGATGTGTACTCTCTAACCCAGACATTCAGCCGGTCATTCTCATTACCACTGTTATAAAAATAGAATTGTAAGCACTGAAAACCTCTTTTAGGATACAGAATTCGGCTCTCCAGGAAAGCTGTGCTTCCTTGTCTTCCAGCACTGGTGTCGAAATGCATGAAGTAGCCAGAATCTGCCAAAAGTCAATAAGAAATGAGCGGTAGAGGGGAGAGAAAACAGAATTTTCCTAGTGTACTGGATTTCTTAATGCTGTATTGTAATAACTCTAGAAGATACAGTCAGGTCAAGGTTAGGTAGATCCTGTACAAATCTCTGACTGAGGACTGTCATCTGTTCACATTTTCCAAAGGTAGAACTATTCTCTTTGCAGCTTTTGTCCTCATTTCATTATCTCTAGCAAATTGTACTCAAAACCATGGGTTCTTACTCTTTACCCAGTGCCAGTAACTCACAGTTGACTCTCTGGAGGTCTGGTTTAAGCTCCTGAACTCTTGGACCATTCTGACAGGTTGAGATACATCTAGCTAGATTGTCAATTAGATTTTCACCTCAGCCCTGGTAATATAAATTTCAAAATCCTACTCCTGTCCAAGGGCTTACTGAGCAATTATCAGAAAGGCAGCAATCTATTTGGTGTGCCTGTATCACAGGTTCAATGCTTTATATAGCATGTGACGCTAAGACTAAAAAACAGATCAAAAGAGATAAGGACATTTGGTCCTCTGAAATAAGCAGAAAATCAACATATCACATGATGTCCCTAGGTATGTAGATTTAAGCTGCTTAGTTAAAAAATAAACTGTAATTTGTCAAAAAATAAACAGATAACAAGGCCAAGCTTGAAGGAAACTCATGTCTCTGCAGAAAACACTTTCCAGAAAGATAAGAGTCTTTTTCTCATACCTCTGCATTCTCCCATATTAGTGTGATCAGTATTTGGCCCAGCAGGAACCTGAGACAAGCGCTGCCAGTCACTGTTATCATCTGAACTTTGAATCATGCCACATATATTTTCAAGTTCAAAATCGCACGTGTCCATGAAACTTAGGGAGGAGGCTACAATATTGACCAAAAAAAAAAAAAAAAATTGTGAATTGCTATTGCATAACACATTTTAATTCTGAAGGTCCAAAGCCATGAGCAGAGAAAGACTAAATGCAAACACCAAGTAATCAGCAGTTACTGATTCAAATATGATCAGCATTCATATACACAATGTTCAGGAACTCAAAACAGCTGGTGATTAACACTAACATTAATAAAATGTCATCAGGAACACTCAGGGCCTTCAGCATGCACAGAAGGGCATCTGCTAATTATCATATCACATCTTATAGTTATGAAAGGAACACTAATACCAACCCAACCCACACACCTTCATATTACAGTCAAAAGGTCCTGAGACCTCCCATTCTTTGTTTTGTGTTCTTTGGGCCTGTCCACACATGGCCACAGATTTTGATACAAGCTCATTTATGTATATCACCTAGAGTGCTTATTTTGAAATATATAAAAGCAAAAGCTATTTGACTAGAATAAACAAGTTTTTATTTTCTAAATATTGAAATGAAAACCCAAACTGCCCCCCCCCCAAAAAACCAAAACAACAAACAGAAACAAAACAAACAAACAAAAACAACAACCCCACCATTTGGCAAAGGTAGACTGTGCAGTAAAATATGAAGGGGAGAACACCATATGAAACATTTTCTCTGTCTAAAGCAAATTCTGGATAGATGAGAGATACCATAGACTAGGTTTATTCCTGGTCTTATTTTTGTTTCTCATCCTACCATATCTGAGCTCTTGTGTAATAACAGCCATTACTTGAAAACAACTAAGTTAATGAAATGCTTTTTAAACTATGTATAAAATATTGTGGCTCAAACATTTAAAGGTTTCCTTGTATAACAAAAAGACCTTGAGTATCACAAAACTCAACCTCTATAACATGCCAAATGCTTCATTTAAGCTGTAGCTCTGGGAAGCACTTAGGTATGAGCCTCTGCCAAATCAGTTCTACTGCTGAGATATTTTGCTCTGTCTTTACAGAAAGCTAAAAACCCTCTAGAGTCTGCAAAGTAGTCAGAAGTGTTATATGACTGATATTTTTTAAGATACAGTTCAGTACAATGTTGTAAAAACTAAGAAAAGGCCTTCACAGCAAATGTTGACTGCTGGAGGAAAAGGCAAGCAAAAATAGAGAATTATTAAATGAAAGAACTCTTTGAAATCAAAATACAAAACAAAGCATGAAATTGATTTGGCCAAACAGGAAGGAAGTAACTTAATGACCTTAATTAGAAAGTGCTGGCTGGCATGGAGTGTTGACCTGAATGACAGGAAGACAGAAAAGCAAGACTCAGTAGATTACCATGTATTTCTGAGCTTCATTCCTGAAACAGGTGAAGGGGCAATGACTGAGGCAGACTCTGAATTCCATCTGCACCAAAAGCCAGATACTTGATTGGTATGTAGTGAAAGACTGGGCTCAGAAGAAAATACAGGGGGGATGAGTGCCAAGTCCTAACTTCCAGAGGCTGAGGGAAAGCTCATGGCCAGTTCTGTCTAGCAGTATGCTCCAAGGGCAAAGCAGACTAAAATCTACTGTTAGCATATGGCCTGAAAGACAGCAATGAATTACAGACTGGAGCAGCACTAAACTATCAGTCAGAATTTCTTATGCTGTGGGTTGTTTTCTTCAATTTAGGATCCAAGATTAATATTTTCAATGCAATTTCCTGTCCCCATGGGCCTCCAGCAGAAATTTAGCTTAAACATTTCCTTAAATCATGTTCAGCAAATGAAGTAAAAGTAATCTTTTGTGTGGGTGAGGGCTGGGACCTGTGAAGCACCATCCTCCCTGCACAGGTGGGTGATCTGACAATATTTATGTCTCTGCAAATATCATCCACACTATACACATCACATGAAGCCAAGAGATGGACTGGAGAGCTTGGCAGGCCCTGATAGCACTGCGGGTGGTAGAAGTTTTGTCACTGATTTCGGCAGGACTGGGACTTTTTTTTGTTTGGGAAATGTGCCTATGGGTTAAGAATAAAGTTAAAATGTCATGAAGTATTTCTGTAATGCACAAGAATGATGGAAAATAGATAAGGTTAATGGAGAGAAAGAAGGACCCCATCCCCTGTTAAAGACATCTGTAGCTGTAAGCATTTTTATAATGCCTAATTGACTGTGCAGCGAGTGCTAGAAGCTACGGCTGCATGTGTGTGTTCAGTTTAGACCTAGATGAATAGAAATATTTTCATCAGAATTTTACACTCAAAAAACTGCACCACTTTAATAAACCAGTTTCATAATTGTTTAAGGAAACTGTATAATGAGGCTTAAAATATAATTGTAAGCCAGTACTCACTACTTGGGGTATTGTAAAAGTTTTTTTCTGAGTGCCAGGGCACATTGAATGCACCAACAATTACAGAATTATATTCCAATTTGATAATAGCATTATTTAGAATTCTTTCTTACTTTCATTCAGCTTTGTAAAATAAATCCCACCTGAGCAAAATAACTCTTTTGACCACTTTTGTAAAAGACCAGGTTTGAAGCTAAACACAGAAATTTAGAAAGCTTGCATTTTATTCAGAACAGGGCATCTGTACCCTATATGCATGAACAGCCACTCTGTCTCACAGATTCCATGAAACTGGAGTAGGTATGACAGCCACAGCAAAGACACTCATTTTTGTGCAATGTCTGAGCAACAGCTGTGGAATAATACAGGGAAAAAAACAAAAGCCTTTGTGCAGAAGCACACATTTTAAACAGCCACCCAAGGGATGAACAAAAATCAGCTGCTGAGAGGAGCTAGTTTTTAACTAAAGGTCAGATAAAATTGCACAGAAACCTCTGCTACTCAGCAGTGTTTCTGCAGGAGGGCTGTTATTTCTAGCTGTACCATTATTTCTTGTGTTTTTAACACAACTCACTTCTCTAAATATGTTAGTATCTCTTTCACTTGTGTCTGGATAGGTCCAGCATGTATGTATCGCCCTCATTTCTTTCAAATTATTCTTTCAAATAATATAAAATAAATGGAGAAACTTACTGCAATTGTACAGCCGGTTCAGTTTCTGGAGGTCATATTCGCTGAAATCCATTCTCTGTCCTATGACATCTATGAAGTCTGGTATGTTGGTGATGATGGTGGGCTCAGTTCCATTCCTGAACGCAGTCTTGCTATAGTGCATCACAGAGTTGTAGTCATAGGGAACATTCAGGAAGTCTGATCTTTTATCATCATATTTATTGAAATTATGTTCTTTACCTAAATGGCAAAATTGAAAGAAAAGATTGTCTGTTGCTCAAGGGAATCAAATCTTGATGTAAGAACTTACAGTGACAGAGAATCTATCAGATCTCAAAATATTTTTTTTATAATTATTTACTTTTACTTACTCTGTAAAACAATTTTGCTTCTAGTCTAGGGCTATTTACTTTCCTCTTTAGCCACTGATAACTTCTGTGGGATGAAGCAAAGTTTTTGCTACCAGAAAACTTTTTTCCTGTGGAACTCTTTGTAAAATTTGTTGGGCTTGTAAGAGTGGAGAGAGTGTTTCAGTACTCAAAGTACCGAAATTTGCAACTGTTTCTAATCTGTATTCACTGATCCTCAATTGCTAGTCCTTTTAGGCAACAAAAAACAATTTAGAGTTGTCTAGAATTCTCATTATAGATGTTTTCTGGCATATGAGCAAAAAAACAATTGCTTATTACCCAATGGGGAGTCAAGATTTAAATCAGTCAAAATACAGTAACTATATTCTGGTCAGTGTAAAAAAAAAATGCAGCAGTTTCAAATGTCTCACAATAGTGCAGCTTGTCACTAAAGAGTCAGCAAAAATATAGTGGAAATCAAATAACAGAATCTAAGTCATTTTCTGTAATGTATAATTGCATATGCACCTGACTATTGATCACTGCTAAATAAGAATGCATTAGATTTAATAATTATCCAGCTTTTCAGTCATCTGCGTGTACCTATGTTAGGAAAACATCAAGTCTGTTTATATAACTTTGTTTTTGAACAGCCTGAAAGGCACAGAGGACGACAGCAAGCTAAAGAGGCAGAGACAGAGAAAAGTCCTGAGGAATTCTGCGCCATCTCTCAGGCTTGTGCCAAATATAAAAAATTAAAATTTAAAATTCATAAGCTGCATTGCTAAAGTAACTGCTGGTTTGACATAGACACTGAAAGGTGTCTCCTGCCTGCCCACCCTCTGCACACTCTGCTCTCTCAGCTCTGCTGCCAGCACCAAGTGTAGCAGACAGGCAGAAAGGAAGGACCAGTGTTTTCACTGGAGATTTTCTACTGGCTTTGGTCACACTGGATTCTTCAGATGGGGGTGGGGGAGTAGGCAGGGCTAGCTATTTTTATTTCACTATGAGCTTCTAGAGTAAGTGTGCTTCTAGAGCATTCATTTAAACAAACTAGATTATCCTCTTCTACTGCTCTGTGGTACAACACATATCATAACAGGATTCAGATTTCTAATTAGAGCTTCAGAACAGTCGTGGCAAAAGGAATTACAACAGAATAAACAAATGAGAATTTCTGTTTCAAATAGATATCCCTTTATATCTAATTTGTTGATATACCTTTGAAAAGTAAGTCCAGGTGAGAGAATAGTGTGACCACCAAAAGATGGCTGGAAGGGATATTCCACAGCTAAACTGCTAACACCAGAGATTGAAAGGAAAAGCAGAGGAGTGACTGACCAGACTGAATCCTGTCCCAGACGATGGTCACATAGTCATCCCGGTCAGACCGTGACTGCTCATGCCAGAATCCCAGGGCATGCAGGAATTCATGCTGGATTGTCCCAATCCTGTCACAGTTGGCTCCGATGGAGAGCTGCTGCAAGCCCGTTTGCATGTTTCCCACTGAGGACCAGCAGCTGGCATTGACATAAAATGAGAGAGGGCTCTGTGAGATACACACCATCCCCATGCCATGCAAACCTCAAAACCAGTCTACTCAATATATATATTTTTTTTTTTAACCTGGGCATTGAAGTCACATTTTGTTACAGAGAGCACTTTTCCATTGATCTGCTCCTTATCATACCCCTTCCTCTCACACTTAGTTCTTTTCCAATGAACAAGTTCCTCATCTCTGGCTCTATTTGAAGAAAAACGTTGAGCTGTTTGTAACAAAAGAAAACTGATGATGGTTTCTTTGGTACTCTGGAACATCAGAGGTTGTGGACACCTAATTTAGAGCAGTTAAATTACTGCAAATTAACAATTTTCAGCTAGACGACAATATGTGAGAGTGAGCACACTTTGAGCCTGTCCCTATCATAAGGAGAAGTGGGTTCATGAACATTCCCTCCTTTGCCTGCTTTTGTCTGTACTGTTTTGGCCTTGTACTTTGCATGGGGCTGTGGCTGCCAGGCAAGGTGTGCTTCTGCATGGTGTGTTTATCTTCAAACAGATTGGTGGATTTGAGAGTACTTTTCACAAGCTCTTTTCTTCCTGGCTCTCTATGAGCTGCTGTGCTAGAGCACTTGCTGCTCTCACACACTCCCAAGTAAAAGCAAAACTGCAGCTGTGCTGCAAATTTTTATTAAAGGGTGAAAGAATTTAGTGAGTTATCTGCACGGGCCAATAAAATGGCACCCCATGTCCACAAACTAGCAGGCATGGAGAGCTACATTTAAATTGATATTTTATGCAGCAAATAAATCAATACTTACCCAATGAAGTACATAAAATTAATGGGGCACAAAATATGCTGTAGGATTTGCAGTCCTACCACCCCAGAAAATTAAAAATACAAGCACACCATATGCTTTCAAACTCCATAACTTATTAGTGCAACATATTCTCCGGTATTTCATTTTCCGCAGAGCAACGCAGGCTTTGCCTATTGATTACTCATTAAAATCACAACATGAGACCTGGTAAGGAGCACATGTAGTATCCATTATTTCAAGGTCTTTCCTTGAACAAGGCCTCATGTTGATTCTTGTTGTGCAGAAGTCCATCACAGGCCTGGGTCCACCTCCTGCCAAAGCCACCTCTGGTTTCACAGCTGCCACACAGTGCACAGCAGGCACACCCAAGACACCTGGCAAAAGTAACATCCAAATCGCAGTAGATGCAGCTGCCCCTTGCCTTTGGTCTGCCAAATGCCTACAACACTATCATTCAACAGCCACAGAGGGAGTAAATACATGTTCTGTGCCACCCTGCACTGAGAATAAAGCTTAGGTGAGTGAGACATGGTGCTCCACAGCAATGGGCACATAGAACCCTGTGTCAGCAGTGTCTTCTGGAGGGGAGAAAGCAAAGTCACAGCTTTCCCCAGGTGTGTGAGAGCTGTATTGCCTGTGACTCAATGGTTCCTATTGCTATCAGAGGCTGAAGGAACAGGGAAGTACTTGCTCTGATTAATCCCACCATCCCCTTTTGAGGCTGTAAATAGACACACGCCATCAGTTGCAGTGATGCTGCTTATTTCGGGCACATTTTTATACTAATGCCCTGCTACTAATTTTCTTCTCATAGTGTCACAGATCACCAATATCAGCTCACAGACACTTTGACTTACCAGCACCAAGCTGGTAGCCAGGGATCTGTGTCAATCCACTCCTGCACAGATTTCCTTTGCCGTGGCCAACAGTGGCAAAGAGCTGAAGCAGCCTCCCAGGAATGCTCCATGAAAACCATGTGGAAATACTAGATATGATGTTCATCCTCCCTGGTCTGTTAATCATTTGATTCTACCACACCATGCTAGTTTTGCTGCTGAATGAATCCTGCTCTTCTTGAGAAAAGCAAGGTGAAATGGCAGATCCTTTGCAGGTTTCCGGACTCCTCTGTGAACTTTTCAGTCACATCTTGCCACATCTGATTATCCTGCATTTCTGTAATTCAGTTATACCCCTCATGTGTTTTGCTCAGCACACAGATGGGACATAATATGATACTGGTAGTAGCCAAGGTGAATGATAGTTAAAGAATGTATACAGGGAGAGGGCTCTTTGTTCAGGGTCTTGTTGCACTCTACATACACCAGAGACGACAAATGCATTTTCCCAAAGGCCAGTCAATACAACAAAAGACAGCTGGCTTCCTTTCTGGCTGACTTCATTTGAATTCAAAAGGGTAGTCCAGATGAGGAGTTTATGGCCTACTTCAAATCTTTTTGACACAAAAGTTCCTCCACATTCCTCTGTTTTATTGATGCAAGCCAAGATCAGAAAGGTAAAGATGTGATTTATCAACCTTTGCTGGGTGTGGTAAAACTTTATGTTGCCAGGAACTCTGTGTGCCTGTCTGCACTGTACCCTCTGGACTGAAGTCTTTAGTCAGCCAATAGAAGAGTCCTAAAAAATTCCAAAACATTAGGAACAACAGAGCAAAAATGAGTTGTTTTATCCAGCTTTCACCTTGTTCCATTACAACAGAAGTAAGGAATGGGTTGAAATGAAAGCAGTTCATTCAGGGTCAGTCCTGATTTCTTTGTACAACCCAAGATGACTCATTGAAACTGGATGGACCTTTTCAGGAGACTGCACCACTTAGCTCCAATCTTTTTAAAAGTTCTGCTGTGGATGTGTCAGCTAAGGTGATGGAAACACTTCAGGGCAAGCCACACACCAGACAGTGAGGGCAAGATATGTTATCCATCTGGAAGGATTCACCTTCTTCATCACCATGACTCATCTATTTTTTAATAGACATATAAATGAAACATTGCACAGAGGCCTCCTACTTGCCACAGGCTAAATATTATGGTTCTTTTTCAGGTACAATTATTAGCAAATTCAATGCATACTTTAGGGGATGAAGGATTACAAAATGAGGTTTCCATTTTGGTCAAAAAGCTGGAGTCATTAGCACAGGAAAATGCATTACTCCCTGAGTCTCTAATTATACATCTTTTAGAGATGAATTTCAGTGTCATGTGTACAGCATGAACAGCAGCAAATATGAAGAACACCAAAGACACCAAAGAAAATTTGAAACAATTATCTGCTACAAATATCTCAGAACAAGCCAAAGGGAAAGAGAAACATTTTTATTATCAGAAAATCTTTTCCCATTTATGACTGCATTCTCATATCAGGAAATGAATTTCTGAAAGCAAATTTCCTCACCAGGCTATCAAGCTCTCCCTGTTCTCCTTTCCTGTAAGAGAAATGGTTCAGCATAGAGTGAAGAATATATTTGTTCTTGTTGCACTGTTGTGACAGAGAATGTCTTAGAAGAAAAGTCAGGGCAATTTTGACTTCTTTACTGGAGTCTTATTTTGCAAAATTTAAGATGAAATAGCATGACTATTCATCAAAAGAGGTAAATAAAGTAAAACATCAGCAAAATATCTCAGTGCTGTACAGAATTTAAAAATATTGCTCTTTTATCTGAATGCTTATGTGATATTGTTCAAGTGCAATTCCATTGTTACATTCAAACAAATTCATAGCCCCACAGTGAGAACTATCATATTTCTCCTTGGTTTTTCTTTTCCCCTAGAAGCCAAGGTATACTAGGAATGACCAGCTGAATGATCACTGAAAGTGATATTCCATATATCCAAAGGTCAGTCAAGAACATAATTGCTTTGTTTCTGATATTTTTTACCAGGTCCAGTAAAATGCCTCTTAAAGGACTTGATTTCTTCTTATATTTAAGAATAAATATCAGTAGAAATTGTTCATTGTTACTAAGGTAATACCTCTTTTGGAAACTATGACAGTTTATAAAGGACTGGGAAAATGGAGAAAACAAAAATGTAAAATGATGATCATTATATGACTTTTAGAGTGAATACTGGCCATGAGAATAGTCTGAAAGTAAACATAATGAAAGCTATTTTGAATTGCTTCTCTTACCCACTTCCTTTGAACACAGATATGTAATTCTTTTCCCCTTCCCAAGGTTTGAAGTCAATACAGGTTTTCAGTCGATACTGTTCAAATGCCTTGAGGATGACTCCCTTAGCATTCATTTCTGCAAAGCAAACAATGTTCTTGTCAATACTGAATTGAAAGATTTCTGCTACTGTCCATATGGAACACATCCCAAGGGTGGACCTTGCTCCAGCAATCTTTGATCAAAATAAACAGAATTTTTGTTGGATTAAGACCCAAGGGAGCACATAAATTAATAAAATTAATTAATAAAAAACATAAATTAGGGCCTTGCAACACTGTATCTTGCTCTTGTTTTGCTCCTATGTATTTTTTCTTTGGTACTTATGTATCAAATATGACATGATGAGTATTTAGAAGGATAGTGTGTGGGGGGGGTTAATTTTGTAGATTCTTTCATTTATTTTTCTGAGATTTATGTAAATAAGTATTAAATAGATAGGAAATGAAGACTTCATGTTTTACCTAGTACAGAATGCAGGCTACAGATCCCTCACTGAATTTCTCCACGACTTGAATTGTTCAGATTATATCTGTGTTATCTCCTCTAAGCAATTTGCATAGTTTCAACACAAAGATTTAAAGGATGGAGTCAAATTACGATATGTCTCTGACTCACATTAGGGGACTCGGCAATGTGCCAATGCAAACTGTCAGAATGCCATTTTGCCTTCACTCTTGTAAATGATGTAAAAGGCCAGGTAAGCTTCCTGTCCTTAAAAATATCTTCAGTGCCTTCTTTTCACTTCTGCTTTGTAGAGTTTCACGTCTCAGACACAAGTTTTCAAAACCAAAACAATCTGCTGGGCCCTAACAGGATAATAATCCAAGGAAAGATGTGAGCCAGCACTAAGATTATAAATCCCATTTGTGCATGTGCAGCTCCATTCCTGCCATGGGAAATGGCCTGCTCTAGATTAAAAGAGGAAAGGACACCACAGGAGCTTTATCAACCTGTGTTTAACAATTCAATCAACACAACATACAGATATTGTGAAGGGCAAGTACTGTACCCAGGGTGTCCTCAAGGACGTAAGGGATAACATGAGGCCACCGATAGTTGTCACCAATGATAGAGTTTCGTTCCTGCATCCAAGAAAGAAAACAAGTATGCAGTCCTTAGTAAAAAGGGGTTTAGCATCAGGGACTACAATAGTGCTAAAGCAAACCACAATTCCAAGACCAAAATGAAAACAGTGAGCTCAAAAGCCTTGAAAGATTATTCAGAGATCTGAGGTTTGGGTTTGAATTCCCTTCATGCTCTTCTACCAGTGTCTCCAACTTTTGCTGCATTTTCTCCATAGAAATTACCCAAGCTTTTGATGCATGTGCACAGGAGTGTCTTCTCCTATGGGAAGCCTTAAGATTTAAATCCTGAAAACTGTATAGAGATTAATAGTTTTGTAATTTTTCATAGTCCAAGGGTTTGTTTCTGTGTCTTTAGCAAGTGCTGTCCTTGCTTCCAGTGACATATTCAGTGTATCTCCCAAAAGGGAGGGTAAAACACAATTTTCAGACTACTTTCAGAGTGCAAGACACATTGGGGGTTTCCCACTAGATATTTTTGAGATGTAAATGTAATTATTTTTTTTTCATTGATCAGATAAGGATTCTGGCCAGATGCCTTAAAATGTGGTATTAGAGATCTAAATTTTTCATTGGTTTTAGTCAATCTATTTACAGGATGAAGGTTTTCCAGTGCTTTTTTTCCAGTAAATTTACCTGGCTCAGAATAGATATTGTACAGATAAATGAAGAATTCCTTTTTATACAAACCTGCCTGAATGATAATCAGTGCTGCCTAATCTCTTAAAAGTGACAATGTAAAAAAGGAAAGAAGAAGCTAGTAATATTGATCTAATCACTGAAGGGATCTCATGTTGGATAATGTTTCTGCAAATGCTGCTGACTCCCTCAGTGTCTATGACATTTTGTAGCATTCCATCCCCAATCATCCTCAGTTTATTGTTACATAAACAGCATTTATTGTTTGTAAGAGCAGGATGAATCTATTATTTCCATGCCAGTGATACTTTATATTTAAGTCGATGACATATTTTTGGCTTTGTATTTTATATTTGAACTCACCCCAGGAAGTTTGATGTCTCCCTCAAAAAGGTCCAGTCCTAAAGCTAAAGGGAAGAGGAGATTAACATTTGGTTATTATATTGATCTGTGACAACTATAATGAAAATTATAAAAAAAAATTTGAGACTAAATTTTGAAAAACCTTGATTTATGTCGAAGATGTCCTGATCAATTCCTCCATCTATGTCTATTTCTGAAAAGTAAAAAGACAAGTGAGATAGGACATTAGCCCTTGCTGTTATCTTTATGAAGTGTGAACATTAATGCAATAACAATAACAGTAATTATAAATCTGTGTCTGTCCTAGCGATGTTTATGAGCAGCTGGTTTTGTTGACTGCCTCCCATGCATACAAATAGATCTCTAAACAGAACTCACCAGTTGTCTCTGGAGCAGGCTGGGGAGGGGAAAGAAAAAAAGATATTATTAGAAAGGCACATAATGAAATGCAGCTCGCGTTACTTTCTCAACAGTATTAGAGATGTGATTCAAGCTCAACTGACAGCACTTAGCACATGGCTTTGTATTGGATTGACTGCATCCACTGCTTCCTCATTTGACTGGAAATCTGTATTTCCAGCTTTGGAAAGTATTTGCAGCTGTGTGCCCTCCCCACCTCACGGTGTCCAACAAGTAATTCAGCCAGTACTGCTTCTGTGGAGGTTTCAGAGCTGCTTTTCTCTAACAACTCAGGTAGTGCTAAATTGTCCTTCACAAATGGGAAAAAAAGGAGTCTATTATTTCTATGGAATCAAGTATTGCTACTAGTCAGCAGCTGTGTAGAACCTCTGGAAGCTATGCTGAACTTCTCATCACAAATCTGAAGACTGGGGGAGAGAATGAGTGGTCTGGTGTTACACTGAGAGGCTTTGAAGGACTGGGTACACAGCCCCAGTTCAGGGCCCTATCTGGACTCCATTTACCTGAGTAATAACTATTCAAACACTCCCTCTGCAACATGGAGAATCCACAGACCATACTGAGATACAGAGACATATGATGAGATATACATAGAACAATTTCCTTGCCATAACACACCCATAGAATCTAATCTTAATTCTTTTATTTGACTGGACACTTCATTTTTGGACTTCCTTGGACATACTTGACATAACACTATTTCTCACACAGTGAGTAAAATCATGAATAGCCTTTCTAAGCAATCACTCCTGGGTGTCTTGCATTTGTATGTTTGAATAGAAGTTCACAAATGAAGATAAAAAACATCTTTATATTCTAAAATAAATGTAACAGCAATTCTGGAAAAAAGTGACCGATTTTTACTTTTTACCAAAAACTTTTCATTTCTACCCTGTGTTTCTTCCTCCATATAAATAATTTATTTTCTGTACATGTAGCTTTACATGTAGGACTTCTTTTTCCAGTGTAATAAGCATCTGCAACTTCCACTAGAAGTAATGAACAACACAAAATCAGAATGCTGAAAAACAGCAAAAATCAAGTCCATGCAGTCCCTTGGAACATTAATTGTGGTAATCTCTAACATCTCTACAATGTGTAAGAAAACACTAAGGCCATAATATTCAAGAGAGATTCAAATGCACATGTTCTTCTAGACATGAGTTTCAGCACATAGTGATGGGAACAATTTTGAGGGAAACAACTGTGAGCCCTAAATTGACTTAATATAAAAATTTTAACCAAACACAGAAAAAAATCCTACTTCCCATGAAATTTCAAGGTTAAGAAAGAAAGTTTTGAAATTGTCAGAATGCCCTATTTTAGCTTCATAATGAAAGATTTTTTTTTTAATCTGAAATTACTGTCTTTTAAAAACTTCAGCAAATGGCAGAAAAAAAAAAAATATTGCAAATACAAAAGCCAGAAATCTCATTTTATGATTCACCTGAACAAAAACTCACTCAGATTGCTGCTTCACAGTTTTTGTCAGAATTTGATCATTTAATCTGGTTGCCTAAGAGAAGAAAACCATTTTTGCCAAACCAAGCAGAAGCTATCATTTCTACGCCTAAGAAACATAATTCCTAATTGGTATCAGCTGGCACAGCAAACATTTAATATTTAACTGTTATATAAACAGCCAAAGTTTTTAATCAGCTTCTCCTGCTTCCTTTTTTTTTTTTCAATGAAAGCTACCACTCATATATGTCCTTGCCCAGTCTAAAGTCAGGATTTTGACCTTGAAGGGTCAAAATTCAGAAAACACTGAGTAGAATCTGTTTCCTGAAACAGGCCTGCTTCAGCACTTTACATTTTTGGATGTTTTAAATTTGTCATATTTTAAGCATGGTGACTTAAAAACCCAGTATCATTGCAGAAAAGTGACTGACTCCATTGAAAAACTCCATTGTTCAGAGTTGGACAGACGCAAATGCTGAAGGATTGATATTGATCTCACATTTCAAAATTAATCTGGTATTATTCAGGTTTACATTGATACCTGAGAAATAGAACAGAGACTTTGGAAAAAAACCCACACACACACATATATATATATATATATATATATATATATATATATATATATATATATATATATATATATATCCATCTTATATATATAAGCCATCTATCCATCTGAAATGTCAATAGACTCCTCCTACATGTTGAAGTTTCATTGCACATATACTGTACCATTACAGTTTGTTATCACTGCATCAGGCAATTCATTATTACTGTGCATGAAACAGTATCTACATATTCAAGCTTTGCAATGAAGGTGCAGCTTGTAAAACAAGTTGCAAGTATATGGGCAAAGTGTGCAACACACGTTTTAAAGACTTCATTTGCTTTTAAACTCCCACTCACACAGATTTCTGTAAAGAACAAAACTACGAGTAAAGCTTCCAATATCAAAAAAATAAAATCACATTATTGCATTTTAAATTAAAAATTATTGATGGAGGAGAAGAATCGCACCCATATATGCTGAATCCCCTTATAACCATTAATGGTAAATAAAAATTTTCTCCAGTTCCAATAACTATAAACTACAATGTACCCACATCTACTAATCAGGAAGTATAACTGTCCTAAAGGTACAAACCAAGTAATTCCTGGAAAAGTTCCTCTAGCAGCAGCAAAAGCTTACAAACTGAGATCAGTAGCTAAGTACAGTGGTACTTTTGGTACACAAATCAAAATGTGACCCCATGACTGAACAATATCAAATGCAAAAACAGTGAAATCCAGGCTGGTCCTAAGTGTCTGGAAACTGCCACTGAATATTTTATACTGAAGGAATTCCTTCTATCACTTCTTTCCACTGTGTTCCAAATAAAACTAGGTCTTTAGTCCTGTGATTCTCAACAGCAAAATACTCTGTTTCAAAAGAAGCACCTCTGCATATAAGTATCACTCAATGATGTGGAAGTGACTTTGGTCTCAATACCAGTCTGACAAAATATATGATGCATTTCTAGTCTGTGAAAGTATTGTAAACACACAAAAATTACACAGTTCATACTCTTGTACAGAGGAAGGTTGTGTTAGCTGAGGTGTACCTAAAAGGTAGTGTAATCTACACAAACACAAATTTCTGAACTTTTTTAATATCAGTCTGTAATTTTGGACATGGAAAACATGTCAATTAAGACATTGTAATGGTTGGTTAAACCATGGCTTGTGAGAGCACATTTAATTGACAAAAAGTTCAAGTGTGTCTTGGACAGATGGAAACATCTCACCTATTGTAATCATGTAAAAATCAGGTTAAGGGACTCAGTAATCAATCAAGAAACAAATGGATAATTCTTATGTGCCAAGAATATCTATGGCACCACCATGATGCCCTGGCATCACCATAAGATGATCCACCTCACCTAGTCTAGACATCTGTTCAGATGGAATATACTCATCTAGTTTGGATGAGACTCCTAACTTACCAGCGACTCCTCCAGACTATACTATTTTAGTATTAGCATCCAGAAACTTGAAATTAGCTCTTCCTGGCCATAGAACACATGGAAATGAAATAATTAGCCCTGGTGGTCAGAAGCCACTCTCACAAAAGACCTAGTTTTTAGGAATCTGATGTCAGGTAACTTCTGGATGTTAGTAACACGCTGTACCACCTACTATAGGTTTTAACAAAGAATCTAAACAAGACAGAGGTTTGAGTTTCCAAAAGACTGGGGCAGAGGCACTGGTAGTGGGAATAGCAGGGTGGGATGGGATTGGGCTGATGGGGAATACAGGAGGACTATGGGAAAGGTAGGAATGTGAGGCTGAGTGCTCACGTCATAGGGAAATGTATGAGCATGTGTCAGTGGAGAGGAAGATAAGGCTGCCACAGATAGTTACGTTGCATAACTTAGATAATGTTACTGCACTTAGGTAGTGTCATAAAAAGTAATACCTTACTCTGTAGATTACCCTGAAGATATGAACAGCTGAAACAAACTTTCAAGAACCTTCCTTGTTTTGTTCTCTGAACTAATTATATTGTGCATCACCAAAAGTTCCTGACCTCTCCAACAATGCTTCCCAACATAAGCAAAATGCTACATTTCACTAAAAAAGACAGGGAATATCAAAATCTCAGCTGTTACTTTTTGACCTGAAATACTCAGTGGCTAAAAAAGTATAAATTTCAGTATCAATTATATTGTGTTATAGCAAAAAACCCAAACAAACAAAGAAAAAAAAACAAACACAAAAAAAAACCCCAAAAAACACACCAAATCATTCAGACATGGACAATTAAAATAAACTTCAGTTCTTGATTTACCAGTTACCAGACAGTAACAGCAAGTTACAGACTTGCTGTTCTGGTAACTTTTAATACTAATGGACATTTTGCTTAGATGAGGAAGATCATAGATTGGCTATACATCTTTCCATGTATAGCCGATCTATGAAAAATAGCAACACTAAGACCCCAAGGAAGCAGAAATAATTTATGTCTCCCGTGCAGACAACAACAGAATTATATTGATTCTGCAAAATAAGAATTAAATCTTTTCCTTTCAAGCTCATCTTAAGCTACATTATTTGCTCAGTCATATAAAGAATATATATTCTTTGTTTTCTTACCAGACTCCAGACCACCTGAAGAAGGAGACAAGTTAGAAGACCAGAAAACAAGCCCATGTTGTTCTCTGGTCTACAGTTGTGTGGACAGAATTTTACACCAACTTGGTATTTAAGACAGTAAATATCATAAATCAAAACCTTTGTCCTCTCAACAACGATTAACTCACCTACCTTACCTGCCTTTTTCATGTCAAGTAAGAACATCATTGTCAAGTAAGTCCATCATTACTGTACTGCAATAACTAACAGAAACACTTTAATTATTTTTAAGAACAGCTGTGAGAAAAAGCGTTGGAGAGAAATTGAAATATAGGATGAAGTGGAAATAAGAAAAAGGAAATACAAGGGAAGGACACACTGAAACACACGAAATTCCATCTAAATTTAAGAAAAAAAGCTTTTTTTCTTAATGTGTTTTTAAGCACTGGGACAAGTTGCCCAGAGAAGTTGTGGAGTCTTTCTCTTGATGACAATCAAAACACAACCAGACACAGATCTGAGTGACCTGCTGCAGGTACCCCTGCAGTACAACTGCAGAGGAATTGAACTAGAAGATCTCCAGAAGTGCCTTCCCACCTCAGTCATTCTGATTCAGAGAATAAAGCGGGCACTAAAACCTTTTGAACAACAAAAAACTAGCAAGACTCCCGGCAAAATATTAATATATCAATAATTGTGCATTTTTTGACAGAAATTGAAAATGAGAAATGTGTGTGCATTAAAAAAAAACCTGTCAGCAACATAATTTCAGTGTCCTGCTTTTGGAAAATGCAAAGCTATTTCTGTTGTTGGTATATGTGAGACACTGCATTTATCATTAACATAAATAATGACATCCTTCTGGATTACTTGAAGACTCCATTCACATGAATTCTTTAAATGTCAGTACCATTATACTGTCACTACCTGTGACTCTTGGGTATTTCCTTCAACTCTAACCATCCCTTCCACTTCCTAGCTGTCAGGGAATGCTGGAATTGCCACAGCTTCTTCCTATGCTTAAACTGCAGGTAATTGTATGGTCAGGCTTTGCTAATCTTTTACTTTGCCAGATCAGCTACTTGTATAGACCAACACAAAAATTAAGAATGGCGTTTAGTTTTTTTTATTGTAAATTCAGATTCACAAAATTATCATATCAAAATTAATAGCACGTTGCATTCTACTTTAAGTATCAGAGCTGATAAAAAAGAAAGATCCTAAGTAATGAGGACACCTAAGCCATTTGTAGCTGCTCAGATCCATACTTGTTTCATTGCTGATGCATTGAGAAGCAGCAGTTTTATGTATTACTGTTCTTATAATGGTATGGCCTTTTTCTATGAAAGCAGTTAAATATTATAATCCCCTACTCACCAATAATGATGGTGTCAACTGCTCTGAAATCAGTGATATTTAGTAGGTCAAAAAGCTCTTTGGTAAGATTTCTTCTGCAAGTTCACCAGCCCTTGAATTCTCTATGTTGCCGTCTCCAGCTGGTAGGAGATGATTGGTACTGGTTCTGGAGGATTCCTACTCAGAAAATACCTGAAACCAAACTGTGATTGCAAAACAGATTTGTTTTTATTAGATGCAGTAGCAAATAATACATACCAACCCCCAGATTCTTTGAAAAGCCACTGAGCAGGAGAACGAGATGGAGCATGGTGCTCAGGTGGGAGGGGCAGGCAGACACTGCACCTTCAGGGAGTCCCCTGGATCCAAATGGCATGCATCTGGTCCTTTTCAGCCCCTCCACCCCAGAACCACACCTCATACCTCCTCCTCTTGGAGTGGAATTTTTCCAGTTACCAGGACATCTCACACTTGGCCAGAGTGTGAGATGAGGCCACAACGGCTCATGACAGCACCTCCATGTTAACAACAGCTCCATTGTCTATTGTTCTTCTTTCACAGGTTAAGTTCCCAACACATTGTTTCTCTTAAGGGTCAAGTTCCCACCAGTTCATCAATAAGGTTTTCTTCATTGCCTTTTCTTCATTGTCTGGTCGACATGCCCAGCAGCAGACCAAACATGGCAGGGCCTTAGACACGACTTTGGTCCTGGACACATGTGACCGCATGATCCACCATTGGAACACGTCAATATTCCACCATATGAACAACAGTACAATGCAACGTACTATTAAAGATCAGTTCTATGATACTAAACTAGAAATACAACAAATAATACATAGAAACCCAACACTTAAGGCACAATGTAATACTGATCCCTTTTTCAACCAATTCCAGCCCCATGTCCCTCCAGCAAACAGATTCCAATTGGTATTTTCTACAAGGTGTTGAGTAAGTGTCCATAATTCCTGTAGTTGTGCATGGACAGAGTTAGAATGGTCACTTAAGTTTACACAACATAACTTATCAAAATCTTCTCACCCATGCTCATGTGTTAAAAGCTAAAAATCAATTGCTGCTTGATTTTGTAGCATAGCATGTTTAATGCTGTCTACATCAATTAACAAATCACACATAGCTGTACTGGTAGCATTGCTAAACTTTGATAACCAACAACTAACTCTATTCAGTCTCATGAGGGCTTGTGCACTTGCAGCCCCAGAAGCCAACGAAGAGGCAGTGATTGTCTTGGTAGTGTTCTAGAATTTAGCTCTATCTCTGTAGTCAGGAGTAAAAGCATGTATGCTCTGAGTATGACAGTGGTGAGTTTGGTTTTGTTGGATCCATACTGAAGTAGTTATATTTGAAGATAAGAGGGTTAGTTTTCTTACAGTGCATGGGCTACCTTTAATTGCCATTGGCACTCTGGCCTAGGCTCGGTCCCCAGATTAAGAAGACACCTTCCTTGTGGGAGTTGTATACATGTACTAAAACTCAGGGTTAGCTGTGCTATGGTTGAATTATACCACTGTGAAGTATTTTAATACCATGGTATTGTGGCACTGACACACCAAGTTATAGGGCTATTTCTTGTGCTAATAAATTTAAAGGTGGTACAACTATCTGCATTCAAGCTGCCTAAAATCCACAGCTCCTTTGGGGGTAGAGTGGGGGATTTCCTGAGGTGGGACAGTTGTTACCAGGATCTGGTAGCTGGACAGGACATGGATGCAGGGGTGCTGTCACATAACTGTTACAGCTTGTGGGCAGTGAGAAGGACACTGATCAGACACTTGGTGAACGGGTTCTGAGGCACAGCAGTGCTAAGGTATCATAAGGTCTGGCTGCCTTAGCCAGAGTCACCCAGATGTTTTTTCCAAGGGTGGTATGAGCCTGAGGTACCCTGTTAAAACAAACAGAAGAAAAGTCACCTCCCCACCCCTTCTCCTACTCCCACCAACATAAGTTTTTAGCAGGTACTCAGCACCAGTGCTGTGCCCCTGGAATGGTGATAATAACCTGTTTTGCTTCTGCTGCTATCACCTCAGCAGCCACAGAACCAGTTTCCATGGGGGGTTGATACTATACCTTTGCACCTGAAAAGAAAAACTGCACAGGACCTCAAATGGATAGGGAGGGCATAATCCAAAAGAAAACTGACTCAATAGTTCTACTGGGGAATATATGAGTAGAAGGTGTGGTGTTCCTAATACCTAAAGTGAGTGGATGTTAATTTTCCTATTGTTTAAAACAGTGCAACTATAGAATAACTACTCTGGAACAAAGGTAAAATCAATTTAAAATCAAACCATATACATCTGAAAATGTCTCTGCTTTTCTCATCCTTCCTCTACACAAAGAGGGTTTTAATCAGGAGGATTTTAGTTTTATCCAAAGGCATCCAGCCCATATGCGCCAAAACCATCCCACAATGATAATAAAGTACAGTCAGCAGGACAATAGGGAGTGTTGTTTCAACACTGGCATACATTGCAAAGGAGAGCAAAGATAACTTCCAGAACAATAGTTTTATTCAACAGTGGTGAGAAATATGAACTGAGTTTTGTTTTAAATCAATAGTGAAGGCAGGTCAGTATAATATTACAAATCACAAAAATAGAAAAAGTATGAAAATTACTTACAGTGATGATTGTAAGTATTATTATTAAAATGTTAGACCAAGCTATGGAAAATATTTTTTAAGTTTTTTGTGCTATTCTAAGCCTTATTTTCCTTGTGCATAGGCTTATGATCAAGGCTATAAAAACAACAAAGGTCATAATTTTCAGATGAAACTTTGTGATTTACATTAGAAGCACTAACAACTCCAGAAAACTGCTGTAGGGTATTTGGTATTTGGCTCTGTATCCTGCAATACCCCAGTATGACATGTCTTTCAGCAGATGAGCCACATCACACAGGACTTCAGTGGACATGTTCACAGTGTGCCTAGCTCCTTGACAATCTCCCAGGTAGAGGTCACCTAGCTACCTTGCTCTCCCAGTTTTCCTTTGAAGGAAATCAGCTAGCTCTGTTCACATCAAAGCATGAGGGCAGCTGTGTGGATAGCTAACTACCAACCCTTCCCAAAAAATGGCACAGACCAGCCTGCACTCTGTAGGCTCTGCTCAGCGTAGCTCTCCAACACTATTGCAAAAAACCTCACATCCTTTTCTGTCATACTGCAGAACTTGCAGCACATCCTTTAAGATTCATATAATGAAACCTCCACTCCAAAAGACTGAAACACAAGTTATATGATACACTTTGGAAAAACACATAAAAAATAGGAACTTGTAAGGCTGCTCTTGTGCTGTGTGTATACAGAATATAACACTACAAATCCATTTGCTACTAACACAAGGTTGAAAGCAAAACGTAAAAAATGCTTGTAACAAATCATGAATAGTTACTTGGATTTCTGCATCTCTTCCTGAAATCTTAATTCTGGCATGTAGCCACTGTGTGGTGTCAATAGCTCAATTGGTAGTTTTTTTTCGATTCCCAGCACTTCCCCGGGGGCTCCACTCCCGAAGGTTACCTAGCTGCTGTATTTTTTTTCAATTATCTCATCCAGAGGATTTCCTGTTTCATTAATCAAAAGAGTCATTATCACATTTTTATATGCTGGGGGAGCAGTCTTAATCAGTCTATTTCTCACGGTAACAGGGATTTTGCATCAGAGTGCCAGTGTGCCCAGTAAAAATTTCCACTTTTATTCCTTCCTCCTTCATTCACTGTATGCAATCTCACAACATATACCACGGACACTCAGACCTTGGTTAAGTATTTTCTGTGAGGTGTTTAATATTATATCTCTGAATAGACATAGCTAGCAAATTAGTATCCTGTGCATTAGTTTTAAATGCATTCTCTTTACAATAAATTTGGGGTTAGCACCAGTAATTTCTTTCAATCTCCAGCATCCAAGATTATGAACAAGATTTAGAGATTGCTTAAAGAATCATGAGCAAGGGTTTCAGCAAAAACTAGATTCAATATTAAGTGACAGCACGACAAAGTTTGTTGACAAGATCCACTCTACTACTTACAGAACTGTTAAGGCACCCCAAGTTAAAACAAGCACAACGAAGCCAAATATAGCCAAATCAAAACAGAATTGAACCAGGAATTGTCTGTGTGTGTGTGACAGAAGGACAGTGAGGCAAGGATAAAAAGGAATATGGCTGAAAACCTTGATATCACTCAACTGTACTTTAACTTATACTTCAAATTAAAAATGTAACGAAAAACACTTAATTTATGCCTAACTCAATTTATAACTTAAGTTATACCTTAACTGCAACTATTTAACAGAGGAATCACACTTAACATTATTAAATAATTAACTTTTAATTTAAAACTTAACCTTACTTACAGATCTAACTTATTGAGATCTCAGGTTGCAGTGCAGCAGCAGCAGCTACAAATGCTTGCCTTTGCAACATTATATTGGCCCTCAGCTCTTCTACATCCTTGTCTTGTTTGACTGTTTTTCAAGCTCTGTATTCTTTTCAACTGCAACTTTGTATGCAAATAACACACATTCAGCCATGTGTCCAGCATGAAAAAGCCGCTCTTCAGAGCATTTCTGAGTAGTTTGCACAAATTTTCCCCAATATTTCAATACTGCAATGGGATTTTTAGCCTCCCATGGCTTGGGCTTAATACTTGTACAAGTTTCAAGCTTGTCCCACAATGTGCTCCACAGTTCCAATGTCCACCCTGGTTGCACCACTGGTGGAGCCATGGCCCGAGGTTCCTTTTTTATGAAATATCTTTACCAATGCACTCACATAAGGATGTGATAACAAAGACAAAAATAGTGAAGAAATAACTCTAGTTCTAGTGGTATGGTCCAGAGACACCATAAATGCAAAGGACTAAGAGTTCTTCCTACTGGAATCTGAAAAGTACTTGAAATATGTTTACAATACACCATGCAACAACAAGTGTATGACAGTGATTACACTTTGGACACAGAAAAACATTACTAAGTATACACAACTGGGTACACAGATGAAGTCTGGACCTCCCATATGTCCCAAGCACACATGGAACAGTGTCTCTCAGTACAGCTATGCATTTCACTCTGCTGGTGCAACCATGTGCCCCACTGCCCAAGCCCTGTCCTTTCTTTGCATCAGTTTTTGTCCTCTGGGTATTCCATCCTCATTGTCATTAATGTTATGGGTTCTGGAGGATGCCCGTGCAGAAAATACCTGAAACCCAACTGTGATTGCAAAACAGATTTGTTTTTATTAGATGCAGTAGCAAATAATACATACCAACCCCCAGATTCTTTGAAAAGCCACTGAGCAGGAGAACGAGATGGAGCATGGTGCTCAGGTGGGAGGGGCAGGCAGACACTGCACCTTCAGGGAGTCCCCTGGATCCAAATGGCATGCATCTGGTCCTTTTCAGCCCCTCCACCCCAGAACCACACCTCATACCTCCTCCTCTTGGAGTGGAATTTTTCCAGTTACCAGGACATCTCACACTTGGCCAGAGTGTGAGATGAGGCCACAATGGCTCATGACAGCACCTCCATGTTAACAACAGCTCCATTGTGTATTGTTCTTCTTTCACAGGTTAAGTTCCCAACACATTGTTTCTCTTAAGGGTCAAGTTCCCACCAGTTCATCAATAAGGTTTTCTTCATTGTCTTATCTTCTCAATATGCACAACAGTGGACCAAATATGTCAGGGCCTTAGACACAACTTTGGTCCCTGAAAAATGATGGTAGTGCTTTTGAAGGCCCCCTGTGTTAGACTGGCCATGTCCACAGTAACCATTACTTCAAACCGAGTGTAACAGATACATACATTGAAACATCTGGCGTAAGAACCTGGCATCTATGCTGTTCAAATCTGAAAGGGCTCTTCTTTAGTCTGGCTCTGATTTGATCCCAAGGTCTGGACATCCATGTTAACAACTGGATTGCATAAGGCAGGGATCTGCAGAACATATTCTGGCTTATTTCAAAACAAAAGAATTCATCTTGTACATGCAAGAACTACTCTGTGATGTGAGCGAAAGCACGGTAAATAGGAATAGTGATGATGATAATGCTTGCTTAAAAAATACCTTACAAGGGCTTTCTGTAGATGGTGAACTCAACAGAAATAGCACAATTTTGGTCTTACTACCTGATGCTGGAACAAAGCCTAACACTCTGCTTTTCTGCTCCCTTTTAAATGGAAATAATCACTACAATTCCCCATCTCACTTCTAAGATGTATCAACCACTACTAGGAGCTCACACCAAATTCTTGTCAATAGTAGATAGGGGCATGAAGAGTTGTATGATACTTTATATCATGACCACTGCTGCTTTCAAGACTGGCTAAAAAGTGAGTTACCTAAAGAAAACATTAGCAGGTGTGAGAATTGGCATATAGTGACACCAAAGAGAGAAAGCACAAAAAGTTATGTGCTAACACACACTGCTCTTTCATTAAACAAACTCAGAGTTTTGACACCTCAACTGGTCATCTAGTAAAATAAAGTAAGGTGCAATGGAAAAATAAAGAGTAAGCTAATAACAGAACTTCAGGCTTTTAAGATAGAAGCTCTTGAAAGAAAATTCAGTGTCACCCAGGAAGTAACTAAAATGGGCTTTTTAATACATGTTGAGAAGAAAATAATTCATGTAGGTGCACTCTTCAGGAAGTTTTTTTTCTGTCTAACCATGGAAGATTTTTTCCAATAGATCTTATCTACTTTTGTGACCATGTTCTCTACAATGACAAACATCTTGCCTTATTACTAACTTACTCTCTGTGGTCTGGCAACATACCTCTTATTTTTCTTCATGGTTTTCCTATGGGACTCCTTCTATTTTTCTTACCAGATGAATACAGCCATATCATACCTCCAAGACTGAGGCCCATAGTAAGAAATAACAGAGTATAACTGGAGATGAATTAATATACAGTAGTGCAACTTGAATAGACAGTGTGCATTTTCAGAAGAATAAAAAGAATGGCAGTCTTAGATTATGTCTTTGTTCCACAGCTACCAGGGCATATATGTTGAGGAATGCACCTGGTTGAGGCAGCTCAGCTTGCAAGCTGCAGACTGAGATGCCTGAGAGTCTTGTGAATGGTCAGGCTGAGAAGTTTCCTTAACGTATGACAGCCAAAATAATGTATGTCCTTTCTTGACACAGTCAGAGACCTGTGGAATTCAAGAATGTTATTTCCATTAACATTTTGATCTGCAAGTAGACCACTAGTATCCTGAGTGCAAGCTCTGAGTCTGAAGAAAAATAGAAACATTAAATGCAAAGGAAAAGGAGCAGGTCTTTAACTGGCTGATTGCTTTTTCCTTTCTTGCAGTTCTTTGCCTTGAACATGTTTCACAACTTTTACGAGTGCTAAGATATCTAATGAGCCCTGAGTAACTGTAAGAGACACCTGCAAAATCTGAGCTTTTGCCAGTCAATTACATTTCTTTCCCCACAGGCTCTCATGCTGCTTAAGAGAAACGAAGAAAATGAAAGACATCCGAGCTTGTTGTGGAGCTTGCTGCAGCTCAGTTGCAAGTGACTGCCTGGATCTCCTGCTGATCTTACTTTGTGAGCATCAGAGAGATGGAGAGCATCCCAAAGCAGACTGCATGTTCCTTGGGACAGGCACTGTGTCATCATGCCTTCCTAGTGGCACTGTTGCCTGTGGGCTCTTCCTAAGCACAGCATTAAAGATACTGCAGTGTTTTTCCCCTGCCTTGCTGCAGAAGAAGGAACATTCATCAGGCATCATCCAATGCAGATGGGAAGAATCATCTGTTTTACTCTTCTTTGTGAAGTTACAAAGCTTTGTAATAATACCGGAAGAGACAGTAATGGGGGAAGAAAGATTGGAAAAAAATGAAGGGAAGAGAGCAAGAATGCTCTCTTAAAAGCAAAAGGAACTTAATTGGAAAACAATTTCAGCTAACTACTGAGAACCATAAACCCAAGTAAAGTTAGTGATTTTAGTAGAATATAGTGATATAGTAAATACAGTGATTTTTTAGAATTTTTGGTAGGTAGTTTCATATTTTAATAGTTTTGTTAACCTTCTATAACATAGCAGAGATGCTTTGGTAATTTTGCCATCTGTACTGCTCAGCAAACAATGGTGATTCATGACTGCTCATTGACATTTGGGTGGAACCTATCTGATGGCAAGTTTCAGTGTCAGCTTTGAGTGATATGGATTCATTACATAACAGAAAAAGTGCTGGTTTGCAGAACATTATGTATCCCACTCACAGCAGTGCTTACAGCTTAAATGTGAAAAGAGCAGGAGGATACTTAGATGCTCTATTACCCTCAGATAGCGGATTGTCCCTTGCCCTGTCTCAAGCTTCCCGGATTATCTTCCACAAATTAAATTCACTTTTTCAGTTAATCTCCCAAACAGAGAGATACTGTTGCAGTGTTATATCCTTGGCTGATGAGGCAAAGCAGCAATGAAGATAAGAGTTGTCAGATAAACCTGAAAGATAATAGACCCTCAATCAAATCCAGAATCTTACAAGTTGAACACCTAAATATTTAAAGATAGGAAGCTCCAGTGTTTACCCAGCAGGTGTCACATGGGATGTAATGTAAAAAAGTGAAAATTACACTAGATATCTAATACAAGTGTTCCAACTACTTGCAGAGGAGCAAACAAGGCATGTTTGCTTTCATTAAGAGTTTATCAAGAAAATGAAGCAGACCTTCAGCTTCCTCGCCCTGCTTAGCTACGGGTAAATTAAAAAGTAAGGTTAAAAAGCAAATGGCAGAACCTTGGGTATAACATCACACACCTTCCTGCCTGCTGCCACTTCAGACATACTTTAACCATAATTTCTTGTACGTGTAAGAACACAATGCTTCATAAATTAAATAACTCATACGGGATTACACCTCCCTCCTTCTCCCAGGCTGCTGAATCATGTCTGACATGTTTTTACACAAACACATTTCATGATAAATATGAATCAGATTACGGTGTGAAACGAACTGTCACTGATGAGCAGCTACTGAAGTGCTTGTGGCTGGCCACTATCATGCCACTGCAGAAGCACGCTCCAGGGAGAATTCAGTCTCAGCTGAAGCAGTGTAAACCTTAGCTGCTACAATTGCTCCTTCACACCAGAGGGCTGTCCCAACCCCAGACTATCGTGAATGCCAAGAAGGGATAACGCAGCGCACCTGGACGGAGCACCTGGCAGCGCTCACAGCTCCGCAGCAGATGGAATGAGCGAGGGCGACGCTATGTGTGCAGCCTCACGAAAGGAGAAGTCAGGAAGGAGCTCTAACCCCTTGTCACTGTCACAGAATGCATCAGTCCCCAGCTGCCCCCGTGTGCCTCTCGCCTGCACTACAGCGCCCGAGCTCCAGAGGCCTCTGGAGAACGCCCTTGGGCAAGGAGAGCTCCTGCAAGTACGTGTCACATTGAATGCTCACTCGTGAACAGGGGAGCACTCCATCCTTCCCAGAGTGGAGTCCAGGGGGCAACACTGCTCACTTGCCACAGATGATAAACCAACGTACGTAAATCTCTAATTTTAAGGTTTTAAAGTAAGTTGCAAGTATTCTTTCTGTAGAATGGAATGACCCCAGCCAGTCTCTTAATCCCCCAAAATCCATAAAAGATTTATTGCATTTTATGAAACATCAGGAGAGAAATTCCGTATCTAATAGTGTTCTGGAGTACAACTACTTATTGAATTATCACCCTTACATACTTATTTAGAGTACCCAAAAATATTCAGTGCCCTCTGGTGGTTTGAATTATGAAAGACAAAAAAATAAAATCATACAAGAAACTACTCAAGTTTGATCAGTCTGACAACTAAGGTGATATGTGAATCTCACCTTCTCTTGCAGTAGGGCCACAGAAGTTACCTGGGAGAAAAAACATCCCACACTCTTCAGTCAATACCTGCAAAACCAGAGAACCTAACACAAGGTTTTCCAGGCAAAAAAGTATGCTATTACCATCAAAGAACCAGGCTTTGAGAAAAGGTTTTGATTTTCAACCTGATCCTAATCTCTCCAATCCTAAACCAGATCCTCCCCCTACAGAAAGCAACAAAGTAAATGCCTTAAAATATGTTTAAAAGCAATAAAATCTACCTGCTAAGACTTTCAGATTCTTTCCAAGTGCAAACACATTCTGAGAAAGATAAACTCCTCTAGCCACACAAGTAAACATGACTGGAGAACTCTGGAAATTATTGGTGCTAAGCTTCTTGGTTACTGTATTCACCCCTGCGGCCCACACCAGGCCCATATTAAGGGCACAGCCAGAGGAGCTTATAAAACATACAGAATATGAAACAATAATTAGTAGCCAAGTAATATAATTGTAGCAATTTAATTGCTGACTCCTTTAAAAGAGAGAAAATGGAGTGGGAGGGAAACACATAGTGTATATTTATGAGAACTGCTGTAGGGAAATGCATGTAGAGGAAAACAGGTGGTGAGACATTGGAACAGGTTTCCCAAGAAAGCTGTGCATGCCCCAGCCCTGGAATGTTCAAGGCCAGGCTGGATAGTTTTGAGCAACCTTCCAGTGGAAGGTGCCCCTGCCCATGGCAGGGGGTTGGTATGAGATTATCTTTCACGTTCATCCTAACGCAAGCCATTCAATGAAAAAATGAGTGACAGAAACGCAACAGTAGAGAAAGAATGTATAGTAACAGCAAGAAGCACTTTTCTCAGTGACTACACATCCTTCTAAGATTAAGCAAGTCATAATAACAGTATTCTGTCTCTAAGACCTGGGAAATAACCTACAGCTTCACAGAGGAAGCCTCTAGGAATGCCTCTAAATATATACAGAGTACTTTAAGGCACAAATTTGAAATAGAATCAAATGCTATTCCACAGAATGCATTTGGCAGTGATGACTCCCCCCTCCCTCCTTGACCTCAGTTTCCTAACAGTGTGACTCACGGTGAGGCAGTAATCGTAAAATTCACTTTCTTAGCTCTTTCCTGAGCATGTCCACAAAAACGTTACAAATAAGGCTGGTTAGAACTGGAAAATGAAGAGGTAAAAACTGGTCTTTCCCAAAGCAGACCTAGAGTCTGAGAAATACAATAAATTGTATAGACCTACTCCACCCATGAGACAAAAAACCCCCATGCTTTGACAGTAGTAAGTCTGGCAATTCCCTGGGAAGTAGAAATTTTAACATTATTGAAATGCCTTCTCATTGCAGACACCTTTGATTTTGTCTCCAATGTGTTTTCAAGTACAGCCACAACAGGAAACAAACCTGATTTCTGGAACAAATGTACACTGCATGGAGAACAGACCATGTAGTTTTTATGCCCTTTCATTGCTTGTTTCTCCAATTCTAAAAGAAACCTGAAGATGCCTGTCAGATATTCTTGCAGCTCTTTTGTCTCGCAGTAAGGCAGCCTTAGATGCTAGGTTCTGTAGTCATTTCACAAACGCACACTTTACCACATGTACTAAACACTGTCCCATCCCCTAACAGTATTCAGGAACTGGTGTGTCTGTTTCTGAATAAAACAAAGGATATAAAAAGTACACTATTCACTTTTATAGCAGAGTCACCACAGACACCCATTCAAACCTCACCAGACTTAAAAGTCAAATCTGAAAAAGAGGGACCCAGGAATGTTTCCCAAACACAGAAAGCCTTCTAGTTCCAACTACCTGTTGGAAGATAAACTGGGTGCACAAAAATACCCCTCTCTCCCTGGGACCAAGGCCCTAGCTTAAGACCGGAGAACAAAGGGAAGTTTTACAGAGCTCAAGTATCTTATAACCAAGATATTGCCAATGAGAATTAAACACATTACATGCATTCTCTCTTAAGTAGTGAAATATGAATTGCTGTAATAAAATCAAATCAAATGAAATCTCCAACAAAGGGCTAATAAAGAGATTCAGAAGATACAGAGGCTTACTTAGAGATCAGAAAATTAGATTAGAAAGAATAAATTAACAAAAAGTAAATTTACATAATTTTGTTACATTTCTGTCTGTTAAAGTAACACATTAAGTCAATTTTATTACTGCAATACCATCTGTGTGTCCTTAGAATGCAAAAGCACAAGAAATAACCAAAGTTTTCTTCAGCACAAGAACAGAGGGCAGAAGGATATATCAACTAGCTACCACCTTCCTGGTTAAAACTTGCAACTAGCCCAAGTTTACTTGCATTTTTTCTCAGAAAAGTATTGTATCTTCTGAGAAAATCTACATTTAAATAACAAGGTTTGTTAATGACCGCAAGTGTTACATACCTCTTTCTGTGGCCTTTTAGGACGTTATTTCTCTATTAACATTACATGGGAAAGCAAGAAACAAACATGGAAGCAAGAAATGATGCACAAAGTAGATCTGGGCCACCCTATAATCTTTTCTGATAGCTGGAAGTACCCAAGGTATGACATAAGGTAACCTGTCAGCTCACAGATGCATCACCAGTCACATCTCATCATTCCAGCAGCATACACACCATTCCAAAAACTCAAAGTGTATAGACATACAACTGATCACATATTTAAGTTTTAGAAAGCATCTGAAAAGGAAGAAGTAGCACCAAGGGAACTGATCATCTTTATTATGCAACAAAAAGAAAAATAGAAAATAAAATACTTTAATAGGAAAAAACCCAGAAGGTACAATTCAAACATAACGTACTGAAACCATACATAATGCAACAGGAGCATGAAAACATTGTTAAGAAGCAATCTTCTAGTACAGATTTCATTTTTTTGGGCATCCCCATCACAAACACACAGCTTTTTGCACATGTCTGAGTTTCAGTGAGAAAGATCATGACCAGCAGCAACATATTCAAATAGTTTAATTTTCATTAAATGCTTAACTAGTGAATGTATTGGATGCAATCGCTTAATATTAAAAGTACAAAATCTTAAGCAAGGCAGCACCTGCCAATACAAATTTTAAATAAAGAGGATAAATGTTTTGAAAGGTTTTTTTGTATTGCATTAATACACATTTGTTGCTTTAAAATGTGTATTCAAGTCTCTCAACATTTAAACATGACTAAAATGCTCATCAAGTGACAACTAATTATTGCTATAGAAAAAATTGCATCCCAGAGTTTTAAAACAGATGTCATTCCATTTGCAATTCCCAAGATATATTCAAGTAATAGAAATAACTAGTTCCAGTGTCCATGAGGCATTCAGAATCTGTATTGGCTGTAGGCATTTATTGCCAGATCATATAAACATTTTATTGAATCTAAAAAAGTTAGCTAAACTAATGTAACTGTTAAACTCCTTAGGAAACATAAGCAGTAATAAATCACCATAGTATGTGTTTTTATTTTAAAAAGGTAAAACTTCAGCATCAGGTACCTTGACGTTTAAGGGCACTGTTTCATAGTTGGCTTTACAGAGCAAAATTAAAAATCTGAATTTTTTTTTTGTTGGCTCAGTGAACCACTCCAAATCAGTATGTGGTTGCACATGCACTAGAGCTGACAGACAAGTGAGAATACACAGACGTGTATGGGGGCAAATAAGGAACTGGAATACAAGTTCCAAGTGTGGTCTGCTGTCAAAATACTGTAGTGAGATGGTAAAAAAATGCAAAAAGTGTTGTTATAAAAGGATATAACCTTCAGAGAAGTTATTTGAAATAGACAGCTATTTCTGAAATAGACAACTTGCTCTGAATTTTAGCCAGCAATGCCTTCAATAATGTTTTACACTCATAAAAAAATTAAGATAGAAAAGTTAAGATGTATAGTGGGTTAGTAACAACACTCAATAAATTAGAACTTGCAGTTCTGAAACACATTACATTGTAAAATGAGGCAGTTCAACCTTACCAGTTTTGGAATATGAAATACCTCAGCATTTAAAGAATCAAAACCTCTATTTGGAGAGTAACAGGGAGGCAGGGCATGAGAAGCAGACTGTACTTTGGCTGCACAACTGATACTACTACACATAAATCACAATCTAGACTAAGAAAATTACTGGGGGTGTTTTCCACCACATATGCGATGCTCATTAATAATGATAGCTTGATAATGGGTAATGGAAACAGAGAATGCAGTCAGTCCTAACAGCTGTATGTTCAGAACACTATTTAAAATTTTGAAATGTATGCTGTGCAGCCTTCTTTCCCCTTCTCCCTTTTAGCATTATATAATAAGATTTTCAAAGTTTTTACAAATGGATTTTCCATTGAGATTCAAAATTGCATTATTACTATTTTCTCCAATTTTAACAATGCTCTTGTTGGGAAGGCAGAGATCTGGAACAGGAACTGTTAAAATATGTTGGTAACTATTTTAGAGTAAGTTTCTTTCTCCTTAACTGCTTTTAGAAGCCTTTGGATGCAGGAGGTGTACAGTTTTCAAACAGCTTTACAAAAATAAAAGTTTTGGTAGGTGTGAAGCCAGTTTAGTTGTTGCCTTCCATGAAAGACAGGACAGACCAAAACAAATGCAAGACCAGAAGTTCTTTCAAATGCAAGACCAGAAGTTCTTAAAAAGCTCCAGTAAAATCTGGTCACAGGCATAGGCCAAAAAAGTATACCTTTCTGCATGTCATCTTGATTTGCTCAGAAAATACGTAATCTTCCTTAGGAGTTAGGAGTACAGAGAATAGTCTTCAGTCATCACATTAGTAAGCAAGCATCCTATTTTAGTTATTCCCAAAGAGGAAAAGACAAATTTAGTTATTCCTAGGCAATGGCATCATTCTTTCTCAATGAAAGGTGAAAAAAGCCCTGCTCTGCATTGTTAATCTATAGAAATGAAATATTTTAATATTTTAAGCTGTTATTTTCAGTCACATAGGAATAGTAAAAAACAAATCACAACATCAAAATAAAATTAGTCCTTGGAAGGACAAATGCCTGTCCTCGGCAGGAAGGGAAAAAAAATTAAATTATAAGACACCTTAGAAGACAGCTGAACTTGAAGAACCCCAACAGAGCATCACTACATGTCTTTCTAAAGATACTTTCAAAGTTGGTTTTGGTGAATTAAAACATCCTACATTAATCGTATGAACATGTAATTAACAGAGTAGTAAAAGTTAGAGAATATCAAGACAAGAGTGAGAAGTTCCAAAAATGTCCCTAATTCCATACGGGCAGAACTCAAGTCAAGATGTCAAGGTTGAGCTTCAATAAAATCATTTATCAGAAGTCTTTATGAGCGTGAAAAGAAGCTTAGCCCAAAAAGTGGTTACTGAACAATTTTTATTAATATACCCTTCGGATCACCAACAGAATAAAGTAATTTTTCTCTCAGATAATCAGTATGAAGATGAAGGGGGCTCTACTTTAAAAGTTCACATGACAGGATTCTTGAACTGCATTTTGGTATTGGGCTTCTTCATCAAGCTGAAGATTCTAAACAAAATGAAAACATCATCAAAATGGACAAATATTCAAGATATGGCATAGTCATTAGTTTAATCTTCATCTTCTGTTTTTACATAGGAAATGGCACCTTGACAAACACTCTTTATCTTTATGCTACTATATGATTGTTTATATTGCACAGAATCTTTTATTGAACCAAGTACCAAGAGACACATGAGACAGGTGAAGAATCAGTTGAGTGGGACAAGACTCATTAAGCAGAAGGGTCCCTCTCCTCTCCCTGGCTTGATTACATTATGGAACAGCCAGCTCAGGAAAGCTGACTGTGTCATGCAATTCTTTTAACAGGGCTTCTAACCAGCCAAAACATCCTCCATTAATAAAAACAAAATGGCATCCCCAGACAACACCAATCATAGATTGTTGTGAATACACTGCTTAAAATGAGAAAGCAAACACAGAACACAAAAAGTCTGCTACTTTTTGCAGAAATATCCTCCAGGTTCTTAATATGCCAGAGTAATCAATCCCTTAAGTACAACTCTGGCAGTTTCCCCAGTTTTAGGTCATCAAACATGCACTCATGGTGAAGAACCCAATCCCCTCTATCAAACCCTAGTTCTTCAGGCCTTTATCACAGTTAACTCAAAGGACAAGATAGATCATCTTTGCCATCCTGACCCAGTGAGGCTGGCTGTTGCACACCCCAAAGCCTGTCAAACTCTGTAGAAAAAGCCACAAACTTTCCAGCTCCCTGATCCCACATGCAGAACCCAAATGGTTGGCTTGACTTATGAATCAGCGATTGACTACATCTGTGTATACAGTTCTGCACCTACTTCAAGGTCATTTACTCAAAGAGAGCCTGAAAAGAGGCAGACTAAACTGATTAAGTGACACATCTCTTTTTCAGTCTCTCTCACAACAAACAGGAAGAGCAGCTGTAGCAGCAATATCAGCTAGTCAAGCCACACACTGAGTCCTGAGAATATATTTTCACAATTTCTGCATTAAAAGGTCAACAATGTCCATAAAACAGAGTGGCATCTATTTCATTTCCCCTAGAAACAGCAGTAATAAGCTGTTCTAATAAACAGAGTAAAAGCAATAAATAGATTAGATTGAGAACATTAAACCAAAGACTTAACTCATCAGCTTGGAGCTGTTTAACTACTGACAACACCTATTCCCAGTAGCACTTCACGTTGATAACAAAGTTTAAGAACACATAGGTCTGCTTCTGAGTTCCATACAGAACAGAAACACAGCATGTCCAGAGTTGTACATGTACTTTTGTATATGTTAAGTACAAAATTTTTATTTGGCATTTTGATTTTTAGAAAAAAAAATAACATTTTTTCCTCCATACATCAAAGAAGAAAAAGCTTACCACAAATTCTCCGTAGTCAAACCGGTGTCTTAGATTTAGATGGCTAACAAGATTTCTAGTAACCTGGTTAGTATCTGCCCAAGGAAGAGATACACAAATAGGACAGATCTGAATTTGGAGTGGGAAGGGAAGAAACAGAATGAAAAAAAGTTATTGGCGATACAGAATGCATTAAAGACATGTTCTACAGGAATAACTAGTCTATTACTCATCCACTACCAAAATACAGTAAGACATTAATATCAAATCATACTGCTAAGTACGCTTTTCCTCAATTGTGTAACACTCAAAAATTACATTTCAACTTGGTCAATTTCTAAAATGTTTCTCTTAGGAGTGGAAGATTATCTTACCTGTCTGAGTTAATTTAGAAAAGTGACTACTGCATCCTACTTATTGTTTGGGAGATTTTTCATACAACTGAGACGATCAAGTAAGTCAAAAGAAAAAATAACACACTGTACAGATGAAAATAATAGAAAATCAAACAGGTTTTTCTCTTTCAGACTCTCTGGTTACTTTGGATTACTTTTCAAGTGGCTGTAGGTTTCATATGAAACAGTAGTTACATTACAACTGGGATTCTATAGAAACAGATTTGAACTACTAAATAAAGAAGAGTTAAGCATCAGGCTCAAAAACTAAGCCTGTTTCAGATCAAGATAAATAACACAGCTAAGTCAGAAATGCCTTAGAACCAGCAGGCTGGACATGAAACGTTCTCACATCAAAGTCACTCCTCAATTTAAATGCACTGCATGAAGTGTATTGTCTGTCTTTCTCAAACCACAGTGATTGTTACAGATATAGACTAACACAGTTAAAGCTGTCCACATAATTACAATGAAAGTAGCTTAAAAAACATACATAAGCAACTCCACTTACCACAGGAACGATCTGATAAAGATGTCTATTATTACAGTGATCCAGCAAGCGCTGTCTAGTAAAATTGGCTTCCTGACACAGGGGGCATTTGAAGGTTGGGTGTCCACTGTAAACAGAAACACAACAGTATTTAACAGAAAAGAGTTTCAGAAGTAGTGTTAAGCAAGCATACAAATGAAGCTATCATTGTTTTCCCTTGCTTTGGTAACAACAGAAAAACCCCCCCCACCCCTACTGACATATTAGCAGATCTAAAGGCATCCCAGTGCTACTACCAAACTGCAATTTTGAAGTACATTTACAATTGGTATGCCTAAATGCACTCTTCTGAGACTTGGTTTCTTTTGTTCCCACTGCAGCTACACCCTGGTTTTGCTTTTTTGTAACACCTTTTAGTCCATCCTTCAACAAAGTACTGAAATATCCAAATTCTAAGAAATAGATAGAAGTGTACAAGAAACTACAGGACTCTATAAATATAGCTCCTGCTGGTTTTGTGTGGGTTTTTTGTGTTTTAGTTTTTCCATTAGCAGAAGTTTGCACTGTGACTATCAGAATCTATTTTAATAACAACTATAGACAAGTAAGCAACCTACCTTGTTTCTCCTTGAAGTATTTGATTATTAGCCATCTCGCCAGTATCAGATATCATATCACTCCTGCTACTTGAAATTAAGAAAAAAAAACAATGAAACTTGAGATTATTTTACTCAACTATCAACATTTTAAAAGTTTAACAGCAACAGAAGTAGGGGGAAATATACATTAAGTCCCATGAATTTCAAGGCAAACTACAATGGCACATATCCTAACCCTCACAACTTTTCCTTTGGATCAACCTATGTCTCAGTATTTTCAGAATCACCATGGCTGAAAGAAACCTTCAAGATTATCTGTCCAACTGTCAACCCAGCACGACCATTATCACCCCTAAATCATATCCCCAAGTGCCACATCCAGACACCTCTTGAATACCTCCAGAGATGGTGACTCCACCATCACCCTGGGCAATTTATTCCAATGCCTGACCACGCTCTTTTGGTAAAAAAAACCAAAAACTTTCTGCTATCTAATCTGAACATTCCCTGGTGCAACTTAAGGCCATTTCACCTCGTTCTTTTACTTCAAGACATGGCAGAAGAAACTGACCCTCCCCTCAAAACAACCTTGTCTCAACTAACTGCAGCAATGAGGTCTTCCTTGAGCTTCCTTTTCTCCACAATAAACAACCCCAGCTCCCTCAGCTGCCCACCATAGGACTTGTGCTCCAGACCCTTCCCCAGCTCCACTGCCCTTCTCTGAAATCGCTCCAGCACCTCAATGTCCTCCTTGGATTCAGTGGCCCAGAACTGAACACACGATTTGACGTATGGCCTGACTGCTGAGTTCTGGGGGACCATCACTGCCCTGGTCCTGCTGGCCACACTACTCCTGATGCAGGCCAGGATGCCACCTGGTCACACTGTGAGATTGTGGCTTAAACTGTCAACCAGCACCCTCTGGTCCTTTTCCATTGGGGCACTTTCCAGCCACTTTTCCCCGCAGCCTGTGCAGCCAGTGCTGTCTGGAGTTGTTGTGACCAAACTGTGAGACCTGACATTTGGCCTTGTTGAACCTCACACCATTGGCCTCAGGCCATTGATCCAGCCTGTCCAGATCCCTCTGCAGAACCTTCCTGCCCTCCAGCAGATCAACACTCCCACCCAACTTGCTATCATCTGCAAATTCACAGAGAGAGCACTCAATCCACTCATCCAAATCAACAATAAAGGTGTTAAACAGGAGTGGCCCCAAACTGAACCCTGGGAAGCACCACTAGTGACCAGGGGCCAACTGGATGTAACTACATTCACCACCTGTCTCTGGGCCTCCCCATCCAGTTAGTTTTTTCACTCAGTGAAGAGCACACCTGTCCAAGCCATAGCCTGCCAGCTTCTCCAGAAGAGTACAGTGGGACTTCGTCAAATGTTTTCCTGAAGTCTAGACAGACAGCATCCACAGTTAGCCCCTCATCTACTAAGCGGGTCACTTTGTCATAGAAGGAGATCAGGTTGGTCAGCCAGGACCTGACTTTTGTAAACCCATGTTGGCTGGGCCAGATTCCCGGGTAGTCCTGCACATGCTACATGATGGTACTCAGGATGATCCGCTCCATTACCTTCCCTGATACACCCAAGTATTAGACTGACACCTGTCAGTCTGACAGGTCTGTAGTTCCCTGGATCATCCTTCTGCTCCTTCACATAGATGGACATTACATTTGCTGATTTCTAGTCAACTGGGACCTCTCTGCACAATTTAATTACCACGGTGATGCTTGGTGGCTTACTACACAACTTCACAGCAAAGTGGCATATAACACAACAAAGACTTAGTCAACAAGACTGGCAATGCTGGTGACAGCCAAGTAGCTCAAAAAGCATTACGAACTATATGAATGTAACACAGGTAGCACTTTCTAAGTTATTTTGGCCTAGGAAGGTTTAAATAGGCCTTTAACTGCCACGTAGTCACACAAATAGTTTGCAACTTTCAACTACAGCAAGGTAAGTTTTCTTATGCTGAACATCAAATAAACTTTTTTTCCTAAAGGAAGAGTAAAGCAGAAGAACATTTTAGAAGTAAATTTGACCGTATATGCTCCTCTACCTAAGCCAGAAGAAACTGTATAGACATGCTAAGAACATGGATATTTAAAGTCACAAATATGGTAATGGTAAATTTTTTTATACTTCTGTGATATTATAATCACAGGTATTCTACTGTGGCAAACTGTATAAATAGTGATATCAGAATATGCAGACACTTCTGTGAAACATTGCTGCAGCTAATTCCAGTTACAGCTTCAGCTTTCAATAGACTGATTTGTTGAAAGCCAAACAGACAAGTTCAGACTACTAAAAATAGAAAATCAATGGGAAAAAAAAATAAAGGATGGGATATATATAATAAAGCTCTGTGAAATGAACACATAAAAAGCTTTTCAAAAATAACCAAAAATCCTCAATCCCTACCATTAGTGAGAATTTATGGGGAAAAAAAATTAGCTTTACTGCCTGAAAACAAATGGCAAGTGTCATTTGATTTTACAGTGTGTAGCACACTAGAGTTCCTTATATATTTCATAAGGGATCTGCTCAAAATAAATTCAATCAAAAAGCAAAAGCTTGCACAGTAATGTTTTGAAACAGGATACCCATTAAAACAAACTTAGGAAAGGGGAGGGGGAATAAAAATAGACAGGAACTTCTCCAGAGGTAAATATTATGAAATATGTTACAAAGCAAGCTGCCCAAATGCTGTCAAGGTAAGGAAAGCAAGCTACAAATATTAAATACTTCTTAGGAGAGTCTCTAGAAGACATTTCAAAGCCTTCATGCAGAAAGGTTTTCTTCTGTCTGCTAAGAATAGAGAAAAATACCTGGAAAAACTCGTATTTTGAATCACGAAATATTATTAATTAATGCAAATAGAAGGAATGCCCTGGAAAAAAGTACTCTCCATGGGGTGAGGGGTGGGGAAAGAAGATGTACAGTTACACACAGAACACCCTGATTACCTGTTCCCTGTTGCATCTTGGGAAATCTGTAAGTTTGGAATAATTGAAGAAACACCATATTCATCCTGATACTTCTTACACGTTTTATAATGCTGTCTCATCCATGAAAATCTAACCTGAAAATAAAATGCCAAATTATTCAAATCATATTAAGCAATCCAGGGATAGAAAGAAGGAAGAGATAATTCTGCCAACAGAAAGCAATGCATGCAGGAATTATTTAGACCTCATCGGCAGCAGAAACCAGAATTTGTGTCTCCCTTCTGAGCATGAATACTTTCTTCACCAACAGGACATCTCTGATTCCTCTCTCCTCAGAGCCAGTGTCACTCTGTGAGACTGGAGAACACTGCCACTCAAACTGCTGGACATCTGAGAGCTCTCAGGGATGAAAGATGCAAGCAAACACCATTTAACTGAAAAAAAAGTCACTGGAACTACACATCCCAGATCCACGATCAATAGGTGATGAGCTATAACAGAGTGGCTGTGAGGATCGGATAAGCACCACTGCTCCTTCAGTCTTCTCTGGCCTGCTGTTACCTCATGCAGAGGAACATTTTCTTTTTGCATTAGGTGTGTTCCTTTACTCAGTGGCAGGGGAGGGAAAAAAAATAGGTGAATGATCACCAGCTTAAGGCCGCCTATTGACCTTTAATTCAAATTAAGAGAATGAGTTGCTTTTATTTGTCAGAAGACAGCTCTGCTGGACATGCCCTAAATCTGAATTCCAGGTCCAACAGCACTGTCAGAAGGTGCTCACAGGTCTAGAGGCTGAACAAGATTGTATCTCACATGCCTGTGCCTAAATTCCATTGAAGTTATTCTGTTTGGTTCTTCCTTCCCATTCACCAACTTGCTATCAGTTTCTTTCTCCTCACTTTTCATCCCAATGAATCATGTGGAACAATGCAAGCAGCTGATGATTCCATTAGTGCTGATCTTCACATTGGCAGAAGGTGAAATGCAACCAACATAAAAACTACCTGGATTTGATGCATTTTGTTATAAACAAAAAGTGTGGCTGAAATCCTGAATCTGTTTATAGCAAAAGAGACGTTACTCTTGGTTTCAGTGAGGGTCAAGATTTCACCCAGTGTTCCAAACATAATGAATCCTTTAAGGGGATAGGAAATGAAAGGAATGTAAAAGGACTGATGGGGAAGGAGGAAATTACATATGATTGATCATGTGGGCACTGCTACTAATCAACTCACATTTTTTTGGTTTTAAATTAAATTTTATGGCAGCTAAAAGCAGTTGCATTTCCATACTGAGAGTTTCTGAGGTTTTCCATGTATCTGCAATTTTCATGTTCAGCTCCTTAACTTTCCTTTTGCCAGTTTTATAGCTATACCCTTTTTTTCCATCTTTTTAGGGAAAAACTGGCACTCCACTTAAAATGCCTTTATTGACAAATTCAAGATGCTCTTTCAGTTTACACATGTTAGGTACAGCTAGCAGGCACTGCATGCCCAGTATACATACAAGCCATACAAAGCTAAGTTCAAACTGCTATAGGCTCTTCAGCTCCAAGAGGAGAATGACACACAGTAAAGGTGTGTCCGGAGAAAAACACAAAAAAATTATTCAACTTTTTTAAAAGTTTTACTCTACCTGCTTCTCACAGCATCTACAGCCCCCAGAAGCTTTCTTCATACTGTTTTCAACATCTAGAGCCCTTTTGGGATATGTTCTTTCTTTTTTAGTCACGCTCCCCCGGCAGAGAGGACAATGTGTTCCACTTTCTCTTATAGCTGTCAAGAAGCACTTCCTGCAAAACCTAAATTGAAAAGTTACCACAAATACAGGTTAGCAAAATATACAGAGTTACATACTTTGTCCTTGAAGAGAGCTGGATGATTGTTAGCGGGGGAGGTATATAAAAAAAAAAAAAAAAAAAAAAAGAGGTATCAGAGTAATAGTTTGCCAAATACAAAGTTCGGTATTTAAAAGAAATATGAAATAATGGTGCTTACAATGAAGTACATGGAAATCAGGGGAGCTTGGCAATGCACTCTAGGTAAAACTCTTCTTATTTATTGACTAGTACTACCGAGCTGCACACCAGATTGATCACTAATGAGATATTAAATGGCGCAGCAAGCACGTGATTTTCGATAATCTTATCAAAGTAACTTCTGTTTATTGTGCTTAAGCAGAGCCAAGACCACTGCAAAGCTTCATTCAGCGCGCGTTTCCAGAGACCTCAGCTCACCAGCTTTTGCAGCTCTCTTTCCTTACGCACCAGCTGCCAAAGCTATTTTGCTTTTCTACAAAGTGGCACGTTGTAATCAAACGTCCCTCTGGAAAAAAAATGCTGAATAGATGAGCTGAAAAGAGAGAACAACTCACACTACCGTCCTTGTTCGAAAAGGAACGGGGAAAACCACGAAGTTAAAAACCGCGAGTTAGCTCAGACAGCACAGCGAAACTCCCCCACCGCCGACCAGACACCCGGGGAGGTGGGGGGGGCTTCTCCTAAATGACCGGTCCTTGTCGGCTACAAAAGAAAGAGGCGAGGGGAGGCTGGGGCGGCACTGGGCTCGCATCCTCACCGCCAGCGGCTCCAGGCCGAGGGTCCGTGCGCCGGGAGCGGGGGGAGCCGAGGATCACAAGGCGGAGAGCCGGAGGAGGCGAGGAAAAGGCTTGGGAAGGGGCGGGGGGTCGGGATACCCACACGTGCTGGCAGTTGGCGGTCCTCACGGGCGTTTTGAACACCTCCTGGCACACCGGGCAGTAAAAATCATCCTCGCTGAAGCACGCCGGGGCCGCCGCGGCCCCCTCGGCCATGGCAACACGTAAGGGCCTCTCCGCCAGGACCGGGGACGACGAACAAGCCCCGCCCTGGCGGGCAGAGGAGAGCCCGGCCCCGCTTCGCTCTCGGGGGGCGCTGCCGGGGGTCCGAGAGTGGATGGCTGGGGGCACCGGCACAGGGTGGGATCCGGGCCGGGCAGCGGCGGGGCAGCGGAACGAGCCCGGCCGGGGCTCCGCCTGCCGCCCCTCGCGGCTCCTCCCGCCCGGCCCGCGGCGAGCCCCGCCCCGCGCTCTACCTGGCGCTGCCCGGAGAGGAGGGACCCGGCAGCTCCGGCCGCGCTCCCGGCGGCACCCGGGGGGCGGGGGCGGGGCCGGGGTTTCCATGGCGATCGCCTCCCGGCCCGGCAGGGCTGCTACGACACGGCCCCCGCTCCGCCCTGACCGGGAGGCTTCCCCGCTCCGCCCACCGCGCTGCGCCCGCCCCGCCGCCCTTCCGCGCAACAGCCGCGCCTCAAAGCTGCACGGTGACGCCGCTCAGGCTCTGGCTTATTTCTAGATCTGGTTACTTGAAGATTTAGAAGATTTCTAATCGTCCAGTCTCCCTGTACTCAGCACCGGTCAGGCCGCACCTCGAATCCAGTGTTCAGTTCTAGGCCCCTGACACCGGGAAGGACACTGGGGTGCTGAAGCGAGACCAGAGAAGGGCAGCAGAGCTGGTGAGGGGTCTGGAGCATAACTGAGGAGCGGCTGAGGGAGCTGGGGTTGCTTGTCCTGGAGAAAAGGAGGCTTGGGGGTGACCTTATCGCTCTCAGTCTGAAAGGAGGGTGTAGTCAGGTGGGGATCGGCCTCTTCCCCCAGGTAACAAGTGACAGGACAAGAGGAATCAGCCTCAGGCTGTGCCAGAGGAGGTTTTGGTTGGACACCAGGAGGAATTTCTTCCGGATGATTAAACATTGGAATGGGTTTCTCAGGGAGGTGATGGCATCAGCATTCCTGGGGATTTTTAAGAAAGGATGGGACATGGGACTTAATGCTGTGCTATAGCTGACAATGGTGGTGTTCTGTTATAGGTTGGATTTGATGATATCAGAGGTTTTCTCCAACCTAACTGATGCTGGAATTCTGTGGCTGGCACTAGTGGTCATTTTATTGAGTAGTTTCAGTGGTATTTCTCAGAGTTGGGGCAAGTTTTCAGCCTCCTGAATGATCCTGACCAAAAAAAAAAAATAAAAATCTTAATTCAGTGGTATCACTGTGCTTTTCTTCCAGAATAAGGACTTTAAAGAATATCTGTCTATCTGTATAGTGATGCCAACAGATTCGTCCAGATACAGAAGACTTTTGGACCTATTAAGCATATCTAGCACTAATCTCATCTGGACATAACTCTTGGCATATAAACAAAAAGTAAAATGTTGAGAATGCTTTAAAAAGAAAGAGATTTGTAGAGAGTATATAAATTATATTAATTTATGAAGGTGATAATCATAATAAATCTAAGATTCAGACTAGGCTTGGTCTTTTTTGCTCAGAGATTATAGAATGGTTTGGGTTGGAAGGGACCTTAAAGATCATCTAGTTCCATCTGCTGTGCCCTGGGCAAGGACACCTTTCACTAGTCCAGGTTGCTCAGAGCTCCATCCAAACCTGGGCTTGAACACTTGCAGGAATGGAGCATCCACAACTTCCACAACAACCTGTTCCAGTGCCAGGACTGAGAGAAAATGGATCCTTCATCTTGGTTTTCCCTGTCTCCTTGGCAGCAGCTGTCTGTACCATAGTTAGATGTTCAGAGGAGATCTCTAGGTGGGGAGGTCCCCCTCTCTGGCGTGGGGTTAGACTTTCGGGAGAGAGTGCAAAACATTCAGAGCTGTGGTTCACATATGCTTTCAGACTCCAGCATTTCAAAACTGAATGAAAGCCTAAATGCCTTAGACATCCATCAGAGCTGCTTCTTGTAGCTGCTAGTGATCAGCAGCAAGAGGCAATGTCCATGGGCTTTGGCAAAAGCCATCTGGGCTCACAGTTTTGAGGGGAGAGGGAACTGCAGGGAGTGAAGCTGAAGCTAAGGTCTCTCTTCAGGTGAAGATGAGAGACAAACCATCCTGTGATTCTGTGAACCGGCTTTGTGTTCTTGTATCTGTCACAACGACTGTTACCTATTAATGTTAGTGTCTTCCTAAGGAAGAGCAGAGACAGCAGAACAAGAGCCAATCACTGCCCTGAATACCTTCTTTTTAGACCACATGGTGACAAAATTTGCATACCTCTAAGTACCAAGTGTTCTGAAACTCTCAAGGGAAGCACTTTCAAAGCCTTTGGCCCAACATGAATTGAGTTGCCTGGGCTGGGACATTCGCTGCCCATGCTTCAGGTTGGGAGAAAATCTGGTGGAAAAGGCAGAACCCCTGGGATCTCCCATGGGAAGGCAGTCTGGGATTTGAGGTGTTGTGGTAAGTTGTCCTCTGGTAACCATAGCTGTGCTACCCTCCTCTCATTACTGCTGCTAAGGGTTATCTGGGATGTTCATAGGCTGGTAAAACCCCCTACTGTTTAAAGTGATTGATTATCTTCCATGAAATGAAGCAGGAAGCCGGACCAGTCAATCTGAGTGGATGATTAGCAGCAGTTGGTAGCAGTAACCTCATCAGCACTGCAGGGACAGCCAGAAGAAGACACAGAGTGTCTTTTTTTACCTTTAAGTGGTAAGTAGCCTGCAGAGTGCTTCTTGTATATGCTTGTGTCAGTGAGGATGACACCACAGCTGTGTATCAGCTTCAGGGGCACCCTAGCCAGGCCGTGACAGTATGTGAAAAGAATTACAGAAGCCTCAGTTCAGATGCTACACAGCTACCATTGGGGTACAGGCAGCATGGCCTTCAGCACATGGGAGGCTGGCAGAGATGGGCTTCCAAGTCTCTTACTCTTCTTGTATGACTTCATCAAAACATGGCCTTATGCCTCAGTTTCTCAATCTTTATAAAGGGAGCAGGTTTTAATCACCAGATAAGTCTGTTAGGAAGTTTAATTACAGCAGGTAAAGAAGATTATGTCTTTTGAAGGCAGATGTGAAACAAAAGCAAAGATTTATTACTAAAGCAACACGATAGATCCATTTGAACTTTGTTCAAGAGACCACAGTATTTATCGATTAGTAGCTTTGGCAGGGGGAAAAACTGCAGGTGACTTTAGGGAAGTAAACTACAGGAGGGTGTCTGTGGAGGCATTCATGCTCTTGTTAACGTTATTGTAAATCTTGATCCCTTAATAAAGCTGTGACCTTGGAGCTGAAAACTTATATGCCATGGAGCAATATAGAGCATGGCACCAGCCTTGTAAATCTGACATAGTTTTTGCCATTCACATAAACAACATGTAAAGAGAAATCAGGCAGCTGAAGTTTATGAAACACATTTATTTGAAGGAGAGCATTTTAAATCAGACTTCTTAGATGAAATGAAACCAATGGCCCTTCCAACTTTTTATTTCTTGTGATAAAATGTGTTTGTGAAATGAAATCTCAACAGTGAAAACATTTAGAACTGCACGTAAACTACTGTTCACAAGGATAAACTGCCACTCAAAAAGCACATTTTAGATCACCTTTGAACAACTATTGTACAACTTTGTACAAATACTTTTTGTACAACTATTCTGGTAGCTTTCTTGACAATGCTGGTGCAAGAACAGCGCGCCTACTTGCCCATATGAAAAATGCAGAGATTTGTTCTGTGGGAGCAGTCAAAGATGGATGTGAGCAGAAGGGGAAAGAGACAAAGCTGTGTAACTGTAGAGAGGTCAGAAGGTGCCATGTGCGAGAGGAAGGACATCTTTTTTGCTCTTGCCAGGTATATCTGCAAACACTGGCAGCCAAAGACAAAACTAAGGACAATGCTCCTACAGCTTATTTCATGCATGTAAAAAGTTTTTTGGATGTCCAGGAGGCCATAAATCAAATAGCTTTTCCCCTGTGTTTTAGGCTACTTTGCTCTGGCAGACTAGATTTTTTTTAGTTACACAAATGTTCCCACCATATCGAGCAACACTGCAACACCTTTGGAGGAGCACTGTCCATCTTTCTGACTGAGGAGTTTTCTTTTGTGAGGACAGTTCTCAAAGAAAAGGAAAGCAACTTTCCCAAGCGCATGACACACTGAACCTTTCTTTTCCCAAAAAGGAGCTACTTTCTGATTCCAAAGCCGTAAGTCTAGAGGGTAGTTTTCTTGTTAATGTTACCATGTGAGTAAAGCCACTTTAGTCACTGTATATGCTTCAATGAATGAACATGAATTTTCATTTTTTACAGTTTATCTTTGAAAGATACTATGTTATACTGTACATGTAAAAAAATGCTTTTTTAACTTACATGCTTTTTTAAACTTACACAGTAAGAATACAGGTTAGTTAAAAGATTCCATTCTCTTGAACAGGGTTCAATTTTTTCTTATTATAAATAGAATATTCATTTCTTCCTATCATTTCAAAACAGCTTTCATTTAACCAACTTTGCTTATTTTAAGTCTCATCTTGCACTGTAAATGGAAACTTATGGGCAGCCCTTGGCAGTAGGTAGTACACCCAATGCTATTTTGAGGGGGGATTTGTTCCAATTTGTTTGGTCCTGTTGCATCTGAAATGCTGCTGTTTGTCATTACCTGCAGCATTGCACTGGCATCCTCAACACACACAATATTGGTTTGCTCCTGGAATGGAGCTGCAAACAAATAGGAGAGGCTGCTGTAAAAGCCAGTGTACCTGTATATGGTACACATTAAAGCATTAACTCATATAAAGGTGCAAACTCTATACACTCTGTGTGAATGTTTCATTTACTTGGGGTTCTGTCTTATATGGTCATGGTTAAAGTGAAAACTAAGCTGCAGTATTAAAGGGAACTGAGTGTGTTTCCTCCTTCCCACCCACCGTGGGAAATGGGAGTGCTAGTTGATTTGTCTACAGGTCCTTGAATCTGTAACCTCTCTAAAACACCTCTTCTGTGAGATGTGAGAGTCAGAGTCTAAAATGTCATGGCAAATAATCATCAGAGAAATAAATTATGTTTGTCAAGATCCAAGTCTACACCTTATTGACCTCAAACCTACAAATGAAGTCACAGTAAGACCTTGCAGCCTTCACGGACCTTCAGAATGAAGCCATTTATGGGAAGTTATCAAAGCTTAGAGGAAAAAATGTTAACCCTCTCACTATGACAGACTCCTATATAAGACCACATAAGCAGTTTTCAAATTATAATTTCAAAACCCAGACAAGAATACGCAGGAAATGATACACAAATCTGAGTTAGGGCAGTAGAAATAGCACATGCTGGATTTAAAATCGGGCTAGTCACTGGACAATGCTCTTTGACTTGGCTGTAGTAACTGTTTGTTGTATCCATTATAAGACTTACTACACGTTTTCAGTGGTCCAGCCAGCACTCACAGTTATAAGAGTGCTAAAATTTTAAATATTGTGTGCATACCTGCTTGTCTATGAGAGATGGGGAGGGGGAAAATTATAAGTACATTTGTACTCTGCTGTCAAAACCAATTAAACAATTAATATACTTTCTTTATTATTTCCTATCAGAAATGGTTGCTAGAATTAATCAGTTTAAAGTGCAAATTCAGTAAAATAATATGCTTATATACATTACTACCGCTGGCCTTTCTGATCTGTGGTGCATGAGACATGGCCCATTAACTCACCCTCATTGACTTTGCATGGGCAATAAGGAAAGGAGGATCTGGGAACAAGAAGTAGTATGCTTTTAGAGGGTGCTGAGTAACTGATACATTTTTGGTACTACAAACCATAAAAGAAGTATTGAGATTTCCTTGGCCAGACATCTTAGGGATCCCTCTTTTGCCATGCCAGACTGCAGCATGGGTGTGTAACAGGCACCTGATGTATGCTCTGCTGGCAAGAGGTCAGCCTTGCTAATGGATGCTGCACAGAACTGTGCCAGCATGTCAGGATATCGATCCAGAAAAGCACTCAACCTATGTTATGGTTATTCATAACCTTAGAGAAGAACAGATGAAAATACTGATCACTATCACTACAGGCATTTTCTAAAAGCAACATTTAGTTGCTGTGATATTCTTGGGGCAGGCGTGACCAAACTATCAATTCCCAGGAGTGCTCACTGAGTATCGACACCTCTTAGCAGAGGATTCCTATTCATTTTTCAGTACAGAGCATGGTCTTGTTGCATGGTGGAGACAATTTTTCAGCTCAGTTAAATTTTCAAATGTTTGTGGACAAATGTTCTGAGCATCAGAACAGTAACTGATAAGGAAATAAGTCTGCCTTCAGCAACCTGAATAACATGTCATTTAGGAATTTGTACAGCAAAGAACAAAGGGACTTTAATAAATAAAAACATTTCAATAGTGATATCAAAATTGCTTCTTATCATTAATGGACAAAACTAAAACAAAATTTCAAGACCTGAGTCATTTTAGAGTGGCTACACACTTAACTGAACTCTCTAACATGTCCTACTCTGAAAGAAAATTAAAGGAATAAAGAATTTGAACTTTTGACATACAACACACATATATTTTTAAAATAAATATTTTTTCTATATAGCATAAGAGCTGCCAATCTTAATTCAAAACGATTTCTGAAGAACAAATTCTTAGGAGATGGTCATTTACATTTAGATTATGATCAGTCTTACTCAACATTTTAAAGGAGTTCTATTTGAAAATAAACATAATTCTCCCCCAAGAAAAACAGCAAAAACTTCTGACTTTTCAAAATATGGCTGTTTCTAGAAAGCAGGTCATGTGGAATTAAATTCTATCAAACTGCTAAATGCCAGTAAAATGTATTTTGTAGTCATACACAAAAAATAGTATCCATCTCAAGTACTATTTCAGTATTATAATTTGAAAATATTAGTAAAGGATTCATGTTGAATTACATGAAACAGAAACAAGTCCAACTCAAACAAAACAAACCAGAACAAGATCAACAAAGAATTCTACCAAATTGAATTTACTATGTTGGGATAATAAATTTAAAAATGTTTTTGAAATGTCTTCAACACTGAGGTCTACCTTGTTACAGCAAGTCTTCATAGGTCCGTATTTTTCTATGTATTTTTTCATAAGTTCTTAAATGAAGTCTCATTTTACTCAGACATACCTAAGTAGTGAGAAACAGCAGCTTGTTATGTTTTATACCGTGACTCATTCATGCTAAATCATTACTCAGTATATTCTAGTTCAAACCTTATTACAACATTGTGGCTATACCTAGGGAAGAATCTCCTTTGACTACTGGCTAAGTTCCTCAAGCATTTTATTACTGGGTCAGTACTGCACTAATATGTTATATAGTAATAACATTCAGCTTATAAAAGTAAAGTCCATTTTGGTGAAATAATTATTAGTTTGTGGTGAATTTATTTGTCCATTATTCTGGCTCTTAATATTTTTTAATTAAATCTGGAGGGCAAAAGGGAGAAAAATGTAGTTTGGGGAGGGGGACCCTCCCAGATCACATCTGGCTCGTTTTTCATGATAAAAATCTAGACCAACTATACTAAAAGCAAAGAATATTCCAATGTGGGGGCCTGATTCTGACCTCAGTGTAGTCTTCAGCCAAACTTTCTTACATATTCATTAAGGATAATTGGGGTTTGTTGTTGCTGCTGCTACTGGCTGTCTGATTTCCATTAACTCAGAACCTCCATGTAACAGTGAAGTACTATACTTCTGAAGAAGCACAATCATGAGGTATTTTTTATGTCCTTTATCCAGTCAAAGCCAAAAAAAAAAATGTAGTGGGTCAAGAAGATTCAGCTCCCGTAGGTTTAAGTCTGAGCTTAACATCTGCAATGGCACTGGCAGACTGTTTTAGAGCTCTTTTAGATATGAGCTTGATGAATTACAAAAACTTGTTCTTCCATCATTATGCTGGTGGAATTTCTGTTTGTTCCTGTCATTAAAAAAGGATCTTAATAGTGTTAGTTCTCATGCATGGATACATCTCTGGAATTATTTAGCAGTTAGTGTTCAAGTCTGCAAACCAAGGTTTTGCATTCTGTTCAATTTCAGTATGTACTTTCTGTCTTGGCAATATCAGTGTCTAGAATTCCTTCAGAAGGAAGGTAAGTGCAGCAGTAAGGACACATCCATGCCATATTCTTCAAACCTGCAGAAATACAGAAATGACAGAATCTACAAATAGAAAGAAACAAAACCAAATGCTTTAAAATAGGCTTTCAATAAGACAGCGTGTATAAACAAGAATAAACATTTTGCACCATGACATCCCTGGTGTAACATGCAGGATATTTGTTCTTAGAATATGTTGTTAAGATTGGGCTAATTAGTCCTACAGTCCTGCTTGCATCAAGCAGAGCGCTGAAAACAGACAAGCTGAGCCTCCTAGTAGAACCAAAACGCACAATGAGTGTGAAGATTCACTGAAAGCAGGAGGAACTCATTCCCCATGGGCTAGACAAAGCCTACAGCCAATAATTTCAAAACCTGACATCACAGCAAAGATTATTTTATTCTTTTAATGTTGCTGCTGGACAATGTCACAAATATGCACATGAACAGCTTACTGAAAGTCTTTCTGAGCCTGGAAACAGAAGAATATTTCATGCTGCTTCTATTAGGGAAAACGATTTTGGGATTGTCCTGTGCAGGGCCAGGATCTGGATTCTATGATCCTGAGGGTCCCTTCAAACTCAGGATATTCTATGATGCTATAAACTATCCAGACTGTTGAGACACTGCATTTTCTCCAACATTTGATGAAGTCAGGAGATGGAGAGTTACACTCGGGGGTTTTAGGCAGCAGATGCAAGGGAAGTCTTAGGCTGTTATGTGGCAAGTGGTTCCTGGACCGGGTAAAGGCACACCTACCTCTGACAGTCATTTAGCCACGTCTCTGGTTTTAGGAATAACAGCAGATTGAATTAGTGGTCACTGGAGCTGCTTTTGAGAGCTTATTTCAGCTTTTGTCAAATTTGTCAGATATGACGGTTAAGCTTTGGTGAATTTTCTTGCAGAGATATAGAAAAAACATTGCTGTCCTTTAAGTGTCTGAGCATTATTGAAAACTACTGGTGTTAATGGGAGAGGAAAAGGCCTTCCTTTACATTTGCTTACTGCTTTCCATCGTGTCGAGATAGAGATCTGAAGCTCAAAATAACAGCCTGGGGCTGCATGGAAGGACAAAACAAAGGATGCACACTGACTGACTCACTGACAGCCCCTCTGGCTTTGGAGGAGCTAGAAGAAGCTGTTGTACCAGACTGCAACGTTCAGTGTATCACAGACTTTTCCTCAGATGCTTCTACTCAGTTTGCCATTTTAAAGCAAATCCACCTGTTTCCCCCGTTGCTAAAATGCTGATATTTGCATCAGAACTTGCTAAGGCAGGAGTCCACGTTGCTCTCACCAGCTCTGCTATGTAGAAGGCAGCTCCGGCAGAGAGTGGGGCTGGAGACAAGCAAAACCTCAAACCACTGTAAAACAACTTGCCAAGCTTGCCAGAGCACTCTGCAACAGCATTTCTAACATACTTAACAGCCTGTGATCGATCTTCTGCTTTGGAAGCCACCATCATCTATAGCTCCACAGAGCCATATAAAATACAATCAAAGCCTAAGTCAGACAAAAGGTAGTATTTTGCAGTTATTTCACAGAAATATAAATGATTGCTCAAGGTGCAAATTTGGTACAGCAGAGACCCAACATGCTCCCTGTCCAAGGATAAACTCTGAATTGTTACACACTGTTTGCCCTCAGGCAGGTTTTAACTTAGATCATTCCTGTACTTTAGACAGGGTTGAAAAGGTTTCTTTGTTTCCCTGAGGAACAGATGAATCTTCTATAAATAACTCTGTACAAGGTTCACAAATGCTGTCTGAGAGATTTCCCCTTTTAATGTAACAGAATATAAAATCAGATTCCCCTTTGCCTGTTTGTTCATCCTCCCTCTAAAACTGTCAGTAGCAGGAAAAAGAGTTGATATAAAGGATGGAAAGATTGGTGAAGAACAACTGCACTCATGCATTATATGCGAATGGCCTTTTGCTATTAGTGATTTCTTCACTTGACTGTGAAAACAATTTGCAAAAATTTCAGGTTCAACCACAAAAAGCCTTCCACCCTTAACCCAATTTATCAGTTTGTTTGCTCAGACTACACCTAAACACAACAAACAAGTAAACAAACAAAACACAGTGCGGATAGATTATATAAAACCTAAGTACCTCAATACGTCGACTGAAAACTGCTAAAGCCCTACAATTTTTCCCCTTCCTGCCTAGCCTTCAAACAATTGCCATGAGTCTCTAGCCAGAGGCTGCCTAACACTTCCCAAATCAAACAAAAGCTCATATATTAGTACATCTAGGAGATACTGAGGCTGCTCTAAACGGTTGGACTTTTAGACATGCATGTCTATATTTGTGTGTCTTAGCTCAGGAGGACCTAATTTTCCATAATCTGTGACCTGGCGTAAAAAGTGAAAACAAGCCCTACCAGATGAATAGCGAAAAAAGCACAACTGCTTAGCTGGATCAATGTTGGGAAGGAACACTGCAAAGCTGAATAAGCTTCTGAGGCCAATGAGTGATCCTGGAAACAAAGGAGATCAGAAACATGCAAGGAGACCTTTCATCCTTTTATTTTTTTCATTTTTCTCTCCCCGGAATTATTCCTGAACACTGGCTTAAGTGACCCTTCTGCCTGCCATGATCAGCAGAAGGATGCTGATGTGCCAAATGCCAGGCTTGGAAAGGGAGTCACTGTCAAGCACAGATGTAACTGACAAGGCATTTAAAACAGTGGTAGGCAGAGGTAAGTAATCTCAAAGCCAATGATTCAGTCATTGATTACTTTTAAAAACACATTTCCATTAGCACTGGAGATGGTGTTTCATCAGGCGTGGGCAGTTGTGGCCCACATTCCTTGTGCCAGCATGATGGACCAGCAATTACCTGTCAAAGAAAATAGGGAAAGACTTAATGGCTAGATGTTATAAACAATGACAACAGATATTTCAGAGAAATTTGGTTTGCTCTATTTGTAAAGATTATGAAGGATTCTCATTTTTATCTGTTTTTAGACTTATTTCTTTACTCAGTACTCTGATGATAGCTGTGACGGGGATGTCTGTGGCAAATTACAAGATAGGGCAACAGAAGATATGAGACACGTTCTTGTGTTGGCTAACAGACCCAATGTAGGTTAATTTTAGTGGAAGTTAAAGTGCTCAAGGAGTGCTGAGCTGTGGAAACAAAGCTGTGATTTTTCCTGTCATAGTCTCTCACGTCATTTATCCCTGTGCATGAAGCTTATCTACCCACAGTGGAAATGAGTGCACAAGCCAAGCGAAAATCATGGAAGGAGTTGAACATCTACAAACATCACACAGTGACCTTAATGCAGCTGTCAAAGCAATCTACCAAAGCAACTGTTGGGTTTGTTTTGCCTGTGATGAAGAAAAAGAAAAGCTGATTCCTTCTAGTTGTCCTCAGGCGTGTGAGCACTCAAAGAACAAAGATAGTGTTCTACTTATTTCTACAGGTACTGGAAAATATATGATACATTCAGAAATGCATATAAGTGTTTTGGGATCTGTCTAGGTTCTTCTCATCTGGCTAAATGTTGCATCTGCCCTATTAAATACAGTCAGGCTGCAATATCTTTTGGGCAGTGTTTTTTTATCATAGCAGAATATTATTTTTTCTTTATTACTGAGAAAATTTGAAAATATAACCATAAAAAACTAATATCTGGCAATTTATGAATATATTTTCCAGTATCCAATGTATTTTCCACAGCTTGATATTTTTACAGAACCAAAGTCAAGTATGACCCACTTTTGAGTAAGAAATAAAATGGGAAATGCAGTAGACTTGGCACCTCCAAGATGAAAGCATCACCATGTTCAGTTATCTTTCAGTCTGCATCTGGCCTGCAGTAAAACTAGTAATCTTCTGTCCAAGTGATTTTCTTGGAAATTTCCATCACAGATTTGGTTTTGGAGAAGTTATCAGCATTTCCTAGGCCCAAACGCTGCAGTGATTATTATCTCATATAAACAGCCTTTACAGTCATGTTATTAACTTGCTAAATCAAACATGTAATGACAGCAGGACAGGAATATTTCCTGCTTGCTATTTACTCCTGTGCTACTCCCCCTGATGAAAAATAAAGCATATCTAAGAATTGTATATCATCTTAGGTAAAACCCACAAAAACCAGGATAGCAGCATGCATTGTTACAGAAACCGCAACAAACTATGTTCCAGCACATGTGCAATCTTGTCAGTCAGAATTGAATCTGAATTTCCTCTGACAGCTACCGGTTTCCTTTAGTATCTAATAAATCATGAGGAAAATAGTAATACCATGCCACTGGCTGGACTTTAATTTTGTCTATTAGTGCGTTACACCTGGTGTCACTTGCTTAAGATTTAGATCTAAATTACACCCAAATTCAATTTCTTTGCATATGACAGCATTAATAATCTAATGTGATAAAAGGTCATTAGCCACTCTAAGATAATTAAGTGCAAAGATTATTAAAAAAATCAATTGGGGACTAAATCTGTAGGGATTTTCTTCTGGTAAATCACACATGCATTTAAAATCTGACTTAATGTAAGAATGAATAACATATGGAAAACATTAAATGAGTATGGTTAAAAGTAAAGAGCTTTAAAAAAACCCAAAAACAACAGACCAACAAACCAACACTAAAATACCCAGCAAATAAGCCCTTAAGTACCTGTCAATAATATGTGAAAACAGAAATGGCATTGTCATTGTTGACATGAAGAATGGAAGACATGAAGACAGTGGTAAAACTGCATTAGAGATTTCAGGAATTACTGATGATATTTTTCCAGTACTCAGTAGATGGCACACATGGAAACCTGACTGTGGTGGGAAGGGCTGGAATGAGCACCAGGCTGGAAGACTGTGGTGACCTGGAGATAAAATGCTCACAACCAATTACATCAAATGAGGTCACAAGGAGAACAGGCTCAGCCAAGCTCTGTTATATGTGCACGTGTTTACGGCTGAGTAGGCATTTACAGAAGTGTTTGCATTTACTGAAGATACACACATACAGATATATTCTACATATGCCTGATTTTAAGTTTCCTAGAAAAAAAGTACTTAAAAAATAAGGAAAATTGAGAATGTATTAGATGAGAAAATTAACAGCAGTAATTAAAATTAGAGTGTCTATCAGAAGACTTAATTACATGGTATTAAGCAGTAATTTAAATATTAAAATGAATAGTTTTATTTAAAGCATCTTAGGCAATAGTTAGTAGTAGATAGCAAATATAAATATGTCAATAAAAATTACCACACAAATCAAAAGAAAATTCAAGCCTAGTAAAATGAGGGACAGCAGAAGGAAATCTAAAGTAGAAACAAAAGAAGGTAAAACTGCAGGTAAGATTTGGTGCTAGATTGATAGGAGAATGCTAATGTTAGCTATAGTATTTAGTAATGAGCAAAAGGATGAATTTACATCTGGTCTGAGTACTGGATAATTTGCTAGGCCAAAATAAGTTTTAAACTGCATTAATAAAATTATAAAAAGAAATAAATATTCTAAAAGGAAGGGAGAACTTTCATACAATAACCCCAGGTGAACTGGCTGAAGAGTTGCTGTTAATCATTATTAATAGTTCTGAGCATGCACTGGAAGTCCCCCAATGATGAACTCAAACAGGTTTGACGCCATCAGTTATAAAATGCAAAAGATGTACCATCAGTAGAAGTATATTGATGCTCACTAATTTGGTTTTAGCCACAGGACTTGGCAAGCTCAATTCAGGTTGTATTCTGATGAACTCCAATTATAATTGGGTTTTGTAACTGTGCTGATGTAATACAGTTCTATAGGGTATTTAACCTAGTCTTTCATGGCCTTCAAACTAATATAAATTAACATTATATAATATAAGTGAGATACTTAGGAAACAAGAAATGCTGTATGGCAGATCTTACAAAGTAGCGTCAGAAACATACGTACCTGACTTTACCATAGGAAATATTTTTACAGGCATTGTAGAAATAAATATAAAAACACCAAGTGATTGTATTTGCAGATGCTGGAAGCAAAGATGAAGGGATTAATCATGGTGGCAATGTAGATTGCACAGCACAATCTGGATTCCAGGATAAATTGGACCCATTCAGAGAAAGCAGATCCTAAAGTGTCAAGTGCAATCTCAAATATCCAGGGAGAAAAATGTGTGCTATACTTCTGGAAGATGAACTAGTTGCTGAACACAACCTGGCAGCAGGGTGAAGAAGCAGTTTGCACTTCTCTGGTAGCTCTGCTATCAACGAAGCCAAATGACTTCTGATGGGAAAAACAAAAGTATAAGCTGAAAAATAAGATATTTATGGCACAGGATTCACTGTTCTTAAGTGCAGGGCAAGTGAAAGAAACTCTGCTAGTGCAACTTGGCTAATTTTTTTTTCTTATCCAAGGCATAGCATACATCAGATAACCTGTGCCCACAGATAATTTGCACAACAACAAGGGGAAAATTGAAGGGAAACATCTGCAATGTTTCGCAAGCAGAGGATCTGGGATACTTTCTTCTGGTGTAACCTGAGCATGCATATAATGAACACTGCTGTTAAATCACAGGGCATTTTCCCACCCACACAGAAGCCGTGGTTTTACAGTTGAGGACACATGTTGAAGCACAACAAAGGATGTTGACTGACCTGAAAAGAACACACCAAACTGCCTTTTCTCTTTGTTCCCTTGTCCTAGTTGAAAATGCTAAGATTGTAGAGTGTTTCTTCATATGAGTTTCCTGTCATTTATCCAAGTCAGAAAGAGGCAAGGATTTCCTACTCCCAAAAAGGAGACATTACAGCATGCACGTATGTCAGGCAGCAATGCTGTTGCCTTGATATGTGAATTTTAATTTAGTGATTTTATTTACATCATGACCCTTCATCTATTTACCTGATTTTAATGACACTATTATATGAGAAAGTAATCTCTGACAATTATATTATTTGGTGTAACTTTCTAAAACCTTAATGTCTTAACCTTTGTTAGAGTGAGTCATACAGTTAAGTAATTGGGTAAGGTCACTTGAAGTAGACACATGGTGCCTGGTGAAAGCATGTGTTGACATGAAGCTGGTTTTATAAAATCATGGTGTAATTTCTAGCTTGTGCTTTTACCTTGAGAAACTATAGTTCCCCCAGGGAAAAACCTTGTGAATAAGAAAAGATGGCCGAAAAGATAAGCCTTATAAGTACCAATATCTTTAATGGCTAGGATTTTAAGAGAAGGTTTAAAATCCTTTTGTTAATTTATGAAATCACTTCTTCCATGATAAAGTGGCAATACAGTGCCCAAAATTTACTTTTTGGTATCAACATATAGGAAAACTTTTGAAACTTCCTTCAGTATTTTGATTTCCCTGTTCCTTGTATTTGCCTCAAGCTCTGATCCTGTTTGTAGCTGTGGCTTCCACACAGATTCATTGACCGCCACACTGCAGTCGTGAGGACCTTCTCTCCTGCCTGTCCTTCACTTACCTGCGGAGTATTGTTCTGTCATCCTCATCTCACTGAGATTTGAGTCCAATGCTTTTTCCTTACAGAATCGTCTTTCCAAGTCCAGCTTTCTTCATAATTATTTTTTCCCCCCACCCATGTTTCTTTGCAAGTTATTAACACATCTGCTGGCTTAGCTTTCTAGATTTGTCTATTGTTTTGCCATGTATGATCACCTGACCAGTACCACTCACTGCTTTCCTGATCAATTTAAAGAAGAAATTATTTGCAATGACTAAATTATTTTTCTCCGTGAGAGAATGCAGGCTTGTGTTAATGTTCAATTTTCCTCTGTACCTACCCTGCAATTTCCTCCAAAGAAACTTCTGGGAAGGAACCAGCCGGCCTGAGCTGGTGCCTAGCTGAGGGATCTGGACAGTTTGATTGATCCACCAGGCTTTTGGAAAGTGAACCAGAGTGAAAAGAGGCCCTGAGGAATCATGAATAGGAGGGGAAGGGGAAGCAAGTTATCACAAAAACTTCAAATGGCCTTACAAGGGCATAGCCACAGTGCTCACACTCAGACTAGTGGCATTACACCTCTTTGCCAGCCTCAGCTCAGGAGCATATGAAGACTTTGGTAAAGTATAGTAGGTGTAGAACTAACAGTTAATTTCTCTTCCTCAAGAAATGACATCATTTATTTTTTTCCCCTTAAACTGGAACAAGAGTTGAAGTTTTGAAATCTCCTACCAGCTGTCATTTTGGGGATAGAAAAAGTTAGGAATGTGAAATAACTTTCTGAAATAAATAGAATTACTAAATGCAAAAAATTAAGCAGGCTGTTTAGAAGTGGCTGGAGAGTTTGGATTTTACCTTGCCATGTCTGGTACAGGACACAAGACACAAGACACGGAAGAAAAACTGATTAAATCCTCTGGTCAGGGTTTTCTAATTTGGGAACCAGTATTGTAATGCTGAATCTATCCCACTTCCTTCTTTGTTTCCATTGTTTGTTGGTCTCTTAAATGTAGTAAAAGAAGTATGTTTGTGGAAGGACCGAGAGGTGATTCTAATCATAGGAAAGACAGGAAATCTCAAATTGATTTTATCCCCTGGAGTAATATCTAGTGAACAATGGAAAACTGATGTTATCATCTCACAGCATTTTATTATTATTTTATGACTTTGCATTACGTAGCACTGTATTTACGTATCCAGATACCTCAGAAAAAATACTCTTTGTGAACCAGGAAAATACTGATTTTTAAATGAGAATCTAGTGTTTGGTTAATTTTCATCTTCTGTCTCCAGGAGTAATTACTCAAATATGTTGAATATAGAAAATCTGGTTGGAAATAACAATAATGTGCCATGACTCTGTTTTAAGGAAAAAAGATGATAAAAAATGGACTGTTAAGATTTCTTGGCAAATGCCTCTGCATAAAGCACACTGCCATTTGACTTTAAAAGAAAATAATTATGTGGAGTCACCTCAGGTGAACAGATGTAGTATATTCATGAAATCACATATCCACATGCATTTCTACATTCCCAGGTGTCATTTCTCTAATTATTGCTCCAGTGATGGTTTTCCCCCTTTATGTTGCTTAAATTTCACATCACTCTGAAAGCAGAGTGGAATCTGAGGAACCAGATTTAATTAATCAGTTTTAATTCATACTTTCACTTATTTGCCTACATTTCTGTGTATGCATACTGTAACCAGTGCTTACCTCCCATTCACTAATCATAAATGCTGCAGGAGACACCTTGTTATAGGGACACATTATATGTAGGACTTTGGCATGTGACTAGGCTTTGAAGAAATTAGTACAAATGCTGCCTGCAAATAAAGAACCAGTTTGTTGTCCTTTGTTAGTTTAGTGACTCAGTTTCAGCAAGTGGCAGGCAACAAACCTAGGGATTTCCCTGACAAAGGGACCCCCAGAATCAGGAAGATTATCTGACTACATTTGAAAAGAAATGAGCAGCAAGGATGACAGACTTCAGTTAGAAATCTCTGAGATAATTAGGAAAAAGGAAGCATGAGAGTGTGTGAGAAAGTGAGTGTGAGAACTTCACTTTTTCTTACAAGGAAAGTGGTAATATTTGTATGTGTCCAAAGTTTTGTGATGAATGGATCCAAGAACTGTCTTGCTGAGTTTTGATCCACTTGTTTTACTTAATTTCTTCTTTTTTTCTACTTGTCCCTCTCTTTTATTACCAGCAAAGAATGGAAGATTGCAGCTAATCCTGGACAGAGTCAGGGAGCCGTAGACGGCTGGTTCTGGGTAACAAAAGAGAGGTCATAGAGTATTATTACTTCAGAATTTTCAGCCAGAACAGGGTCATCAGGAGCTACTCCTAGCTCTCTCTAAATACCAGCAGCTGTTCACTGGAAGAACTGTATTATCATGCCTGGAAGGTTTACTGCATGATCACCCGTTCCCATCCCATGCCCATCAGGGAGAGTGGAATCCCAAGTAGTCAGGGAGAGTGAATCTTTGATTCAGGAGAGCTGGAGATTGACCCCTGCTACCACCTTGAAGCACGGCTGGGCAAACCTTTCCCATTAATCCTCGCAGCTCCAGATCTGACCTTCTGCTTCAGCCAGCAGACTCTGTACAGAGGATCACCTGGACCATGTCCCAGGCACCCTGGCCTTGGTACACACTTGAGGCCCCTGGAACAGTTCTGACTGCCTTGCTGTCTAAAATCTTCCTTAAGAACTGGGTTTTTTCCTTGTTTTTTGGGAAAAGACAAGCTGTGTTGATTCAGCTTAGGAGGAGTTCCTCTTTCTTCTGTACATATGTTGTTTTTCCTTTGTCTTGCAAGCTGCAGGAGGGCATTTCAAGAGCTTTTACTGATCTGTGGAAAGCAGTGAAACTTAGAGGGCTACGGATGCATGGCAGACTGCAGGAACCATAGCTTCACTCTGGCAGCAATTCATCTTCCATACCAGAGACTGCTGACACAGATGACCACATTGTTCAGGTTTGTTAAGGTCATAAGCAAATCCAAAAGTTGAGAAATCAGGGTCCCATATTAACCTTTAGGAGTTACCACACAACAGGTTGTACGTCTTGTATTGCTGTGGTTCATTAAAAAAACCCACAACCGACCAACTCCACCCCTCCTCCTTTTTGTGTGATTTTGGCTAAATCTTAGAAATTTCATTTCAAGCTATGCTGTCGAGGATTACTGTGAAAAACATTAATTCTGTAACTCAGAAATTTGAACTGGGCATAAACTGAAATGTGCAGTTGAAGTTTGCAAAGAGCTGGGAGTCCATGTTGTAAACTTTCAAAGACATAGTTTAGCCTGTAACTACCACAGGGAAACAACTACATCCCATATTTAAATGCAAATGAAAATATTGGATTCAACCTGAGATTGCACTTCTTGAAATTTTATATATTTTTCCTCTGTTTTAAACGTACACAGTAATACAAATATTTTAGTAACAGATTGAAAAACCCTTTCAAATGAACTTCCTCAGCAGTAGCTGAGTTCAGCAGAAAGATCTAGCTTGGTTATCTGCATAAAAGAATTGCAAAACTTACAAGTTCAGGAAGCTTCCAGCCCAAAGAAGTACAAAAGCACAACTGGCAGCAGCAAAGAAATGGCAATCTTAAAAATAGAAGCTAAGCAATTTCCTCTCCAATTTTTACAGTCATGTTCTGGTTATTCTTACAATTGAAACAGTGGATATATTTTTGTGTCTCAGTGATGTTTATGCTCCAGTCTATTCATGACACATTTTTACTATTTGTTCTCTTTTTCTATTCCCTGATTAGGCCTCCCCTGTCCCTTTCCATCCTACACTCTCTGACTTCTGCTTAGATACCATTTCCTTTGATGGAATTCGGTATGCTTTCTCTGTAGTAATCAGTATTTTCAGTTAAATAATTCAGATGGTTAAAACATGGATTCATGACATTGTGTTATCTATTTTTACTTCTGTCTACTCTCTATCCTATCTATTTGTACATTGTCAGAATCTGAAAGAAAAATGTTATGCACAGATTGCCAGACTTAGGGTGCTACAAGTCATTAGCAATGATATATTATATTCCTTCAAATGAATATTCTGCTTTGTAAAGAAAGGTATTTGAATCCTAATTGACTACTTCATTTTTTAGTAACAGATCTAGGATACAATACTCTGAACTGCTGTATTCATTGAAGATGGGGTTGTTCATCTCTCCTCAGTACTCCAGGCAAGTCCAAAGCTACATCAAAAAGTTCTGAGTCACCATCCCTGGAAGTGTTCAAGAAATGACTGGGCAGGGCACTCGGTGCTGTGGTTTAGTTGACAAGGTGACGTTCTCTCAAAGGCTGGACTCTATGATCTCAGAGGTCTTTTCCAGCCTAATTGATTCTGTGATTCTGTTACCTTGTCTTAGGAGAGCAGTCCATGAGATGGCAGAGCAGCATTAAATTAGCGTGACAAAATTTGTCCTGTAGACAGTGTCCTACTGGGAGAGATCATCCAAAGAGACAGACATTCTAAGCACAAATTTTTTAATACTGGGTAAAAGGAAAATGTGTACAGCATGTTTGCATTCACAGAGAATAAACTCTGAGCACACAAATAGAAGTTTAAAGCTGCTATAATAATAATAAAAAAACAACTCCAACACAATTACAATTCAAAGGAATGATTTGTCATTCTATAGTGGTTACTGAAGATTGATAATAGCCACATGAAATTTGAATCTTTGCCAGAAGGAGAAGATGATGGTCAGAATTTTAAAATAATTTTTAATCTCAAGTCATGTGTGCACAGGATGAGAACTTCTGATCCACTTCGCTCTACTGGATATAACTCATGTAGTGTTCAGTAATGGATCAAGAGGAATGAGAGAAAAGCACCATTCTCCCAAAGCGTCCATGTGGAGGTCCTAGGTTAAAGTATCTGTGAAAACATGATTTTGGAATAGCTCTGAGGAACTTCCAAATGTGGATAAGCCATAAATATTGTGGAAGTTTGCCTTCCCCTTGTTCTAATAATCCATCTAAGTAAAAAAAAAAAAATTTCTTCAATATTTAGTAGCTTTTAGATAACATTCCCAGGACCCAATACTGAAAAAAAGCAACTTGTATGGCCTATTAGATTTTATTTTCTTACTGAAAATATTATAAAACATGTTTTCATTCACAGAGGATGGTCTTTTTTGTGATGTTTACAAGCCCTGTCCCAAGGACTGTCCCTGGCTGGGTGTTAAAAGTCAGCCCTACTACAGTACTCCTTTTTTGTAAATAACATGTTCAAAATGACTTATTTCATGATGGATGATCACTGTTGTCTTCCTTCCGCATGACTGCCTTACTCAGGCGACAAATGTAAAAGGACAAAAAAGAAGGAGCTATTTTTCCCCATTTGAATTTCATGCATACATCTGAGCAGTGATGTCAGGTCCACCTGAGAACACCCAAACAGCTCCTTAATTTTTAACAGAATCACAGAGCAGGTCAGGTTGGAAGGGACAACTGTGGCCATCTGGTCCAACCTCCCTGCTCAAGCAGGGTCACCCTGGAGCATGTAGCAGGAGATTGCATCCAGACAGTTCTCAAGTATCTCCAGTGAGGGAGACCCTAGACTCTGCAAACCTCTCTAGAAAATCACACCAGATTAACCCACACTGTAAAGAAGTTCAAGTGGAGCCTTCTGTGCATAAGTTAACCATTCTGGTGAGATTCATGTGTTTTTTTGGTGGTTCTATTTGGGTTTTTTGGGGTATTTTTTCTGCTTTTATTATTGGCGTTTTGTTGTGGTTGTTGTTGTTATTGTGGGCATTTTGTTTCATTCTTTCCTTTTTTTTTAAAAAAAAAACCAAAACTGACAGAACCGCTTTCCTCTGGGGGAGGTTTTGGGACCAAATGCCGAGCCTTGTCCCACCACAAACCAGCTTCCTGATGCCAGGGAATCCCCCAGGACAGCTGTCCACCATGCTGTGCAAAAAGGATTTTGTTTAATATCATGCTTTAATGGGCAAAGCTTTAAAAATGAAGCTATTTTGCCCAGTTTGAATGTCTTGCATACAACTGAGCACTGACAGATCTGCCAGAAAACACCCCAGCAACACTTTGCTTTTTAACAGAATATCAGAATTGTTAAGGTTAGAAGGGGCCTCTGGAGATCATCGAATCCAACCCCCCTGCCAATGCAGGGTTACCTGGAGCGAGTGACACAGGAATGTGTCCAGGTGGGACACATTTCCAGAGAGGGAAACTCCATTACCTCCTTGGGCATCTGTTCCAGGGCTCTGCCACCCTCAGTGGAAAGAAGTTCTTCCTCATATTGAAGCAGAACTTGTGTTTTAGTTTATGGCTAAAAATTCATGGGTTTTATGCGTGTACTTTTTTTTGCGTGTGGGCTTTTTGTTTTGGGGTTCTTTTGGTGTGCTTGTTTCCCTTTCTTTGTGGATGTTTTTTATTTCTCTCCTCCCCCCTATTTTTTTATTGGAGGGGCAGTGTGTAATTGTGGTGCTTTTTTGTCGCTGTTTTGCATATTTTTCTTGTTTTGCTTTGGGGTTATTTTGGTGTCTTTATGGTTGGCGCTTTGGAGCTTTTCTTTTTGTTTTGTTTTGTTTTGGAATTTTCTTCTTGGTTTTGACTTTTCCCCCCTTTGTTTTGTTTTGGGGTAATTTTGGCCCTTTTTTGATTTTTTTTTTCCAATTTTCTTGTTTTGTTTTGATGTTATTTTGGTGCTTTTTTGTTGTTTTTTCGGGGCGCTTTTTTTCCCTGTTTTTCTTGTTTTGGGGTAATTTTGGCGCTTTTTGTTGTTATTTTTGTGTTTGTTTATGTTTGTTTTTGGTTTTGGTTGTTTTTTTTTTTTTAGCTAAATCCGACAGCAATGTTTTTCCTGTTTGGTGACCAAATCCGCTTCCCGGCGCCAGGAATCCCCCTGGAGCATCCCACGGCCCGGCGCCCCCACCCTTCCGGACCGCACCAACTCTCCGCTCCGGGGGGGGAGGTACAGGGGGAGCACGACCCAACCCTCCCCCCTCCGGCCGGCCACCGTCGCCTCCCCCTCCCCGCTCCGGTGCCGCCCCCTTGGCCAATCACATGAGCGGGCGCGGGGGCCGCCGGGAGCGGGCGCTCCCCGAGGGGCTCGGCTGAGGCGCAACATGGCGGCGCTCGGCGGGCGCTGAGCGGGGCCCGGGCGGGAGCCGCCGACAGGCACCGACCAGGGAAGGAGGGAGGGAATAATCCGGAGCATTGCGGAGAAAGGTGGCGGGGCCGTCTCGGGCGGCCCCGAGCGGCGGCGGCGGCGGCGGCGATGGCCCAGTGCGTGCAGTCGGTGCAGGAGTTCATCCAGGACTCGTTCGTGCCCTTGGTGGCCGCGCTGTGCAGCGAAGAGGCGGAGCGGCTCACCCGCAGGAACAACCTCAGCTTCTCCGAGCTGGTCAGGCCCTTCTGCCGCCTCACCTCGGAAGGTCGGTGCCGGGAACGGAGCGCGTTGTTTACACGGGGCGGGGGAGGCGGCGCCGCCGCTCCCTTCCGCCCGCGGCCTTCGGGGACGGGGGTCCCGCACGGCTGTGCCTGCCGGGGCTGCGCCGGCGGGACCGGCCCGACACCCCTTCCCGGCGCCGTGACGGCGGCCGCCCGGGTGGGTGTCACCTGGAGCCCTGACAGGCTCGGCGGAGACACGCGTTTGCCGGGGTTGTCGCAGGTGACAGCTGTTAAGTCAGCTTAATTTCGTTCGTTCTGCGGGACCTGGGAAGTTTGGCTTCTCCTGGGGACATCTCACGGCTGAAGAGAAAGGTGTTTGTATATTCAGCTCTTCCAGGCGGATTTTTGTCTTCCATTGAAACCACTTTGCTGGTACCTCCCCAGTACTCGTACCTCACTGTTGCTGTAGCCTCTACGGGATTTCACACTTGCGGTAGCCAGGCGTTGAAAGTACGGCCAGTCTTTAAGAAACATTAATCGTAATTTCAGTTGCAGGGCTTTCTTTTCTCTCGCCTGTAGCTTTATCCTATACGCTTTTTTTTGTTTTTGTTGACGTTTCTGTGAGTAAGACCTGTTCAAAGAAGTCGGAATCGAGCTGCTTATGTGGCATCGGTAAAATGACCATGTGAAGCAGCAGGAAAACTGGAGATTGGCCACTTAAGAGAAACAACAGAAATTTTTAGCTGTGTTGCTCTAACTTACTATCTGGAATTTGTTTGCTTTTAATTTAGGTAAGGTATGTATTTCAAGCTGCGTTCATTACAGTAGTGTGCAGGACAGCAGTTTGCAGAGAACTGCTTGTCAGAATAGTGATGCAATGACATTTGTCAATTTGGTTTCTGACAGACATGTAGCTTAGGCTGTAGCCTCTGCATGTCATATGCTGAGGAAAGAGTACGAGAAAATGAAGCTTGTACTGTCATTCTCATTACAGTTTTGCATTTCTCTCTTCAAAAATGGCAACAGCTTAAAAGCTACTTTGTGTTTAAAATATGCCTTAATTTTCAGGTGAGTCTTAGTGACTTATCAACTGTAACTTGTTTATAAATGTTTTTCATTTTGTTTAGCAATGCTTGTGAACTATGCAAGAATGCACCAGAGATAAACAAAAAAAAACCCCGCTGATGCTCACATCTTTAGAGTTCTGAACTTAATTATCTCTTTCTTTCAGTGAAAGGCTCTCAAAACGCATCTAACAAACAAAACCAGGCAGAGTACTCAAAATGAAACGTTCACTTGGAAGGTTAATTAATTCACTTACTTGCAACTATTCTGCTCCAATTATTTTGGTAGTTAAGGAGCTTGCAAACCTGAATTATCCTCAGTGTTCCCTGAGTGATGCTTGTTACGGTGGGTTTTGTTGCTGCAGTACTCTGTGTGTATTCTGATCCAGCAGGCCACAAGCCACTCCAAGAGTGACTTCCTCTTCATGCTCCCTGGAAAAAATGTAACTGCATGCTGACTGTAAATTCTTGTGTTAGAAGCAGCATGTGTGAGGGTAAGGACAGGGAGGAAGAAAGGCATGATTAGTGATCTGATTGTGGTACAGCAGAGTGTGTGTACATGACATGCTGTGTTTTACTGCTTTTGGTTATATTGTTATTATTATTATTATTATTACTATATTATGTATGATTGTGATAACTGTTATAGGATTCTGTGAAGAGCAGTGGCTATAAGCTAAAATACAAGAAGTTCTGCTTCAATATGAAGAAAAGCTTCTTTCCAGTGTAGGTGACAGAGCGATGGAACAGGCTGCCTAGGGAGGTTGTGGAGTTTCCCTCTGGAGACATTCCAAACCCACTTGGACAGTTCCTGTTACCTGCTCAAGGTGATCCTGCCTTGGCAGGGAGGTTGGAGTTGATGATCTCCAGTGATCCCTTTCAACTATAACAATTCTGTGACTCTGTAACTGTGTTTTGGTGTCTTCCTTTCTAAGCACAATTTTCCTTAAGGGGGTATGAAATGTTGTCCATTTTAAATTAATCCATTTCTCTTTACTGAGTGGCTATTCCCTTGAATTTGTAACATACAATTGGATTGATTGGTGTTCCATTCCTTTAGAAATAAGCTGTTCGTTACTTATGCTGAAATTTAAAGTACATGCATTGATTCTTGAATTCTTCTATAACTTGAAAAGCTCCATCATGGATTTGCTACTGCATTTTTAGAGTCCTGTTACAATACATGTTTTTGTCTGAAATTAGGATTACATGGCTTATGATCCAGCTGAAGGCTGTGTGTTCGTCACCCTTCTTGCTTAGAGAAGCAGTGCAGTTATGAAATTAAACTACTGATATATGTGCAAAACAATTCTGATTAACAGGAAATAAGCTGAGTTCTCTACTGTGCACATATCAGTCATCCTTCATGTGCTAACAGAGATTTGAAGGACCAAAACAGAGTATGATTCTTCAGATAGTGTAAAGCCACACACTGTTGAGGTTGCTCAATCCAAGGAGGCCAGATTCTATCTAATTTCAAGTAGAACCCCACAAAGATATGTAATGTAGATGCAGTGGGACCACCCTTTGCACAAATCAGTATTTAATCTGCTCATTGACTTTGGCCTATCAGTGACTTGCTAATGTTGGTGTAGCCAAAAATACCCTTGCAATGTTCAGCAAACTGCCATGGTAGGGTGTCCTGAGCACAGATTCAGGGTGCTCTGTCTTGTAAATTTTAGCCTCTTGACTTCAGCAAGTAAGTCACCTCCTGTTAGGAGAAACATTTAAAAAAAGTAAAAGCACAGCTTTACTGTCCCCTTAAGTCTTGACTTTAGAGGAGAGCAAAACAAAACCGTCCCCAAATTTTCAACTGCCTTTAATAAAGGGAACCAAAAGTGTACTAAGGATTTTATACCTTCATATTTGTTCTCAAAATGTTTGTCTTTCTTAACTTTTGTTTGTTAGTAACAAGTGATGCCTGATTTAACAAGTGTATGCATTGTATATATTATATATATATACATGTGTGTATATATGTATATATATGGTAGGCATATATTGTGTATATAGGTAGGTTTCCTTTAAAATAGGGTCCTGTTTTTAAGACTCTTTAAAAACACTCCATGAACTAATACTGCCTTTGTGGGAGGGAGAATTGCAGTGTAATGTCAGCAAGTATCACTTTAAGATAGTATTGGTTACTTTTAAACCAAAGTGTTTGACCTTAACAAAAAAAAGGAGAGCTTGTGATAACTTTATCTTATTCTAAGCCTTAAATATGTGCAAGATGCAAGGAAGTATAATGGGAATACTGTGCTTATTCAAGCTTAGTGTGATGTTAGGAATTTCTTGTTCATGTGTAACTTAGCATCTGATTGTTTTCAACTTCTGATGAGAAAGATACTGTTCTAGTACACACTACTGCTGCCACTTTTGGCAAAGTACTTTCTGAAATGATCGTATAAACATTTGAAGGAAGTGTATAACCCTAGACATGTTTTTTTTGGTATTAAGCACTTTTTGGGGTTCCAAGTATGGCTGTTATTTCAGTCCTTAACATTAAACATACGCCAGAGATGTCATCTGTGTTTATGTATGGCAGTGTGGTTGCTTTTCATTATTATGGCTGTTATGTTTTAGGACAGACAGCAAGGATGAGTTACAGTGTTATAGCTGTGCTGGTGAAGGCAAACTAGTTTCCTGGTTGTTTGTTCCTGCCACTTCCTTTACATTTGATAATTTCAGTAATTGCATGGCAGTAGGGTTGATAATTTACCAATGTGATAAGATGAAAAAAGCCTCATCCAAAACAACTTCTTCAGCTTTCCGATAGAAATGCTGAACTGAAATAAGTAAAGTTTAGCCAGCACAATTGCCCTTTCTGATGTTGATATAGCCTTATGCTGTATAAGTTCAATCTGAAACTTACAGCTGAAAAATCCCACACATTTTTAGGTTGTTTATGGCAGGACAAGTTTTCTGATCTGCTTTACTGTGTTTTCCCATGAGTTTGAGTGCAGGGTAAAGCTTGGAAGTGAATATGTGATTGAGGAAGGTAGAGCTGTACCAATCAAGGTTTGAACGACATTAGAAATGTGTTTTAACATTTAAGATGGATTGTAAACACATCTAGTGTGATCTGACTTTAGCTGTGTGCTTGTCACTTCTGAAGACGCTTGTGGAAAAGCTGTGGAGTGCTTTCCAGGCTGGAACAGATTGAAAACTCAGTTTCAGACCTTTATGGTATGAATCCTGTAGTTAGTTGAAAGATGAAGAAAACAGCAAGAATTTACCTTTGTCCTATCTTTTACATGCTATACAGGAATTTGTGAAAACAGCATGCTGAGGAGTCAAGGGCTGTGCTGTGGGGCATGTGGTAGCACTACGTGGCTTAGGCAGTTGTAGTCAGTGTGTCCTGCCTGCACTTACAGCCTGGCTTGCTTGGTGGTTGTGGTTTGAAATAGGGTAAAATTACATGAAAAATCACATCAGGCCCAGAATTGTAATGAGTGTCTAAAATGTCATGAATAGGTTTTTAAAAACAGATGGCTTTAGGGAGCAATATTCACAAAGATTCTACAAAGGAAGCTATTGTGTTAAAAATCATAGAATGGTTTAGGCTTAAAGGGGACCTTCAGGAACATGTAGTTCTTATTTTACCATGCTGTGGTTAGGGTGGCTTTCCATTAGACCAAGTTGGTCACATCCCCATCCAGCCAGGCCTTGAACTGTTCCAGTGTTGGAACATCCACAGCTTTTTTGGGCAACCTGTTCCAATGCCTCACCATTCTCGCAGTAATGAATTTCTTCCCAATATCAGGTCTAAATCTGTCCTCTTTCAGTTTTAAGCCATTCCCCCTTGTCCTGTCACTACATGCCCTGGAACCTTTCCAGTGCTCTTGAAGGTACTGAAAGGCTGCTCTAAGGTATGTCTCCTCCCTTCTCCAGGATGAGCAGCCCCAGCTCTCTCAGCTTGTCTTTTAGGATATGTTAATTTTGGATGAAAGAATACTACGTTATCCCTATCAAGTTTCTCAAATGCTATTTATTTGTGTGAGGGGGGTTTCTTGGAAACTGGTGTTTCCTTGAAACATGATGTGTTGTGTGAAATCCATACGTAGTTCGTATGGCTTTCCTGTGAAAGTTGATAGTTCTGCAAGGAAGTGAATGCATCAGTGTAGGATGCACACGTAGTATGTTAGATGGAGTGGATATTCTTACAGCTAAGATCCTATGCTGTTCTTTAACCAGTCTGCCTAGATGAGCCTAATATTGAACATAAAGTAAGTTTTTGTTACCACCTTTCCCCTCTCCGTTTTTGGTAGCCAAGCATTATGGACAATGATCTAAAATTGATGATGGAGAAGTTTAGTGGAGCAATCTTTAAAAAAACGTGTTGGAAAAAGATTAATTTATAAAAACTATTTTAACTGTCTGTTATATTCCTCAACAAATCATCTTCTTTTTCCTTTTTAGTTCACATGAGAGATCCTAATAATCAGCTTCATATCATTAAAAATTTGAAGATCGCTGTCAACAACATCATTACTCACCCACCTCAGCCCGGTGCCATTCGGAAGCTTTTGCATGATGTTGTGTCTGTCAGTCAGCCTGCTGAAGGACTGGTAGCTAATGTGATCACAGCTGGAGATTATGATCTCAACATCAGTGGTATGTAACAATATTGTATTTTTCATAATGTAAACTGGAATTGGTTGAGAGGTTTCTAGCCTTTATTTTGGCTTCATGGCATGTACTAAAAAGAGTTTTTATCAGTTTTGAGACATTACTTTTACTAAACTTTGGATTTTTCAAATAGTTTTGGCTTTATATAATGCTGAAAGAGTGGTTGAACTTAATAATTTTAATTTTCCTAATTTCCTAATTAATTTTCCTAATGTTGTACTACTTCTTAACTTGTGTTAAATCATTACTTTAATGTACCAATTACCGATGCTTTGGTTGTGAAATTTTTGTGTTACAAAACTTATACCGTGACGTGTTGCACTTGACAGAATAAGTATCAGAACTTAGTGTTGGTACTAATGTACAACTTTATTTTGAAATTAGTTATCCTGGCTTCTTTTATTTTTTATGATAAAGTCATAAAAAGCTTAAGGAAAAACTTTGAGGAAAGGCATGTGACTCCTTTGATTCCTTGTCTTTTTATTTTTTTTTTTCTTCTGTGGAACTTGTGCTTCATATTTCACTGTCAAATTGACTAGAGTATTCTAAAAATGTTTTTTTCTCAGATCTCCAAGGGATGAGACATTGTGAATAATGCTAAATGAGACCTGATCTTAGGAGCTGAGAAGATTAAACTCTTCCCAATTAAGACCCTAATCCATTAAAGCCTCTGAGCACATACTTATTTCAAAGCATGTATGCACTGTCCTATTTAAACACGTGTATTTTATTGTATTTAAAGTTCAGCCTGCAGTGAAGAGTTTGGCTCTGCTATAGCAATAGACTGATAAAACTTTGTGAGGATTAGTAACTGATGTTGCTGTAGTAACTTTTTTTTTTATGTTGATGGAAAAATGGCATAATTCTTATGTCTTTGATACGTAATTTATGAGCTACATCTTCAACGTGATGTCCTGTGTTGGTTATAAAGCAAAAGACCTGAGCCTGGAAACATCTTGTTTTTGAGATATGTTGAATATCCCACATCTTTTTCAAATTCTGTGCCCTTGTTTACAGGTCACATTGGTGAATTGCCATTTTGTTAGGAATTTTTTTTTTTTCTGATGGTAGGTTTGCTTCAGTTCTAGAGCTGGAAAGACCCTAAGAAAGCAGAATGGTTTCAGTGAGGAGGCTTTTCCATGAGGTTTCTAATGACCTTAGTTCAGAAGTGAGGTGTTGAAAGAAGGGAAGAAAAATAGTGGCTATATTAAGTAATGCTTTATGGTTGTAGAAGCTAATATCTCTCCTTTTGTTTTCCATATTTGCTGCTGGAGCCTCGGATGTACAAATTACCATCTTTGACTATCTTTTATCTCTCAGTGATTAGGTTCTCATTTCCATTCAGACTGGCTATATGCTTACTTTGCAGGAGGAGAGGTGTATAAACTGTTTAAGAACACACAGAAGGACAAATTAATGTACTAACTTCGTTGTTCAGTGGAACCCTGTTTCAGGGGGTTTCAGGCACAAAACACAGTGCTCTTGAGGGGGGAACATCACACTCTAAGGGAATATGAGGAAGTACGAAGTAGTGTTCCTTTATGTTTAGATTAATATGAGTATTTACTAAGACATTTAGGGTTCTTTTTTTTTCAACTTTTTTAGAGCATTTTATTTAAACCAAGGGATGCATTAATTCCTGACAGCAGAACATAATAATTTGGCATGTAAATGGGAAATACTCTTGTCAGTTTTTTAATTTGTTCTTTTTTGGGAGTGAATTAGTTTTCTAGGATAATGATATTAAAAGATACTTCCTTAATTTTAATGATGATCAAGTGCAGTCTGTTTTGAAGAAATTAAACATTGTTTAAGAAACTGAGGTATGACTGTTTCAGACTCTGGGGTCATAATCCTGCTCTTTTTTTGAGAAAAGTTTTGGAACTGCTGTGTTGCATTGATTTAATTGTTTGCAATCCTTCTTTGTTACAATTTTGTTTAATATTCTTACAGTTCTATAATCTAGTGCTGAGAGACTCATTTGACTGTTGAAAAGTTGCTTATGTTCAGCTATGCCTGCTTCTCCCATGTACTAGTGCATGTAGAAAGTGAAGAAAAATGATCCCACTAAAGAATTAAACTATTTGAGAGAAGAAAAAAAATTTTTCAGCTAGGTCAGTTCCCTGGCTATGTTTGTTTAGGGCTCCATGATATAAATGCTGGCATGAGGCATTGGAGGAATATGACTGAGATGAAAGAGAATGTTGGGGCAACCGCTTTCAGCGGCTAATGTATGTAATAGTACTGTAGGCTGGGAAATCTCACAAGTTAGGGCCTTAGATTTAGAGTATCTTCCAACTAGTATAATAGAATTAACATCTTTGCAACTTAAATCTTTGCTACTTGATAGAATTTCCATTTTTGTTAAAGCCTAGAATTGGTGCTGAGCTAGAAATTAATATTGATTTCCATTAAAGTACACTGTCAAATGTTGAGAAGCCTGAAATATTCATGATTAAGGTTAGCTGGAGTCAAATCTCTTCAATACCCCTCATGGGCTTGCATGGTATAGATTTTTTCCTACTTCACGCTACCAGAGTGTAAAAGCTGAGAGTGTGTTTGCGTCTGAGCCTTTTTAGTATAATAATATCATGTTTTTTCTATCAGATCGCTCAGTTAAAGCTAGTGTTCCTTGGTACAGTAATTGGAAAGAGACACTGATGGAACTGAACACATCCACATTCTATTCAGGTATTTTTTTTGTGGTTGGTGCTGATTTGCCAAATTGCCCTTTACTCCTTTTCCATGTGCCCCATCCACCTTTCCTTACCATCTTCTACAACTATTCAGCACTTTTCTGGACGTAGATGTGTGTTCCTCCATTTTTTCCCCCTAACTGAAAAATCGTTGGTAGTGGTTGTTTTAATTTTTCTTTTAATCACATTTCTACTCTTGTTAATCAAAATCATTTGGTCTTTCCATGCAATCAGTAAAAGTGGTGGTGGTAAATTACGTGCTATTAAAAACACTGGATTGTTTGATCCTATGAAACTGTGCACTGTCACTGTGCTGTATTTCAAATATACTTTCTGTTGCTCCAGAGGGCTTCTTTCTCAGGGGATAGTAACACTTTTTAAGTTGGAACTCAAGTGCTTAAGACTGTACTTAAAACACATAGGTCTCTGCTATATTGATAATTCTTTCTGGAGTATGACCCTTAAGAAAAAGGAAGAAGCTTTCTAAAACATACTTACTTACTGACTTACTGCTGACTTATTGCTACCAAATCACATCGGTTATTGACCTCTCAAGTCTCTGCATCGTGGTCTATAAGAGCCAGGTTTTGATGTTTTTCAGTTTTATATATTATTATAGTTTATGCCTTCGTTTAATAATAGCTATCCTTTCAGTAGTATCTGTTGAGATCCTGCTAAATGCCTAAAGGAGGGTGCAAAACTTCAGGAAATAGACTTTCCATTCTTTAGCTGTTATGTACAAATATTACTTCTTTTTTTCTTCTTAATAATTTCTGAATATGTTAACAACTTCAGTTCTGTTCCAGCATACTGGAAACATATTACTGGAAAAGTGCAAAACATATAGGTATGGGTACCTAAATGACTGTGTTGGTCTGCACTGCTGTAACATGTTATGAGATGTTACAGTTGTGAAATTTTTTCAAATAATGCTTCTGTTTTGAATATGGTGTGTGTTTATCAAGTATCTACAATAAGTGATTACAGACTGTAAAAGGCTCAAGTGAATCCTGTTAATGTTGTTGTGTAGAGGGAATCCAGTTGCCTTTGAGGCTGCTTCCAAGGTTTTTAGTAGGCCTAATGAAAAAAGAGGGCAGGGTAACCAATCCACAAAACAAAGTAGTACTTCTCTGTTTGTAACTCTCAGATTTAAAAAAAAAAGAAAGTGTTTTTTTTTTATTTTTTTATTTTGCTGTGATTCAGCTGTAAAACAGAAGTGAAAATTTGAAAACAGTGCTTGAAAGTACAGTGTGGTTGACAATTTTGCCTTAGGTTGTTTAACAGTGTTTACTTTGAACCCAAATTACTGCACGGCTTGCTATACTTGTGAAAAAAATGTATGAGTCACTTTCTTATGGCTTGTTTTTAATAATAACAGGCTGTGTTTTCCTTAATTTAAATAGTTGGCATGTTTGCATGTAGGAGTCAGTAAAGCCAAAAGCTTTTTATATCCTAGATGAGTACTCAGAGAGCAGTTTCTAGAAGGGCTGTAATCAAAAACTGGAAGTTTGTCTCCTATTAGGCTTTTTCTTTAATGTGACATGTGCTGACTGCTAGACTGAATTAAAGTGTGACTGTATCTGGCTTCTGTGTGTCTGAAGCCAATCTAAAATGGTTTGATAATGTAGGATTAAACAAAATGCATTAAATTAATGCCCTACAAGATAATTCCAATATAAAAATTAAGAAATCAAGATAGTGGTTTGGCTTGGCCTTTATGAGGGGGGTGCATGGGAGCTTTACAAAGCATTAGAAATTTTTATTTACTTACTAAAGTCTACCAGTGTTGTTTTTTTAGGGTCATATAAAGAAAATAATTTCAGATTTTGTTAATTTTTTTGTCCATTAGTTATTGTTTTCTAGTTTGCAGGTGAGATGGCACTGGATTCCAGTTACTTCAGTTATTGAAAGTGGATTGATTTTTTGCTCTGGAATCTGTTTCCCTCTCAAAAGAAAGGATTTGGATAATTAAGATGGCACAGAGCAGGCTTATGAATAGTTCATTGTTTGACCCATAGCTGGAAAGAAATGGACAATATTAGATTCACATATTTTTTTGATGTCCCAGACATCCTTGGTTTCTCTTGATTTGTTACTTTTAGGAAAATGAAATCTGTATTGTAAAAGGACATTGAACATGGCAGGTTAAAATTATTAGGCATTAATGGCACAACTCGGATGTGAGGTTTTATCTTGGATCTTTGCCAGCTGAACTGTTTATTTTAGCAAGGTATGGGAAGGAGACTGATGTGAAGCCAAGTTAACACTTGTAGAAAACAGGCAGCATAAGATTTTGGTAATCCTTAGTTCTTCTACATACTCAAAAATGAATTTTGTTTCTTGGTCAATTCTTACATCTCTAGCTGAGAAGTTCAATGACTGCTAGAAGAATTTATTTCTTTCTTTACCAAGTGTATGGGTGTTTAAAGGGGTGGTAAAGAGAAGTCGGTTCAACAAGGACTGAATACCTGTGAGCCTACAGTGTTGAGGAAAGTGGTGATTAAGGTGCTATTCAGTTTTGTAGGATTTAAGTGTTACTGTTTCTCCTACTTGTGTACATCTAAAATACTTTCTCTTCGGACTGTTCCCTTGTATTTCTCCTGCTGTGCAAACCTTGTCAGAGTTTGCAGGCTTCACTTTCAGGTGTAGTCTTTCATACTTCCTTTTCATTAATGGGTAAACAAGTTTCACTGAATAGTCTAATTTGTCCTCTTTTATTGTGTATTTCAGCTACTACTCCTTGGTTTGAATCTTACAGAGAGTGCTTTCTTCAGTCCATGCCTGCATCTGATCACGAATTCTTAAACCACTATGTTGCTTGTATCCTTTGAATGTTACAGACTGCTCCAGGGAAGACTGTTACAAAATGCAATGTAGGAGACAGAAAATTTTGCAGTAACTCTTTCACAATTACGATTTGAAGCCTATATATTTTTCTACTGTATCTGACTACACAGACTGATTTTATGAGGGCATCAGGGTTTCTTTTTGACTGTTTGGCCTGTTTTTTGGTGTTTGTATTGGGGTTTTTTCCCCTTCTCCACACACTCTTTTTGTGTCAAAGTGAGCTCAAAGCCAATACCTGTAAATGAAACTCCATCATCCTAAGACACTTTCTGCTGTAGCTCTTTCAGTATCTATTGACTGTCCCTTATCTACAATAGAAGAATGTGTTTGGCATGCATCTGCTGCTTTTTAATAGCTTTTTGTAAGTAGTTGGAGTGGTGGAGGTTGGGGAGATGATGTTTTGGAAATGTGGTGAACTTTGAGCTATGCTAGACAAAAAGAAGTCTGGAAAGACTGAAATGATGCCTGAATACTTTTACCTTTTTTACCAAAGCTTAGGCCCAATTTGGTTTTCTACAGGGAAACTGAAAATAATCACTGTTTCATGATGTAGCTGGTGTTTAGCTTTGCAGTAGTTACGATGCTGCAGGTTTTATGACACTCTGTTCCTAATTCTGTACTGAACGTTATAATTTCAGTATAGTGGAAAGGTATGTTAATGGCCACACTTGTGCAGAATTGACTTTGCAAAATACTGATTCTGACTTCTGAATTTTCATAAGATTTAAAGTATAACTTTGCTTTCTGACTTCTCTGAATTAATGCCTTTTGATTTGGTGAGTAGATGTAGCAGGGGATGTTCCTTGTTCATGATTGTGTAGTTGCATTGGAGTAAAAATGTGAGCACTTTGGCTTTTTACTCAGGCGGTGTTGCTGTGTTTATGAATGCTGGAAAGTTATCAACATCACTGTTGTTCAGGTGGTAACTTAAGGCCCCAGCTCTCCTTGGAAGTTGAAAGCTAAAATACAGTGGGGATGAATTTCAGCTACATGTTTGCTATGTCAACATCTGGTCTCTATATAAAATCCTAAATGAACTATCATGTAAGAGCTTAAACTTAGATCTGTCAGAATTGGAGCAAACTCCTGTTGCATCACATTTTACAGATGTTAGTTAACTGATAGTTTTTTATTGAGACAAAGGCCAAATTCTAATTGCACATACTTTTGTGGTAGTATATTTTACATGCTTAAGTATTGTACTCATCTATTCTATTTTATACACTTCCTATTTTATTCTATGAGCAGTAGTTGTCCCTGTGTTCTTTGGGTATATGTCCTTAATAATGAATTCAGGTATGCTGGTAGTTTCTTCTAGTGAACCTGACCCTGTGGAGCAGTTCCTGAAGCTGTCTCAAGAACAACATCGGATTCAGCACAGTAGTGAATACTCATATCCCAAGTGGTTTATACCAAACACGCTCAAATACTATGTGTTACTGCACGATGTAAGCACAGGAGAGGAACAAAGGTGGGTCATCAGTGAGCTTACAAATCAGCTCTTGGACTGAAATGCTTGTATTGATAAATTCTGTTGAGATTAGACATGCAACAGGATCCATTAGCCAGTATGCTATTATCAAGGCAGATATTTGAAAGTATTATTTTTAGATCTTCTTATGTTCATGTAAAATGAAATTAATCAGTCCCAGCTTTTGGGGTAGATACTTTCTATGCTAGCTTGATGAAGTGATTCTCAAAGATTCTCAGTTTTACTCTTGCATAAGAGATTGTTATAAAAATAGGAGAATTTTCCATTTAAGCCCTATGGATAATAGTCTAAAATAGCTTGTTTCAGTACACACTCTATAGTTAGTTCGATATCAAGGTAGGATAAGTGTTGTTTTACTGTTTCAGAGCCGATTCCATTTATGAAGAGATGAAACAGAGATATGGAACTCAGGGTTGCTATTTGCTGAAAATAAATTCTCGGGTGTCTAACAGAGGAGCAGATGAACAGATACCAGATCCTTGGAGTCAGTACCTTCAGAAAAACACTATCCAGAACCAGGTATTACAGTATTCTATAAAAAGTTTTTAAGGGGCCTGTGAAAATCATTTTAGTTGCATTAAGTTTCACCTTAGTGTTATACATACATGCTTCTACAGATTGAGCTGATTGACAGTTAAGACACTTCTGACGCAGCTGTGACTTTTTGTGAAGGCATGAGTCCTCAGTAGGAACTGTCCTCTATGCTGCTTAAGTTGACAGTAAGGAGCGCTGAAATACTGGACTGTCTGAAATAGACTGACAGCACAGAAGTAATAGACTTGTGCCTTAAGAGCTGTGAGAGGAACCTCAGAAGTGTCCTGTTCATAGTAGTTTTCTACCTTCATTTTTGTTGTCTTCAGTCTTAAATTTTGTTTTTTCCTGGGTCTTCTGTTCTTCACTGTATAGTGTGGCTGTGTTGTTTTGTGGGAGTATGTGTGGGTTTTGTGATAACTTCTTGTGGTTTAGTCTGGTCTGTCATCTGCTAAGATTGCAAGTGATAGTGTGTTTTGAGTTTGCCATAAATAACTGTATTTTTGGCTTTAAAACGAAAAATCTTCTTTTTTGAGTTTGCTTTTGACTGCAGTTACAACTTCTTATGATTAAAAGGTTTCCTGGAATCATATTTTGTTACCAAATGTAGCTGGTACTGAAAAGTCAAAACATTTCATATTCTATAAACTAAGAGGACCAGTGAGTTATAGGCCACCATAAACTAATCAGATATTTTTCTTTTTATATTTTTATCCATGTTAACTGTGCCACATAGATTTGTGTGTGTGTGAGCTTATTCAGGAGTTGCTTTTAGGGAATATATTTCTGCTGCTGTAGGCTCTGCTGTGTAAGAGTTGGAGTTGTTTTCGTTAACAGGGAAGCTAGTTGAGCAGCTCAGAAGGTACTTGCTTCATTTGGTGAATGCAACTCTCATCACTAAAATAAGACAGTTTCTTAAAGCCTCAGAAATTACTTAGAGAAATTAATATATGTGAACAAACAAAGCTGTTGTAGTAATTCAGTTAGCTTATTAACTTATTAACAGTTAACTTATTAACAATCAACAGAAGTTGACAACTACTGTTTACTGACTCCTATATGTGGTTGAGTAATACTAAAGTTCTGCCTTTTCCACCCCCCCCTTTTTCTGGCAGGATTCCTATGAAGATTATACTGTTGTTTCAAACAAGAGTACTGATCACTTGATATCAGATGGCATAGACAGTGAAATTAAAGGTATTTTTGTAACTTTATGAAAAACTTGATTTTATAGCATTTACACAACTTTCTTATCTCTTTAATTAATTAGATTATTTGTTAGGGAACTCAGAGTAATGGTTTGCTGAATGTTCTAAGTGTCCTCAAAGAAAAATGCTGTAGTACTGACCACCTGATTGGTGTCATCTCCTTAATGAGATGGCTAATGATGTATTGAGCTCATACTTTGTGAGTTTAAGCATATTGTCTTGCAAACTCTCATAATTAGTGAAAAGAGCATAGAATTAAATGGTCAATTTTCATAATAATGAAAGTTTTGGTTTGTGTGCTTTGCTATAACTTGGAAGCTGAAGTTTTGGAGGTTTTTTTATCCTTGATTTTGGTATTAAATCTGTGAATGTCAGGGAAGTGCTTAGTTTATAAGTTGTTTGGAAGCACTTACCTTGGAACTCAGCTTTTGGATGAGAGAGAGTAGTAAATTAAATTGAAAATTAATGCACCCTTAAAAAAAAATTAGGATAGCTTTGTAGGATTCAGATGAGAATCATCATTAGATAGGGAAGAAGTGAGGTGCCGTGCATTGTCTGGCCTGCTTCAGCCCAGATCCTTCATACCTCACCTGAAAGGCGTGTGGAGACCTGGCATGTGTGGGACAGCCTACAGTTGCCATCTTTCTAGGGCATTGCAGCCCAGATGTAGTCTGGGAGCTGCTAATTGAACTTTACAAATTCAGCTTTACATTTCATGAATAAAATCTGTTACAGATTTGCTTTCACAGCTCAGCATTGCTTGGTGCCAGATAGGACAAGCTGATTTTCTTATAAATCAGAGAACTGCTAAAGTCTTAGAGTGAGGCAGTATTTCAGTCTATTTTAGAGAGTTAAATGCAATAGTGGTCAGCAGTTCTTCTCACTGAACAAAGAGGACTTAGGAGAAAATTGTTTTACATCATGATTGCTTGGAAGGGCTTAGAAAATGAGGTTTGTTTTGTTATTGTTGTTTTGGTTTTTTTTAAACTTTAAAACATAAGCAGAGAAAAAATAATGGACACAATGGAGCTATTGTAGTAATTGCTGCATTTCCGACTTTCATGAATGTTTTATTTTGATTTTAATGTTTACATAGTTTTCCTTCAATGTTGTTGATATTAGTCAGTATATTGGAAGATTTTTTGCATTGTAGTTGAGAATGAAAACCATATATATTTAGCCATTTGTAGTTCTTGAGATTCCCTGAGCTTTCTGAGAACTCTGAGAATTCCAGGAATGATGCAATACTCAGTGCTCTGCTGCTGCCTGCTCAGCATTAATCTGCAGAACAGCTGGTGAATTGCTTTACTTTCCAGAGTTCTGAGAAAGGAAAGTTTTGAGGTAGGTTATTAAAAATGACCTTTAAAACCCAAAATGTTTAAGTAACTTTATACTTGCTGGGGTTTTTGTTTCAATCTTTCAACAGATGGCTTGTCAAATAATTTTAAGACTCACCCCCTTCAACTGGATCATCCCAGTGGCAGTTTGGATAGCACTGATTACATGAAGGCTTCTACATCACTGCAAGACTCAAAGAAGTCAAATTCTGGGACACCTCATGGTGCTTGTTTAACTCTCACAGATCATGATCGAATTAGGCAGTTCATACAGGAATTCACATTTCGGGGACTTTTGCCACACATAGAGAAAACAATTCGACAGCTCAATGATCAGGTCAGTTTAGCCTTAAAGACACTTCATGCTATAATAAGGAAAAGTGGTTGGGGTATAAATCCCGTTATCCAGAAATCTGTTTTGACAGTATTACTTCCTTCTACATATGATGATTCAACAGTCTTGCTAAAAACTGTAAGTAGATTTAAGAGAAATAACTGAAGTTCTCATTATTGCTCAATTTGTCTTTAGAAAAGCAAGAGCTAATTTGTATCAACAGCTCCGGTGCAAGGTGGCTTCTTGGTGAAAGCCTGTCTGAACTCTTCCTAGGGAAATTGGCTTTTGACCTTAAAATCTCAATATTCTTTGCTCTTGGATGATTCTGGCACAGGGAACAAACTGGACTTTGTGTTTCAATATTAGAATACACAGCTAAATTTAAGAAATGTATTTAATCTATAGTCATCTGCAAAAAAACCTTCATCCTTTAGTTGCTGCTTGACAGAAAAGAAATTCAGGGTCACCCCGAATCGTGTAATTCTGTTGATCTCAGCAGTTTTTGCAGGGAACATGCTGCTCTCAAGCTAGGATTTTTTGGAGCTGTGATTAATATCATGTCCATGTTAAGTGCATGCATTAAAGTTATTTGCATCACAGTGAAGTCCTTTCTTTTACAAGTGTTTCACTCCTGTATGCTCTTGAACAGCCACAGAGATGGATTGACTTACATTAGTGCAATCAAATTACTGTATTTAACATCAAGTCTTGGACCCAAATATCTATCTGTTATCTGAGCTCTGATTTTATTTTGATTGGATTGTCTATTCAAGTTAAAGCTTAAAGTATGAGGGCTTTTCATTCTAAGGATCATGTCCAAGGAACACTCACTCCCTGAATTGATTGAATTTAATTGTATATGCTGACCATGTTTATGCTTAGTAAGTTTTATGAAGAAACATTAAAAAGAAGTGGTTATATAAAGTATAGCAAACAGGACTGCAATGATACATTCCTAGTCCTGATAAGAAAAGAGAGATGCTCTGCTTTTTAAAATTATCCTTAAAGAGTGATACAGTTTGCTTATAGGATGGGAGTGGTGATTCCCTGCAGAAGTTTCTTTCTAAGTGCAAATGATCTAAAAGAATGAAGTTGTGTAACCTTGCTTGCCCCATACTTTTGACACTTGAAATTGATGCTCATGGTGTGATAATGCTTTATCTGGAAGGTGTCAGAATGTTCTTTGTTGTAGTATGCACTTAGTCTAGATTTTAGGTTGGACTAATACCCCAAATTAGATGTTCTAATTATTTAGAATTGTTAGAATTTAGATGTATCAAGTGTTTATGTTCTTAAGGTGGCTGTTTCTCCAGTTTACAGAAAGAATATTGAACTTTAACTGTCTGAGATAAATATATGAATTATGAATATATGAAAATCAATATGAAGTTCTGTCTCACTGTCAGAGATTAATTCTAAAAAAGTGTGTTCTTAGTTGTTTTATTCCTTTTATTTATTTCTGTTTTATGGAAGAAAAAACAATTTACAAAGCCATGATGAAGCTTAGATTTTTCTATTAATTTAGCTTACATTTCTTGCGATGTAGTGCTCTAATTCAATGTCTTTCTCCAGTTAATATCCAGGAAAGGCTTGAGCCGATCACTGTTTACTGCTACTAAAAAATGGTTTAGTGGCAGCAAGGTTCCAGAGAAAAGTATAAATGAACTCAAGAATACGTCTGGTTTGCTGTAAGTATTCTCAGTTAGTTTTAGATATAAATGCAACTTTTTTAGGGACAGGAGGGCATGTGTTTATTTGATGGTGTTCTGCAAAGTAAACTAAACCAGAAGTGTAGTGAATGACTTCAGTTAGAAAAATCATGAAAAGTATTGTGCCTGAATATGTACAATAAAAGCATAGCAGAATTTAAAGAAGGGAGTAAAATAGACTGTTTGCAGAGTTGTCTGCCTGCTCTATTTACAATGAAGCTAAGTTAATATGAACACATGTTTTTAAGAGTAATAATAATAAAAAGAAGTTGTAGTTTGCCACAAGGGATATTTTTCTAAAATTTGTACAAGCTGTTTCACCTGTTATTATAGCCAAACCCCATGTATAGGTGCTTTTGCTTATATAACTCTCCAATTTGCTCCAGCAGAGTGTTGAATATATTGCTTTTGCAATGTGTTCAAGAGCTAAACTAAAGGCAATTTCATACTTAGTGCACCTGTTTCTTAGTATACACTAAAATCAGGTTTTAAGTGTTACCAAAATACTAATTCTGTATTTGGTGACTTTCCTCTGTGAATTAGGATGTATAATAATGATAATCACTCTCCAGATGTCTTTACCACAGAAGTCTAAATAATTGGTCATTGTCTAGTCAAGGTTAATGTCCTTGACATGCACATGCAGCTTTGAATGTCTATGTTGCCTGTCTTTGGATTCGTAATCAAAATGTTGCTAATTCCTGCTTTCTGTTTTGAACTTGTAAGCGTAGTTCACTTCCTACAGGATTTGACATGTAAGTGTGAAAATGTATTTGATTATTACTGAAGTGAATCATATATATATAGGATGAACCAAAAATTAGATTGATGCTTGCAGAGGACAGGAACTTGCACAGTGTTTTGGCATAAAGCAGAGTTTTTTAGTGGACTTATTTCTTTCAAGAGAAATGTGGAGAAGTAACAACTTACAGCCAAGTGAATAGTCAAAGTCTTATTTTTTTTTTTTTTTTTTGTACTCACACAGCACTGTTTAGCTCTAATGGTTAATCTGACAGAGCAGTTTCAGTGGTAGTTATAAACTCTATTTCTTGGCTTAGAGGAGTGTGTGCTTTGAATGTTACTGGAACAGTGACTCTTGCTAATCAGAAAGTAGTATATGAAACCCAAGTTACATGTGGCAGAAAGGAAGCAGTTTCACTTAGCTGGTTTTGGGCAAAGCTGAAGCAATGCAGGTTTTAATACTACTTTGTGAATAGATATTAAAATGAGAGAGGATGACTTTGAATTTAAATATTTGTATTTATAGGTATCCACCAGAAGCACCAGAGCTTCAAATCCGGAAAATGGCAGACTTGTGCTTTTTGGTGCAGCACTATGAACTTGCATATAGCTGTTACCATACAGCAAAGAAGGACTTCTTAAATGATCAGGCAATGCTTTATGCAGCTGGAGCACTGGTTGGTACTTCACATAATATGAACATTCTGTGAACTTTTTATAATAATCTCTAATGTTTGTCTGAAGGTAACAAAATGCAGTCTCTCCCCTCTACCTCCAAATTTGTAACTGTCTTCTAGATCTTCTGTATGCCTTTAGGAAACTCTAAAGTGTTGTAAAATCTGTTTTCTGCTGTTATATGAAGGGAATAAAGATATGAATAAAAACTGGGGAGTTAATGCTTAAAATATGGAAGGGAGAAAACCTAGAATGCAACCTCCAGAAAAATGGATTTTTAAACTGATTACACAAAGCCAGATGTAAAATAGCTTTATAGTGTCTCTTACAGACTTAGGCAAAATACTTATTTGCCAGAAATTCATTACTCTGTCACTATAAATATGGTATTGTACCTGTTTTTGGGGTATTTAAAACTTGAAGGCTATACTTTGAATATGTCACTACTGAATTTCACTCTAAACACATACTCATTCATAATTTCTTCCTAAGAATGAAGGTGTTTAAGACTAAAGTAATTTTCAACAAGATAAATGGGAGTACTGGGGGAAAATGAGTAATTTTATCAATTTTTAGAAGATATGTATTGTAAACTTTAGTCTGGTTAACTTGCTAAAATTTGAAACTGCTTCACAGAGCTATGGAAGCATTATTGTACACCTTTACTTCTTGATTAAAAATTTTACTTAAATGTCTGTTTTTTCAGTTCAGACAGTTGCTGTGCATTTGGATAATCTGAATAAGCAGAGTAATAAGAAATCTTAATTTCCAAATGAATGGAAGCAATCTTAATTATGAATTTGTTCCAATCTACTAGTCTTAGTGTTTACTTTCTGCAGAAAATCTTTGCTCTCATATTTTCAATCAATGAGAAAAGAAGTAAAATTTCAGACTGCATCTTTATACTAGAGTTTCCTTGGAAGCTGATCATGTAATTTCACTTAAGCAAAACTCAAAAAACAGTCCTCATCTTAAAGTACATGGTAGTGCTACTTTACAGGAACAATCTTCCAGATAATAGGAAATTCTTTTGGACTTATAGAACTGTACTGAATCAATGCTTCTGCACAACGTTGAGGGTACTGTCAACTGCAAACACTTCTGTGTGTAACTCTCTGGCTAATTGTAAGTAGGGCCATACACAAGCTGTTGTATTAATCCTTTTGTCACTTACAGTGTATTGATACTTTTATATGCCTGTAACTGATTAGATGAAGATCTTGTATCTAGTAGCTATTGAAACATGTTCTTCACTCTTTTGACGTTTATGATTTGTTGAAAAGATTACAGTGACAGTACAGAATTTCTCTTGTAGGAAATGGCAGCAGTATCAGCTTTTCTTCAACCTGGAGCTCCTAGGCCATATCCTGCTCATTATATGGAGACAGCAATTCAGACCTATCGAGATATCTGCAAGTATGTTGCTTTCTTTTGTTCTGATCCAGTGAAAGTCGAAAGATCTGGTGGCTTAACTTTTTTGCCCTGCACAGTAAAATTGTGCCAGTATATCACATAGTGATGGTAACTTTTTAATGACTAAGATAAACTAACATATCTAGGATAGCATGAAAGGAGATCTGCTCTATTCTTAACAGAGTGCTTATTGAACTTGTGTATTGAATTCACATGGTATATTTTAAGGTAGTGGGATGGCTGCAAGGAAGGTTTCTTTGAGAAGACAGCTGAAGTTGCTTGTGGCAGAATCAGTTTTCACTCAGCTCCAAAATGGACTTGTTGCTGTCCAAGCTGGTCGTGCTGCTGTTACCTCTGTGATAACACATTTAATAAAGGGTAAAAATAGCTGTGCAGCAGCTGTGAGAAAGGAGTTAGAAAATGAGAGAAACAGCCCTGCTGATACCAAGGTCAGAAGGCGGCACTTCCCTGCCACCTGTGGTGAATACCATACTGAAACAGATTTTCCCTTGCAGTCCACAGAGGCGCATGGGAAGCAGGGATCTACCCTGCAGCCTGTCCCAATACCAGAACAGGTGCATGTACCCTGAAGGTGGCTGTAGCCTGTACAGAGTCTATGCCACAGCAGGTTGCTGACAGGAGCTGTGACCTGTGGAAAACCACACTGAAACAGTCAGTTCCTGAAGGACTGTACGCTGCAGAAAAGATACACATGGAAGCAGTTCTTGAAGAACTGCATCTATGGGAGGGTCCCCACATTGGAACAGGGGAGGAGGATGTGGAGGAAGAAGCAACAGAGGAGAAATGTTATGAAGTGACCACAGCTCCTTTTCCCTCTTCCCCTGCCCTGACTGTGGGGAGGAGGAAGTAGAAGAGTTGGGAGTAAACTTGAGCCTGGGAAGGAGGATTTGTCAGGAGAAGGTGCTTTATTTCTGGTTTTATTTATCACTGTGCTATTCAGTTATTAATTGGAAATAAATTAATCTTTCCCGAACAAGATGAAACAAGCTTGTTTTGCCTGTGACTAACTGGTGAGTGATCTTGCTGTCCCTTTCTGGGCACATGAGGTTTTTAGTCTGATCCTCTTCCCCTGTGTTGCTGAGCAGGGGGTGTGACAGAGCATCTTGATGGGCACCTGGTACCCAGGTACAACCTGCCAGTACAACCTGCTTCTGACTTGGACTTCTTGTTTATCAGATTGTTTTAGTTGCTATTTTTACAAATACAGTACTGTTCTTAAAAACTCTCTCCAGCTTTGACTTTCATAAAGCTCCTGTTATAGTAGGATTGAACACTTAATGTGTCAATCTGTATGTAATTGTATTGTGGAGAGTGAACTTTCATATATTTTGCTTTAAGAAGAAATAAGCAACAGAACCTCAGTCTGATGCCATGTATAGAAAATAGTAAGATTTGAGATAAAAAGTTTTCAGAGGTTTATTTTGATAAATATTTATTAATACATGTATGTTTTTACTTTAGGAACATGGTTCTGGCTGAGCGCTGTGTACTGCTTAGTGCTGAAATCTTAAAAAGTCAAAGCAAATATTCAGAGGCAGCTGCTCTTCTGATTCGTTTAACCAGTGAGGTAAAACTTAGTTTTTTTCCATTTCTGCCCTCTCACTATTTGTTTTCTTATCCAAACACTTCTAGGTTACCTTCTGATTCTTGTCCTACAATATTTTCTAGCCAAAGGTAGCAAATGAACAGGTATAGAGCATGAAGTGAAGAAAGCTGTTTACACTGTAGGTGAAGGAACTAGTACAGTTATTATTTTTCTAGGCAAATGACTTGCTTGACTTCCTTAACCATGCTAAATATGTTATCTTTGGCTTTGTAACTAATTTTCTTTGACAGTTGCTTAGCTCTTGGATGGTGTAGCTTACAAACTCATGTGTTAAAAGTATTAGCATGGCTTGCCAGAGCCACAGTGGATGCTATCCCATATATAATCAGAAGTTCTCTACAGCTTAAGCAACTGAGGCATTACTATAGTTCAGGTGGTACAAATCATTAGAATCTTACTGTCTAAGTGAAACCCTACACTTCTCTGATATTAATTGTCAGAAATTAAGCATGGAATCAGCTTCTGACCCAGGAATTGTCTTCCTTGAAAAGGAGTGAAGAAAAATGTAATTCCAGTGATAGTGTAGCATCTCCTTTAAAGGTTGGAGGGAAGTCTAACTGGTATTTTTGGCTTCATGGCCAGCTGCACCAAATGTGATGCTTCTGAGACTTTCCTGAGACAAGCGTGGAATAAATCTGTTTAGTTTTCTAATTTTCTTTCTCGAGTGTCTCTGTAGCTTCATTCTTGTCCTTTCAAATTAAGCTTGCTAGCAATGTTTACAAGAGCAGCCTAAGATATTTAGGCAAGGAATTTAAATACTATTAGCTCTGCATGGTCATTTTACAACTTAAAATTGCACTGTACATACAATAGTATGCCTATGGAGCATTTTGGTAGTTGCAAGGAAAATCTTCACAGGATACTATATTGGTGTCTCAGAGACTTATATTTATGGTCAAGATATATACTTGAACATCAGTGATAGCATGGAGTTGAGCTGTGGTAAAATCAAGTAGATTCTGTTCTGATTGGTTAAAGTAATATAGCTGTGTATTGGCAGGAGAAGAGAAGAGTATCACAGTAAGAAATTGTACATTAAGAAATCAATAGGTTCAAAAGGTTCATGTCATAAAAATACACCAAGTTTCATTGCTCCCTCTATTTTTCAGTCATCTTGGTAGAGGTCTTATTTTTTGGTTCTGGACTTAATATCTGCAGGGGGAGGGAGGGGAAAAGGTAGGAGAGTGCTTCAGAGGTAATGGTGTTTGAAACTGTAGCCTGAGTAACTGAAAAAGCAGAAAATATTTCTTTTGTTGCTCATACTGAAACAGGTTCATATATGCTTCACTAGAAGTAAGAACATGATGGTATTGAACACTGTTGAAAAATACTTTGTGTTATTTTTTTGTGCTCACATATGTATATGTTTGCATATAAAAGAATCTTTAACTTCATAGAACTCTTCCAACTTACTGTCCCTCTTAGCATTAAAATGCCACTGTTACCTTTATTCAATTCAGGCTAATTCTTCTTTTTTCCTTTTAAACAGGATTCAGATCTTCGCAGTGCACTCCTATTGGAGCAGGCAGCCCATTGTTTTATAAACATGAAAAGTCCCATGGTTAGAAAGTTTGCATTTCATATGATATTGGCTGGCCACAGATTTAGTAAAGCAGGTCAGGTAAGTATTCATGGAAAATATGCCCGGTACTAGATAATTTGAAAAATGTGTTAAGAGTGTTATAAGCCTGGAAAAAGATGCTTGGCTTCTGACACTCCTGTATTAGTCTGCAGTATTCTGTTCTGTAATCTTCTGAAAATTACTTCTGGATTGACCACCCTAGTCTATTACTGCTTTTCTGAAGTAATGCTGAAGATCTCTGGCTTGAAACTTAAGTGATGTTTTCATTTTTGAGTCTCATTTTATACACAGTAATTTTCAAGGCTTTTTTTGGCAAAGGAATATTTTTACTCTTGAGATAAGGGTGAATTTATTCAGTTTATTAGAATAATAGCAAAATCTAGATATTTGTTTTTCCTGGTGCCTTAAATACATGTTCTTTATTGGAGTTGCAGGTTTGTGAACAGTTACTGCATGACAAACCAAAGCATCTCTATGCCTGTTAGATGTAAGTGGCAGTTAAACCAATAGAGATGAGATTGTTTTTACTCCCATTCACATTCCTTTGCAGGCAGCTCTAACTATGGTAGAGAAACTTTTTTGGATAGAACTTCTGCACTTGTTTCTGCATTAATTCTGGGATACATTCTGTAAAGATATGCTTGCGCTTGATTCCTGCTGAGGTTATTTCAAGACAGTACAGGAGAACCAAGATGTCAAAATTCTATTAGGAACAAAGTCCTGTGGTGTTGGTTGAGGATTTTCTCCCACCTAATCTCAGCCTCACTGTCTTGGTGAGACAAAAAAAAAGGTGGTTTTTTGCATTGTTGGCTTCTGTGATGTGAGGAATAGTGGGAGTACTTCTCCCCCTCCTTGGTTTTCTTCATGCAGTAGTTTTCCTGTCTGTTAGGACAGAATAGTACTGACAGGAAGCTATTGATCAGTTTTTCATGTATTTATTCTTTTATATCTTGTTCTTTGTCTGGGAAAGTGAATGTGTTTTGTACAGTTTTGACTTTGTGTAACAGTTCTCTTTGTTATTTGTGTCTAATATTTGTAGGAATTCTGGTTTCCAAGAAATAGTTTTTCAGTGTTACAGGAAATGTAGCTATTTTTTTTTCATATTGTTAGGGTACCAAAATATGAAGTGCTACTGAAGAGAAAGCAGCCAGGCTGTTTAGCTGCAGACCGTGATACCGTATTTTAAAGTGTCACTAGTACATGCTGATGTTAATTTTTCAGTGCTTGTACTCTGCTGTCATCACCATGCCAGTGTGAACTTATATTAGATTTTGTCTCCATTAGTGCTGTAAGGGAATGCTGTTGCCATTTTTTAGAAGCTGAGACTTAGCTGTACAGTGAATGTCTATACAGCTGTTCAATACCTAGACTTGGGATTGAATGCCTGGGTCCTGATGTACAGGAAAGAAACTGTGGAGCTGACTGGGATCAGGCCATCTATCTCCCAGTGGCTGATGTGGTGATTGGTAATTTTTCTTGTATGTACTGTAGGTCTGTGTTTTGTTTGTTTTCTTGGCATGCATTTTTTGTCCCAGGTATGTATACTAAACAACAGTTGGCTGAAAGTATCACACTGAAAGTTCAGTTTGGGTGGAATGAAATGTGTTAAATCCAGCTTATGTCTTGAGGCATGCCAGTAGAGCTCTGTAGATTTTAGCAGTCTAAAGTCCTAAAGGAACTTCAAACATTATTCTAAAAGTAGTCGTTGCTTGTTATTTGCTTTTCAACTTACTGCCTGTTACTATAGTCTTTGAAAATGTGAACTTAATCTGGAGGCCAGGCTCTACTGCCGGAACAAACACCTCTGTGCTTAGATTAGTATTGACTGGATTCTGTGAGGCACAATTCTGAAACATTACACTTCACATAGTGGTGGTGATGTGGTAGAATCTACTTTTCTGACTTACTGTTCAGTCTTCGTAATGTTATAATTACAGGCAGTGGATAATGGGATTATTTGAGAAATTACCTTTTTTCTTGCAGAAGAGACATGCCTTACGTTGCTACTGTCAAGCCATGCAGGTTTACAAAGGGAAGGGTTGGTCTCTTGCAGAAGACCACATTAACTTCACCATTGGTCGTCAGTCCTTTACGCTTCGTCAGCTGGACAATGCTGTGTCTGCATTCAGGCATATTTTGATCAATGACAGTAAACAACCTCCAGCTCAGCAAGGAGCTTTTTTACGAGAATATCTTTATGTCTATAAGGTAAGGTAAATGATTTCCTTGTCTCTTGTTTCTTGAATAAAATAAATACTAAATAAGTACTAAATATAAGTGCTAAAATAAGTAATTTTATTACTACCAATTTTCTATTAAATCATTAAATGATTTTCTATTTTATCTGCTTTGTTCCAGAGTTGTTTTGGGTTTTTTAATCTAGTTGATGTGTTCAGTTTTTTTCCTCAGACTTCAAAATCCCACATATGCTGCACCTCATGTGTGTAGTACTTTCACAGATGGGGATAAGTAAAGGTTAATATTACAGTAGTGTATGTATTTTTATTGTAATAAAGTCTGTTTTTTGAGGATCATGGCTTAATTGTAGTTGTGATAAGTTTCATAGTTTCTTAGAGGAAATGGATTTGTCCTGTTTTGATCAATTTGTAATGAATTTGGGGGCTTTTGATAATACATATTTAATAAAGACTAGGTAGCTCTGTCAACATCCATATAGTGGATTTCATTCTTTAATAAAGATAAAATTAGATGGATCAAGTGACTCATGGAGCTGTGTTTAAGTTCACGGGGTGATTCTGGATTGCAGTATGCCATATATATTATGGGGTGTTTAGTGCTGATATTGCTACACAATATGCAGCCATGTAGATACAGTCTTTTAAAGCTTAAGAACAGAATTTCTGTGGTGTTTAAGTTATGGCACACCTTACTCAAAAGCTGGTGTTTGAATCCGCAGCTCAGCTTGTCAGCAGTCTTGTTTAATGGTGGTGGGTTAGTAAATGTAGCTTATCAAATTCTGAATTAGACAGTCAAGCTTTGCATCAAATAAAGCTTGTAATAGCAATGCAGCCACAATAGTGATTAGATTTCAGAGTTAAAAGAATTATTCTTTTCCCGTAAAGATTTCATAAACTCTTATTAAAGAGAAATAAACTATGTCAAACAGTTAATTGAAATTATTTATTCTATCCTAAATGTACTCCCTGTTCAAACATTGAGTGTTTTTAGCTTGGCTTCCTTACCATTGGTAAGGTACATGACACTCTGTTTTCTTGCTCCTTTGCCCAGAATGCAGCTCAGCTGTCACCTGATGGTCCCTTACCACAGCTCCCTTTACCATATATTAACAGCTCAGCAACTCGTGTTTTCTTTGGCCATGATCGACGACCAGCAGAAGGTTAGAAAATTTTAAGTAAATAGTTTCAAGTCCCTTTTTTAAGGAATCAAAATACGTGGAAGAGTTGGTGCATTTAAGTCAGTCATTGTGTAAAACTAGAGTGACTGGGTGACTTAAAAATATTTCAAAAGAAGAGCTTGAACTTAATACCTACTTGCTGGATGTTTTCAGACTTCCTGTGTAAATACAAAATCTGAGTATGTGGTTGTACTATCACTGTTTTTCTCACCTGGAAAGCTTCAATAGAAGTGTGTAATGAGCTACATGAAAGGGATTCTTATTGCTGTAGCAAATACTGGACACCAGTGGCAATGCTACAAATTAGCTTTACAGTTAACTTCCTCTAGGATGAAGTATTTAAACACTCTGATTCCTGAATACAAAGAAACCTGAGTGGAAATTCTTACATAAACCAGGGCTGTATTGTGGGGTTGTAGTCTGTAACAAAGAAAAATGATCTGTAGCCTGAATATACCTTGCATCATGCTAAAATCTTGGAATGCCATGGTATTCAAATTGAACTGTACTCAAATTATTCTCAGTGTTGTCTTCCATAGGTGTGTTTCAAACTGTACTACACTTCACTTTTTAAAATCAGTTGTAGCATAAGAATGATACTGACCTAGAACTTAAAATATTTTAAGAGTAGTTACCAAATTGCCAGTGCAACCCTCTGATGCAGCTGTTGCACGTTGCTCTTCTCACCTTCTAAGACTGCCTTTCTCTCCTCAGGTGAAAAGCAGGCAGCTACACATGTAAGCCTGGATCAGGAGTATGACTCGGAATCATCACAACAGTGGAAGGAGCTTGAGGAGCAAGTTGTGTCTGTGATAAATAAAGGAACAATACCTTCAAACTTTCAGCCAACACAATTCTGTTTAAATCGCTACTCAGATAACTCCAAATTTCCTCTTGCAGTGATAGAAGGTAAAGTCAAGATTTTTACACTTCAGAAATAAACTGAGTTAGATAAATTTGTATTAATATTTTCTGTCTTACTACAGATTTGAACCAACATTCTTGTGTAGGTTGTTTGTATATGAATACTGAGATAGGTGAGCCTTCAGACTGTGATGGGGAAAGCCTGTTGTCATTATTTTCTTGCACCTTTTTGACAGAACCAATAACTGTAGAAGTGTCCTTCCGAAACCCTCTGAAAGTTCCACTTCTTTTGACTGACCTTTCATTGCTGTGGAAGTTTCAACCTAAAGACTTCAGTGCAAAGCATGATGGAGAAACGAAAGAACAGGTAAGGGAAGCTTCATCCTTTTCCAACCCAAACAGCTGCAGGTACGGAGTATATGTTGAGTATTCAAAATTCTATAATACGAAAACATTTAAGTATAAACATTAAACACAGAGGTTTAAGTGTAAACTAAAAAAAAGGGCAAGGGAAAACTAGCTACTGATATTTTTATACTAGCTAGATTTTCTTAGATCTGTAGGGCACAAAGCAGCCAAGTCAACAAACAAGTTGTAACATGTATTGTAAAGCTGAATGCAAAACAAAATACTTCCAAGATTTCATCGTATGTGTACTGCATCTGTTTTGATCACTCTAGCTGTGACCTGCAAGTATCAGTGTCAGTAGGTTATCAAATACCCTTTTCTTATTTGAGCTACTGTACATAGTGAAATGTGTGTTTTGAAAAACTGCTTGTATAACACAGGAACATCTTGGTATCTTGATTAGAAGAGAAATGAAAATTAAAAATTAATGTTCTGAATACTTTAGATGAGCTATTGTGCTACTGTTCGTGTTGTGCTACTGTTCAAGTTAATACTCCAACTAATGCTGAGAAAAAGCTCTGATGGATTGTTGTCACATCCAGGTTTTAAAGGTTTTAATATGTTCTAATACTGAATGGTACAGTAAATGCCTAAATCATTTGTTTTCCTGGCCAAAACATTGGGAACACAATGATCTCTAAAGGTGCTGTAAGTATTTACCAGAGTTATAAACATGATTCCACATAGTTTAAATCTCAAGGCTTACCATACACTTTCCCTACAGTTCTGATGTGAACTGCTGCTTTAATGGTGTGATAAGTACTTCTGTGAATATCAATGAAACAGATTTGGACTGGTTCCAGTTTAATAGTGCTAAATCTTAAATTTCTCCTAAATAAATGTTTACTGAGCTCTCAAGCTGCTTTTTTAATTCATAAATGCTGAGATGCTGAGCATGCAGCACTTGCTTTTCCTAACTGTTTGGAAGTTTGTATGATTTTTTTCCTTGAGCACTTAAGGAAGGGTATTGGAAATATTATTTATGACACACTTTCTGCCTAGGAGTAATAGTATCTAAAGAGCTGTTTCTTCTTTTCAGGGTACGTGTGATGAAGATATGGTAGGAACTGAAGCAATAGCAGAATTTTTAATTAATAGTGAGGAGACAAAAGTGGTAAGTACTATACTCTGTTTTAAAAATAGTCTTTTCAGTTGAATTTTAGTGTGCATTTCAGACTTGTTATGATCTGAACTTCATGCTATACTGGCAGAACACATGACTGAATCAGAAATTCCAGTATCTGATATATCCTATCGCTTTGTATAAATGTGACAGAACCAGAGACAGTGGGTACACGAGGCTTCTCCTGAGCATCAAGAAACATTTATAACTTTATTTGTAACACTTATTTTGTAAACATGATGGTGCTTGAGCACTTGGCATAGGTTGCTCAGAGAGACTGTGGGAGTATCCATATTGGGAGATGTTAAGAGCCCGTTGGATATGGTCCTGGGCAGCTGGCTGTAGATGGTCCTGCTTGAGCAGGCAATTTGGGCACAATGACCTCCAGAAGTCCATTCCAGCTTCCATCATTCTGTGGTTCTGCCCCTGTTAATCACAATAAAAGTTAACTTGAAAGAATTTTTCCTAATGTAATGAACATTTCTCAGCTCTGAACTGGTTTCCATGTGTATGAAATTTTGAATCTAGTAAATGATATATATTTACTGGTGCAGTTATGTCTGACATAGCTATAAAGTAAATGTAGCTGTGAGTGTGTTTAGCAATTGGACATTTAACTGTAATAATTCTTCTTTCTAGTAGCAACAACAACAAAAATTTAACATATCTCCACAGGCAAGACTAAAGCTCTTTCCCCATCAAACAGGGGAGCTACATATTCTGGGAGTCGTTTATAATCTTGGCAGTGTTCAAGGTGCTGTATCATTAGATGGGATAGATCCTTCTGTTGGATTACAGACAGGTAAGTGTGCTATTACCTTAAATTGTGTGTTTCTGGAAGGAAGAGACGTGGCTTCTGCAGAGTAGAACTGAATTCCAGTGTTCAGTGTTTGCCATGATACAAGGCCTTCCATCAGGTAGGGATGTAGAAATAAGAGAAACAGCTGAAATGGGAAAGGAACAGATTGGCTCTTGTAGGAATCCCATGAGGAAGGATGCCGTATCCATATTTTATTGCTCCTTTTAAATCTGTTAAAAATTTGAAACCAGTAAAAAAGCAAAATGTAAATATTCCATCTATGCCATGTTGAATTTATACAAACTTTCATTGACTTTCTTGCCATTCATTTTTCTTTTTCATCTTTTTGCTTTAACTTTCAACTCCTGTCTAAATGTTACATTTAAGTTCTTTTTATAGATTCCCAAATTTAAATTTGGCTGATGCAGGGTTTTTTTAGTATCTTGAATTCTTTCTTTTACATTAATATATAAATGGGCAATTGAATGCATGCTACTTGATCTGTTTTGTTGGATCAGTCATCTGAAATTCTCTCACATGGAGAATTTAGTTGTTAGAGGAAATGGAGATTAAAACATGTGAAAGTATCTGAAAGAAACAGAAACTTGTTTATCTAGAGGCTGAAACCTTTTGAATAAAAATGATTTGGGGAGTGGTGGCTGTCTTTAAAGGAAATAATCCTCTAAGAGACTGTTCTAGCCTGGCAGAAATTGGGAAAGGAAATAAATGCATCAGCTTCATGCAGTATGTCTGCTGCTTCTCTTCCAGTTGTAGTCAAACTATTGAAGGGCAGAATAAGTCCACAACAATAGATAACTGGCTGTTGGAACTTGAACTAACCATGTGTTATGTGACTGTAAACTTTGAATAGTTCTTTGTTGGTGATGTTGCTTAATCAATGAACACTGCACGGGCCCAATAACAAAAACTAAAATGACTTTCAAGATTGGATTGGGAACTTTGGATCATTTCTTAGAGACAAAGTCAGGAATTACTTGAAAAAACCCAACTAAAGAAAAGTTTTAAAATTTTTTTCAGGAAAATTTGTTTCCAATGGGTTATCTGTACGAGGACGACAAGATTTGGAAATCCAAGGACCTCGACTTAATAACACAAAAGAGGAAAAAACATCTATTAAATATGGACCTGATCGACGTTTAGATCCCATTATTACAGAAGAAATGCCTTTGTTGGAGGTATGTAACTAATTCTTATTGACAGTTTTGAGAAAATAGCAGTTTATAAATGTAGCCCTAACAACGACAGCTTGGATTTTGTTAATGCCTAAATCTTTCCAGGTAATTTCTGATCTGTCAATGACAAACTTCAGTGGGTTTTTTCAGTTGAAACTTGAAGCCTCAAAATTAGTATCCTTCTGAAATTGATATATTCCCTTCAGAATTTTAGTTAGCAACAGCTTTGGTAGCCAGATTTTAAGGTGAACAGGGAACAGGCAAAGAAGCTTTTTTTTTCTGCTTGCCTGCCATTCATTTAGAAAAGTTATTCTAGCTAGTTAATTAAAATATGGTGCTCTAGGGTTATTAAAATGGTGTGAGTGACTGATTAATGACAGGGCCCTATAGATTGGGATGGATCAGCTAGATGGGACTACAGTGATCATCCAGTCCAGCTGCCTGACCAAGTTACAGTATGTTAATGTCTTTGTCCAAATGCCTCTTGAACAGTGACAGGCTTGGGGCATTGACCACCTCTCTAGGAAGCCTATTCCACTGTTTGACCACCCTCTCTATACAGAAATGCATCTTAATGTCCAGTCTAAAGCTCCCCTGGTGCAGCTTTGAGCCATTCCCACATGTCTGATCACTGGATTTCAGGTGAACCTCCCTCTTCACTTCCCCTCTGGAAGCTCTAGGCAGCAGTATAATTTGTGTTAATGGATGTTTTCATGGCATTCCCAACTTGGCTCAGTGTTCAGGTTTTTATTTTCTCCTTTTCTCTCCCATACAGGTGTTCTTTATAAATTTTCCTACAGGGCTTCTCTGTGGAGAAATCAGAAAAGCATACGTAGAATTTGTAAATGTAAGCAAGTGTCCTCTTACTGCACTGAAGGTTGTTTCTAAGCATCCAGAATTTTTCACTTTTGGTGGAAATACTGCTGTTCTAACGCCACTAAGTCCTTCAGCCTCTGAGAACTGTAGTGCTTACAAGACTGTTGTGACAGATCCTACCTCAGTGCGAACAGCACTGCTGTCTTCAGCTTCTTCTGCAGACTTTGGGGTTGGTACAGGAGGTTCACCTGAAGTAATACAGGTTCCACTTCCTGATGCTGTTCTTCTTCCTGGGGCTTCAGTACAGCTGCCAATGTGGTTACGGGGACCAGATGAAGAAGGTGTTCATGAAATTAACTTCTTGTTTTACTACGAAAGTGTTAAAAAGCACTCAAAAATGTGGTAAGTTTACCTAATCTACATTTTCTGTTGTGCTTATTAGACACATTAGATTCTGTGAGTCTGTGATTGTAATGCTGAAAGTATTACTGGATTTCTCTCAATTGCTGTGATGATGTGAAAATGGTCTGTTATCTGCTATTTTAAGCAGATTTTTTTCTAATATATGATCTAATTTTCATAGGAAATTGTATAGCCTACACTGCTTTATTTGAAGTAGTAAATACTAAACTATTAAAATAATTTAATAGAAGGAGGGTTAATGGAATTCTGTTAAAACAAACTTTGTTCGTATTTAGTTCCTCTGGAACCACATCTTTGAGGTGAAAAATCATAACCTAATTTATTTCTACATTTTATAAAACAAAATCTTGTCTACCTTGAATGAAAGATTTTGTTCTTAGTTAAAATTTGGTTAGTAATTGTATTGTGATGAAAGATGTTCTCTTTGGAGGGATTAAATACCAAGTTTGACTTGCATGCTGTTGTATAGTTCCTTTTTGGACCATCCTGAGAGATTCCACTGTCAAGTTTGATGTCACAAGCTAAAGCAACCCCAAGAAATTAATTCACCACTTCCTCTGGGCAGGCAGGTTTTCAGAAAAGAGGGGGCTCCATCATGTGTAATGATTACTTGGGAAAATATGTCATCAGGCCCTGCTTTTTCTTTCTCCCTAGTTTTATTGCTGAGTGTTGCTAGAGGACACAAAATGATTCACACTACTGCCTTTAGGAACAAAAACTCATGACTTTATTCTCTGACTCCAGTATATATATATATATATATATATAGATTCTTGCCAGTGACCAGGGGTTGGATAATTAAGTTACCACCTTCCTAAGCACACTGGTCATGCGAAAGGTCCATCAAAAGATGTTTCTTAAAAGGAATGCCTGAACATCTATGTTTACAGTTACTTTCCTGAGAAAGTAGCTACAACTATGAAAAACAAGATCAGAAGGCTTAATTTGAGGGTGGAAGCTGAGCATGACACCGTATGGTATGGAGTATCCTGTTGGTCAGTTGGATGTCAGCCATGTCACCTTTTTGTACAACCCCAGCCTGCTTGCTGGTGGGGTGAGGTGAGAAGCAGAAAGGGCCTTGATCCTGTTCAAGCCCTTCTCAGCAATAACAAAAACATTCCTGTGTCAGCACTATTTCTAGCACAAATCCAAAACATGACCACTTACCAGCTACTGTGGAGAAAATTAACAGTCCCAACCTAAACCTGCACACTTGGTGTCTGTACCAGGGTACAGATAAACTCTAGTAAGATGGACTGAATGTCTTGTTGCTGAAGCTTGTTTTCTAGGCTAGTTCTGAGAGAGAAACAAAGTTCATGTGCTGTGAGACTGGTTTCCAGTGTAAACCAAAGCAGAGTAAGTTGAAGATGGTTGAGAGTGAATCAGTAGCATAGTCTCAAAACTGAAGTCATGCAAATGCACCCTTGGTTTATATTTTTCTGTAGCTTCTGAAATACCAAAATTAGCATTTCATTTGGCTCTAATCTAGTCTGTAGGAATAGGGAGTTTGTCCTCCTACAGCTCATAGTATTCAGAAACAGAGGTGTTTAAGGGATGGAAGAGGGTTGTTTGGGTAATGTACTTGTTCCTTACTATACTGAAGTTTTGAGGGGAACTTAAGGGAATTGCTCTGGTGTAAGAGAGCTCTTTTTAGACTGGGCATAGCTTTTAAGTGTTCAGAAAATGATGTAATTTGTGCTTGAAAGCTATATACGTATCTGTATATCTGAATATTAACTGCAAAACTTCAAAGTTTCTTCTGTAATTGTGACATTTTGAAGTAGAGTTTAGGAAGCCACTGATTTTTTTTCCTTCCAAAATCAGGTGTTACAGGGCGTTTCAACATATTTAGTAGGTAGTGCCTATCAAACTTTTTACATACCGCTAAAATGTTTCCAAATGGAAGTTATGGTAACTGAAAACTTCTACGTAGGAAAAAGATCATGTGTTTTGATGGTGTCTAAGAATGGAATTGTATTCATCTTTAGAAAAGAAGGACGATAACTTTCACAAAGGGACTGCTGTCCTGGAGGTTGAGCATGCCTGGGAAAAGGCAGGGTAGCAGTGGTTCAGTTCTCTCTTTTTTTTTTTTTTTTAATTTTTTTTTAATAATTCTCTTTTCAGGAGAATTTATTACATGCAGTGGTATTCTAATTGCTTTTTAGTAAATATTTATGGCAAGCGATGTGACTAAATAGTGTTCTTTCTCTGGCTTATTTACTCAGAAACTGTGTTCTGGAGCATTTGGTGGCATTAAATAGCTTGATGGTATCTGTGTGCCAATGCATGTCTATTTGCTTTCACTCTGCCGGTTGTCTTACATCTGCAACATTTCTGAAGTATTTTTCCTTATGGTAACAACTGAACCTTTTTCTCCAATATTTCACATGGCTGAGACTGTGTGTTTAAAGAGCACCTACCCATGCAGCAAGATGGTTAAAAATAAAGTAGGTTTGATAGGGTATCTTCAGTGAAAAGTGTATATTTGGTGGTTGAAGTGGACAAATTGTCTAATGGGCTTAATATTGGCAAACATAAAAGCTAAATTTTTTGATGTCATGTTCTGGGCAGTCCTGGTTGTTCAAAATGTATTTTTTTTTTTTTCTCTCCTTCGCCTTCCTCCCTTTCCTAGTCATAGAGTATTAAGGCACACTGCAGTTATTTGTACAAGCCGGTCTCTGCACATTCGGGCTACTGTCTGCAGAAGTAATGCACTTGGGGATGAAGAAGGCAGAGGGGACAACATGTTACTCTTTGTGGATGTAGAAAATATCAATACTGTAAGTTGTTACTTGTATTTAAAATAATACTGTCCTGAAGCTCAGCAGATATGAACCAAGACTCAATTTTTTCTACAGTAACTTTGCAAACAAGGAAAAAAACCCAAAACCTTGCATATTTGACCATTCAATTTCTGTTGGAAAGAATATTAATAAGAAGTTATATCCTAACTCTCTGGAATTTACCTATACTAATCATATTGCAAGACTATAGCTCATAGTGTTTTTAGGAAGATTTATTCCAAATTGATGAATGTTCTTGATTGCAGCTTCCAAGGTTGTCTCATTCAGAGCTGTTTGTCCCGTGAAACCTTTCAGAAGTTTCTCTTTCAGAGAAAACACTGGTAGAATTAGTGGTAATGTCAAAGTCAAAATTTAAGCTCCAACTTGAAGGAAGTTTATATTTACATTTATCACTAAACTATAAAAACATTTTGGCTAATATAATCCAAATATAGATATGTCTGTTGTGATCTGTTGACTTACTAAAGCAAATGAAAATACTCAGTTTTTCTCAAACCATGCTAATTTAAATTTACTCATTTTTTGGTAAAGCTGCTCCCATTTTTTCAGTCACAAAACAAGGTAACTGAATTGTCTATTCGTAGAATTCATAGACACTTAGCTGGTAGTGGAACCACTGAGCTGATTTCTTGTTTTCTTTTAAAGGTGTGTACACTCTGGGTTTTTTTTTCTTCATTTACTGAGTATTGTCCACTCCTTTAAGGAGGGAGGAGTGTTTATATGAAGGACCTACCAAGTTAACGATGTGAGGCTTATTTTTCCACTATCACCTCACTCTTTACAAGAAAGGAAGCCAACTCCAAAAGCTACATTTTATTGTGTGTATATATGTAAACCCAAAATAGATCTTCAGTTTCTAGGATTTATGATATAGCAATGCTCCTTAAGTAATCCTAAAAACTAAGTAACTTTGTGGACAGTGTTCTGCATTGGAGTTAAAAAGCCTAGTTTTTGTTAAAGTTGTTCTTAATTTAAAATACTAGCTTGTGGGTCTTTTTCTGGGGGATCCTTATTTCTTCTTCGTGTGGCTTTGTTTACTTGAATTGGAAGTTGCTGTGATCTGGGACTGTTGCTTTACTTTATAGTGGGTCTTAAATCTCTCCTTGTCTCTAAGTACTGTGTGTTATGAGTGGTGTGAATAATGAGTTAAATTAAGATTCTAGCAGTGCCACCTTGCAGTGAACACTTACTGTGCAATATAGCACATCACAGTTGTGATTGGTTTTCTTTGACATAACTTTTGTCTGTTCCTTAGAGTGAGACGGGTGTAAAGGAATTTCATATAGTGCAAGTTTCAAGCAATAGCAAGCACTGGAAGCTTCAAAAATCTGTTAACATCTCTGGAGACAAAGGTGTGTATCTTTATCACAAAAATGATGTTGAGTCTAGCTTCTGGCTGATAAAAACAGAAGAATCTTACAAGGAGCTAAATTTGGCTTTCAGAATAATTAGTTTCCAAAAACTATCCATTTCAAACATACTAAAGCCCTTCTTTTGTTATATTTCAAGAAATGTATATTTACAGATAACTTATTCAGACTTAATTAATTTTAAAAACAAGCTTAACTTACAGGTGAATTGTTTCTGTGATGTAGAGAAATCCATGTCTGGGGTGGCTGATAACTCTCCTCACAAGAAGTGTGGTTGTGTTGTGTGCCTGATTGGTTGTTGCTATGCTTGATTGAAGTATGTTGAGTGTCATCATTCCTTTTTGTGAATGTCCAAGACTTGAGACTTTTGTCTAAGGAACTGTGATTATGCTTAGGGTGAAAAAAATATCTTACCACCTTTTACTTTCAGATACTAAACTGGCTAGCAGAGAGAAAGCAAAGTTGTGTTTTAAAGCAGTGAGATGCAAAAACTCGGCAGGTAAGTTCTATCCTGAATGTGGTAACTTTTTTGAAAAAAATATACTCTTTTGGATACTGTATGCTGAAGTTGTGACTTCTCATGATGCTAAAGCAGTGCTTTCTCTTTTTATCCCTTAGAAAATTACACATTTGCAGATATTGTCTTTGGAAATGAACAGGTAGGTGGATGGGTCCAACCGCATATTTTGTCTTATGTAAGGTGTCCCTGTCATGTGAAAGGACAAAGAGGTGGTAAGGTAACCTAGGCTGGTGTATAGTCAGGATTATTAGGACCCCAGCTTCACAGCTGAACTACTTTGGAATCACATTACAATGCTGGCTTTTTTTGCTAATGCTTTTCCTTCCTTTTCAGCTCTTCAGAGTAGTTATTTTAAATATATCCTAGCCATCTAGTTTTCTAGTAAAGGCCTGCAGATATCAGATTATTTTTCTTAATTATACTTTTAGTAAAATAGGCTAAAACTTCTACAGCATATTTGAAAAACTGGAAGACCAATGGGTGTCGATCCCAGAATTTCAAAACTGCTACAGGAGGTTGCAGTGAGTTCAAGGAGTCTGATTTTTCTACAAGTTTAGGATTCTAGACTATCATGCTCTTCTAATCTTTTTTTAAACATACATATACTGAATAATTCTTTCAGTAAATTATCTTGGTACTACATATGTATTTCCAAAACCTGAGAAAATTAGTCCACTTCCATTAGGTCAGAAATCTGCATAGTGGATTTAATCTGTTGAATGTCAGATTGCATATTTTATGCTGAGCATACATTTTTCCTGTATATATTCAGCTTTTAAAGCCAAAGAAAACCTATTCACTGCCATTTCATTTCATAGGCATATAAATTGAAGTTAGGACTCAAACTCTGAGGTAGATGATCCCCTCTGCATTATTAGGGTTGCAATCTGAGCTACAGAAACTTTAGCTTTCCTGGACAACATTTTATTACAGTGGGGGGATGGGGAGGGTGTCCTCCCTTCTGAGCAGTTGCTCCAGAAGTGGATTTTCTCCCTGGGTATTAGCATTCTGCTAGTGCAATGATTGGCAGCTCTGCAAGAACATATTCTGGAAAAGCTAGAAGTTTTGAAAGAGTGGGGTTGCGAAGCTAAAGTTGCTTGCTTACTCTGTTGTCTCCAAAAGTGCACATTATCATTGCTGTTGCTCTTAAAAACCAGTTTGCTCACCAGGGTTTTGGTGTTGGAAGAGTTTTGTACACATGACAGCACAGTGCTTCTGTTTGTGCCTTGTATCTATGGGGATGTACTGTGCAATCTGTTATCTCTGCTGTTGCTAGCAAAGTAAATGTTCCTAACTTGGATAAATAATTCTAGCTAAGCTGAGGAAAATATTAGCAAAATTACTTTTTGTGCCATTTGTCGGAAGTAAAAATGACTTTTGTGTGACTTAGTTGGATGCTTCAGCTCTCTCTAATAGACTCGGTATGTCACAGTAGGCTGCTTTGTGATAATAATCAAAGCTCCTATTTCCAAGTTTTGTACTTATAGTTCTAAATTAGCAAATTATAGCTCTGTTTTCCCTGTATTACCTTCAGCAACCCTTTAGATAGGGCTGATCTCTAATGGGTCAGGCACAGAAACCAAGGTGTCTGGCATCCTGTACCTTTGCAAAGGGAAGCAACTGTGATAATGCAACTGAAATGCTGCAATGATGAGCTCTGTTAAAGCAACCTGAGGCAGCTCGCATCCTGTTCTGAACACTTCCTTCTTTATTTTTCTCTTGTAGATAATAAGTTCAGCCAGTCCTTGTGCAGACTTCTTTTTCCAAAGCTTATCCTCTGAATTTAAAAGAACACATGTGCAGTCTCATACTCATGCATCTCAAAGGGCAGTGAAACAATCCTTTGATGAAACCGTCAGATTGATACAAAGATGCAGTGAAGTTGATTTGAACATTGTGGTACTGTGGAAGGTATGTATGGTTGTAGCCTTTGTGGTAATTTGAACATGAAACATTACAGTCAGAAAATAATTTCATGTGGCATCCTGAACTTGGCATATACATATGAAATTTATGGGTGATTTTTTTTCTGAAAACAATCAAATGAACTATAATGATGCAAGAAGCAAAGATAGTCTTAGTATCTATTACTGTAGTACGTGTCCTTAAATATTTTTACATTACTCTGGATTCACTCAGTTCTTGTAAGTTCTCTTTTAAAAGAGAAAATTAGGAGATCTTAAACTAAGAGGTTTGTTAATGCTTAATCTTACATACCTCTTAAGAGTGACCCAATCTGCTTTGAAGAAGAGTCTCATTTGAAGCAGTGGAAATTGGCATAAATATGTCATTCTAGCCTCTAAGTCTTGATTAGTACAGCATATTCTACCTAAGTTAGGGAGCAGTCAGTAATTCTGTGTTATGAATCTTAAATAGTTTCTGGTCTGCAAATGTCTTTGCATTATGTTCTGTAGGCATATGTTGTGGAAGACAACAAACAGCTTATTTTGGAGGGCCAGCATCACGTTGCCCTTAACACAGTTGGGAAGGAGGCCTTTTCATTTCCTCAGAAGCAGGTAATCTACTGAAGTTTTCCTTTACAATTGCTTCTTTCTCTAAATGGACTCAATGAATCCTCTAGTGTATAAGTGGAAGCTTTTGTACAATCTTAACATCAGATAAGTGTTATTACTAAATAATTCAGACTGACTTACTCCAGGTTTGCTTAGTCTTTTGTATTGGTGTAGACAGGCCCAGTTGAAACATGAGAAAAGCAATGTGCAGGTAAGCATATTGATGAGCTGTTGTTGAAGTAAACTGTTCTTTGGTGTTTCAGATAGAGCTAGAAGCTTGTTAATGGTATGAAAGGTAATGATTATTTCATAACAAAGTTAATAGTAAATGGTGAAGTTTATAGTTGTTTTGCTTGATGAAAGAAAACAGCATCTATAAGAAACTGATGGCTGTCTTTTGGTACATGAATTAATAACAACTATGGAAGTTACAGATACGGTTCTGGAAAAACATCTGTACTAAATTCAGTTTATGTGGATAAAGAAGACTGATGTGCAGAGTAAGAGGAAATAAGTCTTGGGCTGCTTGTTTAGTCTTCTCCCGAGCAGCACATTGCTGTTCCTTCTTGTTTTGGTACCATTCTTAATGTTTTTACCAATATTGCAAACATAATGTATAGTTTTTAGTGGGCTCATAAATTTGCAGCAAAGAGTACTATATATTAATTTTGTCAAGAAAACAATACAGGACAAATGTCTTCCTATAAATACCATGCTATAATGCAAGTAGAATTACTCTGAAGCTGTGCATTTGGCTTTGGTTCATAAGCCTTTAAGTATTTGTACATTGCTAAGATAATTTTTTCCATTTAGTTCTTTGTGCTATGAAATAAATGGGAATTTGCACACATAGGCTGTAGCTATGCTGAGTAATGCAAGAGGCTGTATTAATCTAATGACAACTGCCCCCTCAGGTATTACTTTTCCTGTCTTAATGTATATGTAGAACAGTAGATCACACTGTAGACGTCTAAGGTTAGGAAACAAAATACTGTGAACTTCTGATCTCATTAAGTTCTGATTCTCACAAATGAATAGAAAGAGAAAATAGAAATGAATTATATCTGCATCCTAAAATAAGCAAATGCCTGAATAGGGTATGGGTAGAAATTTGCATTTCTTTTTGACTGGATCTCTATTTGTCTGTATCACAATCAATTTCTAAGTAAAGAAATTAATCCTGCCACCAGCAGCAAGGAAGGATCTATATGTGCTCTCATTTTGTTTGAGGAATATAGGCTACTCTATTAGTGTTCTCTATCTAAAATCTGTTTCTCATCAGGTTTTATTACAGCTATCTTCATATAGATTCTACATTGATTATTGTATTCACATCCTTAAGCATGAGGAACACACTTCCTTTGAAGCATTCTGTGCCTTGTTTGAAAGCAAAAAAGCATCTGCGTTGTCATGCAGTTGAAATCTGCTATAAGAGTAATTGGAGTTTTAAGAACCTGTGATCTCAGGACTGCTGAGAATCGAGAAATTGCATATCTTGACGTACTACTTTTTTAAAAATTGACTCATAATACTGTCAGGAGAGGATAAACTGCTCTGAGCTAGAAGGTGAAGTATAACAAATTAATTGATTTGAGACTTTGCAGCAGTCTACTTCATTCAGTCCACACTGAAGAATTAAAAGAATCCCCAAAATATAATTAAATTAGCCTAGATAGAGAAAATAATGTACTTAATCTCTTAAAAATTGCATGTTGTCTTTGAATTATCTTGCTTTTGCATTAAAGTATCACAAGCAGTGGAAAGCTGGGGAGTAACAGTGGTAGAAAATCCCAAACCCACACTTCTGATTTAATATTTTCAGTATATAGTTTTGTCTTGTAAGTCTGTATTCTCCTAAGTCATGAACACAGTTGGAAACTCCAGAGTTGTCTTGTGATGACAGTATTGAAGTTGGTTGTTTTCTGAGGACTCAACAGCAGAGGGAGTTGGAGGTGCATGTTTTTTTACCAGCACATGTGGGTTATCAGTTCATACATGATAAAGGGCGGCTCTGATCTGGGGAAAAATTAATTCCAGATTCTGAACAGGTGTCACCTAGGATGCAAGAGTCCACTTTGCATTTATTGCTGAGTTTTATTTGTTGCTCGTTTGCAGTGACTCTATTCTTGACTTCTTTTGCTTCATGCTGTTGTATCCAGCAAAGGAATTTTTGTGTCTGGCAGTCACAGACAGCCCAAGAACAGTCTCACAGTGGACATTGAAGAAACATGAACAAAATTCTCTCTACACCACCACCCCCTTATTTATTTTATTGCTCTGAGAAATTGCTCAAATCTTAGCCAAATTAATAAATAACTCTGTTGAAAAAAATGAGATCACTTGCTTTATATTTTGGTTAAATTCTCTTTATTGGTTGGCTTCTGCTACGTTGTCAGTTGTGGTGTATCTCAGATTAACTCTTTGCCAGCTTCTAAATATGTAGTTAGGATTCACAGAAGCTTCTACTACTGTTTGGGGAAACAAAGCTTCAGTAAAGCACTATAGTGAAGAACACTTCACTTCTTCAGCACTGTTACGTTTAAGTTGTTCCCGCAGTTGCTAGTAGATTGATAGCTGGGTGAACTGACATAACTTAATCCTCGTATGTGTGTAAAATGTTAGGCTGCTGACTAAGCCATAGTGATGGGTGCTTACTTCTGCTTGGTTCCTTGTGGGACATTTAATGCTCAACAGGGATGTGGAACACACAACAGGGTGCAATTATTCCTTTGTCACAGTAGCATAACTTGCTGTAGTATTTGATAAAATCAAGATGTTATAACCTCTGGTTACAGTGGGGCTTGGGGAAGGGCTAAAATGTTTTTCATGGTAAAATCTTGATATGTACCAAAATATTAAAAACGTAAGTAACACTAAAATTCTATACAAGTTCTTTGATGCTCAAATTCATGTGCACATAGAATTAAAAATACTAATCCTTTTTTGTTCCAACCACTACAATAACTATGACTTGAAAGCTGGTTTTCTGTCACTGAATACAGATGTTTTTTATTGTTGTTTACAGTAGAGATTTTTTTGTATAACAAAATAGCACTGCCATTGAGTGTAGGCTACTGGACACAGTAGGCCTACCAGGAAATTTGATGAACTACTTACTTACGCTTTTATGTTCTGGAAGTTTGGAGTCATAACATGTAGTGTGCTGAAGAAACACTTACAGAATATTGGCTTTGTTAAAGCATTTATTTGTTTCATATAGAAATCTCTCAAGATTACGTGGAAAACATTTGTCTTCTTATCCTTCCTTTCATTTGTATTTTTGAAAAAATGTCCTTTGGCCAAAGGTAGGAGAAAAAATGCTAAGTATAGTTTGTTGCCTTGAATCAGAAGGTACCACAAAGTGATATGTTAATAGTCACAGGCAGCAAGATATAAAGAAAAAAGTCACATAAAGTGTAAATAAAGTGAATTGCTTTGAATAGATCCATTTCAGGCCAAGTAAAAAAAGCCTCACTTATAAATTCAGCTGAGTATTTTAAATCACTGGTTTTTTCAACAATGATACTGCTATAAGTTCTATTTCCCTTCTGCAACATACTTTTTGGAACCAGGTAGTTTTAACTGAAGGTAAACTTAAGATTGCGCCTGAAATACAGCTATTCTGTCTCTTCTTCTTGATCTCTCTACCTTAAATTAGTGAAAGGACAAAAACTTTAAATGCATTAAACATCCAGTCACAGTCAGGGCTGTTGATTAATATTATTTCTTACTGCTCTCTTCTCTGTTTTTCTCGGGTGAATTCAATCCAAAAGATGACAAAAGAAAAGTGTCAGTGTAATATGGTGGGGTGGAAGTAATAGGGCCTTTGACACACTTCTGGTTTGCTAAGACTTCATACTGATGGAAGGTGAGAAGCAGCCTAGAGGTTTGTCATTTGAATGTTGATGTGTTGGGAATAGTGTGCATCCTTCCCAGGTGTGCTTCAGGACTGCACATGATCTTCTGGGCTGCACATTTAGTCCTGTGAATTAGACCAGTGTTAGCCCAAGGTAAAATCCATAAAATGTGTATAGAATTGATGTAGGCTTTTTGGCAGTATTTCACTTCAGAGAGGATAATTTTGGTAAGACTGTTTCTCAAAATACATGCAGCTTAGTGAGTCAGCAACAGTTTGGTTGGAAGCAGGAATTCTTGAAATGTAGGAGAGGGTAGGGTTTAAATAACTATTTTTCCTATTACTGAAACTGACATCTTTTGCTAGTTCAGGACTTTTTTTTACAGGATACGTGGGAGGAGATGTTTGAATAAAACAGAGATTGCTGGAATGGATTTAAGACTTTCCTTAAACCACCTCAGTAGAGAAAAAACAAAGTTCTTAAGGGTAAATCAACCTCATGAGCTGAAATACACATTTTTTCACTTTGTTGTATCAATTAATAGACCAGATATAGTACCAGCTTGGAAGGATTGGCTTATATTATTGTCACAAATTAAATATTCCAAATACCTGCAGCATTTGATCTGCTGCTTTACCCATTATGGACTGCAAAGCTAATGGTATCTGTTTTCAAATGTATTATTCTTGGTGTCAGTAAAATACTGTACCTGGAGTTGTCATTTCTGTAGTTGAGAGCTAGAATGAATATAGATCAGTCACATGGTGAAGGAAGCAACTTAAAACCAAGGTTTTAAAATGGAAATTCTCAGATCTAAAATGGGAAAGGGAGAAAAGCACATCACTTAGATGTCTCGCTCTTATTCTACTGCTTTCATATATTCTGGTTTACTTATGCTTAGCTCCCTTCAAGAGTTTCCTGTTTAGGTTTTCTTCTGTGCTATGCATACTGGTCCCTCATATTTGAAGGAGCATGTCAGTAATCCTTTTGGATATGTGTGACTCGTGGTTTATGGGGAAAATATGCTGATTTTCCATACAACTTGGAAATCAAATTGCAGTGCTTACCTTTTTCTGGTGTGCTTAAGAGCACATTGACCCAGTCTCTAAGAATATTGTTTATGAAACTGAAAACTTTAAGTTGTGTAATATTAGGTATAAATTTTTTTCCAAGTGATTGTATGTGAAGATAAAATCACTTCTATCCATCTGATGGAAAGGAAGAACTTTTCAGTTTGAAAACGCATTCTATGATATTAAGGAATCTATTATGGGTAGATCTATCTGCTACATCTATCAAAAGATGCTTAGAATGTTAAAATGTTCCTTTTTCAACTTCTAGCTAAGTATAATTGCAGAAGTAATCTGAAGCTGGTGTGAATGGCTAAAGCACCATTTCAGAAGTGTAGATAGAGATGATTTTATATCTGTTTCAAAGTAGCAAAATACCAGACTCTGATGGTTGGGACTTTCTTGTAACACAAGTAAGTTAAAATGTTGAGATTATTCTACTTGAATCAGAAATCTTGTGTCTAGATTTGAGTGTATTTGTTTGAAGCTGGTCTTTGTAAATTACTTTAGGCAACAAGAAGCTTTCTAAAAATAGGAAACAACTTTCCAAGCACCAGTTTATAGCTCTTGGAACATAACTGAGGGAGCACTGTCATTCTGGTGCTAATGCCTGTTAGGTATTTTTAGGCAAAACCAAAAAAGCCTTAAAATGAAGCTATAAAATGTAAAACAGTAACAAAACCACACACCCCTCTTTCAATCTCTTACAAAGTCTCTTCCAGTCAAGCCTCCCTTCCTCTACCAATTGTATAGATAAGACACTCAAGTTACACCACAACTTTTTTAATGGGACAGTCCTAAGCATTGATGTGGCTTTCTTGTATGCAGTTTATGCTGGTTACTGGAGCTTGTGACACTTCAGTAGGCTTTGCAAAGAACCACACTGGGTCAGCAGGCAGATTTTAGGTGCCAGAATTTATTTTTTTTTCCCCCCCTTTAAAAGATAATACTTCACTTGCGCTGATAATCTAGGAGTTCATCAACAAAATATCACCTGTTCAGTTCTTGATTTTTCTTTTGCTTTGTTTCTAAATATAAGGCTGTTACGGCTTGGTGTATGTTCTTGAAGGGAGGGTACAGGCACCAAGTAGTTATGGGCTTTTAGTTTGGTTTTTTAAGCCTTTTGCTTAAAAATCAAATTTCACAAGCCCCAGAGTAGGGCAGGAGTTTAATGCATCCTTAAACTTAGCATTTATTAGCTGTCTCTAGGTAACTTTCTGATCTGTATCCACATCTTCTTGGTTATTGTTTGGAAATGCTTAATTCTTTTTTGAGCCATCCATTAGGTAAGAGAATCATGGGCTAAATGTCGTATCTTAGCCTTTGTTCTAGGTGCACAATCACAAAAAGCCTAGAGTTTGAGCAGCTAAACTTGGAGAGACAGACATCTTTTCTGACTCTGACACGCAGAAGCTGGCTGGAATTAAGGTTTAGCTCTGCTGGAAATGATTAATTTTGCTGCTTTCCAGTCCTTCAACAGAGGTGTAATATTAGAACTAAAGGTTTGAAGTATTAACAGCACTCTGCATTGTCACCAGTAAATGTTGCTGCTGCATTTCATGATGTTCTTGTCTACTTGTAGAGGTAAATATGCGTATTTGTCTTTTGTAGGGTTTTAAAAAAATACTCGGGAATTCTGATTGGGAGGACTTGGAACAGGTAATTGACTCTAGGGCAAACTACAGTATGTAGGATATTGCTGTGTGGTTGAAGACAGCCTTGAAAATTGGTTGGACTATTATTTGAGGGGAGAGAATAATTTAAATTAAAACCTTTAATCTCTGCTGTGTTTCATGCTGTCAGTTTGCAATGTTAGGGTAGGATGGAAACACCAAATTTCATTCAACACTTAAAATGTATTTTATTGTTACTATGGAATATCTTTTTTTCTTCTCAAATTACTTATTTGAGAAAACTACTCTTCCTTTTGAAGAGAAGACTTGCAAGCCTATTAAAAAACATTTGATATCTTCCTGGTATTATCAGCACAGTGACTAAGGTGTTCATGCACATTTTTGAATGCCCAGTGTGTTTTATTTTTAAGTTAGGTTTCATTGCCTGTAATGTTTATTTTCAACTTAAAAGGTAGAATCTATCACCTTTTAATGAAAAGTATTAACTTTATTATGCTGTGCCAACTTACTGGTGGCTTTTTAAAAATCTTGTTTCATGTGTTTTTAGCAGGCAGTCACATTTACTGCTGCAAATTCTTTTTTTTTTTTTTTTTTTTTTTTGCTTTTAAAGATGGATTTTCTGCAGAATTGGTTCATAAGTAAATGTTAAAGGGCAGCCCCTTCCTGAATAAATCCTGCTCACAAACCAGATTAGATGATGTTGGACAGAAACGCTGCACCAAATGCAGGCTGGTTGCAGCTTTCTGTATCACTTAATTTCTGCTTCAGACTCTCATTCCGTCCAAAGGGTTAGGGGGAGTCCCAAGTAGTGTGTTCGAGCATGTCTTGGGCTTTCAGCTGGGGACAAAAGGTAACTTTCATATCTGCAAGTGCTTGTTTCAAAGATACTCTGTTATTAAATCCTTCTGTCAGTGTTCACATGTTCATGTAAATTTCTGTTTGCTTTACTTTGGATCTCTTCTGGGAAACTTGTGTGTTGCCTTTCCTGTTTTGAGCTTCCTAGGGCAGGCAAATAATTTTTTTGTTGCTAGGTACAGCTGCTGAACAGGGAGCAGTGTAAATGCTGTCCCTTTTCCCTAGAAGCCAAACCCAAGCACTAGCAAACCACTGCAACAATAGTGTGCTTTTGTGACACTTGCACAGATGGTATTTTCATAAGCAACTGTGAAATCTGTCTCGAAAGAAAGAAGGTAATAGATAAATCATACCAGTTCCTCATCCAGCATGCTTAAATACAAATCACATTGGAAAAAAATGTGAGCTTCATGATGCTGCAAACTTGTTTCCCCTATGAGCTGTAGTTCGTAATGGAAAATTGTAACTTCTATGACTGGATTTCTTGTACCTTATGTTACTAGTTTCCATGTTACTCTGAATTTGTTTCAGGAACTACCAGAAACTGTTCTCCTGAAGTTTTCTCGACCTGAAAACACACCAGTACCTCCAAGACCAACACCAGAGCAGCTTTCTAATCTTATTAAGACAAGTCTTCATTATCCAGAATCTTTCAATCATTCTTTTCATCAAAAAAGGTTAGTGGAACATAACCTTTAGAAACTTCAGAAATATTGTTAATTGGACATAAATCCTTTTGAGAAATGCTATGCAGGTTATGATATTGAAGTCTGATATGCAAGTATGAAATATTGTTAAATTTTTAAACTCAGTGCTTCAGAAGTTTATAGGTAAAATGAAAGTTTCATGAAAAAAAAAGACTGTAAAACCATAGCTCACAGTTTTAATGTTAACAAGTAATGTTATCAAATTTACTGAAAGAAAAATAGTCTATTCCCTTTGTGTTTATTTTTGTTGTCAGAGTAAACATTGTGATTTCTTTGAGAAGCTAGACAGAAAGAAAGATGTACTTTAAGCTCAAAGGAGCTGTTACGTCTACAGCATCTGACTTGCCAAGATTAGCTGCACATGGTTCTGACATACGTCAGAAGGAAAGGTGGTAACAGTTCAGATCACTGGGGTTTGTCTCCTGGAAGAATATCAGAATTAACCTGTCAAAAAGCCTGCTGCTGGAGTGAATTGGTTAGAGCCTGTAAAATCCATGAGTTTTTCAAAATTGTAATGATATGAACAAAGCCTCCTGGCTTAAGGTCCAAATATTAAATGGGTTGTATTTGAAACATGAAGGTATCTATTTAGGTTTTAGTTGTTTCATCTGAAAGCTTGCTACTGTGTTACAGTTTTTAATAACAGTTAATGTAAGTTGTCAAAATAAAGGGATTTGTTTCTAAAATCTAACATTTAAATGTTCTATACGGTGTTATATTTTAATGACAGTGATGAAGCATGCATTATCCCTGTTAGACATTCATCTCTTATTGGTTACAGTCTCTAATTGTTCCTGTCTTACAGTTCAAGTTTAGGATATTTAAACTCTTAGGAAATGGTAAGAAATTCCAGTGACACAAATCACTTGCTGAATATATAGTGCTGTTTTAGTTGCAGTAATTTGTGTTCCTGCCTGTCAGTATCTTGGGCTCTTCCTTTGCTGCAGTATTATTTATAGAAACAATAATAGTAATTGTAAACAAGCAGAATATTAATTCTGTATTAGTTTTATTGAGGATAAAGGCCTACATTAAACCCAGATATACATGTGCTATCTGTTCTGGTTGGGCACTGTTCAGTCTATAGCTTAAGGCTGGCAATTCCTGTACAGGAGGCAGTGCAGAAGAAAAGTGTTCAGTCAAAATGTGCCAACCAATAATTCAGAAAATAGTATACTGGACCATATTATCTCATTCTGGAGTGTCTCTTGTCACACAAGCCAATTTCCTGTAAACTGAGGTGGTATTTATCCTTTTTCTGTCCTTTCTCAGCTGGATGAAGGGAGGTAGTAGCTTCATTTGGTCTAAGTGAGCCATTGCTGTTTGCCTTAATTGACAACTTTTATTTAGCTCTCATCAGTGTGATTCTATTTCTACCTACACTATCTTGACTCCAGCTTAATTGACAGCTAACATATAAATTTCATGTTATTCATATTCATTTTAACTATTTAAGAGTATAATTAAGACTATCCAAAATGACTCTTTTTTCCTTTAATGTGGAACTGTTTCTTTTTGCAGCCTCTGCCTGGTACCTGTCACTCTCCTGCTTTCCAATTGTTCCCAGGCTGTTGTAGATGTGATGATTGATTTGCGACATAAACCAACAAGGTAGTGTGCAAATGTTAATAAAACAATATTTTTAAGGAACCCTTACTCGCTTGGGAAATCTTGTAATATTTTAACTATACTGAATATCTAGAACAGTATTTTTTCAACAGTAGCTTCTTTGAAAGAATGGAAATTGATAAAAGGCTCATACAGTTAACTGTGAGTCTTCAGTCTCTGCTAAGACAAGGCCTCTAATTGTTACTCTTGAATAGTTAAAACACACTGCAGGTCTTTTCTAGAAAAAGGGAAATGCTTTTCAACTAGTCAAATAGGCACTTCACCAACCTTTATTAAACATAAGTTGTTAGGTTTTCATTTTTAAAATACTGTGTAATTTGTCGAAAACAGCTTCCTCCTGCAATTTGTCTTAATGTAAAATTTTGTAGAACCTTGGATATTTTTAAGACTGCCTGTAGGTTTAGCAGCTGGTTCTTATGACTGCGTTTTTGCTTAGAACTGTAGTAGTAAGTGGGAAAATACTAGCATTGAGGAAGTGTTTATGAATTGCTTTTAGAAGTTTTACTGATGATTTTTTGTGGGATAGAGAATTCAGTACCATATCTATACCATTGTCATTCTGCCACTTCTGTTTAAACAAGGCAACTTCAGCTCATGGGTAATGCAGGTGACAGCTCCCTTTCCTCCTTTCTGTCCTCTTAGATATAACACTACCTAGTCTGTTTGCCACCAGGGAGGGGAGAAAGATTGTGAAGACATTGAGGGGTGCTTAGTCATGGGGGAGCACTGGCTTCTTGCCAACAGTCCATGGAGACAAGTAAAATATTAAAAGCCCGGACCCTAATACACATGTTCAGAAGTGGAAGACCGAAGATTTAAGTATGGTTTACTTTTCAGGTACAATTAGGAAGCCATTCACTGAGCTGCTGTTTCTTCACCAGATGATCACGTATTACATTTTGAGACATATCCTTTGGAAGGATAGTGTACTCATGCACCTTGAAACTGCTTGAAAAGAAAGCCCCCACACACTCTCTCCTAGTGTAGTAGTGCAATGGTCTAAAGCAGTATACATCCATATTGACTATTCCTGTGTGACATGCAGTCTGATTTAACTCTAGCTCATGGGACAGGCCTAAGAATGCCTTAAATAGGAATTCCTTAAGCTGTGACAGTTTGGATCTTGTTACTACATTTAGTGTTACATGCCAATTATTTAGAAAGCTGAGAATACACAGAGTTCTTCATTATACATCTATGTGTAATTAATGTCCTGTGTACAATGCATTAGGGACCAAAGAAACATTTTAAAGGTTTGTTACGATTCACCTGAGCTAAAGAGACACTCTAAGGATTTTTAAGTAAGTCAGAGAACATTAATAAATATTTGGTAAGACCCAGAATTAAATTGAGCTGATGGATGGACATAAGCATCCTTAAATTTACCGAAGGTACTCTGTATCCTAGGTACTCTGAGTCTGCATGCATTTGTGGGAGCAGGTATGTTTGGATATGGATGTAGTAGGAAAGAAGACAGACACGTGTGATTGTTATTTTAAGTTGTATTATAGTATCTTGATAAAAGGTTAAGTGGAGTTCTGTCTGTAGCTATGATGGCAACTGTTAATCCTTACAAAGTCTAGCTTTTTCTTGCTAGATAAACCTAAATCTCTTAAAGATAAGGAGGGTTCGCAGAACAAAGACAGCATACTGCATTTTGGGAAGGCGGTGATTTAAAGGTAGTGATTGTAGGCAAGCAGTCAAAATGACTCAGCAGCTTCAGAGACATCAAAGACAAATGGCAGTGGGCACTCACCTAAGGGATGCCAGAATAGTAAAGTAAGTTCCCTACTCCTGACTTCTGAGAAATTTTTAAAAAGTATGAATGTTTGTAAGGGCCTGGTGAGGGGGACACAGTGCTTTCTGAAATCTTAGGAAAACTTGGAGGGAGTCCTGTGAATTGGTGATACATGCTTCAAGTGCAGAGAATTAACATTTTTATCTCTTTTTTTTTTTTTTTTTTTCAGCTCCGAAGCACTAGAAATACATGGATCTTTTACATGGCTCGGGCAAACACAGTACAAGCTTCAACTTAAAGGCCAGGAGGTCTATAGCTTGCAGCTCAAAGCTTGTTTTGTTCATACAGGTGTCTATAACCTTGGAACCCCCAGAGTATTTGCCAAGCTCGTGGACCAAGTTACTTTATTTGAAACAAGTCAGCAGAACTCCATGCCTGCACTGATTATTATCAACAATATCTGACCACTTCCTGGAAAAAAAAAAAGCACTAAAAGACAAAATAAATGGGATTCTTTTCTTACATTGCTGGTTGACATTTTGCTGCAGTTTTTTTTTTAACTAGCACCTCAAACATCTAACTTGTTACTAAAGATTGTGTAGAAGAGAGAATAGCAAAATATTCAGATGATTTGTCAGTTTGTTTCTCAATGCAAGGCACATTGGACTGAAAATACATTTATCCTTTTATAATGTATTTCTTCTCTGGTAATTAAGATACTCATAACATAAAATACTCTTAACTGCAGATCTGAACATGTATGTCCAATGCCCTGTCAAAAATGCAGCTTGACTGCTGTTACAACTTCCAGCATGGTGTGTTTAATATTTGTGGCTGTATTAGGATATGGTTCAGAAAGAAAACCTCATTGGCTTTTTCCTGTCTGAAGCCATTAGTCATGGTAAATCCCAACCTTACTGTGAAGTTCAATAAGGTCTCTCAAATCCATTTCTGATTCTTGGTTCTTTAGTTCAAGATTTTGGTTTCATATTTATGGAAACTGGTGGCTTTTCAAGGTTTACATAAAAAGTCCACCTAGGGTGTTTAAAAAAATTAATTTGAACCAGTTTGAGTATTTTCTCATTCATCTCAAAACAGAATGCACTATTTCACAACCATGAGATTGTCATTTAAATTGTCACTTACTTTATTATGTAACTATAACAACTGATCTGTTTAAAAAAATCTACTCAAGATTTTCAAGAAATGTATTATATTTATAACAAATGTACTGTAAATAGAATAAAGCATACACCATATTCACTGTATGGACTGGTGGCCTTTTTGCTTGCGTTTGCATACAGCTGTAGCAATCCACAGGTGCTGCTGCTATCACAGGACAACGTTGGTGTATGAGACACTGCCTCTACCTTCTGATGCATATTATTCTTTTTAGGTAAGTGGTCCAATTTTACTCATGTTTGGTACTACTGTATGACTGTCTCCAGGACTTTAGACTCCCTGAAGGTCTTGGAACCCATTCACAGCACTTTCATAGTCAAACTTAATAGGACAGTGGATCACGTTGCTAAATAACAGAATGCTGAAATATTCTCTAACAATGAGTATGTTGCTTCAGGCCTTGAGTCCTTTTCTCCTGGTGCACAGCTTGAAAGAATAATCTAAAAGATTCTCGACATTGTAGCCTTAAGTTGTGCCATCATTGCTTTTTCTCTCTCACACCCATTTAGGGAAGGAAAAGTCATAATTGATGCCATTCAGCTGTGCACTGTAGGCCACAATGTTCTAAGTCACGGTGTATATTTTAAGACAGCCTGTCCAAAGTGGGTTATCAAGAGTATCATGTTTAGAAACTGGATGAAAAGAAGAGAGGCCCTGTAGAGGGAACTGGGCTTGTCTGATGGAGGCTGGAGATGGTGTAAATGGCAATTCACACTGAGATTGCCATTGAGCAGCAGCTGGCAGGTAAAAAGGTGAGGATTCAAGAATCTTGGAATGAGAGAGCAGTGAGATGACATGATGCAGGGCAAAGCAGTTCCTGGAGCTTCTCAGCACTCTAGACCCAAATGCGTAAGCTCTGACGCTCACCTGCGCATCTGAGCAGTCTGTGATTCATCAGTCTGAGACCCAGCAAGAGCCGTGGGTGTTTGGGGGAGGAGGGTCCTTGGCAACCTGTTTTTGGATTTCAAATATAACAGTGGAGCTTTTCCTTTCTTGGAATTGCAGTAGCAATGCTTAGCTGGACACATGCTCGTTGTCTCTCCTGGTGCATTGTTAGAAATTCTAAGTGTGTCTTTGGGAGCTCTAAAAATCAGAATTTTACTATATGATTGCTTAGGAGAGGAGCTAGCATAGAAGTAGAGCTAAGCATGCCTCCTTAGTGGCTTCTTACATGGTAAACTGGAGTCCACAGTGAAGATTCCGAGTGATGATGGAGAGCAGTTCTATTGAAATGAAAATTAATCTTGTCTTGCCATTGAGCAGGTAAGTATATCTGCAAAGGCATGCTTGTGCTTCTATCACAGCAATGTTGTGGCTCACAGAAGATCATGATATCACATCTTTGAGATAGTTAGAAAAAGCTCTTATAGACAATGAGATCCAAGGGATTTTTTTGTACTAGGAATCAACTGAATTTTCCTTTCTTGCTACCTTTGTAACATAAAACAAAGAAACTTTCTAAGCTGCAGGTTTTAGTGAAAAATAAAATGCCCTGTTTCAATCTGGGGAACTTGGGAACAATTTTATCTTGTATTACTTAAAATACAGAAATAATTCCATATACTAATAGACATAAACTTAGGCTTTTCATTTGAGCTGAGTAACCAACAAACCTGTTCCTGAGGAGGTGAATTCTGCCATCCCTTCCATACGTCATGGCATGCGTTGCTCCATCCTTTTCTCGGGGAATTCTGGTGGTTGTGGGCTGCTTTGCCAAAAATTGCTGAAATACTGCATTGACAGATTGCTATTTTGTGCAATGCAAGTCTGGAGTGATAGAGTTTTAGAGTCAGTCAAGAGTCTGAGAATCCTGTAGGAGATGACTACGATAACATGGCAAGGTCTTGTGCTTTTACTTGTCTCAAGCAGCAATCCCCATCTACTTCCTCAAAAATAGGAGAAATCATTCTAAATGGAGTGTTCTTATATTTTTAATACTGTGTACTTGGCTGAAACTAGGACAGTATTCTCAAATTTATTCTAAAGCAATGGTTATGTTGATAAAGCTGTGGAGTTTTCTGAATATGTTGCCTTGTAACGTAAATTTCTGTATTATAAATTATATAAATATAAATTATAATATATATATAACCTCTCTATAATTCAGGAAAAACTATCATAAATTAATATTTAAATTACTTGTGACATAAACTCACTTTGTATCTGTCTGAAACTACATTATTAAAATCCTTTCTAAATACTGAGTAATGGAATGATGACTTAACTAACAATAAATATCTAAAAGTTTGTAGCAAAAGCAGTGTTAATTGCTTAACTTGTAAACATAATGGCCATTTACTTACTGTCGTGGTTGGTGTAATTTTAGTTTATTATTTCTGTTTTATTAGAGGAGTGTCTGGTACATTACATAAAAGGTCCATTTATACCGTGGCTTAAGACACACTTAAGTATCTCCTGATACTCATCATCAAGTGTGAAAACTTGTGCTGTCTGCAGGGGTTGGTTACAATTCCAGGTTTGGAAGTTTGAGGATAACAGCCTGGTTTGGTACCAATTAATACAAAATCCACTGAAGTCCCCTTAATTTAAATACAGTTTTGTAAAGTTTAAAATCTGCCAGATTTCTGAAATACTTTGTTTGTCCTGGAAAGACTGTCTGTCCAGTGAAACAAGTAGAACTAAACACGGGGTAAGTGAAAAATCTAGAATGAAAGATGAGGGGAAAAAAGAAGTAAAATTATCTTTTTTTATTTCAAAATAATAAAACATTAACTTTCTAAGTAGAAAAAGAGTGTGATCAGTGTCTCTATTGCATTTTTATAACAAATTTTTCCTAAATAAAAGATTATTAGATTTCCCACGGAATTCTAAAAATTCCACTCAAAATAACTTTTTCATCCTGTTTTTTTTACAATGATAAATGAAATAGGGACTATATAAAAAATCAAAAGGAAAATCAGAAACACTGACTGTGATTCCCAAAAATGTTGGTAGTTTTTGGGAAAAGCACCATAGATATACACTAGGAAGGTTATGGATAAATTGCAATAACTGAAAGATGTACCCACTACAATGGCTTTAAAGATATAGACCATTGTAGGGAGGGAAAATGAAATTGTTATTATCTCTATCAGGAACTTGAGACTTGACTGAGGACAGATTCAGCAGCTTATAACATCCTTTTGGTATCATTCAAAGATTCAGGTAAAAATAACGGGGAAAAAATAACGTAGGGAGAGGTCAGTTCTGTACTTAGAAACTTCTCAATAGAAGATTTGGAGATCTCTTTTCCACTGAGTCCTTACACAGAAAGCTGAATAGTATTCCTTATTATCCCTCATGTCATAGGTTATTGGTAATTATTACTGACTCTCAGGATCCTAGACTTGAAGCTAACAAAGGAAATGAGCACCAATTAATTTCCAGTTTTGACAGTAACTAGATTTTGTTCAGATACAAATGCTCTAGTGACCTGTGCCTTGAAACATCAGCTTTCCCCCCCAAAAAAAACTTTAGTTTTGTTTACTAAATAGTTCTGGGCTCCTCCTGGAGTTGTATTTCTTCCCTCTGGACAAGGAAAGTACTTAAGCTGTTAAGTAGAATTAATTTGTATTTTTGAAAAAGTTCTTAGTATTAGGAAATTCTACTGTTTCTTGAAGCATAAACTCAGCTGCACTTTTAATTTCATTTTTGTAATAGGATTTTGCCAAGTCCAGTAGCAGAATGGCGAGGTTCAAAGTTAACTGTTCTTTGGCAGTCACTCAAATTGTGTGCTGCCCCAGAAAAAATGCATAAGGTTCCAAGATAAATACAGAAGAATTTCATGTTTGGATTCACTGACATAGTGAATTTCAGCAGAAATAATACATGATACCCATGGCCAGTGTGGGTCCCACTGCATAGGATGTATTTTGAGCTGTTACCAAATTTCTTTCCAGGTATAACACAGAGACTTACCTGTATAGCTTGTTTGTTAAGATATAACAATAATATCATTAAGTTATGAGAAAAATTCTGTCAAAGTGTTAGAAAATGCCTATGCCTTGGGAAGGAGTGCATAAATAGAAAAATGAAAAAAAAAAAAAAAGATTGTTTCTCATTATTTAAATCCAAGGTCACAAGAACCACACAGTGTAAAGAATCTTGGTAATACATCAAAGCTTTTTTACTGATCTAAAGGTAAAATTTACCTCCTTTGACCAAACCAAAGAATCAATATTTTCATTATTCTTCAGCTGTAAACTATAAGTCCAGCTGCCTTACTGAAAAGCCATCACCCTGCCTCAGACTGCCTGGAGAATGCAGCCATGTGGTGCAACGACAGCCATGGTCAGATTAATGGGGCAGAACTTTTAATATTAAAGATTGTCTTTTAATTCAGAATCTACTGTGACACAGATCTGTCTACACCAAAAAAGTCAGCCAGCCCAGGTGTATCAGAAGTCAGGTCACTGAATTGCAATGAGTACAGGAAAGACTCCTGGATCTTTTTCACTTACTACACTCTTGCTCCAGTGAGATAAGGGATTGTTTCTGAGTATACTAAAATATAAAGATGTTTGCAATAAAGGAAATCCACTGAGAACTTCAGTCTCTTCATATGCACATTGCCTTTTCTTCAGTCCCTTAAAATCTTAATGTTTGCTGTCTTTTCAAAATTACCCTTGAACAATTTCATGGAAAAAAAATTACTCTTATAGAGTAAAAGCTAGGCTGGAACAGAAGATGATAATTTTTTCAGCACTTCTATTTTTAAAACCATGAATACAGATTTAACACCGAGAGTTTCCTGATCCTATTTAACTGAAGATTTATTTACAACACATTTCTGGTTTACAGGAGTAGATCATTAATTTGTAAAATGTCATTTGGTTAAAGAGTTCTGTTAATTGTGTGGTGGTAGCTGAAGAAGTGGAAAAATGAACACAGTTTAAAAATTGTTGCTTATAGACTAAAGCAGTGTATAAATCAATTCAGCTGATGTTTCTAAGTGTTATTCCTCTGGGATAGGAAGAGGAATACAAAGAGGAAAACCTCTTTGTAAGTTAGAATAGCTGTTTTGTTCTCCTCCTGTTTATTGTGGCATAGTTCCCTATCCTGTTTCCTCCAGGACGATGCAAATTCTGCATTAAAAAAAGAAACAAGAAAACAAGACTCTAACTATAGATTTTTACTTACTGGAGGAAATAAGTTAGTGATGATCTTTAAACAGCTGCCCCTTAATCCCCAGGTACTTTGAAGTCCTAGGATGAAAGAGGTATTTCTGTATATTGAAGAGTCTGTAGAGGAAGTAAGAACCCCTCCTTACCAAGAACAGAAATACTTCCTGAAATTTCCAGGCAAAATATTCCTTCCTACCCTTGTGATAAAAGCATCAGTGATAGACCCAACTTTCCTCATTTCTCAGTGCAGATGCTGTTGTTGGGGGCATACCAGAGAGAGGGACAAAAGTGTGCTCAGAACATGGGCTCCACTTCTTATAGTTGCTGACACCAGGTTTGTATTAGGTGCATTTAGTTTTAGTGGCAGTTAACCCTAGGCTCTTAAATACAGGAGATACTTTGAAAATACCAAATTTTTGTAATACGCACTGGTAACTCTCACAATGTTGGAGAAATACTTGAAAACATGATTGTACCAAGAGTTCTGCAGCCATGAGAAAAGTTTAAAAATTGGACCAACAAACAACTTCCCCCCAAAAAATAACCAAAAAACCCTCTATAAAAGTCCCTCCTGATTGTAATGCTATGGACAACTGGAGGGAGCTGCCAGAGAGAGGAAAGGGCTGTGGCACTTGAAAGAACTTCTGGCTCTGCTTGGGAGGAGCAGTGGGAGGCCTCAAGAGAAGACTATCTCAGAAAGTTTTCCTGGTGTGACAGAACTGATTGGACACATCAGTCAGGTTAAGAGGACAAGACTCAGGAATCACAGCTAATACTGTTTTTCACTTTAACATCTGTCCTCAAGGATCACAGCTTTTATTCTCCAGATCACAGACGGGAGATGTCACTGCCTTAGAGGTTCATGTTCTCTTTCTGGCTGCTTTTCAAATCCACTCTCTTCAGCTGTAGGTCACATTGAGTGCTAAGCATTCTGGATGAATTGTATCCTCAAATGTACTAAAAACACCATTAAATTTATTTGTTCTGTTATTGATGCAAATTAGAGCAGAGTAATTTGTTAACTTACTGAAATGCCACTTGGAAGTATATATGTATTTTAGAGTAATATCTAGAACTTTTTCAATAATGGATCTGTAAAACATTGCAAGGAGATAGGGAATAGATTATGGTTGCTTGTCACCACATTTTTTCCTACCAGATAAGACTTTTTTTACTCTGCAAGGCAGAGTTCAGCAAATGTGTGTGGGTGTTGAATGTACTCCTAAGAAAAGTTTACTTTTGTTCAGTCTTTTATGTAACCGGCTATGGGCTAGAATCTCTCAGAAGGCTTGGTAGGTATTTTCAGCCTTTTACAATATAATTTCTGAGTGTGTGAAACTTGACATTGATGAAGGTTGCCATGAAAACGCATTCATTTCCTGAGCATGGAGAAATGCCAATTAAAAATAGGATGTTTAAATCCCTTTCAGTGGAGGTCTTTGCACAGTGGTGTGCCTCAGTTACACAAGACTAACAAGAATGTGTGCATTGGGATGACAGTGGAAGGGCAGAAAGGTAGTGGAAACTTTCACTTGCTACCATCCTCATCCTCACTTTGGCTGCTGTAAGTATGGTGGAAATGAGAAGCAGTTGTGAAGGAGCAACTTTGTGGCTTTTTTTTTTTCTTTTTTTTCTCCCCCTGATTGGAATCTTTACAATGAAAACTTGTGCATTTAACTGTGTTGGTTTAAAATTAACATCCTTTCTGTGGGTTAGTGCTCTACTTGAGCTGTCAGTGCTCTGTATCTCAGTGAGAGTGAAGAGTGCATGACAGGAAGGTTCCAGCCCTGCAGTGCCAAGCAGCTCTGGAGAAAGAGTATGGAAACAAGAGCTCAAGCACCTGCTCCTTGGCTGATCACCAGTCCCAGAGTGAGCTGTGAGACCCACACACCTGCATTGGCATCCTCGAGGCAGATGAGACAGCAGCCCAGAAAGACCTGCTTGCAAAAATAGTTAAGAAGGAACTTAGCAACTAAAAGCAAGTTGCTAAATTCCAACACTTTGGTGGTAAATGAAATGAGGACTGTTATCCACACCCTTAATCAGGGCAGTTTACCAAATAGAATTGTCTGCTGTGAGTATAGCTGGTCCTGCTCATCATGAATGCCCTGCATCAGCTATCTTGGTAAAAACCCTGTGTGTTGCTGTAGAGAGTTAAGTTTGTTAAACAGATAATTATTCCTGTCAGGGGTGTTCAGTCATGTGTGGCAGCTCATCATTGTACAGTCAGGTCTGGTGTTCCTTATGCAGTACCTTATGATGGATGCATTGATCAATGCAGCATTTCCAAAGACACAGAAATGTGAAATGACAGCACTGACAGCACTGGCAGCACTGGCTCCTGACTGAGGAGAAAAAATTCTGTGTCTTCATTTCAAAATCCTGTTTTACACATTAATAATACAAAACCAATTGTTTGACACACTACTGTTGTTAGATGTTGGAAACCACTGATTAATAGAGTGTCTGTGTCAATGAAATTGATTGAAGTTTGCTATATTTCTTTAGGAGCAAGGACAAAAATTCCCAAGTCCATGTTCTCATTTTAAATCTAAAATAGACTACTAAGAAAAAATGAACTCTATCCCATATGCAAGTGGGACAGTTACTAGGCAACTATAAAGGGTCGGGGGGAAAAGAATCCAAATAATATACTAAATACTTAATCCAAATTAAATTTATTCTGTCCTGATACTGGAGCTAAGACAAAGGGGGATAGAGTAAATGAGAACTCTGAGCAGTTGTTGCATCTGTGGTCAAGAGAAGGAAGAGGGTGGAAAATGGTATCTGAAAAGTTGTATAAGTTTACTATTTGAAATTGCCTGTTCTCAGTTCATTAGCAGAATGGAAGAAGGAAAGATATAACTATCATTCCTCATCTTCGATGGGAAAAGGAGATTAGCATAAAAGCCATAGCCTCCTTCTCCCTCACATTTCTGTAAAAATATCAGGAAACACCAGTAGGGGCAGATATGCTCTGGTGGCTATTTCTGGCAAAACCCAAGGAATATGCTGATAGAATTTTTAAATTTTCACATGACACTTGTGTCCTGTAATAGAGAGCTTTTCTAAAGGTTTTTTCTTGAGATTAAATCTGTATTATCCTTTATACTGCTTTAAAGAATATTAGGCTGGAGGTCAGGAAGATGGATAATCAGAGACCTCTCTAAAATTTCTGCTCATGACAACTGTCTTCTGCAAAACAAAAATGAATCTGGCAAAACAAACCTAAAAATTACAGAAGGAGAAGTATTTGTATTCTGCCCAGACAGAAATGTGAGGCAGGAAGTTTTTGGGCAGAGCTTCAAAATGTGAAGGAGCAGTTTAAGAGCCAGGTGGGGTAGTGGCTTTCAGGATTCCTGTTATTTTCTCTTTGCATTCCATCAAAGTACTGCTTCACTTTAATCGTAAGTGCAATTCAAATTCCCTGACTACTAATTTTTCGGGTCAAAAATGACAATAAGGTTCCTAAGCAACCCACTTTCTTTAAAAGTGTTACTTTTTGGGGGGGAAATCAATGTTTCAGTACATATTGTTACTTTGCCTCCTATTCTATGAAATCAGAGACTGGTGATATTTTGGAGGCTTGTTGTTAAACTCAGAACAGTTTCCAGGTGGGCAGTAGCTTTGAAAACAGGATTTAAGTTTTCTGGGAGATGTGCTTATATTGGGAATTGTATACTATGCCTTAATTTTGCTTGTTACATCAACAGTCTGTGTGACTTCTTGATTTGCAGTACTGGAATAAATCAACATAAAGGCATGTGTCAATAGAGGGAAAATAAAAAATGGCAAGGCGGCTTTGATTTACATCCCCCTCTGTTTCATTATCATATTTTGAGAGGAAAAAATGTGAATTTTAAGGAGAATAATTTTTTTTTTTTGCACAAAAATCAGTGTAACAATGGTTTTAAGTAGAGGTGCTTTTTATTGTAGTAGTTTTTAACTTTTCAGAAAATGATAAAATGACTATTTATGAGCAAGAATTCAACTCAGTACCTGTGTGTCATGACTAAGAGGACACCCAGAAATTATGCTGTGTGGTTGGTGGTGTTGTTGACATGCCACCCTCCACCATGTGCTGCTCTTTTGGGGTCAGTTTCTATTTTAAGAGACATTTTAGGTTCATCTCGTGCTGAAAGTGTGACAAATAGATCTATGTTTCTTGCCAGATGTGGGTGTGGGTGTGTGTGTACTTTTATGGCTTTCTTGTATTTGACCCCGTGGCCTCCTATGGCAGCTGGCAGGGATGGAAGAGGTTGGCTCCAGTAGCCCCTGGGTGCTCGGGGAGACCTGGGTCCCTGCAGAGGCTGTGGAGCTGCCCTGGTTCCTCGGCACTGGCCTCGGTGTGATGTGAGCCCCAGAGCCCGGTGTGGCAACAGGGACAGCCTGAGTCTGAATCGAGTTTGCTCTAGAGCTGCTTTGGTTTATTAGATAGGCTTCCCCTTCACCTCTCTGTATGCTGGAGTAAATTTTGAGGGATGGGCTTTTAACTGGTGTGAGAACACGCCAGATTTCATGGTGGAGATAAAGGGTTTGGATGCCCAGACAGGGCCGGGCTTTGGCTGTCAGAGTCCCCTGTGAGGGGCAGCAGGTCAGGATTGCAGAGTGGAGCCCCGAGCTGCGCCAAATCCCTGGCCCGGAGTGCTCCTCCTCACCCTCCCTGTCCCCTGTCCCCTGTCCCCTGTCCCCTGTCCCCTGTCCCCTGTCCCCTGCCTGGGGACAGCTCTGGTGGCGCTCCTGCTCTGGAGGTGTCCCGGGACATTGGCGGATGGGTCATGAGAGGCGTTCTCTCTGTGATGTAGTTATGGAACCCGGGGATCTTTAAACAGACATTCATTCATCCTACAGATCTTCTCCGTTCGTGGATTGTTTGCTCCCTGTTGCCTCATTGTCAGGTTAAAATGCCGGCTCTGGGATCCAGGGAATTACAGGAAAACTGTGGATTCACTGCAGGCTACGATCCATTGGGCTAAAAGTTTGAAGGCATTACTTCTTCGTCTCTCAAAACATTAGGCAAAGAATGGAAATTTGGAATTTACTCTCTCAAAATCCCATGATCTTTAAAAAACTTAAATGATTCTCTAGAGCCACACTGTATGAGTTTAATGCTCCTAAGTTTAGTAGAAGGGTCAATATAATTAATTATTCATGGAGTTCTTTTGCATAGAGATATTTTTAAGGTGTCATTGCCTGTGACAGCTTAGAAGATTATTTCTCTGGGTCTTCAAATACTTGTTTGAGAAGTTGAGATATGATTAAAGAAGGTGCAGGAGATGGATTTGTTAGTCATTTTTTTAGCACCTCATAAACTGGTTGTACTTTGATCTGAAACAAAAAATGTTTCTTAGGTATTAAGCACATCCCAGCTGTGAGTTTCCTACTGGCTTTTTGTGAATGGTAAATATAAATTCAGTTCAGACAAGTTCCTATGAAGAGAAATTTAAACACTGGGAAGTGAGGTTTTATTCCCATCTGGTAATAGAAAACTGAATTTGACATTTTTCTGCAGTTCATCTTCAATTTTTCACTAAATGTCATATGGTGAAAGGATAACGCCATTTTTTAGAGCAATGTGTACTAATCTTTTCCTATACAGGGAGGCAAGGTCTGTTGTGTGAGAGCAGGAACTGTGAGCAGCTGTGTCCAAACACTTGCACGCTTGGGCAGGTTTTCTCAGAGCTCCAAACCAGATTATAGGGAGTCAACTGAAAGTGTGTAACCACCATCAGGGGGTTTCAAAGACTTTCACTGTCACTGGTAGGGTGTGCATGGCCTCAGACAGGCACAGGATACTGCAAGGATGCTCTCTAAACAGTATTTTTCCTTTAGATTAGTGAGTTGCAAATTATTTATTCAGTGAGAGAAACCAGCCTGCAAGGCAGAGTATGAGCAGAAACTGTTTAACAAAGTTAGCTGAAGTGGCTAAAAACATCAACTGAGGAGACAGAACTCAAAGTTAAACTATTCCCTTCTTTGCCTCACCATCCTTCTATTCCCCAAAAACTGAGGAAATAATTCTTCAGGGAATGGATATCACAGAATATTCTGAGATGGAAGGGACCCACAAGGATCAGCAAAGTGCAGTTCCTGGCCCTGCACAGGACAGCCCCAGGAGTCACACCATGTGCTTGAGAACACCATGTGGAAATTCCTGGCAGGAGATATAATCCAGGTGGCATTAATTTTGCTGTAAATATATTACATGGTTTCATGTAAGTCTATGCCAGGTTCCTTTAGCACCTTGTAGTGTTCTGCACCTGCATGTTTATGGCACCATACCTAGAATCACTGAAGTTTCAAAAGCCTCTCAGAACTCCAGAAACTCTCACTTACAAGAAAAACCTTGAAGCAGCTTTCCAAGCATCCTGCCAGATCTCAGGGCTTAAAGAAATGTCGTATGAGACATAAAAAATGTTCCTATAAGTCACAGGGAATTAGACTCCATACAGAAAGGATTCTTCAGGCAGTGAATGACTAAGCCTGATGCCATGAAGATGATCTGGGGGCTCTGTTACAGCTGTCCTGGCAGAAGGTCATGGAAGGAGAGTTCTTTATAATTTTTTCCTGTGACATGATGTAAGTTCTATAATGTCAAGATACTACAGCCAATAAAAATGTTTACAAAGGAATATGAGGAGAAAGGCTAAAAAGATGTGTAATCTTCAAACCTAGCTTTAAAATACAAAATAGTAGAGCAAGGGGCAGCTAAGAGAAACAGGTGAGGAAAATGATAAATGCAGAAATGATGCCGTTATGTGAAAGTATTGTATATGTCCTTTTGAGAAGCTGGACAAAGTTTATATACAAAGAATACTTAGGTAAAGGGCTTGAGGGAGAAAACTGAATGGCTTAAGTATTTGGTGTGGAGCAAAGTAATTTGAAGGACTGATGGACTTCGTGTGAGAGCAGTTATTACCCAGCTACAGATGGGGAATTCCACAATATATTGCTATTATCTGTGGCTGTAGCCTCTGCATCCCCAAAACTCTGTAGCAGGATGAGAAAGGGCACAGTGAATTTCAAAGGTGTAGAAAAGAATTCCCACAAGAGGAAGGAATTTGCTCATAACTACACTCCACTCTTTCATGTCACCCTTACTTTTTGTGGGCAAAATGCTGAAAAATGAAGCTTCTAAAGAGAACCATCATTTATGATCTGCTGGTTTGAGGTTGTGGACCATTGAGCTGGGGCTGTGAGTTAATTGCTCATTTATACAGTGGTTTAAAACAAACCAAACCAAGCCCAAAATCCAAACCCTTGCTGTTCAGAGAAAAAAGTCTTGTTTGGTAGGTCTGTAGGCAACTGTTCTGTCTGTTCCCTGAGCTCTGTGGAGTGTTTCTGTCAGCAGAGTAAACTGCTGGGAGAGATGGCAATGTGATCCTAACATTTATAGCCCTCTGTTAAACACAGGGGAAAAAAAAGCTTCTGATGCAAGAATGGAAAATCTATAAAACCACCCATTTCCAAAGCCACCAGTGACTGCAGAGGATTCCAGTTTTCATAAAGAGAATAAGAAAACAAGAAGAACTTCTCCCAAATTTGTGCCTGGTTAAGGAGCCACAGATATGTCCCTATGGGTTGTGAAGGTCATGGCAACAACTTTGAGGCTGTAGACTGAAGGATAAGGTCTGGATTGCAGAAAAACAATGGGTTGGGAGCCTAAAGAAAATAGTACCTAAAAGGAAAGCATGAAAAATATTCAAAAAGGAATTTAGCTCAGAGGAGGAAGAAGTGGGAGGAGAATGCAACAGATTTTTATGTACTATTCAAGGTTGTTGCAAAGAAGAAGGGGATAATTTATTTTGGGTAGCCATCCTGGATAGATCAGTAAGAATTAGGACAAATTTTCTAACAGTAACATGTTTATGAGCCTTGTAGAACACCAACACTGCCATAAGAGGACCATACAATCTCCCTCATGTGACACTTAAAAATGCTCCACTGAAGTATCTGTCAGGAAGAGCAAACTAGAACTGGACATGTTTTGTCATCCTGTGGACGAGATCCACATTGAACAACTGGAAATTAGGACTGTTTCTACAAAAAGCAGGCGATGCCAAACCTTAAGGTTTTGTGTGTGAAATGGGGTGGGTGGTGACCTTCCAACTAAAATAAGTGTTCACTGCAACTAAAACATGGGTTTCAGTTGAGCATGCAGAAAGATCTTAGTTGCCTGAGTGTATGTTGGTCTCGTATCATATTTTTCTATTTATCTATTTTCTGTAAAGTGAAAGATTTTTACCTTTTTTTCTGATCAGTGCCAACACTTTGAGTGCTCTTAGCCCTCAAGGAGGGCTCAAAGCCCTTCTGGCTCTTTGGAAAGACACAGAAGTGAGGGAAGAGAATGGATGCTTAAAGATGGCTATCAGGTGAAGATATCCTTCCTGGGAGATAAATGTAAATGATATTTTTGTGTGGGTATGTCTATATAAATAAAAACACACAGTAAAGCTGTATCCCCTGTTGTGAAAGAATAGCTTTATTTTAGCTTTCCTTTAGAACACTTTAAAAATAAATGAAGAAAGGAAGTGGGAAATCAGCGTGAGTTTCTTTCAGTCCTTGGGAACCTACCCTGATCACCTCATTTCAGAAAGAGAGAAACACAGTTGTGTTGGATCAGAGGCCATAGGCCTGTGTGTGTTCAGTTTGTAAATGTTCCTTAACCTGGTCCTGCTCCATGGAGGGCAAGTTTTCCTGCATTCCAATTCTTCCTGCAGGACAGAGCCTCAGAGAATCGGCTGCAGGCTGATGGCTCGCTGCATGCAAGCTGAAAGCTAATTTGGGCTGATGAGCTTTGGCTCCTAACATCAGTTCTCTGAAAGAAACACAGGTGTTGATCACCTGTCCTCTAGACACTGTTGCCTCATTGTCAGGTTAAAATGCTGGCTCTGGGATCCAGGGAATTACAGGAAAACTGTAGATTCACTGCAGGCTACTATCCATTGGGCTAAAAGTTTGAAGGCATTACATCTTAGTCTCTCAAAATATTAGGCAAAGAATGGAAATTTGGAATTTGCTCTCGCAAAATCCCATGGTCTTTAAAAAAATTAAATTATTTTCTAGAGCCACACTGTATGAGTTTAATGCTCCTGAATTTAGTAGAAGGGTCAATATAATTATATTAATAAATAAATATATAAATAATATTAATAATACAAAAAATAATAAATAAATAGAGACAGCCCATCTACCCTGGCAACTGGGCAGAGGGGCGCGTGATCTGCCAAATGATCTCATCAGACACAGAAGAACAGCAAGTGGGACCTGAGAATCTGCAATATTCAACACTTTTTGAAAGGACTGAGCTGTGGAAAGCAAACTTGGGGTTTTTTTCTCTCTCTTGTACCTCAGCTACCAAGTTGTTGATCAGGGGATTTGCTCAGAGACATGAGGTCTCAGGTGCAACACAGCACTGGAGCACATCTTCCCCTGCAGAGACACCAAGGGGCTGTGAATGTGAGATCCTAAGAAAGGTTGTACGAGTCTGGGGGAGCAGGCACTGGACAGAATGAATTCCATACCAAGAGCTTTTGTCCTTTTGCTTAAGATGCTGCTTCTCCTGTTGAGACGTACTTCTGGCTTGCATAGGAAGAATTGCTGTCAGAGCTGACCAAAGGTGGTTCCTTTTGAATTAAACAAGAAACACTTCTTTTAAACAGAAAAAATATCTTTTTTTTTCCATTAAAAGATAATGTTCTGACTAACTGCTATGCAAACAGGGGTTCTGTAACAGAAAAAAATTGAAGCTTAAAAGAGGGTATTATGTGACTGGACCTGTAAAACTTCTGGGCTGCATGCAGGGACTATTATGACATTGAAGAACATTTGGCCAGCCTTTAGTATATATCTTCCCAAACTGAAAAGTGTTGGTGTTTGCAGAGGAATGTTGGAATGAATGGGGGGGATCATCAACACACATCATGATATGGTAGGTGTGCCATCTCTTGGAAATGTGTAACAACTGAAACAATTTGTGTTTCAGAGGATTGCTCAAAGCTGAATGATGCTGGCATTTTCTATGTTATCTAATGTTGAAGAGTGAGTTTTTTGCCTTTTGCCTATCAGATTTAAATACAGGAATGCTGTAAATAAATATTAGGGCTGTCAGGAAAAGTTCTTGTTGGTAGCAATCAGGACTTATGTGTGGCACATATGCTTTCTGGCATCTTTCAAACCCCAATAGAAAATTCTTGCTGATAGCCAAGATATTTCATGACTGAAATATGCTATTTTTCTTCAAAAATCCAGCCTTCTGTCAGACAAAGAACCTTTATACAACTGGGCTTCAATAAACAGCTACAGGCTGTGATCCTGGCTGTCACAGGAAGAAAAGTCACTTTGTGTTGTTTTTCCTTGGCCACATTGAAGGTAGAGGCTCTGGACTGATGATGTCAGTGTTCCATGGCAGTTGGACCAAGATTTTTTGCCTACATGTTCAGCCTGGAAGATGCTTCTGAGATTTGAAGATTGCTTCTGAGCAAGAGGATTCCCTGGTAAAACAGATGCTTGATGTTGATCCTGTGGGTCTTTTATTTTCTCATTTCTTGGTTCAAGTAAAGGATAGGGCTGTGGAGGGGAATGGGCATTATGCTGCCCAGCCTTCTGAATCAAGGGGGAGGGGTGAAGGTTTTTTACTTCTCATTCTTTTCCTTGTGAACTGCTCAAGATTGAAGAAATCTACTTATCATCTGCCAAGCCTGAGGGAAGCCACAGACCAGGCAATTCTAAGTTACAATGTGTCTTCTCCTGCTTCCAAAGAGGCGTGATACAGCTCCTTGGTTGGCATTATAGTTGAGCTGGAAGATCACGACCAGTACCTAAGGAGAAGGCAATTTTAGTTCTCTTTCATAAAAACAGTTTCAGAGTTATGGTCTCATATCCTTCAGGAATGAGAAATCCATTTTGAAGACCTCCCTCTGCACATTGCTGGGTATTCTCTTTTTCTGGTTAATGGTTGTTTATTCCCCTTTTTGGCTTGGTTTCTTTCCCCCAAGGAGTCATTCTAAACACTCACAAGAATTTGGAGCCATAAAAAATTCCTGGAAAATACTATAGGTTTTTTCCTTTGTTGTGAAGCAATATCTAACAACTATGTAAAATTTTGAACAGAACTGTGGTATTAAAACAATTTTAGAATCCCTTTTGCATGAGTCAAAAAATCATGTCTCACCACGTAGTTCTGCAAATTTTGATAACTATCTACTTTCTGTTTATGCACTGAAGAAATGTATTTTTCATGATTCGTATTCCTAAGAAAACTTTCCCCTTTTCTTCAAGCTTGACCAGTAGGTTTGTTTGGAACAGTAATATTTCCTGAAGGTTGTACATAAGTATTGACTTTAAACTCTTCTGACCCAGACTCAGGGTCCCAGTCTGAGAAACATGCAGCTTTTCCTAGCTGCTAGGAAAATTCTGTCACATTTTCTAATGTAAGGTACTTCCAAAGTGTTTATAGATATGTATTTCTTACTCCTGCCAACTTAGAAAAGCAACACCTACAAGGCTGCCCTCCACCACTTTAATTTTTCAAGGAAGAAGTTGAAACAATACTGAGGAGATATTTCCCATTGATTATCCATTGCCAGTTTATCACTGGCAACTGGGATGGTTATGGAAATAAGCAGCCCTTAAGAAGAAATAATTTGGATCCATTCTGAGCTAATTCTAATCTGAAAGGACTAAAATCCTTCCACTTGTCTGTCAAAAGTTGATCTGTATCAGGGAACAGGGAGTGAGGGGCAGTGTCTGTCTGTAAAGCAGCAGCCAGCACATGAGTGCTTGACCTTTGTGGTGTCTTTTTGGTTAGAGTTGGCAAGCATGGCTTGTTTTGGAGCCCATCATTCCAGGATCATGTTTGCTCCGTGTTAGTGTGTTTTCCCCTTCAGTCATCACCCCCTTTCTCCTTGTTTGTTTTCTAGCTGGTCTGGTGTACTTGATCACATCGCCTTGGCAGTCTAGGATGTAAATCTGAAGTGATGCAACTTCTTCCTCACAAGAGAGAGACTGGCAGCATGACATCAGAGAAGAGATTCCCTCATCTATTTCAGATCTTAATTTCTAAGAAATGTTTTTTCACCTCCTGTGAGGATGTACATGGTCATGTGCATATCAGAGTGAGATGTAGCTGGGCGTTGTAAGCTGTGAAGTACAAGAGATAAAAGATATTTTCATGAGGAAATCAGTGCTTGTGTTATTAACTGGTGGCTTGGAGGACATTTTCAGGCTAGGTATCTTTTCTCATTTGGCAATTAAATTCCACTAGCAGCTGTATTTGTATAGAAATCTTAGTTGAGAATGTTCCATTAGTAATAGACTGACAGGTCTCTCAAAGTGCTGTCTGTGAGTCTTAGAGGGTGCTGTGACAGTAGCAGAATAACTTCAGAAGAGCCTGAAGCACAGACAGAAAATGAGAAATTCTTGGTGTCTTTATCCTGCTTACAATAAAAGGGGAAATTGAAGCAATAGGTTCCTGCAGGGATAACAAGGCATCATATTTCCACCTCTTTCTTATTGTTACCTCTGGCATTTAGTCCTTTTCTCAGAACTGACTTCCTCTCACTGAACTTCCTGGCCTCAAGGAGGTTCCTATGGCAGCACCTGACACTGAACTTCATTACTAAATTCTTGTTGAGGGGGAAAACTGCCTTCTCTCAGCTTTTCCTACAGGCCACAAACCCTACTCTTACTTTGATGTAGGGTTCCATTGAATCTACAGTGTGGAAGGAAATTGTATTTCAGGTCACTCATTATCTGGTTTTGTTTTGGCAAGGATTCTCAAAACCAAATAAAGGCTCTTAAACAGGACTTTTGTTTAAAATCAAAATGATGAAAATAGCTGCTTCCCAAAGGCATTGTAGCATACAACTAAATGGAAAGTAGAAAATTTGAGTGTCCTTTTCCACCTTACAAAAGAGACGTGAAATAGAGTACTTGAGAACATTTAGAAATTTATATAAAATATGGAGTCTCGTTACTCTTTCAGATATAGAAACAAGCAGAACAAAAGCATAAATACTCTAGAAATTACAATGGATAAATTGTAAGACTTGGTAAGAATGTTCAGTTAACTAAAGAAACCAGAACTCTTTGAGGGAAATGTTTTCTCATTTCCTGGGAGTTTCCTTTCCCATCTTCTCCTGGTCAAAACTACCGTATGAATCCAGTGAATAAGACCAGAAGTGATAACCAACCAAAACAGAGGAACTTTGGCTGTTCTGAGGACTATCTGTCATGTTGCCCTGCCAGGCTCTGCTCTGCACCTTTGGGTCCACATTAGTCTCTGTTCTTGCATTCTGCTTTTATTTTCAGAATTTCTGAGAGAATTGCTATTGAAAATGAAGGTAATGTAACATGTTATGTAGAAATAAGGGAAATAAAGCTGAAGAATGCTATTATGAGGAGATGTTAGAAGCTAAGGGCAGTGATGAGGTGTTCTCAAGGTACCCAAATCCCTTTCCAGTACTTCAGTTCCCTTGCTGTCAGCACTGCTGTCAGAGTGAGCGTGGTACCCTCTCGGAATGTCTGAAAGCACCAGTTTGAAATTTAATTCAGCACATTCTTTATAACCTTTTCACTTTTTATACCTTTTTAAAAGCAGATATAGAATTTTTATGTGACAAGAATTTTTACATTCATTTTTCTTTGTTTGTTTTTAAACCTCATTTATATAATCCACTCAGAGATGTTGACTCTAATGTGCAAAATTAATTACTGTACTTAGCTCTGAAACTATTATAAATGTCTGCAGAAGGGGAAGTTCTTGGTATCTGCTTAGGTGGCAGGTTTCTGGAGATTTAGCAGCTTGGGAATTCGAGATTAAAATGGCTTTACTGGTCCTTAGAAAGTGAAATTTTAGATAAAAATTTACTTTAAAAGAATAAGAAGAAATACTTACAGAGCTCAGAAGAACGAGGTTTTCCAAACACCTCAAATAAGAACAACTGGAAGTGACTGCTCAGGCCAAAATGTTGTTTAATGGACATTCTCTGAGTTTATCAACAAGGATGCAATTTTATTTACTTGATCGTCAAGATTCCTTTATCTGTTTTTATTTTCTAATTTTGATATCACACAGAAGGCTGACACCGTTACCATTTTTACACAAGATCTGCTGCTGGAAATTTGACAGAGGGGAGCTGAGTAGAGTAGTAGGATTAGAGTTTCCATAACAGAAAGAATTAAATAAACTGCAACAACCTTGAAGTAATTTTCATCTAGAGTGGCTAGTAAAAACCGGGAAAAAGCAGATCAATGTCCTGTCACTATCTTTGCTACTGTCTCTTGAGGGCACATGCTGCAGCACTGGCCACCAGGAAGGTGCTAGAGCTGAGGCTTTTTATGTGAAGCCTGATTTCTTCTGCATTTGCTTAATGAAGGCAACAAATATTGGTAAAATTAAAGTGTCATGAATATTATTAGTCTTATGCAGGAGGCTTAAAATTCTCCCTGAATGAACTCCTGGTGAATGAACATGTAGCCTCCTTGGTTTCACTGGAGGTGTCCTGGATGACAGAAACTGAGGAGACTTTATGTAGAACCAAGTGATGGGCTACAGTGAGAATGAGCAGCTTATAGGAAGCTGCAGGGAAGATGGCATGGGGAATTTAGATACTCTATCTTATTACACTGAAAGAAAAATGCAGCTACAAGGTCACTAAATAAAGCTGAAGAATGCTTTTAGTGTTGGTACCCAGCAGTGAGTTAAAATACAGTGCTGTGTGAACAGTGAGCTTTAGCTGTTTGCTGAGATGTCTTAAATTCTCCATGTACCTTTTCACATATCCCACGTTTCCCCCAAGTCAAACATGTAAAGCTGTGCTGCCACTTCACTCTGAGCTGCTGTCAATGGAGAAGAGCCAGCTGCAGGTCACAGTGATCAAGCAAGAAACAAGAGATTTCCCTTTGCAAACAAAAACTCGATGGAGGTAAAGAGAAAGTGAGAAATGACCAACAATGGAAATGTATTATCTCAAACAAGGGCCTGATATATTCATATCTGGAAGATTCTGCTGTGCTTTCATCATCATATTTTTGTGTAGTTTCCATTTGCCAAGAACATCTTTGGATTATCTCTAATACTGGTTAAGACAGTACATCTGTAATAGGAGAAAAAATCCAAACAAATAAAAGGATTGGCCTTTTCTTTTCTTCTTTTTTTTTCTGACTGTGGTAGAAGAAAGTTACACCTGAGGTCATTGCCCTTAAATTAAATTATGTGATGTATCTAGCCCTGTATATGGGAGATTTTACATATCTGCTCTAGCAGTTTGACATACTTTGACATAGTTTGACATACTTGACATATTTGACTTTTTTTCACATCAGTGTCCTCACTTTCCTCCTGCACTCATATGCATGGCAATGAGGTCTCAGGGGGCTGTCCCCATAGCAGGAAAGCAAGTGGTAACAGTGGCATTTTTTTGAGTTGTGCCACTGTGAATTTCAGGTCAGCATGAAGACAGCTGGCAGAAGATCTTTTTCATTACTTTAACTCTATTCACAATATATTTTTCTAGGAAAAGCAGAGCAAAATCCCTCTTGCCTTGACTTTGTACTAGCACCTGTAGTTGTGTTCAAAGCTGACACATAGGATACCTGAAATACAGGCTCTCCTAAGTTTAAAAACTCTCTCCCTGAAACTTGAGAAAGTTCCATTTGTTGTAGTTTAAGGGGACATTAAGTAACACCCAAGTTTTATATTCTTAGCTAAAGTCAGAAAACTACTTGGGTACTTGTAATGGGACTTTTACAATTCTGACTAAGCCCAGAAATATGACTATGGAAGCTCTTGCTTGGAGGCTGCCTATGCTTTGAGGTTCCATGAAAATACCTGTAAGTATAAAGGTTTCCCAAGTTTCTGCAGTTTTCTTTAATCTGTCTTGCCCTGTACATTACGTGGCTATCACTTTCCTAAAATATATTATCACACCCTAGCATTCAAGTTAAGCCCACTTTAATCTATTTGTTTATTAGCAACTGAATACTTTTTGCTAAAAAAGAACAATGAAACACAGATAACATTATAATTAATCTACTTCCCATGTTAAAAGGTCTGTCTGCAGTGTTTTTTTCTGTGCTGATTTAGAATGACAATGGCAAGACCTTTAAAAAATGTAGTGGGAGCTGTGTAGTGCTATTGGTGCTTATGAATTTACAAGGCTGGATAACTAATATTGCTTTTATTATTATGTAATTCCACAAAAAACAATTTTAATACATACAGAGGACATGATTGTTCTCATGTGACCTCTTCACTGATGCAGGGGTTTGACAGCTTCTGGAGAAAAGGTGCTCTGAGCATAATAGATAATACAGATAAATATTATGAATGTGAGCAGAGATGTAGAAAATTGCCTTTTCTCCAGGAATTCCTTGGGATTAAGCTGTTTCAGAAATAGAGCTTTGTTCTCCCTAGACATTTCAAGATATCTCATCAAACATTTGTCCAAGTACCATCTCTGAATTGTCTGCAGCACATTCAATTTAAATCATGAGGGCTTTGGTCTGGGGGACTGAGTTCAGTTTTTGTTCTGATTCAGACTTTGAGAATGACCTTGAACAAAACTCCTGGTATTCAACTTGTATTTCTTTGTGTATGTAATCTGAGATACCTCTGAAGTACCTGATTTAAACCACTGATGAATCATTTGGCTGAAAAGGAAAAGACTGAATAATTCACATCTCTCTCCTAATATTGTTTATTGGAGAAACCGATTTTGTTAATTTTTGTAATGCAATGATTTCCAGAGAAAACACCCTGACCTGCACACCATGGAGATTAATTTGTCTTAAATTATTTTTTTACAATGCATGTGACTTTTTAAACCCTGTGATATATATTTTTAAAATTACTAGAAATTTTACCATATACATTAATGGAAGGTCTCACACTGCTCTGGAACTGGAAATATTATACATGCAGTGGTACAGGCAGTATTGAAAGCTGTGGCTAATTATAGGTGGGAAAATCTATGAGCACAGAAGAAAACTTAGTGTAAATCAAATTTGATAAAGGTTACTCTTCACAGAAGACCCTCAACCTAGGATAGAAGATGCTAAATCTCAGTAACTCATTGCAATGAATACCATTTTAATCCCTTTCATCCCAGTCCAGGAATAATAGTATCAGTTGTTCTTATCTGTAGCTTTTCAGACTTTGCCATAATTGCTTTGGAACATTTTACAAGACACAATTGCAATATACCTTAGCTTTACAGGCCAGCAAACTACCATTCTGTGGAATGTTTAGCTGGCTAGTTTCATGATTTCTATGCACAATGAAACTCTTCAATATAGGAAATCATGGCAAATATTTCCCTTACTGATGAGAACTTGAGCAATGTCAAACTACTAAGCTCAGCACACCAGTGCAGTCATAATCAAATTTGGAAATCATTCTTGCTTTGCCTGGTGCCTAGCCTGTTGACTTCTCCCTCTTGCATATTTCTGTCTCCAGGTTTTGGTATGGTGCTTATGGTGAGGTGATTCTCAGCAAAGTTTGCACAGAGAGCGCCTGCACTTTTCTGGTAGAGGCTATGGGATCAAGATATGGAATAGTGCTATGTTTATGTTCTCCTACTGTCATCTGCCATCTGGATCAGTTGGAAGGCTCTGTTCTTGGCTTTCGTAATGGCACTGGGTGCTCCTCGATTTCTGAAAATAGAAAGACCAGAAAATACAGCTTTGGACACACTCCATAGGTATAGAACCCCATGAGGAAATTTGGCCCTAAAATTATGACTGGAATTCCGCTCCTGAGAGAACATAGATCTTCCTTGCCCATGTACTTTAGGTGGCCCTAGGGAAGGACAGATGAAGTATGTAATCCTTTGGGATGCATTTAATGATCCCATCTACCTGACAGCCAAGGTAGTCTGTGATGGAGGAAGGATGGATTACCCTGAAGATACATTGCTGACATAAACATTTTCACTGAAAGGCTTTTGCCTGCACCAGAGCATTGTTTCTACTTAGATCTACAGGCAGCCTGTATTGATTCCTGACCACATTAGAAGGCATGCCCATTTCTGTGTACTTTTTGTAAGATACGCATTATGATAGGACTCACTTAAAAAACAATAGACAGCTACCAAAATATTTGGGGCAGTAGCAATTAGCATTAAAAATATTTTGCCATATTTTAGCAAGAGCGTTGAAGAGGAATTGTCTTCTCCTTGTACAAGTCAGCACCACTACACTGAGCTGATACAGTGAGCTCTAACTATGTACACAAGAATAAACCAACAAAGCATTGTTTAAAAAAAGTGCTGCTAAAGGTCTGTTCTAAGGTTTAAGGGAGGAGAAATGGTTGAAAAGTGACTCATTGAGCTGCTTTGGAGGAGACACCAACATGAATCAAGGGTTTTTTTTTTCTGAACCATAGCATTGTAATGGTATGTTACTGTTTTCACTCATTTTACTGTATTGTGCTTTCTTGAACGAAGGGAGGAGTAAAATCCGTGACATGAACTCTCAAAGCTTAGCCTGTGATTTTCTAATTTATTTCACTTCTTCCTCTATTTTAGCAATGCATTGACTCACTGGCTTGTTATTTTGCAGAAGAAAAAAAACAGAGGGTGTAATAGTCCCTTGAGGCATAAAAAAATCAGTGGAATTAGTTTGCTGCTTATAAGCATTCATTTGGATTAAGTCTTACAGAATTTGAAAATAGATGCACTTAGCCTGTCAGAAACAATTTATAGGAAAAACTTTCTATTCTCAGCAGAAAAGTCTTACCCATAGCAATTCCTTTAGAAATGAAAGGAAAGACAAAAGTACAGTTTTATTTGCTTTGTCATACCCTTATCTAATTACTTTCTGAGAGCACATTTCCCCTTCTTTGTAGCCTCCAGGAACTTGGAATCCTTTAAGGCTCTGCTGCAGTAAGCATATCACACAAATAAATTGAGAATAGTTAAGCACCCCCTGCAAATATTCTTTCTGTTTTACAGACAAGAATTAATTTGGCTGCTGAGATAAGCAGAAGGTTCTACAGAAGAGACAAATGATGGATCATATATGATTCACAGGAAGGACAGCAAGCAATCCTCTTGATTTAGATTACACAATCTCTGGAAGGCATGATTCTTCTAACTCTTTTATGCTCAAGGCTTCTTATTCAACAGCTCTTAGCAATTTATTTCTTAAGAAGCAGAAAATTTATTTTTAACTTTCTATTGTAAACTTTATTCTTACAGTGAATTATCCTTTATTGATTTTTTTTTTGCCAAAAGCATCTGCATGCTGACAAGGTTCTCTGTTGTAAGTAGAGACAAGACGTGAAAGAGGCTGAACACATCTAAGTTCTACTTCCCTGCCTTTTCCTGGTGCTGGACTCAGGTGTGTGGGATGGACTGTCTCTGACAGCATGCAGGTTTACCTCATCTGTGCCTACGGGCTCCAATCATCCTGCACTTCCTAAAAGATTCGAAGGAGCACAATGTTTTACCACTCCATGACCTAATTTAAAAGTATCTTTCTTGAACTTAACCAAACCTTCTGCTTTGCTCGTCTTCTGTACATTTCTCATTCTTCTGATATTCCTGATAATCCTGCCAATCTTAAGCAATAATGTCTGAGCCTCCATAAAGGTATATAACAGTTGAAAGTGAAGGTTTTAAAAAGGATTTATGTTTTAGATGGTTCACATATCTCATTTAATATAGTGAATACATTGATACACCAAACAGTTGTCCAAGTCTTAAGAGTTCATTACAGTAATGGTGGAGTGTAGGGAAAATATATTAAACAACTCTCACAATATATTCTCAAAATTTATGCATATCTCTGGACAATATAATTCTTTTTTAAATGTAACTTTTAAATATAGAAGTTGGCTGTTACACTGAAGCTGCTGCTTTTGGAGACCTAATGTTCTTCAGGCTGATTGAAGATCTGCAGCTTGCACTAATTTAGTGGAATTTGCAGCTAATTGACATACATATAGCTGTCAAGTCTGAAACTGTAGGCAGGTGCTAAAATAGTGACATATGTGCCGAGATGTAGGTACCAAGGATGGAGTGATCTCAAGCATCTACATGATTTCCATTAAAACTTGCTGAAATTAAACATGACATGACAGATACATAGATAATTCAGTATTTATAGATTTAATAATTAGAAAGCAAGCCTGTTATGTAATTATTGTACTGATAACTAAACATGACATATAATAGAAGTTTGAAGTTATTAGGTCCATGCTGGGCTGTGACAAGGTAGGAGAGTAACTTCTGATATTTCAATATTCATATTTTGTACCTATATTTAATCTCCATTTGCTCTTTGAAATACTGCTGTTATAAACCAGTCTTGAATCCTTGGGGCAGCCTAGCATCACAGTAGTAAGATACATACTTGTTTCCTTGCATTTTAAAGTAAATGAAATGTATTTTGTTGAGGAAATAAATGTCACTGGAATGCAAAGAAGCTTGTACTCTCAACTGCTTTAGGAGTACAGACACAGAAAACTGGGACTGCAAATATCTAGGAAGCTAATGGCAGCAGATAAAAGATAGACAGATCTGAGGATCTGTAGCAGGAAATGATGGCAATTTCTGTTCCAGTCCCTTTTCTAATATGGCTGGGGTGCTGGGAGGGTTCTGGGTGTTAATTTTAATTTATCAGCTGCTCCTGGCTAAGTAGCACATGCAGGAGAAAGCTTTATGTCTTCATAATTTAAGCAGGAAAATGAGTGGCAACACCACAGTTTTCTATTAAGAGAACTGCCAGTGCCAGGCAGCCTATTTATCTGTTGCCACCTCTATCACAACAATGCCCTGTCCTGTCTCCAGGCCTGCAGTGCTCTTCTGGTCTGGGCTGGTGCTAAAAGAATGGTGATGAAAGACTAGACTGACTTTGCACATGCTGATGCTTTTACACCCTGCTTAACAGAATCTTAGTGTGTTTTTGTGATCACCAGCCTGGATTCCTCTGTCCAGTCTCTGAGATGCAAAATCTGTGTGCTTTACTTAGGACGGTATTTTTTCCAGTCAGATTTCTGGCTTCTGATTAAATCTGGAGATGCAGTTTGGGCTGAAATTATTATTTGGAAATGTCTATGATTTACTTGTGACCCAGGAGGCCAATTGCATCCTGGGCTGCATCAGAAGCAGTGTGGCCAACAAGTCAAGAGAGGTAATTCTCCCCCTCTACTCCACTCTCATGAGGCCCTACGTCAAGTTCTGCATCCAACAGCTCTGGATTTCATGTTACCTAATGCAAACAGTCCATCCTGCCAAGATAATTCCTGAGGATATCAAAATGTGTGAGGCTAGGGCTGACACTCGCTGATGTCAATTGTGCAGGAAGCATGCTTTGAATCTGTTTATAATAGCCAGAACACACTGGACCCAATATGTGAGGTCTGTTCTGAGAAAAACTAGGACATGGATGACCAGTTCATGGTAGGACTACATAGAAGGGTTTAAAAATCCCTTCAGCCAGAATGAATTGCTAAAACCTGTCAGGAACATAACTTTGAAAAAATGCTTTGCATCAGTTTTTAAATGTATAGACAAATAGACCTTTTGTAATGCATGTGTTCTCTTTCTTCATATAATTTCTCTTAATTATAATGAGTAATGCTTTACAATAGGTAATTTAATGCAAATGACCTTGTTGAGTGTTTTAAGGGAAAGATGGGAGCTAAAAATGAGGAGAATGGCTCGTGCATCATGTGCTGATTCCTGGAAATCTGGAAATCTGTTTGTAGGTGTTGGTAGTTCTCCTTAGGACAAGAGATTTTCTTATTTGGAAACAGATTGGCTGTGAAGAATACTTCATCTGATAGGTCATGGAAAAAACACATGTAGTTTCAGAATTTGAATTGTTGAATGTATTGAGCATGGTTGATGGGGTGTATTTCTAGTTCTAATTTTTATAAGCTTGATGGACAAATTGAAAAATCTGGATTGGATAAGCAAAAAAAAAAAAAAAAAAAAAAAGCATGATGAAAGATGTGTGAAAAAAAGCCTTTTTTAAAAAAAAAAAACAAGTTCAGATACTTGTAGAAGCCCAGAAGTTAACATGCTAATGTATATGTCTCAAACATCTATAGCTGGATGGCTGTGAAGCCAACCAAAGTTTGTTGGTAAGAACATGCTGTGAAAAAACCTGATGATGCTGGAGCCAGGACTGGTAATTCATTCATTCATTCTCTCTCTCCCAAAGAAAATTTTTCAGCTTTTGCAGACCCTCTGGCTTTTGTTGTTCCTTTTCAATGATGGGCATCTATGAATCTGTTCTTTTCCTCTTAAGGATAAGATGTCACAATACTCAGAGGATGTTGCATGTACAGTTACAGGAATTATATGGATATTTTATTTATTATATGGATTTGAGAATGGCATATTCCCCATTTTGTATGGGGAAATGAGTAATTTTCTGTTGAAAACATGTGAAACTCCAAAAGTCAGACATTCAAAAGTTAGAAGTCAGGCAATGATATTCCTGTTGTAATAATTATTTTAGTAAACAATGCAATGATCAAGTGTTTCATATTCTTCAATTAGTTTTCAAAATGCATCATTTGATAAAATCTATTTTCCACTAGAAGTCAGGATCTTTTCCAAGCACTGTGCATTCTTACTAAAGAAATTTTCTGTAATCCTAAAAGGGAAGCTGTGAAAGCCTTTAACGTGCACATGGTTTCCACTTCTTTCATGGAAACAAGTAACTTTGTTTCTGGTAGGCTTGACAGCAGGGTACTGCTGCCTCTTTGTGCCTGGGTGGCTTGGCTGAATGTCACTGCACCAGGGATGTTCTTACCGGTAGTTCTGTCCTGTAAAGCATCATTTACTCAAATGTGGCAACAAGTTGGATTTATCCTGTCTCATTCAGTACATACTCCAATAAATGTCTGTTTTGAAGCAGCTGAATCAGCTTGTGCCAACAGCCAGGGTTTGTTCCAGTCTGCATGAGTGAGCTGACATACCCCGGCTGAAGATCTAACTACAAAGATGACTTAATTGATTTTCTTTTTCTATTTACCTGTAATGTAGAAGTATCCTCTGTAACTTGTGCTTTTTCTTTTGAAGTTTTCCTCACAAAACCACAAAATTTTCCCCAAATTCCAGCTCAATCATAATTCCCCAAGAGATTTTTGCCTGTAAATTTCTGAGTGGTGTCATCTACCATTATATTTGGTATGTGTACTATATCTTGTGCTTCTTTTACAGACACAAAGAGGTTTTTTTATATAAGTCAAGAGAGGTAATTCTCCCCCTCTACTCCACTCTCCTGAGGCCTACGTCAAGTTCTGCTTCCAACATCTCTTGACTTGTGAAAAAAAAAAACCACTTTGTGTAAGATATAGTACACATACCAAATATAATGGTAGATGACACCACTCAGAAATTTACAGGCAATTGTGTTGCTTCTCCATGAGATATTTTGAAGAAGTTCTTTTGTATAGAAAATTTGCCTACACGTGAAGGATAAGTTTAAAAGTGTTTTGGAAATTCCTCTCAGCCAAATCACACTGTTCACAAGCTATGATCGAGTACTGCCTAGGCTAAGAGGCAGGGCGAGGGTGACTCACTCCTTGCCTTACCTTAGGAAATTGTTATGTGGCTATATGGCTACATTTTTATAAATTTTTAGATTTTATGTAATGATTTATACTTGGCAAACTCTGTAAGTAATGTCAAACTTTCCAGTCCAAACAGGTATTGGGTGTATAGGGGATGCTATAAGTACCGTGATACCATCTTTTTTATATCCCTATATGACAAACAGAACCACAGGGATTCTTCTGATCAATGAGATCTGTGAGTGGAAATACAAATAATTAAAATGAAAATCTGTCTGTCTTGCAAGATATGGGAAGAAGTCATTGCTTTTTTATTCATACTGCAGAGCAACAGCAGGATGTTGAGGGCCCCTTTGTTAAGAAAGGATGTTAGAAATTTCCAGGATTATGTCTAATTATTAAAAGATAGCTCACAAAGTTGAAGTTTATTTTTTCCATATTTTTATCATAAAGACATAACAAAGGGTCCATTATAGTTTATTTAAATAATCTTAATGATGTTAAGAGGTTTTTGATTCTAAACCTTTGTACCTGTTACAAACTGTAATGGGTTAGTGCCTTTTCTAATTGTTTCCATAACAACTAAATTTGTAATGTCTTCATACAAGTCCTACACATATTTTTCTAAGTCACATCATCACATTGTCCCTTAACCAGCCACCCAATCTTATGCCAAATTTCCTTGTGTTCTGTAAAGTCTCAGATTACTGCTTCTGGAGTCTTAGCACCTGTGTGTTATAGGTTGAGCCTAAAATTAAGCAGTATGTCTCTTCTTTGCTTCAATGAGAGACTAATCTAGGGCAGACTGATGAGAACACTGGGATGTAATCCAGCATGTCTATTGTCTTCCCTGTGTCTGATTGTGTAGTGATGCACAGCGAATTGCTGCCTCAGGAGGTATCGCCTCCATAGAAGGAAATCAAAGGCTAGAACTGACACCTGTCAAGGTGCATAAATTTTGCACCATGTTTTACATGGACAAATAATGATAGGAAAATGCTTATAAACAAAAAGAGAGGAGATTTTAGTTTAGATGTTAGGAAGAAATTATTTACTCAGAAGGCAGTAAGACACTCAAAAAATTGCCCAGAGAAGTTGTGGATGTCCTGTCCCTGGAAGTGCTCAAGACCAGGTTGGATAGGGCTCTAGGTAACCTGATCTAGTGGAAGTCGTGGTGGGAAATTTAAAGTAGATGCTCTTCAGGGTCCATTCCAGCCCCAATCATTCTCTGATTCAATGATTCTGTGATAATTGAACCAGTCACACGCTGATGTAAGGAAAAGGGGTAGTAGACATGTCTCACAGTCATTTCATAGTATGAAAGTCATATTCACTTATGAACAGTTCTCCTTGGCGTACAGAGTTGATACGTGGCTTTTGTGAGTTAATGTAATGAAATAAAAAGACAAACGTACAGATCAGCTGTTCTCAACAATGGCTTTTGGGATAAAATATACTCATCATTGGAAACAACCTACCTGAGACAGAAGTAGCTTTTTTTCCTGGCATATTCATAGAGTTCCAGTTGGTCATTGGGGCTTGAATTACAGAATTTTTGAATAGTTCAAATTATGCAAGATGAATCCCCTCCTTGCTCTAGAAACTGCATTGATGCAGTTCAAGAAGTAGACTGAGAGCTCTGTGAAAATATGTGGGCCAAGTGTCTTTTATTAGTGAGAATACAAGGGCTATGTCAATCCCAAAGACTAACTGCAAGTCAGCTCCCTACTTAGGTCATGTCCAGAGAAGGTCAGCAAAGCTGGTGAAATAAGCCTCCTGTGAAATGCAACAATTGATTCTATCATCCATTTCTTCTTAATGTAATTCTCAAGGGCCACAGACATTTAAATTTCGCTCTTGAATACTGGCCACAGATATTTGTGGGTTACAAAATCCATGTATATTCATATTCAGAGATGGAGCCAGACCTTTGGCTGATGCAAAGAAATTGAACAGTATGTAAATGAAGACAAATATTAAGTTCACTCCATCTTGTGGATTTGCCTCTTCATCATTTCTTAACTAGTTTCATTCTGTCAAAATACCCCATTTCTCAATTCCACATCAAATGAGTTTAACTTTGGATTTCTAAATTGTTATCACCTGTAAATAGGAAATTTCTTCTCTGACACTATTTTAATAGTGGTGGTTTCCTAGACACTTCCACAAATTCATAAACAGATTTTAACCTAATAAAATAATCAGTTAAAAGCCATAAACATTTATCTTAAAACTTGTGGAATATATTACTTGGCAATCACCAGACATTTCTTCTTGCAAAATAAAATTTGTGAGACTATTAAACTAAGAGAGAAAATAATGTCATTTGGAGGAGCTCTCTGTGCCTTACAAGAGTCTAATGCAAGTTTCTCTGTTGCCAGGGCCTCTTTCATTCTCACTTTGAACATGTCATCTCTCTTAATTAAAAATCCTTGTGGTATTAAAATACCCAGGCAGGTATCACAATTGGCAACTGAAAAGAATAGCACATTCATTATGTTTTTTCTTCTACCCTGGAATCAAATACTACTCTAAATGGAATGGATTCTCTACTGTCTCCCTCAGTTGAATATCATACTTTTGTCAAGAATAAACTTGCGAAGGTTCTTCAAGCGCATTAATATTTTTGCTTCTGCCTTTAGAGTTGTAGGTGCGCTCCATAAACAGTGTTTAAAATTGTGCTTTAATATTTGTGTAATAATTGTCTTTAGAAACACTTATAAACTGTTTGAAATGATGCCCAGCAGGTTGGTCTTCCTAAATATAACTGATTCTTGCAGTTTAGGTTTTGCAAGGCATATGCTTATTTGCATATCTGATATTTTTTCTTGCATTTTACACATCTCTCTGATAATTTATAAAAAACCTGAAGGGTTTTGTTTTGATTTTTTTTCTCTTCTTTTTATAAAGGCCTATTAAAGCTTTCTTCATAGAGTTTGTTAGGACAAAAATTTGTGCATTATAAATGTCCTTAAATTCATTAATTTTATTTATCCTCAGAACTAATCAAGCTTGCAGCTGTCTGATGAATGTGTGTGGCTAAATTCGATCACCAGCAGTACATAAAATTACAGAAGACGTTTTGTAGCTAGGAAAACCAGTATTAGTCACGAATAACCCTTTGTCCTTGGGTGAAGAAGGGTGGTAGCTGGGAGTGCCTGCAAGGGCGGCAGGCACTGCCGTGTGGCTGCCCCACCATCCGGAGACTGACAGCTTGGGTCAGGGTGTGGGGTGAGGCTGGAAGGGTTAGAACTGCACTGTCTGCTGCACAACCCCTCCTCCATAGGGCACTTCACAGACCCTGAGACCAAAGTTAGCCGTAACCCCCAGCAGTGAGCTGAGAAATGCCCCGGTAAAGGTCTTTTGCTAAGACCCATGGAGATCATTTGGCCTCTGGAGATGGAGAGGAGATGCCTCTCTGCTGAGCAGCTGCTCTGCCTGCATGGCAGTCTCGAGGAAAAGCAGGCAGCTGCCCCAGCCAGCAAAGCAGAAAAGCCAGCTGGTGATCCAGACTTCTCCCTGTCCATGGTCTCAGTGCAAGTGATGTATATTGTTACAGGTGTAAAATATCTCGGCCCAGTTCCGTCCTTCTTGCACTGTGGTGATTGCATCATTATTGCCAATTACACTTTGCAGTTACTTACGGATTTTCATCTCATTGTTTTATGAACTGCAACTAATTAATCCTCTCATTCCTCTCAGCTCAACAGACGCTATTGAGAATCATCTGCATTTTTGTTTCAGATGAAGAACCACAGCAGAGATTTCAGGAGGCTTGTCAGTGTAATTAGAGGAGTCAAGGTGGTGGAAATTGGTCTCCCGTCACTTGGAATCTGGGCACAGCTCTGGCTATGCATCTGTTATTTGGAGGAGTCACACCGTAAAATTAATAGCTGTGAGATGAAATGAGGATGAGTCTTGTTGTCTTTTGTTTGATGTGTCTCAATTTCTGAAGGGGGTCAGGGACAACCTATTCCATTGACAGGGAGACACTGGCAGACACTGTCTGCCAGTCAGTTGTTGAGATTTAGTTCAGAGAGACTGGCAGAAGTTGTCCTGAGTGCTGAAACATTTTCCTTTTCAATTATCTTATTTCTCTGCTTCCTATCAGGCTTCATGCTGAGACAAGGCTGTTGCTGAATGCTGATTACCTGCTGCTCGAGGAAAATTATATTTTTTTTCTACAGGCAATTTTTACAGTTCTACATGCATGAACACAGACAGCTTCTCCATGGACTGTGGTCACAGTCAGTGCACTCTCTGATGTACAGAGCTGTACAACAGAAATGACTCTGCTGTTTTAAAATACTGGCGAAGTCCACAGCTTGAAAATACTTTGCTTTTCATTCACTGTCCAATCTGCCATTCCCCCATTGCAAACGTCTTCTAAACATCTTTCTGCATCAGACCACCCCTAAACAATCTCAATACCTGGGGATGAGGTTCCTTCAGTGTGTCCCAGCTGCACCTCCAGTGGAGAGGCAGGGCCAGAGAGCTGAAGGACCAGAGCATTGTCTGCTCAGCAGGTCAAGTAAACAACACTCCCAGCTAAGCCAAATTTGACAGGCCCAATGTTTTAGTTTTTAACTAACTTTAAGGCAGAGTGATCTCTCAGAAGGCACACTATTAGGGCCCCTCCTATTTTTCATTCTTGTCCCTGCCCAGTTCAGCTGAAAGGGAGCTGATTTTGTTGTGCTTGTCTCAACTAATCAGCTCCTTACTTAGACTGTGCCCAGAGAAGCTGGCAAAGCTGGTGAAGGGTCTGGAGCACAAGTCTTATGAGGAGCAGCTGAGGGAGCTGAGGTGGTTTAACCTGGAGAAAAGGATGATTAGGAGAAACATTATTGCTCTCTACAGCTACCTGAAAGGAGGCTGTAGTGAGATGGAGGTTGATCTATTCTCTCAGATAACAAGTTACAGGATGAGAGAAAATGGCCTCAAGTTGCACAGGAGAGGATTAGATTGGGTATTAGGAAAAATTTCTCCACTGAAAGGATGATCAAGCACTGCAACAGGCTACCCAAAGAAGTAGCGGAGTCACCATTCCTGGGGGCATTTAAGACATGCTGATGTGGCATCTGGGGTCATGGTTTAGGGGTGGACTTGGCAGTGCTGACTTAATGGTTGGGCTCAATGGTCTTAAAAGTTCTTTTCTAACGTAACTGGTTCCATGATTCTCTCTGTGGTCTTGCTCTTGCAGCACATGTTGAACCGGCAGATTGGTCCAAATATATTAATTGGTGCCAATGTTCTGGTACCAGTATTCATTGGATTCAGCTGAAAAAGGTCAAACCAGAACTGAAATAGAGGAAAGAAGTTCTTACTGTACAGACTGTACTGCTGACAAAGGATAGACTCATTATGGCTTATGTTACGAAACTGTTGTTTCCTTTTATTGTAACATTGTGTATCCTTTAAATGTTTCCTTTGTGACCAAAATTACCACCTCATTTTGAAAAGCTGTGTAGGCTGTGATGTATGAGGGTGGTGACAGCTGTTTAGAAAGGTGAAGCAAAATGTAGAGTGGCTGTGTGATCTAAACTGCATCAACACTAAAAACTTCAACGAGACTGAAAAAGGGAAAACCATTTTAGTTGTGTACTCACAACTTACCTTAGCCTTAAAAGGAAGAAAAACATGCCTTCCCCCAGGGAATCCCCTTGGAAATACAACTCAGTATTCAGGGTTTGTTAGAGATGTGAAGACAATGTCTTTTGTTCAGCATGGGTAGAAGATTTAAAACCTCCATTCTGTTAGGTGGGCTGTCATGTAAAAAGAAGGAATACATGAGATCTGCAAGGAGATCAACAGGAATTTTTTCTTGGCAAGGACAGCAGACTTTGCCCTAGCTGAGGACAAAACCCCTCTACCCTCATGATCCGCTGCAAAAGCTAGATTCAACCCTTCTGCTTGTTACCTGACCATTCAGGTAACAAGACTAACAGTGTGGAAAGGGAAAAAGAAATCGGTGATCAAATCCTTAAGTATTTTTTGAAAAGACAGTTTCATAAAAAGCTGCGTACATATTGTTGTCAAAAGAAGAAAACTTAATTTTTAAAATGTTAAGGTTTTTCAGAAGTTAGAGAATTCTTTCCTGTGATATTTTTTGCAGTTTTCCAAAGGAATGTTGCATAAATGAACTCTGGAGATATTTTCTTCTGTGTTCAGCAAGTACAACCCATGAGCCTGATGCCAGAGAGGAACTGCAGTAACTCCATACACAGTATGGCCTGCATGGTGCAAGGCTGAAAATTCTCCAGCTATTTTTGCAGCGTGGGCTGTATTTACACCAGGTGGGCTCTTATTCTAAGTGGGGCAGCTGAAACTCAGCTGCCCTGAAAAACCATTTTTTGCATATATCACTCTTTAGGAAAGCTGTTGGGCTCCCTCTGCCACTGCAGGGTGCCCTGGGCCATATTAAAAAGAAAAGAACAGGTAAGAGGGGAAGCAAAAATTGTTAAAGGATTCAGTTCTTTTCTTTGCTTCAATCTTCACAACAATTTAAGACAATAGGATAATTTTAATGAAGTTACTACAGAAGGGAGAGAAGTTCACAAGAGGCTAAAGAGCAGACTCAAGTATATTTAGCTAATGGAGATGTGCTACAATTACTTGGCAAAGCAATATTAAAAAGCATTTCATAAAGGAATTTAAAGAAGCAGCCAATGTAGTCTGTAAAACACTAGCACTTATCTCCACTTATGGACAGGAAAGGTCTTGGAAGACTGGAAAAGTATCAACATTATGCATTTTTAAAAGGCAGATGACCAATAACTTTCGATTTTCTTTTCTTTTCCCTGAACTTTGATAACTGCAAAGATTGTCCTCAGGTTATTAATTTTGATTTGCAAGATTATAAAATGGGTTTAATAAGATCAGAGCATAATAGTCTAATTTCCTGACAAGCTATCTGGACTGGTGAATTAAGAAAATGTGACTGATGAACCATGACCTAAGTCAGTAGAATTTTTGGCAGTGTCTCCCAGGATATTCTCAAAAGAGACACTCCTAAAAGCAGGTAACACATATTAAAAAGGTGACCACCAAAACTTACAATTGCTTTATGAAGGAATACAACTTTCAAAGAGAAATGGTGATTTTGCAGTCAGTCTGGGAAGGTATTTCAAATATGGAAAGACCTGTTAGAATATTTTGATCTTTTGAGTATATCCAGATTGTATAAGCATTACAGGCAATGAGGGGTTGGGAAAGCTACTGGCCCTGCACTGAGTTTGTGATTACAGTGAACTCTGAAAAAAAAGTAAAAAAAAAAGTAAATTGGTATCATACCATCTGCAAGAGATGTTCTTTCTCAGTTAAATTTTCTCTTTATCTTTATAAAATATGTGCATTACAGTTTTAAGATATCACAGCTGAATCCAGAGGCAAATGATTAATTTCTATGGTAAAACTTGTACTTCCCTCTGTCTTGGTTTTAGAAGACAGGTGTCTGCTAGGGAGAGCAGGAGCCTCCCTTGGGATGAAAGAATGTAGACTCCTTCTCTCCGAATTATTATAATTTTGAAATCAAGGGGCTTTCAGGCAGAGATCTGGGGATAGGAATAACAGTTCTTTACTAGTACAACCAGGTAAACAAACAAACAATAACTACAGCAATAACAAGAAAACAGAACCAGGGACCCCGGGACAGCTTTCTCGGCTGAGACGGGATGGAGGAGAGGCTTTGTTTTCACAAACCCCTCGGGTAGTCAGTCCCGGTGCTCCTGCAGGGCTCCGAGGAAACAGTCAGCTGGGACAGCAGGGACGAGCTGCGATCCTGGGCTGGTGGATGAGGTGGATCAGCAGCTCCATGGCGATGCCTGGCAGGACAGCGGGTGCGAGGCCACCAACCAAGAGGGGAGAAGGAGAAGAAGCAGCTCCGCGACTCAGCGCACGAACGTCTTTCTTCTCCGAAGCCGAGGAAAAAAGCCAGCTAAAAACTGTCCTCACCTTTTTTTTTCTGCTCCTTTTCCCGCTACCCTGGGCCCGGCTACTCTTTGTCTTTCGTGAGCACTTTTAAGTACCGGTAGTTAGGTTTCTCAGCACATAATGGGTAAAAATTCCCACCTAACCCTCAACACTATCCACCCCGAATTTTTTCCCATACCAAAATGTTACATCAAATATTAAACCTTTAAATTATACACTAACACATACTACTTTAACTATATACATATGTACATGCAGATACAGATACAAGCACAGTGTCATGGGTAGTTCACCCTAAAACCAGGTCCCCTTGAGGTATGCACCGGGTCTCTCCATCTTTTTGCATCACCCACCAAGTGCAACCCGGTCTTTGAGCAAAGACAACCCCACGGATTGGATTGTCTTTGCTGGAGGCAGAATTAACCCAAACAGTTTTTCCCAGCATACTTCTCATATGTACCACTGGAACCTTATCTCCATCTGTCGTTCTAAAGGGCTCAGATTGGGCAGGGCCTGCTCGGTTAGTGGAACCTCGGGTGTTCACTAACCATGTGGCTTTTGCTAAATTAATCTCTCAGTTCTTGAAAGTTCCTCCACCCAGCGCCTTCAAGCTGGTTTTAAGCAGGCCATTGCACCGTTCAACTTTTCCAGCAGCAGGTGCATGGTAGGGGATATGGTACACCCACTCAATGCCATGTTCCCTAGCCCAGCTGTTTATAAGGCTGTTCTTGAAATGAGTCCCATTGTCTGACTCAATCCTCTCAGGGGTGCCATGCTTCTAAAGGACCTGCTTTTCAAGTCCCAGGATGGTGTTCCGGGCAGTGGCATGAGGCACAGGGTAGGTTTCCAACCATCCAGTGGTGGCTTTTACCATGGTGAGTACGTAGCGCTTTCTTTGGCGGGTTTGGGGCAGTGTGATGTAGTCAATCTGCCAGGCCTCCCCATACTTGTATCTGGACCACCGCCCACCGTACCAGAGGGGCTTTAACCGCTTGGCCTGCTTGATCGTGGCACACGTCTCACAGTCATGGATAACCTGGGAAATACTGTCTATGGTTAGATCCACCCCTCGGTTTCGTGCCCACTTATAGGTGGCATCTCTACCCTGATGACCTGAGGCGTCATGGGCTCATCGAGCTAGGAACAACTCTCCCTTGTGTTGCCAATCTAAGTCTGTCTTTGACACTTCTATCTTTGCAGCCTGATCCACCTGCTCATTGTTTCGGTGCTCTTCATTAGCCCTACTTTTGGGGACATGGGCATTTACATGACGGACCCTCACAGACAGTTTCTCTACCCTGGTGGCGATGTCTTTCTACTCATCAGCAGCCCAGATTGGCTTTCTTCTGCGTTGCCAGTTGGCCTTTTTCCACCTTTCCAACCATCCCCACAGAGCGTTGGCTACCATCCATGAATCTGTGTAGAGGTAGAGCTTTGGCCACCTCTCTCTTTCAGCAATGTCCAGGGCCAGTTGAACAGCTTTGAGTTCAGCAAGTTGGCTTGATCCACCTTCTCCTTCAGTGGCCTCTGCGACCTGTCGTGTGGGGCTCCATACGGCTGCTTTCTACTTCCGGTTCATCCCTACGATGCGACAGGAACCATCAGTGAACAGAGCGTAGCGTGTTTCTTCTGCTGGCAGTTGGTTGTACGGTGGAGCTTTTTCAGCCCATGTCACTTGTTCCTGCTCCTCTTCATCAGTGAGACCAAAGTTTTCACCTTCAGGCCAGTTTGTAATTATCTCCAAAATCCCAGGGCGATTTGGGTTTCCAATACGGGCGCGCTGCGTGATGAGGGCGATCCACTTGCTCCATGTAGCGTCGGTGGCATGGTGAGTAGCAGGAACTTTTCCTTTAAACATCCACCCCAGCACTGGCAGTCGGGGTGCCAGGAGGAGTTGTGCTTCTGTGCCAATCACTTCTGAGGCGGCTTGGACTCCTTCATAGGCAGCTAAGATTTCCTTCTCTGTAGGAGTGTAGTTGGCTTCGGACCCTCTGTAGCTTCGGCTCCAGAATCTCAGTGGTCGGCCTCGAGTCTCTCCAGGCACTTTCTGCCAAAGGCTCCAGGACAAACCATTGTTTCCAGCTGCAGAGTAGAGCACGTTCTTCACGTCTGGTCCTGTCTTGACTGGGCTAAGGGCTACTGCATGAGCAATCTCTTGTTTGATCTGAGCAAAGGCTTGCTGCTGTTCAGGGCTCCAGTGGAAATCATTCTTTTTTCGGGTAACCAGGTAGAGAGGGCTCACGATCTGGCTGTACTCAGGAATGTGCATCCTCCAAAAACCTATGGCACCTAGGAAAGCTTGTGTTTCCTTCTTGTTGGCTGGTGGAGACATTGCAGTGATTTTATTGACGACTTCAGTGGGAATCTGACGCCGCCCATCCTGCCACTTTACTCCCAGGAACTGGATCTCTCGAGCAGGTCCTTTGACTTTGTTCTTCTTGATGGCAAAGCCGGCTTCTAGCAGAATCTGGATGATCTTTTCTCCTTTCTCAAATACTTCCACTGCTGTGTTCCCCCAGACAATGATGTCATCAATGTACTGCAGATGTTCTGGAGCTTCACCCTTTTCCAGTGCAGCCTGGATCAGTCCATGGCAGATGGTGGGGCTGTGCTTCCACCCCTGGGGCAGTCGGTTCCAGGTGTACTGCACTCTCCTCCACGTGAAGGCAAACTGAGGCCTGCATTCTGCTGCCAAGGGAATGGAGAAAAATGCATTAGCAATGTCGATAGTGGCGTACCACTTCGCTGCTTTGGACTCCAGCTCGTACTGGAGCTCCAGCATGTCCGGCACGGCAGCGCTCAGCGGTGGAGTCACTTCATTCAATGCACGATAGTCCACAGTCAGTCTCCATTCTCTGTCAGACTTGCGCACAGGCCAGATGGGGCTGTTGAAGGGTGAGTGGGTTTTGCTGACCACCTCTTGGCTCTCCAGTTTTCGGATTATCTTGTGGATGGGGATCACAGCATCTCGATTTGTCCTATACTGTCGGCGGTGCACCGTCGAGGTGGCAATTGGCACTCGCTGTTCTTCCACCTTCAGGAGTCTTACTGCAGATGGGTTCTCTGATAGTCCAGGCAAGGTGTTCAATTGCTTAATGTCCTCTGCCTCCACAGCAGCTATTCCAAAAGCCCACCTGAGTCTCTTTGGGTCTTTGTAATAGCCATTTCGAAGGAAGTCCATGCCCAGAATACACGGGGCCTCTGGGCCAGTCACAATGGGATGTTTTTGCCACTCTTTCCCAGTCAGGCTCACCTCAGCTTCCAACAGAGTCAATTGCTGCGATCCCCCTGTCACCCCAGCAATGGAAACAGGTTTTGCCCCCACATGTCCTGATGGCATTAGGGTACACTGTGCACCAGTATCAACTAAAGCTTCGTATTTTTGTGGCTCTGATGTGCCAGGCCATCGGATCCACACCGTCCAAAAGACCCGGTTTTCCCGTGCCTCTTCCTGGCTAGAGGCAGGGCCCCTCTAGCACTGGTCATCTTCTCTTCCCTGGGCATACATGCTAGAGGTTCTTTCAAGGGGATCATCCTCTTTTCTGTAATATCTGGCAGTTTCATCACGGGAGGTTGAGGCTACCTTCACTTTAGTGGAACCTTTCTGGTTACTGGTTCCCTGCCTGAGTTGACGCACTCGTGCTGCCAGGGCAGAAGTGGGTTTCCCATCCCACTTTCTCATGTCTTCCTCATGGTCACGTAGAAAGAACCACAGCTCAGTTCGTGAGGTGTACCCTCTCTCTCTAGCTGGGGGACGTGGGGCTTGGAGTTTTGGGCTTGTGACCCGCACTGGTGCCATATGGGAACTGCTCTTCCTCATCTCTTCCCTCATTTCTCTCATCTCTTCTTTGAGTTCCTTAATCACAGCAGAAATTTTAGCCTGATGTGGGCCATGGACCATACTGTCATAATTTCTAAGCCTGGTGGCAACAGAACCTACCGTCTCTCGGCCGTTATCGGCATTAATCGTTGCAATATAGGTGGTGTAGTCACGTGGCCCTAGATTTGCCAGACTCCACAACATCTGCCCAGTGCACCTGACTTTGTCGGGGTCATTATCATGCTGTCCACCCCTTCCAAAAAGGACCTCTAATATCGCCACCTCTCTCAGCTGTTGGATCCCTTCCTCAATGGTTTTCCATTCCCTTCTATGATAGTGCTCCTCCATTCTCTCTCTATGGACAAACCTTTCTCTTACACTCATCAAAAGCCGCTCCCAGAGGGAAAGGGGCCCTTGCTCCCTGACAAATATCTGATTCACACCTGAGTCCTGCGTCAAGGGTCTCACATTCCTTGCCTCACCACCATCCAGCTGCACGCCTGTACCCATAAGGTCCCAGACCCGAAGTAACCAGGTGGTATAAGGCTCACGCCCCCGCCTCACAATGTCTTTTTGTAACTTACGGAGACTGTCATATGTCAGAGACTCAGTGATGATTTCAACTTCTGGCTCCCCTGTGGGTTGTGAGGACCCTCCTTTCTTATCCTTATCAGCAGGGTGCTGTGATTTCATCTTAGACTTCCTTGTTTTCACAGGGGCAACAGCTGCTGGCTGTGACTGCCCTTGTGGTTCATCTGGAACCTGGATGGTTGTAACATCTGTGGGTTCTACTGCTGCACCATCAGACTCTCCCTCTTTGGGGCAGGGGGAGGGTTTCCCAGCAGCTGAGGAAATGCACTCCTTTAGCATCTGGCCCATCTCACGTATCTCCTTCACCAGCACCCCCACCCATCCTGGGTGGTTCATTTTTGAGGTGGGCTGTGGGGCAGGGGCAGGCTCTGGAGCAGCACTCCCTGTCTCTGGGGCAGGGGCAGGCTCTGGAGCACCACTCCCTGTCTTTGGGGCAGGGGCAGGCTCTGGAGCACCACTCCCTGTCTCTGGGGCAGGGGCAGGCTCTGGAGCACCACTCCCTGTCTCTGGGGCTGTGCCAGGCTCTGGGGCAGCACTCCCTGTCTCTGGGGTTGTGCCAGGCTCTGGAGCAGCACCTCCGGTCTCTTTCCCTTTGTCTCTGAAGGCTAAGTAGAACAGGCCTATCAGCAACACCAGCCACTGTATGATGTCATTAGCATCCAGAGAATATTTTAACTCTTTGAAAACTGGCGGGGTAGGCTCAAGGAACTGGGTGAAAGGTTGGGAGAAAATTTCCCCAGCTGTCTTTTTCTCCCAGTAGGTACCATTATTAAAGTAACCTGAAAACTATCCAGTTAGTGTGTGACAGCTCTGAATCCATGAGCCCGCCGTCCAGAGGACGTTAAACATCCATGAATTCCTCACCTTATCAACCCACAAAACAAGCTGGATAATAGCCACAGTAGCCTTAGTTATAGGACCCATATTTAGGTAAGGTGCAGCAAATGGGAGAAATATAGCTGTGACTACATGGCCCACGAACCTGGGTAAGCTAAACAACATGGTTCTACCTAACAAGGTTTCTAAATCCAGCACACAAAAGTTAGGTTATTTAAGAACTGTTATTCCTTTTTTTTGCCCTTTTTCTCTCAGTGCCCCACGTTGGGCGCCAAAATCTGTCTTGGTTTTAGAAGACAGGTGTCTGCTAGGGAGAGCAGGAGCCTCCCTTGGGATGAAAGAATGTAGACTCCTTCCCTCCGAATTATTATAATTTTGAAATCAAGGGGCTTTCAGGCAGAGATCTGGGGATAGGAATAACAGTTCTTTACTAGTACAACCAGGTAAACAAACAAACAATAACTACAGCAATAACAAGAAAACAGAACCAGGGACCCCGGGACAGCTTTCTCGGCTGAGACGGGATGGAGGAGAGGCTTTGTTTTCACAAACCCCTCGGGTAGTCAGTCCTGGTGCTCCTGCAGGGCTCCGAGGAAACAGTCAGCTGGGACAGCAGGGACGAGCTGCGATCCTGGGCTGGTGGATGAGGTGGATCAGCAGCTCCATGGCGATGCCTGGCAGGACAGCGGGTGCGAGGCCACCAACCAAGAGGGGAGAAGGAGAAGAAGCAGCTCCGCGACTCAGCGCACGAACGTCCTTCTTCCCCGAAGCCGAGGAAAAAAGCCAGCCAAAAACTGTCCCCACCCTCCTTTTTCTGCCCCTTTCCCCGCCACCCTGGGCCCGGCTACTCTTTGTCTTTCGTGAGCACCCTTAAGTACCGGTAGTTAGGTTTCTCAGCACATAATGGGTAAAAATTCCCACCTAACCCTCAACACCCTCCCATCCTGCCCAAGAAAGAAACACAGATTGTTTCATATCTTCTATAACTTAATGCATCCAAAAGGTCAGTGGCCATTAATATAATTTCCAGTCCAGGACATTTGCATAGCAGTCAGTCTGAACTGAGCTTTGATCTAATTGCTTTTGGTTAATTATGCCTTTTCCTTATGGGTAATGATCCCTTATAGCATGGTTTTAATGGACTGCTTTTCAAATGAAGAGCTTTTTCTTATGGGTTTCTGTTGTGCTTTTTAAAAATCCAATTACTTTACTTTTATATACATTTTTGTCATAATGAAAACAGCCTCTTTAGCATTCTTTTGGGTAGTTTGAAACAGCTTATAGCTTGATACGTAACATTAAAATGTAAGAGGATGTGGTGAGATAGCCCTGGTTGGATGCCAGGTGCCCACCAAAACCTTTCTATCACTCCCCTCCTCAGCTGGACAGGGGAGAGAAAATATAATGAAAGGCTCGTGGGAGTAGATAAGGACAGGGATAGATAACTCAGCAATTGCTGCCACTGGACACAGACTCATCTTTGGGAAATTGAACTTAATTTATTATCAATCAAATCAGAGTATGATAATGAGAAATAAAACCAAATCTTAAAACACTTCACACCACGTCTCTCTCCTTCCCAGGCTTAACTTCACTCTTGATTTCTTTTATCTCTCCTCCAGTGGCCCAAGGGAAAGAGGGAATGGGGGCTACAGTCAGTTCATCACACACTGTCTCTGCCACTCCTCCCTCCTCAGGAAGAGAACTCCTCACACTCTTCTGCTCCAGCTTGGGATTCTACAGCTCTCTGTGAACTTCTACAGCGTTAGTCCTTCATGAACTGCTCCAGTGTGGGTCCCTTTCACAGATGTGGTATTTTAGGAACAGACTGCTCCATGACTGGATCCCTCAAGGGGTCACAAATCCTGCCAGCAATCCTGCTCCAGCCTGGGCTCTTCTCTCCATGGGTCGACAAGTCCTGCCAAGAGCCGGCTCCAGCATGGGTTTCCCATGGAGTCACAGTCTCCTTGGGGCATCCATCTGCTCTGGCATGGGTCTCTTCCGTGGGCTGCAGCTGGATCTCTGCATCCCTGTGATGCTCCATGGGCTGCAGGGGCACAGCTGCCTCACCATGGGCTGCACCACAGGCTACAGGGGAATCTCAGCTCCGGTGTCTGGAGCATCTCCTGTCCGTTCTGCACTGACCTTGGTGTCTGCAGAGTTGTTGCTTTCACATACTCTCAATCTTTTCTCCAGCTGAAATTGCACAGTTTTTTTCCTCCTCCTCCTAACCCTCTTATCTCCTAGGAGACATCATCTACCTGCTACCACCACTGCTGGTGGGCTGTTTTTTTCCAGCAATGGGTTGGTTTTGGAGCCAATTGGCACTGACAACGTTGGAAAAGGGAAAAGCTTCTAGCTGTGTCTCACAGAATCCACTCCTGTAGCTCCCCTCACTACCAAAACCTGGCCATGCAAACCCAATGCACAGGCCTGCCTATGGCTTATTCAAGACCAGATATTCATACTGGAGATGAAAAGGAGACATGGTGCAAGTGGGATATTCATCACCCTTCATGCTGGTTTTTCAGAATGCATTCCCAATAACTAATTCTCAGTGAAATAAAATTGCTCATTTTTCCTGGATTTGGGGACTAGAAAATTATGATGGCTTCAGGTCCAAGGCAGTTCATTGGTTGGTTTACCCAGAAAAAAAAGGTCTGAAAGCTTCCAGCTTCAGCACTTCATTACCCTGCCAACTACATCACCTGGAAAGGAAGTAAAGTATGATAGATGACCGGAAAACACATTTTTTGCTGGTAACCTGCCTGACTTTTAACCTTGAAGTTAAACAAAGTTGGTATTATTCCTTAAAGTATTTGATTTAAGAAATATACAACTGTGGAATATCTAATTGTAATTCTTCAAAACAGTGGCAACTGCCAAAGAACATAGAAAATATTCTCATCTCCATTTGATTTGTTGTGCTCTGCCTTTGTCTGAGAAATCTGATGTACAAGCTGAAGTGAATAATCAGTTAATCTTAAAGGTCCATCACACTTTTCCAGGAGTGAGAAGTTCTAGGAGTCAGACTGTACTGGAAGCATAGTAAGCAGACACAATACATAGATACTTCTAAAATTCTATAAATAGATGTAAAAGTAAGCTTTTCATGGGCAAGAGAGTTATCAAACTAAATATGAGTGCGTTCTTTTCCTTTACTGTGTCTCATGTAAATTTTTAGAGAATTTTTAAAAGATAGGTGGGTGGTGGGTCCTGCTTCCATACCAGAACTTTTAATGTGAGAAGAACAGCATGGCCTACCACAGTGCCTGGTGTAAGGAAATAGGAGAGAGTAAATTCTATGGGGCAAGGCAGACTTTCTTTTATATGTGCTCTCCATGGATTAACAAAGCCAAAACATCTGAGTGCTGAAGAGGAAAGGAGTTGTCTAGGTTGATTTAAGGCTGTTTATTTTATGAGAAAAGAAATTTTACTAAGCTGTTCACAAACTCTCCTACAGTGAGGTTGAGTGACTTAAAAGAAATACATTTGAGGAAAAAAGGCAGCTCTTTGCCTGAATCTTTCCTAACTAATCAGAGTGCTTGCAAGTTAGCTGGAAGATTCCAGCAAGACCTGGAAGATTGGCTATAAAGGATTTTATTTTATTTATATCAAGCTGAAAAAGACAAGAAAAGTGCAACCAACTCTCTTCCCCTTACCTTTCACCTCAGAATTTTTATGAGACTGAAAGGTCACAGCAAGGTCAGTTTGACACAGTAGCATTTTTGAAGCTCCATTTCTTCTGGTTTAGCTAATAAAGAATGGTGGTGTTTTGTATGAAAGATTATTTTTCTTTTGTTTTTTTCCTTTGTCTCTTTTTTCATCAGATTCTCTAAGAGATCAAAAAACACCCCACTAAACTACCCCTCAAGATCTATTCTGCATGACAGGCTCTGCATGTTAGCTCAGGTATAAAATAAATCCCTGAGTATACATGTGGAATATTTGTCAAGCTTGCACAAACTCACTTTTGCTTTAATGAATGGCACTTTCCAGTTTTAACATGTGATTATTCCATTATGTGACTAAACTGTGCATGACCAGAGGCACTCAATGATTTCAGTCTTTACCATTTTCTCACAAATTTTCTTTCCTCTTCTTATTAGGTTTAAGGTAGCAACTTTCCAGACTATCTTTCCCATGATTCTTTGATGACTGGGCTGCTATTTTTTGCCCCAGAATAAATATATTCCTGATTTGAAATAACAGACCCCTTTCCTTAATGTCAGCAAGTGTCTATTTGTAAATCAGGTCAAATTACTTCTGTCAGCTGTATTTTTACAGTTCTTCCACTTCTCAGCATTTTGCCATATAAAGTCTACTAAATTTGCTTCAATTTAAAAATTCTTTAGGGGATAGTGGTAGCATAAAAGTTAGACTACAGTCTTAAGCCTGAGCTTAAGATCAAATCTAGTCAAAGCTAGTTCATTAATAACTTTAAAATCTACCTAGACACAAGGACAAACCTGCAGGAAGTTATACATTCACAGGCAAGTGTTGTGGTGAAGTACACGTACTTGGGAGCAAGGGACATACTCTGATTTTACTGCCTGTGGTGGTTTTTATCATGCTGTGTGTCATACAGAGGGGCACTGAGTTCTCAGATTTATAGCAAAACACTGCTCTCCCTTCATACCTTGTCAGTGTTGTCTGTCATTTACACTGAAGACAAACATTTATTGTTCTCTTTAATATTTCAAATTACCCAAAAATATTCAAAATACTTTTTAGGACAGAGCCTGCTGGGGAATTGCTTGGGAGACATCAGTCTCTAATCAAGTACAAGGCTTCACAGAAGCTCTGGAATATGATTCCTTAGTAGTATAGAAGAAACTGTCCATATTTGCAAAATGGAGTAATTAGGACTGATTTCCCCAGTGTCCTATAAACACAGTAAAACATTTTGAGCAGATCAACAAATTAATAAAGATTTAAGTCTGAGGTTTGCTTCTTGAGGCAGGGACATCAAGTGTTATAACACCAATCTCTCTGAGGGTCTTGGAGGCTTCTCTAGGCTGCAGGAGATGAGCAAGGAGAGGGAGGATTGCTGGTGTTTTTGTGAGGTGTTGGTATCTGAAACAGGGCGGGGGTGTTCTTTCACCAAACAGGAATCCAACGTCTTAGTCAGTCTTTTGGATCAATGCATCAAAAAAGTGGGGCAATAAGGTATTTTCCTTGTAGTACTAGTAGCAAGACCTGCAATACAGGTTCTGATGCAATGAATGCTGTCAGGTTTCACTGTGCTGCTCTTCCTATCTGGAGGAAATTTTGGTTAAAGTGTGGGGACGGTGCTCTGAAATGTGTTCCAGGAGGAAAGAAGTCAGTGATTATGGTGAACACTCTCTGTCTTAGCAGAAGAAATAGATAATGTCCTTTTTGTCTTAAATATCTGGCTGCATCTCTTAGTAATTACTAAAAATTTGACTCAATCTGGCTTCTTTGCCTGGGGAATATTTAGGCGACTGTAATTGTATTAATCTCCCAAGTATTTATTTCCTTCTAGTTTTACATTCAAATGATGCTACTTTTGCAGACAGCATTGTCAGGAAGAGATGAAAACCATTTAAGAAAGGCACTCCTGTTTACAATTTTGGGGCAGTGAACATGAGAATATTACATCTCTGCAGGCATGGTTCATCTGCCTGAAGCTTGAGGTGTGAGCGGTCAGCAGTGAACTCCAGCTGACTACTGCATGCTCTGTTCTGCTGAGTATGGAAGGAGGATGGAAACCTGCATACCAGCTTTACAAAGTGATGTTTTCTCAAAGAAATCTGAGCAGTGAAACCCTGAGCCCAGCCCAGGTGCAATAGTGTAGGAATAATACAAAAAATAGGAAAATATAGAAACCCTAGAACTGCAAAAGATAAGATGTTCTGCATGCATGCATAGATCTGAGAAAGAAAATGTATATGGATTTTCAGACACCTGAAAGCATGATGGAAATGCTTTTCTGTCTCTTGGACTTGTGTTCACTATTGTTCTATGCATTTATATTTGAAATATCAAGTCAGAAGATTTTAATTCCAGAATTTTTAAAGTGAAATTAATTTACTGATTCAGAATACCAGGTGTTGGAGTCAGAGGCACAGAGAGTGTGCCCTTATCTCTGATACCTGGCTCTGACATCCAAGAAAGCACTGAATTTCATGTAACATCCTGAAAACAACTGTTAAAGCTAAATAGAAAAGCTAGGAGTGTAAATGTGTAAATTACAAAGTTTTCTTATGTCACTGGGTGAAAAAGTTAAAGTTTGGAGTTTAAAGTAGTTTAGAGAACAGAAAACAAGATGGTGTATTTAGGGTGTTGTCTCTTGTCCTTCTTCTTTCTTCTTCATCTTCTTCTTCTAGAGGTTTTTAGGTACTAGTAAGTGATTGGACAGAGAATGCCACAGTGCAGCACACAGGTGTTGGGTCATTGGGTCACTAAGAAAAATAATTTAGTTGGCATCTGTGAATTGGGTAAATGGGCATATAAAAGACCTTGAAGAAAATCTTTGTTAGCCATTTTGCAACTTTCTATCTTAGTGCACATAACTCCTTGTACCTTGTATACATGTAATGCTGATAAGAAAAGAATAAACAACCAAGTCTGAAGGAGAGAAAACTGCCTCTCTCTCATCAATTTCAGTTCAAGGGGAGAAAGAACCTAACCATGAAGTCCATAATGGGACAACCAGGGAGGAGAAAGGAAAGGATGAGGGAAGGTACACGGGATGGAGGTGTTGCTTGGTCCACACCTTCACATAAAGTACTTTTCATGTGATGCTGATTTTGATGCTCTGCAGTTAAAGAGTAGGTGAAGTAATTTAGATCTGTGTGCAGCCACTATGTGTGACACAGCTGCTTCATGGTTTTGTCATTGTATTAAACTAGGAAGCCAATTCTTAATATGTGTTGGTGTTAATAATCATGCCTGCCAGAATTAACACACTGTGACTAAGCCTCCAAACAAACTCCTAGAGCAAGCACCCATGCATGTAATGACTTCCTAGGCTGCCACTCTTCCTGAAATTGTCTATCCCACCATCAATCAACTGGAAGCTGGCAGAGATGGTAGGCTGAGATGCTCTCTTTAAACTTGCAGAGACAAAACTGCAGTCTTTGTTTCAGCTAAAGCTGACGGAATGACCGAATAGTGCTTTGCTGCCAACCAAAAGTGTTAATCTGCAAAAAAGCACACTTCAGGCAAGTCAAGTTAGTCCTGTCAGAATGCCCCAGTGTTGCTACTCTAGTTACACAGAGCTCCTCCTGGCCCATACTTGACCAATAGAAAATCTTGTAAGATTTTCCTCTGAGAGGTGCAGTGCTATCTTGGGCAGAGAACTGCCTGGCACATTCATCAAGTATATACATAGTGACGGATTCAGAAAGAGGTAAAGAAACTGTGCTGCCCTTTTTCATTTTACTACATGAAATTCAGATCAGAAAAAACAGTGGGTTTTTTTCCATACCAGTGCATGCTCTCATCCACAGTTTCATCAAAAACGTCAGCTACAAAAGCCAACAGTCTAGTACATCTTCCTATCTCCACTCCTCAGAATTTAATACGACAGAACCTTGAATATGACAAAAGTTTTAGAAAACTAGCAAGTCTCAAGTTCCCAAAACTGTATCAAGAATACCAGAGCACAGCAGGGAAGTATTTCCACTGAGCTATGTAATTGGACATAAAATGTGTGATCAGAATCATAGCTAACACCTCTAACACCAAGAAAATCCTCCAGTAGAGATATGATTAAAGACATGATAGAAAAATCAAGAGACACAATTTGTTGCTACTGAAGTTTCAAGATTAGACAGAGTCTAATTAGTCTGTCATGAAATAAAAGGTGATGAATTACATATTCTGCCTAATTGTTGTGTTAGAAACAATTACAAGCCAGGCGGGATGCTTTCAGCTTTGTCCTGCAGGAGTGATAACCTTTTTCATTAGCAATAACAATACCTAACTAATCTCTTTGGTAATCATAACTTGTTTTGCAATGTTGTCAAAGTACTCTTGGCACCTCTGTTTCAATATTTTATAATGTGTTGACCTTTCTTTTCAAGGAATTTGAAATCTTATTTTTTGTTCTCAGTTACAGCAATATATTTTAGAATATACAGTATTTGCAAGGTGTTTGACAAGGGATGAACCTTTTGTTCTGTGCTTGCTTGGTCTTCACCTAGGATGTGTGGGATCCAAGTGCTACAGGAACACAGATTTGTAATAATAATGGATTCTTTGTTCTCTCTGGTGTTGTGGAGATTCATGGTAGATCCTTTTAAACTGAAGCTGTGTTCCTGGAGTTGAGTGTCTGGGCTCAGTTCCAGCAGCTTAGACTCTAACTCCCTGCTAATGCTGCTCAGCAGACAAAGCTTGTTATTACTGTGCTCTGTTCTAGTGACTGCCACCAGATTAAATACTCAGGAGAAATTCAGTAGCATCCTTACAGCTTTGCTGACCTCAGAGTCTGCAGGCTGGTGCAAACCTGCTCTGCCTGCAGACTGTACCACGAGCAGCTCTAAGCTGTAATGCCAGTGCTTGTGACACCCTGGTGCTGAGCCTCAGCTGCTAACTCCAGGCAAGGTTTATAATCTCAAGATGTGCTGTGCTATGCTATCACCACAGGGTTGCTCATCCTGGAAAAATGAAGGTTAAGGAGGACAGCTGTCACTGATCTAGTGAAGACAGGCTCTTCTTGGAAGTATACAATGAGAGGACAAAATCAATGAGTGCACATTGCAGCAAGGAACGAATAATTCCTGGTGGACATAAAGAAGAAAATTACTCACTGTGAAAGAGGCTCAGCATTGAAAGAGATTGAGCAGAAGGTCCCTGAAATCTCTGCCCTTGGAAACATTCAGTGCTGAACTGGATGAGGTGTGAGGTCACCACCTGGCCACAACTTAGAAACTGGTTCTGTTTGAAGGAAGTTTGGGCTCTATTTCCTCAGATATCCCAGTCTCAAGAGTTCAGTGGGAAGGGGGAATATCCTACACATCTGTCCCTCTGTCTCCCTCGGACAAACTGATTTCTATGGAAAAATACATTTTCCAACACAGCAGGATTTAATGTAAGGATTGTTTTGTAATGGCAATTTCTTGTTGGTTGTTACAATATGAATGCAAAATATTCTGCATATTCCACTGCAATCCTCAGGAAAACAAATCTGTGAGGAAAAGTGTTCTTGACCCTCCTGTCATGGTACAAAATTTCCACTGAATGAAAGATAGTCTGTCTTTGGTTGTCACCTACAACCTGAGCTGACAGAAGCGTGTCCAGTCCTCTGGTTCCTCAGCCTCAAGGTAGTGTCGTAGCACAGTTTATTGCAGAGCTCAGCCCACTCTTCCAGTGTACCAATGTACACATCCTGGCCTCCTGCTCTGGCTTGGGAGCAGAGGAAGAATCCACACATGAAAAGACTTTAGCAATATGTAAAGCTTGTGGAGATCTCAAATACTCTCTTCACACTCGAGATGCCCATCAAGAGATTGACATCAAGTCAGAGCAGAAAGACACTTCTAACTCCACTTCAGCCATCACCCCATGTCTTGTCTGCTGTCGTGCATGCCCTCTCTCTCAGCCTCCCCTTTTCAGATTGCACTGTGACCTGAGAATTAACTAGAGAAAAAGAGAATAAAATAGAGAACTTAAATGAGGAAAAAAGCACCAGGACTGCAGGAAGTTGCACTCTACTCCCTTGTCAAAGGGTAAGTTCTTCAATGCAGCTCAGATGCAACTCCTGACCTAAGTACTATGTTATTGACAGTATTCAGGAGAAGATATTTTGAAAACAAAACATGGCAAGGCATACCTGTATATCTCTATATCTGTCTATCTATAGCTACCTATTTATCTATCTATCTATCTATCTACACATATTTCTGCTTTTTCAGTCTGTTTCTCTGTCTCCACTTCCTAAGACAGAGGATTATATCACAGGTTTATATCAAACTTTCACAGCTCTTGATGGACTCTTCTTCCCTGAATTTGTCCAGTCCCTCTGGGACACTGCATCAGCAGAAGCAACATGTTGTAGTATGGAATCCTGTAGGAAAAAATAATTTCCTTTTGTTCATTTGAAATCTGTTATCCTATAAAACGAGTTTCTGTGATAAATTCATGCTCAAAGAATTTACTTTGTTGCACACCACCTTTTGTGTCTCCCATTCAGGGAGAGGTTTTGATTTTCCTAAATCAGTCACTGGACTTATTTAGGAAGGAAAACTCCTAAGTTCCTTATTAAAATGACAAGAACAGTAAACATTTTCTGAACTCTTTCATATCAGCAGTTCCATGGCAGAGTTTTATGCAATGTGTTTTCTTAACATGCTGAGATTTTTTTTTTTACTTGTTTCTTGTTAGTCCACAGTGGTTTCTGGGATGAGTAGAAACCAGTCCCAAAACACTTACACACATGAGAAACACTTGAATTCAGCAGTATTTGACTCATAGTCTTAATTGAATTTCCATTGACAGAAGGTGGTATAAATGCTTTACACTTTCCATTCTTTCAACAAAAGCGGTACCAAAATGGAGATTGTGTTTGTTCTTTTCATTTTGACTCTGTCTAGCTCAAGAATGACCATCTTCTAGGAAAAGTGCCAGAGAAATAATTCCTTTTTTTTTTTTTTTTCAATTTTCATGTCACAGTAGGAAAAAATGAATGGGAAAAAGATCCTCGTACATACCCTCTTACCCATGAAGTGCAGGTCGCAGTTCTCCAGAGCTGAAATTACTACCAAAACTCTTTAAAAATTCCGCTGAGCTTTTCAGGACCTGGGATCATGAAAAAAAAATACTTGTTTTCTTGTCTCTGCCTCCTTGTGTAGGGCTGTAATTCATTAATGAATCAAGAATCAATGTGGATCTACTTCCTTGCCAAAGGGTAAGCTCTGCAATGCAACTCAGATGCAACTTCTGGCCTAAGCACCGTGTTATTGACAGTGAATGTGGAGACAACTTACAGCTGGCTATTATGAGAACAATGCTTGTACACACTGTTTTCCTCCTGACTTTCAAGCTTAATAAGAATGCTCACATTATAACTCATCTCAGTGAAGTAATTATGTGTAATTGCATAATTACCCGTTACAGCTGTTTGACTTACTGGCACTTAAATTAATTAAGCTAATGTGATGCACAACCACAAGATAATTTAAAACAAGGAAACCTTAGAATGATCCCCCTTGAGGGTGTCTATGCAGGCAGTGATACTGTGATTGAACAAAAAGTGAAATGCGGATCCTAAATCTTTTCTTGTACCCAGAGCTTCTACACAGTTTCCTGTCAACTGGTGATGAGACACAGAAGTAAATTATAAACTCTGTAATAATCCTAAACAAAACAAAATACAAAGCTCTGAAATGAAAATAATCTCTTGCTTAGGAATATTTGCCATGATCCAAGTAGCAGGAAATAAAATTTATTGCAGGCAAATGATCATACATTTGTTTATGGTAAATATTTCTCAGTGGTGGCCAAAGCTAAACTTGGATTTAGCTCAGTACCTGCTGGTATATTTTATTTTCCTCTAGTTTAAAATTCAGTGTTTGAGTCTTGTGCTCAGTCAACTATTCTGATATGCAAATGACTTTAATGGATTGACTTTTTCCTCCTACAGCGAACTCCCAAATAATACAAAAAGGCATAAGATTCAGAATATGAACTTCAATAAAGAAAATTGAAGGATTAACATAATGAATAGAAAACAGAATTCTGTCTTTAAATCTATAGTTTTGTAGATATTCATAATCCTACAATTACTTTACTGAAAAGAATGTGCTACTTAGTTTTGACTCAGAAATGCACAATTTATGTACTTACTGTCTTCCTCTGAAACTTGGTTTATGAATTTCTTCAAAGAAAAATGTCAAAATCCACTCTTGCTGCACCAGATGAACAAAGCCTTTATTCTGTTTTCCCCCCAGTCTTTGCATGCTATTGAACTTTATTACTATAAATAGAGGGTCTGGTTACTGTGATGCATTTCACTTGTAATAGGGATAAGTGGAGAAGTTCAAGTCTGCTCTGTGCTCTGAAAATGTGAAAGCAGTTTCTGTAGTGAACAATGCTGGAAGCCTAAATACTTTTCTATGAAGGAGAAAGATTTCTGAGTTCCTACAGATTTTCTGCCCTCTGGAGCTGAGTCTAGGATAGGTTGTCACCCTGCACATTCAGGAAGCAGCTTGCCTGGGTAGAAGACTCTCCTTTTGAGAAAACTTCAAGAGAAACAGAAGCACTTGACATCCTCAAGGGAGAAACTCTACGACCTCTAGCAATGTTTTCCACTCTTGACAAGCAGCAGCTCAAACACTTCACTTAGAAAGTAAGAAAAGACAGAGATGTCCTTGAGACTGAAGCCTGCTTGTGCAAACAGAGTTGCTTGGAGAAGATGTCAGACACAAAAAGGAAGAGGCACCTACTATTTAATGATTACTGTGTATTATTTCATATTAATTATTTATGCTTTTTTATGTCTTAAAACATATTTTCATGGAATTAGCTGAAAACCACAAGAGGGTCTATTAATCTAATAGGGTATTACAGTGTGTAATACTTCATGCAATGCTCTTCTCCCAAGGTTTTACCTAGTCTCCAAATTTTCTTTAAATTTCTTGAGGGGTAATTTGAAGCATTCTGCTATACTTGTGTGTCTTAGATGACCAAGAGGTTTTAATGCTTCTTTTGGTGACACAAACCAACTGTTTTAATAGAGTGCTTCAATCTGCTGTTTAAAGCTGAGACATTGTAAGGTGCATGTCAATGTCTACTGACATATATGTCAATTACCTGGCTAACACTCTATAAATGAGATTTTTTCTTAACTATTTGCTGATAGTGTGGTTTTTTTCAGTGTGTTTGAATAATTGACAGAAATATTTCTGAAAGCATCACAATTTGCTAAGATAGCAAAATGAGGCAGGACTCCTTACCTCTGAAAAAGAGATCATCAGCAAATGAGAATAGCAAAATCGTTCTACTTTGTGCAGCAAAAGAAACTGGAGGAACAAGAATCAAAGTTTCAATGAAGTTGGATGAGTCAATATTTTGTTTATGATGAGGCATTTAGATATTATGTGTGCTCTGTAACAGTTGTCCTTTGTAGATTATGAACAGAGAGATGTATGATTAGTATCTATATATATTTGTTACTCTGAGTTTCCACCAATGACACTGTTTGTTAACCAGAAATTTAATTTTTATTTACCAATAACATAGAGGCTCCTGTGGCACTGAGCAGAGAAGATTGTTCTAGTTTAGTGCATGAAAATACAAAAAAATCCATCCAAAGGCCAGTATTTTTCTTTTCAGATCCAGGATTTTCCCATGGTCAAAATAATTGAATTGAATAGATCTCCCTATAAAATTCTAAAATTTGTAAATAAACTACTGTGCATGTCTGGATTCAAATATCTTGAAGTGAATTTCAGATAACATCATAAAGGTTTTTTAAAGAAAATATTATAGTCGGGACTCAGTGAGATGTTTATCAATGGCACCTCCTACCTGAAAAGCAGTATTTCTGCAGAAATAATAATAAAAAAAAATCTCCAAAAACCCCTGCTGGTATGATGCATCAAATATATTTTATCTTTTTTTTAATAACAGTGCTGACTTCTTCAATTTAGGAAAGGTAGGTGTGAGGTCCTTCAATAGAAGGCTGGTAAAAGTGATACACTGAGAAAATGTGATTCTCAGCTTTAAAGAAATGGACACAGTTTTGGCTGTGTTACAACTTTTTGGTTTTTCATTTGGCCTTTATAAATTATAGCCAGCTTTTGTTAGACCACTCATATTGAACACATAGCTGGGATGCCATTAATGTGCTTTAAAGTCAAACATACGAGTCTCCAGATACAGATCCTAAACTGTTCTTTGGCTTCTTTGCACTGAATGATTGCTGCCCTACAGACTGAGTTCACTCTGGTTTATGGTACACGTGGGCCATTAGAGATACCTGAATGCCTTCTTTCCTAGCTTTTAAAATGGAGAATCTGTATTAATCCTTCATGGTCTGCTGGGGCAGGGCTCAGAGACTAGTTATGTGATTGCTGGGTGATCTAACCACAGCAAAAGTACCTTTCAGTTACTGACTGCACAGATCCACTCTGGACTGCACTGCACTGCTCTATGTTTTCTCATAGCTGAAGGCTGGATCTGTGAATCAACTGACAAAGACTATCTTAAAATTATCCCCAAGAGCATGATTTTGGCTGCTTCCATGCTGGGAACTTGTCTCTAACAAGAGATTGAAAAGCCTGCTTCTATTGTGCAGATGAGCTCTTCATCTTGATACTGAGCAGACAGCTCAGAGTGTTCACAAAGGGAATCATGATCTTGTTCTTCTCATCCATGACAGAACAGAGGAAAGAACTACTTTAAACCCAGAAACTGCTTGAGGATGAAAAGATGAGCTGCACACAAAGGATGAGAGGTTTTCTTTGGTCAAAGGATTTCTTTTTTTGCGAAGTTTCTCCTACTTTGGGAGTTAAGCACCATACAGGGTGCCAGCCTGCTTTGGTACTGATGTACAGTCATGCATATTATTGTTTGAATATGTGACCATCAAAAGTGTGGGATAAAATTTTCCATCAGTTTTGAGAAATTAGCTCTTCTGAAACAGCCCAGTGCCTGCTTCACCATGCCACCAGCATGGGTCCCCCTCAGCTTGGCCACACAATGCAGTTGCTGCTCCCTTGGCCAACCTCCAGTCTAACCATTAATTCAGGGCATTTTACCTTTGTGCACTTTCTGTATTAGGAAGAGATAAGCAAATGTCAAAAGATAGAACACATTGAAGAGCTGTCCCAATAGCATATGTTAGTCCAAAATTATCACCCTCTTGCTGTGTGGTTATTGTGAGCTAATTAATGCAGGCCAGAGAACCATTAATATTCTTCTGAGAAAACACTGTCACCCTAAGCCACTGTATCATACCCAAACCTGAAATCAGAACAAAAAAATATGAGGGTTTTTTGCAAAGCTCTCACAGCAGGTTTTGCATCAAGAAGTTCCAAAGCTGGCACACTAATTTTTATAGCTCCTCTTTTAACACATTCTTGATGAAGAAACCCTTTTCTTGGAGATGTCAGAGATTGACTGGCTGCTACAGTACTCCTGTGCTGCTCAAGTAGCTAAAGCAGAAACTGGATCACCTCTATTGGAAACCCATAGAGGGAACAAGCAGTCAAATATGTTGAAATTGAACTTGCCAATATCTTAAGCCAAGACCAAATGTGCTAGCATCATTACAATATTTTCTTGCATAAATGGTATTGGCAGATCATCTGCAAATCAAATGCAAACTTCTTTGTATATATTCAGGGCTGGATTTTTAAAACTTGAGCTTACTAAAAATTTTTGTGGGTTGTAGGGATAAAAATGGTAAAGCAATACAAAAAGGATAAGCCCTGCCACTTTCACTGGTTTTAATAGCATTCATGCAGTTAAACTCTTGATATGATAACAAAATATTTTGCACGGTTGTCTCAAGATTTTGGCTATGCAGTGCATTTTCCAGACCTCTGGGCAAAGGCCAGTACATTTGAAGTTATAGCTGCTCCTTTGCATGCAGTTAAGTTTTAACAATGCACACTGAAATTAATTACCATTAAAGCATCAATTTATTCACATTAAAGCACTTATTAGCAATGCATTCCCATATAAACTAGGAATTTCCTTCTTGCCATTAAATTTCACATTACTGGCATCCTTTTTTATTTTTCCTCAAATGATGTGGAACACATGGTCTTAATGAGACTATAATTAGCCACTGAATTTAGTTGTATAAACTAAGAATGAATATTTTCTACCAAACTGTACCCTTCTATAGTTTGAACACAAAAATCTTTTTTGCTTGAGAAAATAGAAACAACCTTTTTGTTTGTACAAGCTTTTTAAAGGCATCTTATATGTCTTTCTGCAAGTGACAGATTTACATCTTAAAGCACTTCATTATTCATATGATGTTTATGCAGGAGAATCATTCTATTAAAATCATCACCTAAATTAGCATTTACTCAAGTGTTTGCCTGAATGTCATTTTAATTAGGAGAGAATTGCATGCAGGAGATAGGTGACAGACTTAGTTTGCCTTCCCACTCACCTCTCATTTCTTCCTCATCTCTGCACCTAAGGGCTTTGTGTTGGCCTACAGATGTTTAAAAAATCTGACATTGCCTATGTGTACTAAGTGCAGACACACGGGAAGTGAGGTTACTCTTCTGGCTGGCATCAGTTCTATCAGCTAGGGAGATGAAGTGAATGAACCCACTTTTCCTTTTTCACATGTGAAACTCCTGAAGTTTACAAATTTCTTGAAAATTAAATATTGGTAGGGGTTCCAGAGTAAATTTCTTTTACAGTTTTCAGCTTTAAGTTTTATGTGTACCTGAATTTTCAGAATATTCTGGTCTCCTTAGAAATCATAGGTCATAGGCTAATGGCTTCAAAAGGGCTAGGTTCTCACCTGTACTACTAAAAATCCTGTTCAAATAGAAATACTTCTGTGCTTCAATATTTAATATATTGAAAATAGGTTTCAGTAATAACATATTAAAATTAGTCTAACATTTTAGTCCTCTCTGTAGAATAAATTAATTTAAAGAATAAGAAAAGGGTGAGTTTCCACTATTTTCTACATAATTTTATATCAGTGGGAATATTAAAAATAGCTTTTCTCATATTTGCAGATGCCCCGTGAGCACGTGCTCCTCGTGACAATCTATAGGAGGTGTGGATATTTGTGGATACATTTTTCTATGAGATCCTACTCCTGAAGTTTTAATGTATTACCAAAAATACTTTTCCCTTTAAATTTTTCTTCAAGCTCCAGATGTCATGTGTGCCTATTGGCAAGCATTTCTTTTGTTATACCCACCAACTGTAACAGGCTTATTTGTGGATTAGCTGTGCCTCAGCTGTAAAATTAATTCAGGAGCACAGCCTGCTGTTCCAAACGAAACCATAACAGAAGGAAATGTTGTTTCCATGGGTTTGTCTTTTAAAGATTTGTATAACTGGTTAATGCTGTTTTGTCTTTTTGTTTTTTGGAGACAATTAATCAATACTTTGTCATGTGTAACTTTTATTTTCTATTTTCAGTACATTGCAATATACAAACAGCAAAGTCAGATGATCATGTCCTCTAGTATGCAAGGAACCAGAGAGCCCTAATTAACTGATCTTATTGTATAGCAGATTTAGCAATTAATTTTGAGTCACACATCCATGAACCGAAGACTTCGGTTTTCAGCTTTCTGGATTTTTAAAAATTTAAATCAGTCTTTGCAGAATAAATGTATATTTTCACTCTTTTTTGCCACTCTCAGTAAAATAAAAGGCAAATGGCTCAGTGCCTAAAGCCCTGCTTTTGCACTCAGGTGCTGCAGGCTCTGGTTGTTGGCCAGAGTTTCTGCCTCAATGTGCAGACACCACAAGATGTGGGGAGAGAGCTGAGACTTCCTTTATGGAAGTTTTCTTAATGCACCAGATACATTTTTGGACACGCTGAGCCTGTCCTCAGTTTTGTCAGGTATTGCTTTTAGCTGGGAAAAACCCCTCCCTGCCAAAAGCAGTGAGGAGCATTTCAGCTGAAACAGGCTGTGTAGGCACCCAGAGCCAATTTCAGTGCAAAACCCAAGAGATGAGTCTAAAGTACTTTAGACTTGCATAGCTGAACAATTTGGTGCTCTGTGGACACCACCAAGCTGAAGCAACGTGCTGTAGCTGCAGCCCTGTCTGGAAGATGCTGCAAGTCAGCCTGAGTGCACACAGGGCTTTTGAGCAGCTGCTCAGCTGCACAACACAGCACAACACAACACAACATAGCACATCACAGCACATCACAGCACAACACAGCACAACACAGCACAACACAACACACAACACAGCACAACATAGCACATCACACAACACAGCACAACACAGCACAACAGAGCACAACACAACACACAACACAGCACAACATAGCACATCACAGCACAACATAGCACAACACAGCACATCACACAACACAGCACAATACAACACAACACAGCACAACAAACACAACACAACACAACACACAACACAACACACAACACAACACACAACACAACACAGCACATCACAGCACAACACAGCACAACACAGCACAACACAGCACATCACAACACAACACAACATAGCACAACACAGCACAACACACAACACAACACAACACAACACACACAATACAACACAGCACAACACACAACACAACACAACACACACAATACAACACAACACAGCACAACAAACACAACACACAACACAACACACAACACAGCACAACACAACACATAACACAGCACAACACAACACAACATAGCACAACACAACAAACACAACACAACACACACAACAAACACAACACAGCACAACACATCACAACACAACACACAACACAACACAACCTGGTGACAGAGAGCAAATGCCTTCCTCCAGCTGAAGCACTGGAAAGCTAAGCTTCGAGCACAAACTGGACTGACTGTTGCCAGAGCCAATTTAGCACTGAATTAAAGCAGCTCAAGGCTTTAAATGGCTAAAGATTACCACCGGGTAAATTGCTTCACTCCTTTTTCTTCTGCTACTACTCAAGCCAGTTCCACATGCAAATTTTTAGGAAAATAAAAGACAAGTGCTTTGCAAAGGAAGGCAGCTGGACTGTGAAGTTTCTTCCTATTTTTTATGACAGGGATCATATTTACACACAGAAAAAGCAAAATGGATGATAACTGCCTTTAAAGGCACTTCCCCAATTATCAAGTTTTCCTTTGCTCAGTTAACAAGTGCTGTATTTTTTCCTGTGGTTCTTCCTCCATTTGTCATATAGCTTGTACTAGGGCAGAAGGCCAGCACCAGCACATTTCTGGAGTAAACCTTACCATCTAACCACTTTTCTGTTGTGATGTGAGGGCCCTCTTAGTACACTGGGCCTTTGTCTTAAACCAAAAGCTACCATTTTTGGAAAAGTTGCTCTCATTTTTAACCAGTCCCGCCTGACTAACTTTATGCCTGCATAGCCTTGAGCAGTAATCTCCATTAGGAATAGTCCACATTCCTTTTCCCTGCTATTCTGTGAAAAGAAAAAAACACTGAGTACCTACTCTATGCCTTCTTTAACTGAGTTGCTACAAATAATCACTTGAAATAAAGCAGGTGAACCTATAGATTGCCCTCCAGAACTAGCTCATATAAAGTACAGAATTGCAGAAGGCTACATGAGAAAGAAGGGATTGTCTAATGTATGTGTAGTGGGGCATATCCACCTGATGGAGCTTGGGGGATGGAGGTTAATTATGTGGAGGGACAGCGGATACTCAAAGCTCTTCATGCTTCGTGAGGCAGGAATTGAGGGAGGAAACAGAGTGGAGTGGAGGAAGGAGGATAAGAGGGACTTCCATGGGGACACAAAGGAGTGGAATGAACTGCAGTGTTTAGTTCCCTATAAAAGAAAGAAAGAAAAATAAAAGATGAATAGCTGTCTAGGTGATAATTTAATGGAAGCTAGCAGCTTCATGAGGAAATCTTTATGGTAAAGCCAAAGTATGAGCTAAACTTCCACCCTGTCCTTATTATTTTGTGCTATCTCACAATTTCCTCTTAGATAGCATTTTTTTCCATCTCCTCATGTTCAACCATTTAACACTGTGAGTTAATAAAATGAAGACATAGTCTTAGTCTAGTTGAGATTCCTGATACTCAGGTGAACCCCAATGCAACAACTGTATAATGATCTTTGACAATGGGCCTCAAGGTAATTTACAAACAGGACAGGGTATTTTGAGGCGAGCTATTAGAACTAGGCATCTTTTCAGGTGCTCATTAAGTACAAGTAACAATAATTTTGGCAAATATACATGTAGCTCAAGAGACTTGAATAGGTGTCTCTTGTGCAGGAGGAAAAGCCCTACCAAAGCTTTCACACAAATGCATTCACACACACTTTATGTAACATAAACCAGGGAAAACTGATTTCTACTCTATAATCTCCCTCAGGCCCTGACCCAAGTCTTAAAACCACAGGTCACAAAAACAAAAGCTTCACTTCATCTGACTAGCATTGACATGGGAAACTCTTGCCTATGATAAAGGCCTGAATTTCTGTTCTCAGTATGAGGACTCTGGTGACACAGCTACATCTTTCAGGAGAGGAGAGAAATGCTACTTCTGTCTACAGCACTCAGACTGGGTGGTGCTGGACTAAACCCCAGACTTCTGTTAGCTGGCCAATTAAAAAATGTCACTGTCCTTGCACGTTGCATAGTGCAAGGTGTAGCTGCTTGCAGATCTTCAAGACGTAGAAGAGCTAAACTGGTGAAAAATCTTTATTTTTCTACAAATATTGCATCTTCCCAACACAACTGTGTGGGTACAGCTAAATCACAAGCATCTCTGTAAAAGGGATGTAAAATGGCTCAAAACAGAGAAATCTGAACATGTTGAAGGATCTTATGTATATGTCAGAATTTAATTTGTGGCCTTAGTTTTGACTATATGTAGGTGGAAAGAAAAATACATTTTGTAGGCTCCTACATTTATCAGATCAAGCCCTGAATTATACTGAGTTCCTCTTTGACAAAAGAATGAAGCTTTTTCTCTGACAATCTGTCATGATTATTTCTTGAAATAATTATTGTCTCCATAGTGATGGGTTTTGTAAATTCACCATGCAGTGTTTCTGACATACATTCTATAAATTGCTGAGATTGAAGTGTCCAGGGCATAATGATTTTTCTGCCAACATTAAACTGACAAAGGGCAACAAATAAAAATGTAGAACTACCCAACAATTCTGCAGTCTTTCATTGTGAAAATATGCAACCCATCTCCTTTATTCCTGTTTAGCTCCTGGTAACTGCTGCTAGGAGGATAACTTAATCCCAGGATTTTTTTCAGTAAGATTATGAAAGGTATATCAAAGAGAAGCTATAACTTTGAAGAGTAATTTAAGAGAGGCTGGAGGACTTCAAACTGCGTTAGGAGGAGCCATCCAGGTTAGGACAAAGGCTCTATGTCTCTTCACTGAAAGGCTGGGAAACAAAAGCTTTTCACTGTATCTGAAGGACTCATGTTACTTTGCAGTTTTTGCATTCAGACTTTCTATTCTTCTGTCCTCTTCACAAACAGCACAAGAAATACTTTTATATAACAGAATCTCATTTCTATAACTCTTCCAGTTACAACCCTTAAATATTTCAGTGGATCAGCTCAGACAACTTCATGCAGAACTGGGCACGGTCTGTTCCTGGCCAGTCTCTTTTCTAGCATACGCAACAGAAATTACAATGTGGGTTTTAAGGTCAACCCCAGTTCCCCCTTTGACCTGCACAAAGAACTGTTCCAGAAGGTATGGAGTCACCTCCTTCCAAAACGACTGAGTCCCACATCAAGATGGAAAAATTAAGAATGTATCTTCCAGAGGTTCAGAAGGATTATACATTACTGTTATGCTGTTTTAGAAACTGCAGCACTTACCACATATCCACCAGAGGAAATCCACAGAAATGAAGATAAAAGGAAATATCATACTCCGTTTTTCAATCACTAGAATTAACTTTCAACACTGTGCAGGCAGTCTGGGAGAACTCTGTGTCCAAGAATATTTTAAATAGAAATTACTGTAATGAAGAATTAGCTTCATGCATTAATTGCATTGTATGTCTCTGGTTTGAGACAAATCTACCAGTTAGGTGCTTTCAAAGGTAAATTTGTGCTTATTTCTATTATAGAAATAATGATTAAACTACAAGTCTTTAGTTTCCGTATAAAATATGATTAGACTAGTTCACTTTTCCTTACTGCAAAAGTATTTGACTCTCCCCTCTCCTTTATCTTGTGTCAACAATACCCTCTGAACAATATAATTCACCTGGGAAATAACTGGTTATACAAATTAAGAACTGGATAGAAATTCAAAACTTTTAGTTTGCTGACAGGTTTTCCACTAAAGAAAATGATAAGTAACTTTCAGTGTAAACACTGTTCTGCAGCAAACTAATTTAATGGACCTTCTAGGTAGCTGTAAATCATCACATGTCACACTGTAGGTGTGCAATGTGCTATAAAATGTATCTGCGTATATATACAGCTCTACCTAAGTTGTCAATTGAAAAATTGATTCAAAGGTTCCATATAAACTTAATAAAACTTAATAATAAACTAAATAAAACATAATGAAGCATAAGATTTTTTGCCTTTATTATATATTATTCATTATATATTTTAAAATTAATTGCTTTGGTCTTCAATAGGTAAAAATTGTGTTCATTTGTAGACCAACATGCAATGTAATGCCTTACAAATTAATTGTATAGGAACAATTTTTCATGAGACTCTACCCATAGATTAACATTTTTGCTGCTCTTTTCTCTACAGTAGTCCCTGAATTATCAGAAGGAAGACTTAATCTGTTATAAGATTGACCAGCAACAAAATATGAAGAAAGAATCTCTCAATGTGTGAATCTCTCACTGTTTTAAATTTGGTTCATTTTTGGTGCATGTAGCAAGCTGAATTTCTCTAAATTGAATTGAATTCTACAAATACTTGTATATTAAAGTTTTCTCTAAAAACATTTTTTTTTTAAACTCTACCTTTTCTGTGGTGGATGTTCCCTTCTTGATCCATAGCAGATGGAGCCTTTATTACCCACACCTGTTCTTTGCTTTTCTGTGCTAATCCCCACCTCTCTACTGAAAAGCTTCTAGAAACCCAGCCTAGGTTACCCCAGTCAAAACCAGATGGATTTATAGAAACTTCTTTCATCAGTTACTTGATTTAAAGTAACTGACTTTGGTCATCATGAGTTGGAAATTCACACATCTTCTTTTAGTGCGTGGGGGAGCAAGGTGTAATCTACAGTAAAGGGCACTCAACAACTGAAGGTGGAAATTTCTTTAGCAAATACATCAGCTCCTGATCTGTATATCAGAGTATCCAGACACATGTAGGAGCTTACAGTAATGTTTCAACATTGAGTCAACATTCGAAATTGATGTAGCTGGAAAATAGCCATCTTATACCACCAGGGCTTCAAGTGAAGGAGGATTGAAAGGAAGAGCAAGAACATAAGAAAATAAAGGCAAAAGATTAGAACAACAGGCTGACCTTGTCCCTGTCTTCCTTCTCTTCAGTCTTGGATCTGGGTACACACTGAGCTTCTTCAGTAAGGTTCATGTTTTAGCTACAACATTCACATAAAAATACCAACAATCAGAGGCATCAAAAGACAAAAGGACACAGTGAAGACAGTGAGTTAAAGCTCCAGAATGCCTTGCTATTATTCCCCTGGCAGTGGCCAGTCTTCCTCTACTGCAGAATGATAGCAAGACATAAAGAGGATCTATTCCTCTGACAGACATATTTTGAAAAGAGATCGATTATGATTTTCACCAAAAAATACTGTGTAAGAGCATTGTTTCCTTGACTACTCACTCAAACAACAAAATGGTCACCAAAGCTGCATAATATTGCTCTTTCCTGGGTCAGCTGATATAATGAAATGAAAATGAATAATACATTTTCAATATAAACTTTAGACAACATTCAAACATAATAGAATTAATGAAATATTTTGAACTCACCAGTGGCTGGTAATGAGACTCTGAAAACAAATCAATGTAATGCAAGAATTGCTGATGATATTAGTAATTTAGCTCCAACAATCCAGAAGATTTTTTTTTTTGTGGTCAGAATATTGAAACAATTAAAGAGTTGCAGCTGCACTGAATAGAGATTGCAATAAAGTTAGCATTCACCTTTAAATGGAATTTCAAGAGACAGGTAACATTTGTAGTAGAACACTGCCTAATTTCAAAGAAATTATTTGGTGTGTTAGAATGACATCTAGTGACTAGTTCAGGATCTAATGCTGAATTATAAAAATAGAAACAAAGAATTAATTTAATCTTCTTATTTTTTCTTTGCTGCCCCCTAATGAAAGACATAAATATAATGAACAGTAAATCTATCCAGACACAGCAAAACTTGAAAGAAAATCAAGCTAAATTAGGGTTAAAGCCATTACTGTAAGTGGGAAAAGCAATAAAAAGACTCTATATTTCTGAGATCCTAGGAATTTAAAATTATTATTGCATCCCACTCTTCAATCTGAATTTATTCTTCAAGAAATAATAATTTTTATTTTGTCTGGAACAAATCCAGTGAAAAATTAGTTAAAAGCCCTTTAAAATAGGTTCCTGATCAGAAATGCAAATTCACCTGCATTGTGAAAAAGGTTTGACAGAAGCCCAAAACATCCCTTTGGAATGATAATCAGCAGCCTTCTTCCATTCAACATAGTCCAGCAACTGACTCACAGAGCATAGTGCAAGAGGGAAAGAGTTCAAAAGGTATCTTATGCTCATTTAATGTTCACATATTTGATCAATCCTAACAAGATGCAAATATGTTTTTTTCCATGTCTTATACTACAACTACAACCTCTTAAGAATAGAAATTTTAAAGACAAATGGAATGGTAATGAGATAAAAATAATTTCTATGGATAAAAGTGGAGACTAAACATAATTTTTAACCTTATTGTTGATTTTTATTATTTTCATTCAGTATATAATTTTATTACGTATATAATTGCCTGAAAAAGATTGAACTGTGCTCTTTTCATGGGAACTGTGAATACACTCATTAGATTATTTTCTTCCTCTGAATACACATCAGACTAGTGTTCTCAAATAAGGAGAATCTTTCCTTTATAGGATAGGACACCTGCCAGAGCCAGAGTTTTCCTCTGACAGTAAGTTTCATTTCACAAGGAAAGTTAACTCTCCAGTTGCAGTGTTTCAAAGCAAACTGTGCAAATACAATGGACACAGAATCATTACACATATATCTGTCTCAATCTGTAAAGAACTGAAACAAATAGTGGTGAGGTACAAATGTCAGTCATGATATTCTAAAGGTCACCATTACATATTTTAATGCTCATGACAGTACAAGGGAAAGAATATGCAAGACAGGTATTTTTTTCTGATTGATAAAGTACTTGTACTCTGATTCATAATGAAAATGTCTGGGGATAAATTTATAAAGCATAGGAAAATATGCTGAAGTTATAGAAGACCATGAGGACTGGTTTTGTTTTCCCCAAATAGTTTATCATTATTTCAGGTAATGTTGTACTAAATTCAAACTTGGAAACACTCAACTATAAAGCTATGCCTGATGTTGCTAAATTAACTAAATTAAAGTTTAGTACTTTGCCCTGAAATTGGTAAACTCTATAGTATCTAGATTTTACCTGGGATCTTTCTTAGTGAGTGAATATGTGTTCTGATCTGGATCTCCCAAGCCTTTTGATAAGGCATTGTTGCTCCTGTCCTATGATAAGTTCAACATCTCATTATTTGTTGAAGATGTCGAGATATTACCAGTTGCTACAGTGCTTTTGGTACTGGAATTCCTGCGGCTTTGCATCTGGTGTGGCTCAGCAATCAAGACTATCCTCACTGTTCCCAGCACTTTCTGGTTAAATTTATCTGGGAACAATTTGTGGAACCCAACCATATGAAAACCCTGGAGAAACATTCCATTTCTGAACCCCATTTTGTGTCAGGATCCTATCTACTTGGCACTGGAAAGGGTTGGATGATTTAGGGCATCCTCAGGATGTGGTTACATATCTATTGACCTTCATAGTGCAAAATTAATTATTTAAGGACTTTATTCACACATCTTTTAGTGGGTCAGTAGTAGTGTTCTAGGGTTAGGCAGTGGGCAAATTGAGATTCTAAATTCTCATCATGTTTACACCCTGATAGGGTTGCTGGGACATTATGATATCAAAATTCTTTGGCAGATCCAATCTCTATTATTTCTATACCTCAAATTTCCATCTATGGAGGAGGGAGTGTTGTAAAATGTAGGGCTACCAAGGATAAATATATTGAATAACAGGATACACTTATACAACAAGGCTGGAGAAACAATATATGCTTCAGATAGAGGGCATTCTGCACAGTCAGTGCACACAAAAATTTTTCAGCCTTATTAATTTTCTAATTGACAGAACTGAACACTGTACTGTATGAGAGACAAAGAGCTTACAAATGAATAGGCAGGCACAGAGAAAATGAGATTTGAACTGGAACACTGGAAAGAATATATTGTTATTGTGTGTATTTTAATGTTTGGTTTGATTCACTTTGTGTGAGTATTTCTTGCAAGGGAACCAGTCTCAGAAAAGGTCAGAAAATGTCAGTGTCAGATAGTAAGGGTTTGATCTGACAGGCTTTCAGAGAAAAAATAGTGTTCTGTGTTTAAGGTGTGGACAGAAAACCCCTTAAAATTTCAGTGAGAACATCCTAGATAAGTTTCTGTTCTGCAAACCTAAAGCTGGACTTAATGGAAAATGTTTCCCGTGGGGTATTAAAACTTCATGATACAGTTACTGATGAAATCAAGAGTTTTTGCAAAGCTCTTTTTAATACTTACTACACACTGCTTACCAAACAGTTTGTTCTACAACAGCCCACTATGTCTACACAAACTTTAAAATGCATTTTCAGGTGGGTATTTGCATGCGCTGGTTGGCTTCTGTAGCTGTTGCCATTTCATTTGGATAATAAACACAAAGAAATTAGTAGAGTAACACTATGAAAACACCGAGGCAAAGAGCACCACAATATTTTGCTCATCTACCCACCTATTTGCAGGACAGGCTGATCCTTCAGCTCACTGAAGTGAGCTCAGCATTGTGCTGCTAACCAACCCAACAGTGTATCACACTCCATTTTACAGTAAGAAATGTTTTAAATAAAAATTACACTTGGATATATGTGCAATTGGTATCATGTCTTTTGAAGCATCATTAATCTCTGGCAAATCACCATGTCTGGAAACTGCACTGACAAAAAGTGTGCTTGCTGTTACTGCGTCTAGAAGCATTCCACAAAGTTTTCTGGTTACTCAGCTAATCCTTTTCTGCAGTACAAGCAAGAGCATATGAAGAAGCTTGACTTTCACCCAATTTCAATTCTGTGATGATGGCATCAAAACGAGATGAGGAAACACCTGCAACACAAATCATGCTTGGGAATGTGCCAAGGCCCCAAACCTTTCCTACAATACGTCAGGTGTGTGTATTCCCCCTTAACTCAGAGCACTGACCTGTTTCCCTCGAGAGGCAGGCTTGCTCAGGGACATCACGCATCTGCTGCACCTTGCTAGGTGAGAGCTGCTGGGGGCTGCAACCCTGCACGGTGTTGCAGCAACACAGGGTGAGGTGCAGGTGTGGGAATCTTGGAATACAGACAGCACTGAAGCTTGCTTTAAGATTGTGAAGCCTGACAAGTCTTCAGCAGCCAGAGAGAACTGATTCTTTATTTTAGCCACGATCCCTTCTTCAGAAAGAGTGCTGGAGTTAATCACAGAATTACAGGATTATTTAGGTTGGAAAAGACCTCTAAAATGATTGAGTCCAACCACTAACCCAGCACTGCCAAGTCCACCAAAAAAACATGTCTCCAAGTGCCACATCCATCCATCTTTTAAATACCTGCAGGAATGGTGACTCCAACACTTCTCTGGACAGCCTGTTCTGATGCTTGACCACCTTTTCAGTGAAGAAATACCTAGTTCTAAACCTTTCTTGGTGCAGCTTGAGGCCATTCACTCTATCGCTTGCTACTTGAGACAAGAGGCTGATCTCCACCTCACTACAGAATCCCTTCTGGTACTTATAGACAGTGGTAATATGCTTTATAAAAAAGGATTCTAAGAGTAATTACAAGGAAACGTGCAAATGTAACGTATAACATAAGAGATTCTATATTTATCAGCTTTGATCTTATGTTTGTTTCCTCAGACAGATACAAATTACTGAGTTACTGATGTCTGAAGAGAGTAGAATATAATCCAGAAGGTTCATGTTAATAAATCCTGAGTTGACAGTCTAGTGCTGGCATACTGTGTGGGTCTCTGCTCTCTGCAGTGCCTTGCTGAAATCAGCTAGACTGTGTGTGGGTGTATAAAGCTAAAATTAGGGGGTTTTGACTGCCGCAAAAAGCAAAGCGAGTGAGTGGGTTTGTCCCAATTGCCTGCAGATAAGTCATTATGAGTATTTACTTCCTTTAACCAAAGTCTGGAGTAAGTGTAGGATTTTATTGGAAATTTTTCTGACAGTTCATATCAAGCACTACCCTACTGTATATTTTAGTCTTACATTGCTAGATTTTTTTTTTAAATAAGCTGAAAGGAAATGAATGACCTGAATAATTTTTATTCTCTGACCATGGAAAACATTTCTAGCAAGAACATTGCACTGAAGCAAAAGATTGTTAATATTCTGGGCTTATATATAATAAAAAGATTTGCATATTCTTCATATTTTACTGGAGAGCAAGATCAGCTCCATAGCACCACAGCACTGCAAAGCTATTCTGCTTTACAGGCAGGCAAGCTGCTTAGCTGCAGATGTCTTAAATCACGACTCTACAGTTTCTTAACTCAGGTGGGAGCTGTTTGAAAACTTGCACAAAAAGTGAAATAAGGTAATAAGCATCACATGCTAGGCTGTACTTTATGTTCAACATCTCAAACAGTTTGAAGAAAGTAATATGTGATTTTCTAGTGATTTTCTAGTTCCCATGTCAAGTAAAAATACTGTAATTGAATCTTAAAAAACATCTGTCTTCATTAATTTCAGCCAGCATATGCAGATTTGTCAATTACCTACAGGTATACTCTAATCAGAACCACACTGAGTTGCTTCTCAAGATTCTTCTTGTTTTCAATTCTTGATCCATGCACAAATGTAGTTTTGGACAGATTTTCTGTGACTGTAATTCAGGGTTTCTCAGTGTGTTTATACCTGTAGGTACAACAAATATATAAGAAGAAGTGTAATTTCCCTCCTCTTTTTTCTCCTTTAATCAGTCTAGGTATGTTGTGGCATTTCTTAACTGAAATACAGATGTAGAACCTGTCACTCTCTATGAAGTGTGTTTACCTCTCCATATGTGATTTTTAAGTCAGATTGGTTTAATTGAAAAATAGTGGGATCCAAAGCAACTAGGAATTGAATGTGTTTTGTTTCCATATAATGACTAAGAGCAATCCTTTTGAAAGGTTGTATCATTTAGATATAATCAAGATCTGTGATCCCTCTACTTAAAGAGAATCACTGGAGCTGGCAGCTTTCCTTAAATCTGGTAATGGAATGGAATATGGTAATGGAATTAGTTCTTGTACTGTCTTTGACAGGTGACAGATACTAAAAAAGCAAACTTCATCTAGGAAATGTTGATTCTCTCGTGTACTGTGGATGTGATGAAGGTAAGGCTAAATTCCCTTGCTTTGGTAAGTGGAGTGAACTGCTCTAAATGCAATATTCTCACTTTCCATGGCGAAGAGAAATGTACTTTTAGTAAAGCAAGGAACATCTTGCACTACTGCTGGTATCTCATATCTACCCTGCTATGTCAGATGGAACTGGAAGATGTTTCCCTGCAGAGCATGAGCAGGAACACATCTCCAGCTCACTCCCTGCTCTAATGGAGCGAAGGGAGGATGTATTCTTTTCTCTGGAATTGGTAGTAATTCCATAGAAATTAATGGAGCTTTCCAGAACAAAATGAATGTGAAAGAACCTAGCATAGAGGTTATAAATTAAGTGTAAGTGAAATTCAGAGAGAAGGGTTTGTGCCATAAGAAGCCAAATAAAATGTATTCTACTCGACTGGCTGAGAACAAAAATGAATCAAAATATTAATGAATACTGCAGACCAAGAAATAAGTTCTGCTTCAGTGCCTCTTTCTTTCCTCTTCTTCTGCTGTTTTCACACTGATTGAGGTTATTGAGTAAGCTAACTCATATGATCTCCCTCATGCAAGTGATTAGGAGAGTCCTTTCAGACACAAATTATAATATCTGTAACCTGGAAGGAAAGAACATACTAAATACTTATTTAAAATAAGCTCCAAATTATGAGTCTAATTCATTAAAAAGAAACTACAACATACTAATTAAAAATATGTGTCTTTTTGTTCTAGAAAATTTCCAGGGTAATTTCAGGTGATGCTGAAAGTCTGAATGTTGTTGCAGTGTATGCCAGACATTGTACTCCACTAATAACCAGCACTCAGCCTCATGGGAATAGGGAAACATAAAAGACTGTGAATCAGTGCTTCTAAAAATAGCCCTGGCTACCCCTTTCCTCCTCAAAAGAAATATAAAACCTTGAAAAAGATGAGGCTGAGAACAAGGTGAAGTAGCTGAATGGAGAAAAGCAGCTTTTGCAAAAGCACACCACTTTTCTAGGAAGTGTTACTTTTCTGCCTGCCTCAAGTGCAGTAAAATAAGTGTCCTGTGCTGATTTAATTGTTGGAGTAGTGTTGAGATGGTAAGAGAAGTCATAAAAACCTAGAAAGATGCAGAAAAACACAGAAAAACAGACGTTTTGTTTAACTGGAATTGATTTTTATAGAAAATTTTCTCTGCAGTGAACTGCTCCTCTCCTCTAAGAGATAATCCTGAGGAACAATTCCTGTTCCAGACTGGCATCTGTAGCTGAAATTAATTTTTTGTCTTGTACACATTGAGGGTTGATTATTATGGGACATATTCCTCCTGAGTGGCTTTTCATGCTCAGGAGATGCTGAAGTTTTAATTTCCCTATAAACAGACGGGCATATATAATTATGTTTAAGAGCTTGCACTGTGTAACTGTCTTAAAGTACATCTTATAAAATTTGTCAGTTAAAAAACTTAATTTTCTATTTTATTTCAAGGCTACAATTGATCAGTCTTTGATGTGAATTGATTTTCCTCTTCCTAATATGTGAGGGTGTGTTTGTCCATATACCAATCAACTTGTGCAGTACTTCCTCTTCATTCCATGTGTGGCCTAATTTCTCATTGGCTACTGACTGAAGAGAGGAGGAAGACTGTACAAGCAGGGTAACAGAACCTGCCTCCCTTCCCAAAGTCAGCTGAAAGGAACTTTGCTTCAGAGGTTAAATATAGCCACTTCACTTGGAGGGAATTACTATTACTTCTCCACAGTTCCTTTTGCTGGTTTACACTTGGAAATTACAAAAGAGTAGGAATATATCTTTTTAGGGAACCTAATTTTACATCTGTTTCAGTAATTTGAAAATACCATCAAGCAAGCAGGTTTAAAAACCTTGATTTTCCTAATGCCCCACTTGTGAAACCAGGATGTCACATTTTGCTAGCTGCAATACCTTCCTAAAAACGTTTTGAACTAGTGGCTGACAAGTTCCTTTATAAGTAATGCTCAATCTTCTAAGCAGGCAGAATAATTTTTTTGTTCTTCCTGAGTTTGCAGAAAGGGTAGCCAAATTAAACACACATGACTGAAAAATGGTATTGCGGGTTTCCTTAGAGTTTCCATGGATGATTAGAATGCTGAAATGCAAATGCTAGAAATGCTAGTGTTATATTTTCATTACAGGGTTAATCTGAATAACTGGTTAAACTGAGTGAAAATCAGGTTTATGACTCCAGTGATCTTCTGAACTATTCACAGACTCACCCACCCCATCCCCTGTGGCAATACTGGGGATGCTGAACCTCAAGGAGTTTATGGATTGTTTTGGAGGGCTGTTGGCTCCTCACAAATTCTACACCTTTAAAACAGGCGAAACTCTAAATTTTGAACTTGGGGAACCCAGGCAGTCTAAATCAGAAGCTTTTCGGTGCCCTGTAGCCAAGTTTTGGACAACATACAAGCAACATCCCAGAATATCTTCCTGGACAAGAAAGGTATTAGTACATTTGGCACTGTGCCTTAAAATCACAGAGGGATTTTCTCAATTACTAGAATTGTTCTATGCCACTGGAACATTAATTGCACATTCCACTTTCATATAATAACCAGTGTTTTTGCTGTTCATTACATTGGCCATCAAAGTTTATGTGCCATTTTGAAATCTCCTCTCTTATGCTCATTGTGTTACACATTTCAGCAGTGCTGGGGCTCAGGTTAAGCATTGCACACTCATTATTTTTCAGCAGCTTCATTTAACAACAAAAGTCTGAAAAAAACGTGCCACCTACTTGACTCAGTGTTTTTCTCCATCTGTAATCCCAATGCTACACGTGAATTTTTTTACAGGAATTCATCTGCCAGTGAACATGTCAATAGCTTTTTGCCACAATTCCCGCATTTGGGTATACACCTTACCTACTTTTTAATTTAAAAGTTTACCTGTGTCCTCTTTGAAGCTGAGATAAACTAAAACCTTGTCAAACTCAAGCATGCAGCAACTTTAAAGAAAAATAAAAATGGTCTCACCTTTCAGAAAAATATAACAATTACCTGAAAAGTAAGGAATTCATTTGTAGTACTACTGCTCTTACATTTAAAGCCCTCACACACAGCATGGAACATTTTTGCTTTGAAACAATCAAATCCAGAAATAAATTATCAGATAACCAAATAAACTGTATTTAGGGAATTTCCTCCTATCTATATTTTGGGGAGAAGGAGCAAGCCCCATTCATTTGAAAAGGGGATTATACACCATTGAAAACCATATACTTGGTTGGTAGCAGTTGGTAGCATTTTTTTAAAGCAACAAAAAGGAAGAATGAACTTATGAATGGGCTATTTTTATATTTCATATACTTCTGACCTGCTCTGCCTTTTCTATTTGTAAAGGAGAAATAACATTCCTTTGGTTTTTAGCTCTTTACAATGGTGTTTTCTTCATGCCAGAATTTTGCTGAACAATTTTTGGGAGATTTTCGTCCGTCTGAATGGTGCAGAAAAGGGTTTTTTTAGAACAATCAAAAGATAGACAAGAGAAAACACAGTACAGTATTGCATCATTCTTTTCTGAAAGGAAAAAGAAGGTTACAATATTTGGAACTTAATTAACTTGCTTTTGACACTGAAAGGCAGCAATAAGGTCCTTCATATTACACAAAAAATTCTTCAAGACAAATTCTATTTCCTGCATTGCATATGAAAATGACTATTGCAATGAGAATTCAATTTCCTTTTAGTAAAAATGTAATAAAGTGATAAGCCTGAGAAATTGGTCTTTTACTTCCTTAACACTGTGAAGTACAAAAAAAACCAGACTTGCAGATTTGGGAATTTTATCACTTGCTTACTTCTCAGTGTACACAGTATATCTCCAGCTACTTGATTTTTGCTAAAAACAAATATACATGTGGGTGGATGTACAATTCAATGCATTGACAGCCAAGTGGCAAATAAGGTAAGTGTTCTAAAAGTTGCGTAAGGATCCATGGAGTTAGGATTAGCAACGTGATTCTAATAAATATTGATGAAGTATAATTTTTCAGTCATCCTACAAGGCAATCTGCATCATTCTTTTGTAATTGAATTCAAATGATATCCTTTCCTACCATCTTAATAAATTACAATATTTCAAAGAAGTCTAACCATCCAAACCATGTATTTCATGTTCTTAAAGAAAAAAAAAACCAAAAACTGGCCTATATCTTGGTAAATAAAATAAGAAAAAATACAGTCCTGTAATTTTAACTGATAATGTATCCATTATCTCTTAATAATTTTCCTTTGGGGTATTTTTTTCCCTTTGGATTATAATAAGGACATACTACAAAATGATATTTGACATACAACTAAAGTAGATGGTCCAAACTTCTAGGTCAGTTTCCTGTTATTAGAATTAATTGTTAATTTTTTGGTTGGTTAATTACTCATAACACCACCTTTCTAGTTAATTTTAAAGACTGGAATTTCTGTTCTAGCAAGTGTAATTAAAATGAGTTACCTAGGTTACAATGGTTCATTAATACGTGGAATCAAAACGACGTTTTGTGTTGAGCCTTTAACAACTGAGGCTTCCTGCAAATAACTGCCATGGAGTGCTTTAAGTGTGTCTTTTTTGCTTTAGTCACCTGGTAGTTTATTAAAAGGTGTGTTGAGGCTGTGAAGAGTGACCTGTGACAATGAACTCAATGTTCTTTCACAGGATCTCTGCGGCATGAGATTGAAATGCAACCAAATACACGTGGCAAATAACACATGCTTTTAGAAACGGTTCTGAAGTATGGGAATAGGTGGCAAATGCCATCTGAAAGCAAACAATGGAAATGTTTGGATCAGAAGAAGATGCTGTCAAAGAAAATCCTCATTCTATTGATAGGACTGGCTCTACAATGAACTTCAGTCAATGTGCAGCCTTTGCCAACACATAAAAGTTATTTTGTCCAATTTTAGTCTCCTTTCATCCTTATCTTGGTCTTTCAGAAGGGTCTGATATTCTCTGGCCATTTATTAGAAAAGTAAGAATTTCAGCTGTAAAAATCTTAAACTCTGAAGATACGATTAAATTCCTAGTGTTTTAATAAGTTGTCTGGGCTTTGCAGTGTGCAGAAAGACAAAGAGAGAAAAAACCCCAAAACATTTATTGAAGACTACTTATTAATTCTAAGTCAGATATTTAAAATATTTCAAGATTCTAAAGGGAGAAATATGAAACTTCATTTCCCTGTTCATGGAAGAGGCAAACAACATACATATGATTTGCATTTATGCAAGCTGAATGAAAATAATCTTTAATTTCAATACTTCTCCCTCTGTCTCTCTCCTGTTGACCTACATGGTGTAAGGTAATGGAGACAGACTGCTGGTTTCATATTGATTATTCACTACTAAATAATTTCTAGATTTAGCTTTAGCATCCTGGAGAAATGAGGTACTTCTCTCCTTCTGTTTTCAGCTCTCCAGTAAAAAGAGGGCTTTATTTTTTATATTTTTGCTGTTTGTGTACTTATCATGCAATATTTAAATCTAAGAACACAGTCTCTTTCCACAGACTGAAAGCTGGATATCATATTTATCTTTGCAGGAAAATGCTCTTTTTATCTCTGCTGAAAAATACAGAAGTATGTTAACAGATGCTATTTCAGAATCCACCCTCATTTTGCTCCACAATACCTTTCTTTCCCTTTTCTCTTCCTAATATGTGTAGTCTCTATCACAGGTTTTTTCTTTCTCACTGGGAAACATTCTGTAATAAGGATTATTAATTTTGCTCCATCCCACTTTTTATTTTTAAAGGTTATTCCCTTCTGTTCAGACCCTATGACATTTTATCATTTTACAAACTGAGGCAACAGCAAATATTGACCCTTGCTAAAGAGTGAATTTCTGTTTGTCTTCTATAATCTGCTGAATAGGCTGATTGATCTTTGTGTTACTGGAACTCTGACACTGCACAGCAGCCAAGACATTCTCGACAGTGGTTTCTGGTTTCCTGTCAGGAAAGCTAATGCCATATGTCTAGGCATTGTCCCAAAATGCAATGTTTTCAGAAAATAATTCAACACTTAGCATATAATTTAGGAAATGACAGCTACACAGCCTCTAATAAAGCATTTAGAAATATAACTCAATGCCATGCCCATCTCCATGTGTTATAGCAATGCCATGATATCCATTTTGCAGGCCAGAATCTGGTGGCCAGCAAAAGAACCCAGTGAAGGTTAAATTACCCATTCAAGAATTAACTAATTACCCTATAATTAGTGTCTGAGGAACAGATTTAAAGCTTTGTTGAATCATGAAGATGTGACGGTTGTAATTCAAACTTTGATTTTCAGTTTCACAGCACTTCAAGTTTGCTTATTTGGAAAACAAATCCAGATGTCATTGTTTTTTAACAGAAAAAAAAAATCACAGTTGAATTCTGACTGGGATCTATTGTAATAAAATAAAAAGAAAAATCTTGGTTAAGTTTTTACTTTTTGGTGGGGTGGTAGTGAAATCATTAAAGGGAAACCCTTAAGCCCTTAGCTCTGAAAATTCTTATAAATAAGAATTAAAGGAAAACTTTTAGAAGTAGTAGCATCTTTGAGCTCACTCCCACAGATAAAATTGCATTCCTGGCATGAAAAAATTGATTGGATTGTAGGATTTAAAAGGAAAAAGATAATAATCTGAGATCAATATGTTTGTTTCTTCTGCTTTCACACATGCCTTTTAATGAATGGAATATAATCTTGTCAGAGAACAGAAAAATAAATTCTAGAGACTGAGATTTTTGTAGACATTTCAACAGTTATCTGAGACCTAAAGCCTGTCCACTATAAAGACAATGGACTAAATGAACACTCACTATCACCTAACTGCTCCTGCAGCAGCAAAAAATGTTTCCAGGAAAAAGAAAATTCAGGAAGGAAAAGCACATGCAGGAAAAAATCTGCTCTCTTTCTACTTCCCACCACCGAAATGTCTGATGCCATCTGTCCTCTTGCCTGGACAGGCCATCTGGAGCAGAATAGATGAGACTTAAATCACCAGCAAGGCTGACATGCTTACTTTGTACCCTTGTAAGGAAATCTGAATACATTACAAGTGAAATTTGAGAGTTGATAATTCCAAAAATGATAAAAAATCCCTCCCTTATTGTCAATTTATTTCAGTGATAACATTTTAATTTCCCTATTAGTGTAACACAATCCTGTTTTTAAAGAGAGATAGCAGTTTTTATAGCAATAGATAACTGTATAAGCATTTGGAAACATTGTCAAGACTAATGAACAAACAGGATGGGTCCAGAAAGAGTAAAGGGGAGGAAAGTCTTTTCTTGTCTGTGGTTGCTATGCTGGTAGAGCAACCACCTTACAGCACACTATTATAACCAGAAATTCTAAGCACAAACAAGAACATAATATCGGAAGAGTCAGAAGATCCTCCTAAATTAAAAAGTAGGCATTGAAAAACTATTATTTAATTTTTAATTTTAATAATGTAACTATTTAATGCCACTGTATCATCAGCATTTCTGTATCAGGTTCGGGAAGTTCCCCTATCATTTTATGGAAGTTTGGAAAACTAATCATATTTTTGTCTGAAAAATCATTGTATTTCCTCAGACCCAGGCAAAAGATGATTGCATCTGCAGCAGCTTAGCAGAACTGATACCAAGATGCTGTAGATACCTGCATCCTATTACTGTGCATGGCTCTCACAAAGGTGATTTAGCAGACCTGCAAATCTATAGGAAAGAAGTGCCAGTGTCAAGAAACTGTGTTAATGGAAGAGACAGATCTAAACATATTTTTTTTTTCATAATAGACGGGAGAATTGGAAGTGGAGAGGGACAAACTCTTTTGTGACAGGAGGTTTTCTTCTGCTGCTCCCCATTCTTTAGAAAAAATAGGCACCACTTTCCTTTTTCTGCACCACTCTGACACGCAGACTTGGGTATACCCATCAACTTGGAAGAAGGAGCAGTCTTTCAACAAAAAGGTGATCCAAGAGTAAGAGGGAAATCGTGAAGTAGAGCTTTGGCACCCAAAACAATTTCTGAAAAACAAAATGCACTGACATTCCTGGGATTTTTTCAGTTGCCCAGAAATGAGCAAGAACAGGAAATGACAATCCTGTGCCTGACTTAGACATTTTATGCAACTGTACCGGGCATTTTCCATTTGCTGGGTCTATGAATGAAAGCCTTCCTAATGTCCAGCCAGCTGCAAAACCAAGTGGATTGCAAGCCTGAGATTTAGCCACAGCTTCCCTTACTAAGATGTTCTTTCACAAGCAACGTCATATTTTGAAGTGATTGCTTATGCATTGCTTTTTTATGTCTGCTGAACATAATTGTTCAATCTGAAGTGTAGTCTTTAACCTCTATTTATATCAGTAAAACTGTAATAATTATAACCTTGGGTAATACAGATTATTAGTTGCTGATCCTTTCAAATAAAAATATTTTAAAATGAGCACAGGACTGATCTAATCACAGAAGTCACAGAATGGCTGATGGATTCCAAGAGCATAAATAATGCTGGGTAAAAATTCTGTAAGTGATTTAGTCCTGCTTCAAAACATAGGACTTCATCCCTACTTTTCTGCTCCTGGGGGCAGGTTGTCTGATAACTTCTACTGAAATCTGGGCTCTCCATATTTCAGATCTGTGTGGCGTAACAGACTCATGACGTAGTTCCTCTGTGTGGGAAGATGTCTGTTATGCCCAAGCCAGTAAATATTTCACAGATTTTGGTTCAGAGCTAAAATATCATGAAACTGTATTCCATTAACTGAGTGTTTATTTGTTTGATTATCTTGCTGTGATTGTTAATGCTAAAAAATGTTGAAATGCCCCAAATGGTCTACATTCACCTAGCTCACTGTGCTGCCCCAGACACAGAAGTTACATCAAAAAAGCGGGTGGATACATTTGCTTCTCCATGACTCAATTTCTGGGATCAGCAGGCTGACGGTTACTAGAACTAGAAATTCATACCATACCATTGAGTCCATCAGTAATTATTAAATGTATCTCCTCTGGTTCTGATTAATTTTTATCAAAATTTAATTTTTCAGTGCATGAAAATATACTTCTTTTTGTATATTTTAAACCTGCAGTCTGATCATTTGTTTGGAGGATTCCCAGTTTCTGCATTTGGAGGAAAAAAAAAAAAAGGATAAAAGGAATAATCACACACTAACTGCCTTCTAGCTGCTAGTTTTCAAAATTAGCTGTCCTGACCCATTTAGTTTCCTTTGTACAAAAGCCACCCACAGATATGCCTAGCTTTATTTCACTTCTTCTTGTGTACTTTTTTAAACTGTACTTTTTGAAGGTGCAATTATCAGAACTGGAACCATGAATTTATCCATTAAAAAGGGAAATCTTTTTATAAAACACCTAAGTATATTTCTGACTTAATTCCTGATCTATCAATGAAACCTGTGCGCAGACAAAAGACATAAATTCACTGCAGGACTGCAATAGAATGCAAACATATTTTCTGGATATTTTCATCTTCCCCATTCTGCAAATCCCCTATGCCTCTAGGATAAAGAGAACTGCCCTGGAAATTTGATAGTTTAGAGTTGTCTTAAAGCATTTGGGTCATTTAAATTCTTTCTAGACTTAGCTGAACATAAGGAGCTCTAAAATCATCAGCTGAGAATTTCGAACTAAGCCAAACCAAATGCAGGAATAACTAAAATGATCATACGATTTCAGGAAATTAAAGCAAGAAAGTATTTTCTGTTGAACCACAAACAGTATAAATTAAAAATTTTATTTTTTGTTAGAGGACTATATACCTTCAAATGTTTTTTTTTGTTCACCCTATTTTTTACAAACATCCATATTTACTAAAAAGACAATATAGGAAAAAAGAAAGATGAAACAAAGAAAACAGAAAGGACTAGAAATTCAAATAATGTAAATGTTCCGTGGTAATTGTGTCAGTATTGGTTGGTCACTTTGTACACAGTTTATCCAATAGAAATATTTTCCTGTGAATTTTTCTTTGCTTTCCACAGAAGCTGAGCTGAATTTGGTTTTTTTTTTTCTCTGTTACCTTTATTGTTGTTTTATTTCAGTGACAAACTTCAGAAACTTCTGTTGAGGCAATCAGCTGGGAACTTTGGGGAGGGTACCCCATGATATAAAAGGGTAGCTGTAGAAATCATCATGACAAACAGAGTAAGAAAATTCCAGCTCCAAAGTAAATAAAATAACCAATTTATCCCCAGTATAATAGAAAAAAAGACAGAATAGAAGGATGTTAGTTTTTCAGTGTAGTACACAATAACTTAATAAATAATCTTGCCCTCCTAGGCTGTCAAGTCTTATTCTGCACCATCCCAAAAACTAAGATTTCTCTTCTAATATGTGTTAGAAAATGGCTGCTAAGTAAGCTAGAAAGAACACTTATTTACATATATTGAAGGTATTACGAATGAGAAAACTTCTCCCTGTCACAAAACTTATTTTCCAGATTGCTTGTATCTGACTTTATGTGCCTTTCATTCCATGTCACTAACCCTAAATTTAAATATAATTTCATACTCAGTCATTGATCTGTTTTATTCTCTCCAAAAGCATTCTGAAATGCAGGTCCTATTTCCCTTGCATTCTTTTAATTTTCTCAGTTTGCATTATTTATGCATAATTTCAGTTTGCATTAAATATTTGCCATGATTCTGTCAAAAGATCTTGGGGGAAAAAAGTAGACACTTGGTCGGAAAATGTTCAGATCCAAGTTGTTGTTGGTGTTTTAGTGGATTTATTTTTGTCTGGGTTTTTTTTTGTCTGTTTTAATATTTATTCCTAAGTAAATTTAAATATTTAAAACCTTAGAAGTTTTCTTATATTGAAAACACAAAAAATAATTTCATAATCACAGCTCATAAGAATTCAATATTTATTACTGGTTTTGCCACAGGCACTTGGAAAAATTAATCTTAACAAGTTTTCACTTGTGAAAAACTCTCTGAGCAACAATACACAATTAGATCCCCTAATTAGATTTTGGCAGACTGGTTTCCACAGCAGTTTTCAGTTGTTTTTATTGAGTATATGGAGCTCCATGAACTTCATTTTTTTCACTGTGTTTCAGATCAAGATAAATTACCAGCAGTGAGAAGAAAATTAAAATAATCACATTTTTACAAGATGTAGACATGAAAGAATGTGTCTACATCCCTACAATGGAATCAGCAGGTGCTAAATGTAAAACAGATGTAAATTCCTGATCTAGGGATTATTTTAATATTTTCATTTATGCAGACCATAGGACTTGAGTTCTCTTTTGTGACTGGCACCTTTAGATACCAACACCAGCAATAAATAATATGAATAGATAGCTACCCTAAGGCTGTCTTAGAGCTTTGTAGAACACTTGTTCTTTGCTGTCTTTGCAATAGGAAGCTAACTAGCAGGAAAAACCAACCTGTTGGGCTTGGACGCCCTCAGATAGTACTACAAACAGTTTCAGTTTGCTGTAGATTATACCAAATGCTACTTTTGCCTATTTCAGACTTAATTTTTGTAGCTGATGCTATGGCCTGGAGACTGGAAAGAAGGTCTTATGACATGATGCACCACATCACCACTAATCCATGAACACACTTAGAAACATACTGCAAGGAAAGCTACCCACTGAAGGAAGCAGTTTTAGATAACTCTAACAGAGGTAGCACAAAACTGCAATTCAAAATCTACTTTAAATCTAGAACTTAATATGATTTTTTAAAATGTAACAAAACAAAACAAAACAAGTAAACAAAAAAATCCAATAACCCTTCAAGATTAGTATTCTTTTTATGTAGTCTGGAAAATTCACTGGAATTTGTAACTATTTCTAGAATTTCAGTCTGGGTGTTTTTTGTATCCAGCACAATATATATAATACTCTTTCATGCCAGAACATCTTACTTCCCCAAGGAGTAACTGCAACACTGTTATAATATCAGATTTTTTTTAATTTTTTTTTTTTTGATAAACATATATTTACTGTCAGTTTTTGAAATTCTGCGAGGCTGGCAAATGCTCAGTCAGGACAGAAAATTTAGAATTTCACTTGTTCTAGGAAATCAGCTGCATCAGCAATATTTGGGAAAGTGTTCATGCCCATGACTGAGCAAACATTAAAGGCCACTATTTCTCTATCAAAATACAGGGAAATTCAGTTATGACCAAATGATCTTGCTCTTTTTCTCTCAAGAACCGAGATGTGGAGAATTTGGAGGATTTTTGCTTTCTCTTTTTTTTTTTTTTCCTACATAGAGAGTTTTTTTCTAGGTTAGGTAAAAGCTCATCTTAGGAAAAAAACACTTTACACAGATTTTTTTTTAAAACTGAACAAGTTAATGGTTACTTAAAGGATAGCCAAATAAGTGGAAATTTTGTAGTCAGAAATATAAGCGACAACAATTATGACAGCATCACTGTCTCTACACAACTGTCACAACACGACCTTCTGACCTTCATGAATAAATGAGGTTGTATTCATGAAAATATACTTATTAATTTTTAGCCCTCCCTTATTTTTTTCATAGCATAAGCAGAAAAGTAGGAAGATGACTCTCAGGAAAACCTTAGATTATTATTTAGGTTTGCAAGACACTAAAGAGTTTTTCTGAGGACAGAAGCATTGCTTCAGCTCTTAAGAAGGTTTGAACTATTTAAACACTATCTCACAAACTAAACAAAGCTTTTATTGAGAACTGAACAAAACAGTGGCATTCCAACAACTGTAACCTTTGCTAAAGTTATCTGTGACTTATGCAACTTAAATGAGGCTGTGACAGAAAGCTTAATCAGAAAACATCTGTCTTCTAAGACATAAGATTCTTCTTTCTCTGAAGTCTGTTTAACAAACTCTGATTGCTTTTTCCTAATTGCAGTAGAATGAGTGAGACAAGATTGTTTCTATTTATATATGCAAAGGAATTGCATCTCTGAGTGATAGTAAAAGGTTCCAAAATCTTAGAAAATTCGAGGACTTAGGTTTGGAAAGCCCTGGGAAAAGCAGGCCCTGGGAAATGTTAAGCCTTGTGCTTGCTAAAGACCAGGTCAAGCTGCACCTGTGTAGTCAATATATGATAAATGATAGAATTGTTAGATGTGATTAGATATAATTATTGTTTAGAGAACATGGGGAACCATGTTAGGGGGCTAAGGGGGGATCACGAGAAATTCATGCTTGGGTAAAAACAATGCATACAATAGAACAATGTAAGATTAATAATTAATATGTAAGTTGCATAACGATAGAGTATAAAATATGTTCAACTCGAAAACCAAATCGGGTCAGATTTGGGTATGTGTACCCCTGACACCCAGAGCTCTTTAAATAAAGCACCTTCATATAACCATTCGTGGTTGTGTGTGATCCTGAACGCTAACATTTTGGCGACCCAGATGGGACCTTGTGAGTGCTGCTGAGCGAACTCGCGACCCGATCACGCTCCAGCCGGCACCGAGGGATTCTCGGGGAGCCCATCGGCCGCGACCGTCTCCGCTGCTCACAACGTCCCCGGGAGAAAAGGTAAGGTGCTTTAATTTGGTTTTGGTGCCTGCCAGTTAGACGCGGTGAAAGCTGCGCGTGGTTGGGCTAAAGGAATTCCTCTTGGTAAAAGCCTAGGCGCCGTCCGTAAGACGACTGCGAAAGCGTCGCAGGTTCGGCATTTGTGGTATATTATAGTTATAGTTATAATATGGAGAAGCTTAAAGGTATTTTGGGCAGCAGTGCTCCCATACCGGCTACTTCTCCTTTGGGGTGCTTATTAGCACATTGGAAACAAGGTAACTTTGGGAAAGAATTACATAAGGTTAAGTTAATTTCGGTGAGATCTCCCCACAGAAAAAGACCCCAGCGACCCCATCTCGTCTGTTGGTAGCTATAACCCCTTTTGTCTTTCTTTACTTTGTTTTCCTTATCTCTCTCTCTCTCCTCTATCGCATAACCCTTGTTGTTGGCACTAAAATAAAGGTATATTATTGTTGTTATGATTTAAACTGAAATCCCTTTGTGTCCTTTTTGCACTCTGAGATCAAACGAACCTCTCATGAGTCCCACTCGCGTTAGCGAGTCATGACATCTAAATTGGCGTCACGGACAGGATTTCTGACAGACAGAAGGGGCTGCAGGTTTGTTGTGCAGTCTGTATTAGGGGAAAGACGTTTTGCTCCAGCCGCACCTAGCCCGACACTCCCAAAGAGTGAGCGGTGTCTAGAAAGCAAGGGGGGCAACTCGAATTTCCCGCAAACTGCACACGCCGAGGTGAAAAGCACCCCACACTCACTTGAGGGCTCTGTCTGCAGGATTTCGCAGAACATCTCTTAGTGCAAAAGGGTGGGAATGTTTTTGTTGTTGTTGCGTGTATGAATTTTGACTGCTTGGTGTAGCAAAGAGATAACTAGAATTTTAAACTGAAGGAGTGCCTCCCAAGCAGATTTGGTCTTTTTACCCATACAGGGAAGCAAAAAGTTGTGTGTGTGTATAATTTAAGTTTATACCTCCCTGTAGTGGTTTTTCCTTTGTAAAAAATGACTGAGAACAGCAGTGCAAAAGTTAAAACTGCATTTTATGCATGTTATGCTCTGTTAGCAAAACACAATACCAGACCTTCTCCAGGAGGAAAAAGTTGGTGCTCAATAATTGGTTTAATTTGGAAAATGTGATTGATAGAGTATGTTCATTACAATATGAAACAAAATTTAAACTGGGCAAAAATAAAACTATACTCTGCTCAGTTTTGGGAGCTTGTCTTACAGCAGCTATAGAAACTCGCTGTAAGTAAAGAAGTAAAGAAAAAACTACCTCCAAAACCTAGTTCAAATTTTGCAAAGACAATTGGATGAAGAAAAAGTAAGATCAGTCTGTTGCAAGCAGCTCTCCATGATAAAAATTAAAAAAAATAAAAAATAAAAAATGCTGACTTGCTAAAAGAAACAAGAGAGGAAAACCCCTCTCCTTAATCAAATTTACCCTCAAAAAGAGCTAACTTGGATAAAATTGTGGGGAACGCTGCTGTCCTAGTTTGAAACCTCTAATTAAAAATATAATTTTTAATTAGATAATATAATTACATAACATAATTTTACAATATAATTATTATATAATATATTATAGTATAATAGAATATAATATACTATTACTACTATATTATAATATAATATAATTATATTAATGATAAGGATCTTGATCTGCATATAACTACTAAAATAGAAATAAAAAATAGGAAAAAAAAAAAATAGAAAAAAAAGAGAAAAGAAAAAGGGAGTACGGGCATCTCCCTCACGAGTCAGAGACAGAATATGTATTCCGAGTGTCTCTCACTGAACGTGATCCAATTCGATTGGGAGAACAGGAATCCAGTGGGTACTGGGGACATGAAGTATTTTTAACAACAAGAGACATACATAGCCCATGGTCCCTAACTCAGCACGCAGCTTATTGGGCAGAGGGGCTTAACCCCTTGGAAAGGGGGGACTTTATTGCTATAGTTTGTACCCCCAACCAACTACTGAAAAATATTTAGAAAGCTGCCTGCTTACAAATGATACACAAAAGAAAATTAATTGTTGGTTATGAATTACCAATGTTGTTACTTGTGAAAACTGAAATTATAGACTTGTAAAAATCCCAGAAAGAAAAATCAGAGAAAGCAAAGGGTGTTAGATACATTGGTTCTCTTAATGAAAACCCAGAAAAAGAGAAAGCAAATCTCTAATCGCCAGTATTGGTGGTCACTAGAGATAAAGAAAGGGGTCTCCAAAAACATAATGGGTGGCTTATCACTTAAAAGTTAAGCAAAGTAGTCTCTAATTGGCACTGTCCCAGGTTCATTGTATCGAATGCCCCATTGTATAACTCAGTACACCTCCACAGGCTCTGGGCTGTGAGCCCAAGCAGTCTCCTTCTCAGCTTCTGGGACTGGAGCCCAAACAGCTTTAGAATCAGGGAAACTGGTAACTCTGCCTCTCATGGGTGAGCAGAGAGGGGGAAGTTAGTTTTATGCTCACTAGAAATAACAAAACTGGAGACATACTGATTACAGCAATAGTAAGTCCTAAACGTGTACCTATTGCTTCTGTAGTTAACAGTAGAGCCCAAATTTCTGCGTTGACCAATACAGACTAGTACAGGATTTGAGAGCAATAATAGGATAACTAAAGATATTTACCCAGTGGTAGCTAATCCTTGCACATTGTTAACATCCGTAAAAGAGAAATAGAAATGGTTTACTGTAATTGATTTAAAAGATGCCTTTTTCTGCATACCCCTTGACAAAGAAAGTAGGAAACTGTTTGCCTGTGAGTGGGAAAATCCAGAAAATGGAAGGAAAACTCAGCTCACCTGAACACGACTCGTACAAAGATACAAGAACAGTCCAACACTATTTGGAAGCCAGCTGGCGAAGGAGCTGGAGATTTGGACCGAGAATGGGCAAGTACCGAGAGAACAATACCTGCTGTTACAGTATGCTAATGATACACTGGCAACTACAGAAGAGAAACAATCTGCATAAAGGTAACAATTGAAAATTTTAAATCAGCTGGGAATTGGAGGATATAAGGTATCTAAAACAAAGGTACAAATTGCCCAACAGACTGTGATTTACCTGGGGTGTGAAATCTCACAAGAGCAATAAAAGCTGGGTACTAATCATATTCAAGCTATTTGTGCCATTCCAGAACCCTAGAACCTATATGAGATACAAGTTTCCCTTGGGATGACAGAGTGGTGCTGTGGATCATGGACTATGGACTAATTGCAAAACCCCTGTATGAAGCCCAGAAGACACAGCTGATTACCTAGAGCAAACCACAGAAGGAGGCCTTCCTCAAACTGAAGGAGGCATTGACAACAGCTCCGGCGTTAAGACTGCCTGATTCATCCAAGGATTTTCACCTGTTTGTGCATGAAAGACTACACCCAGCACTGGGAGTGCTGACCCAATGTTTGGGAAGCTGGAAAAGGCCGGTAGGCTGCTTTTCCAAACAACTTGACAACGTGAGTGCTGGATGGCCTTCATGCCTGCGGGCAGCTGCAGCCACTGTGATGCTGATACAAGAAGCTAGGAAACTCATGATGAGTAGACACATAAATGTCTACATGCCACATATGGTAACCACTGTTTTAGAACAAAAGGGGGGCCATTGGCTATCTCCAAGCAGGATGATAAAATTCCAGGTAATCCTGACTGAGCAAGATAATGTCACACTAAAGACAACTAACCTCTTGAATCTAGCTTTGTTCCTAGGTACCACAACTGAAGAAGGCTGACTAGAGCATGACTGTGTAGAAGTAATAGAGGACACCTATTCAGCAAGAGAAGACCTGAAAGACATCCCACTAGAGCAACCAGAGTGAGAGCTATTCACAGATGGAAGCAGCTTCACGGAGAATGGGACCAGATACGCTGGATATGCGGTAACAACAGTCAGTACAATGGTGGAGTCAAAAGCATTATCACCAAATACATCTGCCCAGAGGGCAGAACTGGTTGCCTTAACCAGAACACTAGAACTGAGTAAAGAGAAATTGAAAAGCAGACTAGACAGCCCGACAGATTGCTCAAGAAGTGGAAACAACAATGGCATTGATACCTTTAAAGACTAATGTATCTCAATTTAATTTGCCTCCAAAACCAAAATATTCAATAGAAGATGAGAAATTGGGACATTTGCTAAATGCACAAAAGAATTCAGAAGAGTGGTATGTAACTGCACAAAGACAAATAGTATTAACCCCCTTGATAATGAGAGAAGTTCTACAAATTAAACATAACAAATATCATTGGGGTGCAGAGGCATTGGTAAAACTGCTAAAGCAAAAATTAATCTCTGTACGGATGCTAACAATGGCAAAATCAACTCAGTGGCTAGACACAGGCATAGCTAGGAAGGATTAGGATAGGAATAGAATCAAGATGACACTTAGCAAGAACCCTCTAGTAGAGTGAAAGTTGGGTGGGCTCTAGAGCAGATAGCAAACTATCAGAATAGAGAAACAGGTCAGGTAGACAGACTAGCAAGAGTCACCCAGGAAAAATTTAAAGAACTAAACATACAATTACAATTTATTACTCCTGAAAGAGCATGGAGTGTGTGAGTTTTTTTTAAAGGGACAGATTGTTGCGTCCACATCCCAAATGTAACAGAAGATGTAGAACATGACATCAATCAGTTGCAACAAATAGAGCACGAAGCATGGGAAGAGCAAAAGGATGTGACTATAAGTTGGTTAGACAAAATCTTCAAAGGGTTAGGGTGGAATGTGAATTCATGAATTAAATCTATCATTGAGAATGTGATAATTTTATTAACTGTATTTTTAGTAATTTGGTTAGTTTACAGCATTTTAAAAAGAGAAATACAGAAGAAAACATCCTGGAACCAGAAGATAATAAAGGCACTGATGCGAGACCCACACCCACCATCTTCCGGTTCTCCATTTCGTGACAGCATCCAGGACAACGTTTACATAAATCAAAGATTCAAAGAACATCAAGTATAAACTCAGAAACAAAAGACTGTATCAAGTGAAAACATTTGCACTTATGGTGAAGTGAAAATGCTTTCAAAGGGGGGAATGATAGTAAAAGGTTCCAAAATCTTAGAAAATTCGAGGACTTAGGTTTGGAAAGCCCTGGGAAAAGCAGGCCCTGGGAAATGTTAAGCCTTGTGCTTGCTAAAGACCAGGTCAAGCTGCACCTGTGTAGTCAATATATGATAAATGATAGAATTGTTAGATGTGATTAGATATAATTATTGTTTAGAGAACATGGGGAACCATGTTAGGGGGCTAAGGGGGGATCACGAGAAATTCATGCTTGGGTAAAAACAATGCATACAATAGAACAATGTAAGATTAATAATTAATATGTAAGTTGCATAACGATAGAGTATAAAATATGTTCAACTCGAAAACCAAATCGGGTCAGATTTGGGTATGTGTACCCCTGACACCCAGAGCTCTTTAAATAAAGCACCTTCATATAACCATTCGTGGTTGTGTGTGATCCTGAATGCTAACATGAGGATAAGATTTTAGCCACAAAAAAACAAAGCAAAGCAAAAGTCCTCAAGCTTTCCAGAAAATCTTCTATCAATTTATTCTCCCACTGAAGTGATTACCAGTCAAACTGCATGATTTAGTTTTGTGCTCTGGTTTTTAAGACTTGAATGACATTTTTAAAAGTGAGGTTAGGTAAGGAGTCCAAGGGTGTAAGCTTATCCTGCAGTCCTCTCTTAGTATTTCTTAGTATTTCTCCATTTCCAAAAGCATTCTATTAGTCCAAATGCAGCAAATAGAGGTTTCAGACTAGTTCTGATGTCAGTAGTTCAGTCCATTAAAATTCTGATTTCCATAAGAAAAGTATTTGATAATAGTTAATGATGATTGTCTCCTACTGCACTTATTTTTCACCTGTACAAGTTACAGTGAAAAAAATCCCATGTTTCCCAAAACTACTTTTTTTATCAATCCTTCTTCATAGTTATACACTTATACAGTGATAAAAAGAATTTTCACTTGCACCTTATCCTTGCAATGTAGATCTCAAACAACTGTGCATGCACTGTTTTAAAGGAATATGGACACCATCTAAGGCAAGATATTGTCTTTTCCACATAAGATGCTTACAATGGTATGGTATAGTAAATAGTTACATTCATGGCACAGAAAAAAAACTATAAATAGCCTAATCTCAAGATGGTAATTATAGAACCGTAGAGTCATAGGTAATCCTGAGGTCAAAGGGACACACAGGGATCACCGAAGTCCAGCTTCTGGCCCTGCACATGACAGCCCCAAGAATCACATGATGTGCATGAGAGTGCAATAAGTTTCAAGCTTGAAGCTGTAGTACAAAAGAAAACCCCAAACTTTCTCAAAGTACTTCCAATCTGACATTTGATTTAATAATTGGATTATAACAGATGTAATGAGGTTAGGTCATGTGACCCAAAACTTAAGTGTCTTGTTATATTTTTCATTATTTACTGGTGTGAGTTTTAGGTGTTTGTGCTACACACTGAAGAACACTAACTTTCCCAGTGTCTAGATCACCCTGACAAAACTTGATTTAATCTTTAATCATGATTAATCTTAATCTTTAAAAATCTTACACAGACAGTGCATTTTCTTGGAATTGTCAGGTCTCTTCTCATGTTTCTTATCCTGAGCATTTTAACTCCAGGCATTTTAACTTGTCATTGACCTTACAAGAAAGGTTACTTATAAATTATTGTGCAGGATCCTGGAATGCTGCTGCCCTGTATAACAAAGTGTGACTAATAATAATCATGCTGCTAAATCCAAATAACTGAAAAACCAAAGGTATTTACGAAAAATACCAACAAAGTAATTGCTACACGTAGGATTAGTAATGAAACCATGGTACACTCATTTATCAATTTTATTACTACAATTAAGGAAAACAGAAAAGGCAAGGAAGAGAGCTGAAACACTGATGGCAAAAGATTTAAGAAGCAAAACCACAGGGAATATTTAATGTAATTCTCTGTAGTGAGAAGAAAGCTGATCACAGAATTTTCCCTGTGCTCCAAAGGGGTTGCTTGGAACTAAGGGAGGTTTGTGCCTTGGTTGCAGTTCACCGGGTATTTTTGGGGGACAGGTAGTGTGAGTAAAAAAAAGCACTTGTGAAAAAATGTGGAAGAATCATTCTGCTTCTTGGGCCGTCAATTACAGTCTAAATAAGGCAGTTGGGTTGGCTTAGGTAAAACTGAAGACAAAGTGACAGTCAGCAACCAGAGAGCAAATAGACACGACTTGACAGTGCCAGAATGTAAAGGTAGGGTGTAAAGAAGACACCCTACCTTTGAATGATGTTGGTATTAATGATTAACTTGCAGTAGAAAAGAAAAAAATACAAGATTTTCAAGACTGGTAAGGTACTTTAGTACTTTATTGTTGATAAAAAGCATTTTAAATAGATAAATTACAAAAATTGTGACATAAACAAGCAGTCTTTCTGCCTAAAATATACAGACTATGGAGGCAGCCAGGTGAAACTTGGCAATGTGCGTAGGAATATTGATTGAAGGAGAGACAAACTCGAGACAGATCATTATGGAAGAGAAAAAACAACTAGTTAAACAAGAGTTTACTACAGCTGATTCAAAGACTGGGTACAAGCAATAAGAATTAACATGAACATGTGTCAGTAGATGACCTGGGGAATAAAATGTGAGATTTTAATTTAGTATTGCAGACTACAAAACTGGATATTACATAGGCAGCACATTCTTATGTGCACTCTTTTAACAGCCAGCTCTAACAAATGATCTAAGCAATACACCACTCTCTATCTCCTTGGATAGTCTCTGACAGTTTCAGTGATGCTGGTATCAAGCTCAGTTCTTACATTTGATGATGACAGTGGTGTAAGATACTTTTGCTTCCCTCAAGGTCTTCTGGCATTCCTTCCTGCCTGTTGTCTTACAGCACCCTATGTGCACAATTATGAAGCCACAATGGTATGACGTGTCATTCTTTCAAATGGATAAAAAAATCATTAAACCTTTCCCTCCTCCCCTATCCAAAAAAAAAAAAAAAAAAGCAAAAAAAAAAAAAGCTGTTACTTTTCTCCAAAAGATCAGTGCCTTGGTTTTGTTAACAGAACATCATCATGCACAATTGTGACTACGCAGTATGGGAAACCTGGTAATCTCGCATATGCAGTTTCTATGGCAGCATTTGTTGGACTTCATGAAATAGATGAACTTTTGAAATGACTGACAGATGTGTTTTTTTATAGAAGCTTTGGAGACATTGGTGGTTTTGCAGCTGTTGCTCTGATCAGATCTTGTTTGATTTTGTGTTTTCTGATCCATAGAAAATTAATTTTTGGATGCTTAGATTGAAAATAAGAATGAGGAAGGAGTCCTCATTTTCTGCCAGAATAGCCTATAATTGTTTAAGAACTTTCTGAAGAATTTCCATTGCAAGAGGAAACACAGCAGAGAAATACACATCCAATGGAATTTCCTCTTCTTACAATGGTAGATGAAGTGCAATATTGTTGCTTATTCAAAGAAGTGATCTACATATTGTGTAGTGATCTTTTTATTTAAGAAAGTAATATTTAAAGAAGAGGCTTCAAGTATTATGATCAGGGCAGACAACTGAATGAAGTCATCTACCACAACTGTGAGCTATGCTGCTGCTCCTGCAGTGTCCTGCTGATGGAGATTCAATTAAACATGACACATCTATCTTCCAAATTCCATTTTTTTATGCTTCCACAAACATTTCTATATAATATACTGCTCCACAGGTTGTCTCATGCTCATCACGTTAGTCTCTTAAACTCTTACAAAAGTGTAAGTAATCAAACCAAAATTAATGTTGAGCTGGAGACATGGCATTTGCCTTTACTTATGCAGAGACAATGCTGTGTAGGGCACTACTTAATGTTCCTCCAACAAAAGTTAAGGCCAGTCTTAAGATTTCTTGTACCATGGATCTCACTCCTGTATCTGACAAGATTCTGTGAGTTGTCATCCTATTGATCTTCTAATGTCCTTCCCTATGTTTACAGCATAGAAACAGATCTAAAACAGTATCAAAAAAATCTAATAAAAGTGGAATGTGGGAATCATATGCCAACTAATACTCAGTTATTCCAGTTAGCAGAGTAAATCCGTAGCTTCAATATGTAAAAATAAAGCTGCAATAATGCCACATCACATATAAAATAAATTTTACTTTAATGTGAGATAGCAACAAGACATAAAGATACAGCACGTTTTTGCTTCATAAACCCAAGTTCATGTCCTATATTACTGTCAGCTAAAGCTTCAACTTTAAATAATATATGTAAATAACAGTTCATTGTTTTATTCCTATGGCTAGTTTTGCACTCTGATCAATAAAATAAATGATATATATCAAGTTACATAGCTGTTACTGGCAATTCAGAAACAATTTTGTGACAAAATACATCACACAATCTATTCCTCTATCTGATACTGTGGTTAAAGCCCAGTCAGACACCAAGCCCCACACATGTGCTCACTCATGCTCCCCCATAGGCAGGCAGGTATTCAGTCGTCTCCAGGACAGCAGGGCTCCATTTTGTAAAGGTTACTCTGGAATACAAGCACCTTCACTCCAAATTCCCCTCACTTCCTTCTTTTTCCCTCAACTTTGTATACTGAGCATGATGTCATAGGTCTGAAATATCCCTTTGGCCACTTGGGGTCACCTGTCCCAGCTGTCTCCTCCCGACCTCCCATGTACCCCCAGTCCCCTCACCATGGTGGCAGTATGAAAAGCAGAAAAGGCCTTGGCTCTGTGCAAGCCCTGCTCAGCAGTAACCAATATGTATCTGTATTATACATCCCGTGTTCAGCACAAATCCAAAACATACTCCCATATGAGCCACTGTGAAGAAAATTAACTCCACCCCAGCCAAAACCTGCACAGATACCCATTGCAATAACATCCATCAAAATATAACTGACAAGTCTCTGTTTCAGAGCTGAAAGAATTTCTCTCTCTCTTATGAAAACCCTTACTGGAAAATCCTTGTCTACGCTCTGCATCAAAGTGATAATCAGGGAAACCTATAATGTGGCTACAGATTGTTATTGTGTGTACTATGCTCCTCTGTACAAATAAATGTTCAACATCCAGCAAGATTTTGACTAAGTGAGCATTTATTTTACTATCAGTTATTTGCATCACTACTTCACTGATTAACCAATCATTTTGTATTTCTAGCCCTGACATTTACATGTCAACTGACTCAAATCTTTTACATTTGTGGTTAAAAAATACTGATATGCTAGCCTGCAGAGTGTTTGGAAGCAATTTGCTTGTGACTGACGGAAGTGATAAGGTTGTCCTGTCAGTCTAAAGGATAAACACTACTTGACCACAAGCTGTGAAGTTTTGAAGGCTCTGTTGCTGGGGGTAGTCAAGGCCAGGCTGGATGGGGCTCTGAGCAACCTGGTCTGGTGAAAGGTGTCTCTGCCCATGCCAGGGTGATTGAAACTAGATGGTCTTTAAGGTCCCTTCTAACCCAAATGATTCTATGACTCTTTGATGATTACTGAAACAAAATGAAGCTATTAGTAATATCTATTGCATAAAAACCATAGTTCAAGTATAGTGACTGAGACAAAATTGTATTGCAGGAGTGGGACAATTCTGTATCCCCATTCTTTTTGCCCTGTGCCTGACTGAACTCCACACACACTAACACAGACCTGGATTCTTGTGCAAATAGATCCTGCTGCCACATCAAGTGTGCCCAAGCATGATCTGGACTGCTGCCAACCCCTTGGCACACATCTATCCATGACAGAATTCTCCAGAGGAACAGAGAGATTACTGGTTTAACCCTATCACCCAGCAACTTGTGGCAGCCAAGGTCGTTGCCAAAGCAAGAAAAAGCAGCTAATAGATATGGAGCTTCTCTTGCCAACTTTTAAAAAATACCTTTTTAAAGCAATGGCCTTAGGAGTGAACTGGTAATAAATTGTGTTGATCTTCACATTTAAATTCAGCAAATCCTAAAGCACAAGTGTAGCCAAACCTTCAGGCAATGCTTCCTATGCTGCTTTATGGAGAACTGTTGGTTCACAGAAAGAGAGAATCAAATCATTGTTGGTGTTGGGAGAGACCGTCTTCTGAGACAGGGTCACCTAGAGCAGGCTACACAGGACTGCATTCTGGTGGTTTTAAAAATAGTCTCTGGAGAGGAAGATCCTACGACCTCCCTGGGCACCTGTTCCAGTGCTTGGCCACCCTCAGTTTAAAGACGTTCTTCCTCTTTACACGTTGAGCTGACACTTGTGTTTTAGTTTATGGCCATTACTCCTTGTCCTGTCGCTGGGCACCACTGGGAAGAGTCTGGCACCATTCTCTTGACAGCCACCCTTGAGACGTTTTTATGCACTAATCACTTCTTCCCTCAGACCTCGTCTGTAGATTAGGCGGGCCCAGCTCGCAGCCTCTCCTCGTATGAGAGAAGCTGCCAGCCCTGACTCCCCTTCCCAACTGCTCTGTATTAAAACAGCTGGAAGCACAAGGACATCCACCCGTGTCACAGCCGCAGCGCCGGCTTAGGAAGGAAGGGGAAGAACAGGCACCAGCGCTAGAAAGTGGGCACGGGCGGGGCAGGAATACGGCCCCGCCGTGTTCTGCGCGAGGCCGAGGTGACTGGACACGGAAAAGGTAACCACGCCGGCCGGCCGGCCACAGCGGGAGCGCCTGGCGAGCAGAGCGGGCCGGGACGCGGGGCCCGGCCGAGCCGCCTCACCCGCTCCCTGCCCCCTGCCCGCAACCCGCCGATACCAACGCTCGCGCGCGCAACAGCCAATCGGCGGCCGCGGGCTCGCTTCGCCCTCGCTCCCCATTGGCCCGCGGGGCTCGCGGGGGCGGGGCAGGGGCGCGCGCGCCCGCTCGCTCGCCCGCCCGCTGCAGTCCCGCAGTGCCGCTGCCGCGCCGGGGCTCGCGCGCGCCACAACCGCCGCAGCGGCCGCGCGACTCCTCCGGGTGCGGGGCGGCTCCTCCCGGTGCGGGGCGGCTCCTCCCGGTGCGGGGCGGCTCCTCCCGGTGCGGGGCGGCTCCTCCCGGTGCGGGGCGACGCGGGAGCGGCGGGGCCGGGCCCGGCTGGGCGCAGCGCGGAGGTGACTCTGCTCTCTGGCAGCGGGGATGCTGCTGCTGCTGCGGCCGCCGCCGCCGTTAGTACGGGGACTGCAGGCGGGAGAGCGGGTGGCCACGGCGCCCGGCGGCATGTGAGCAGCGGCGGGAGCGTTCCCCGAGCCCCGCGGCAGCGCTAAGGGGGCCCCTCCCTCCGGCGGCGGTTCAGCCCGCCCGGAGGCGCAGCGCGGAGGCGGGCGGGCATCCCCGCTCCAGCCGCCCGCGGGGAGACAGCAGGACCGGCCACAAAGCGCCGCCGCCCGCCCTCCTCCGCACACCGCGGCGCTGCCCCTGCCAGCCCCGCTCCCGAGGAGGGAGGGAGGGGGCTCCCCTCGCCCCCTAGTCACCTTCTCGCCGCCCGATCCATGGGAGGAGCGGGCCGCCTCCCTCTAGGAAGCGCCGCCGCGGCTCGCCGGGACTGAGCGCAGCGGCCGGCGGCCGGCGCGGCGGGAGGATGCCACTGCTGCGGAAGGCGCTGCGCGTCTCCAACCGCTCCATGCTCGCCTTCATCTTCTTCTTCTCCTTTTCCTCATCCTGCCTCTACTTCATCTATGTGGCCCCCGGGATCGGTGAGTCCGGAGCCGCCCCCTCGGGGAGCGGGGGTGAGGGCGGTGGTGGGGGGCGCGCCCGCCTCCCCCGGGCTGCCACCGCGGCGGGGAGGGCACGGGCGGCGCCGGGCGAGGGGCGGCTCGGCTGTCGGGACGCGATCCCGCCTGCCCGGGAAGGGTCGGGGCGGCCGGCGGGGGCGGCGGTAACGTGCGCGGATCCCGCATCTTTGTTCTGCTGCTTTCAAACGCTCTAGAAGGTTCATCTGCCATCGCGAGGTAGGTGGATGCTGCCCTTGCTTCTCAGGCTGGCAAAGTGAGGCACTAAATCGGCTCAGCGCTTCGTCGTGTTACAGTGGTATGAATCGGGAAAGAACGGCAAAACTGCTGGAGTCACTTAAATGTATTGATCTTTCAAATTGTTAGTAACTTGCATTAATAATAAAGCCCGTGTGAACAAAAATGAAGAACCAGTTTGAACATTTGTTGTTTACTTCTGTTAGTGGGATCTCTCTCTCTTCACAGGTTTTACAGTTGGGTAACTTCCACTTCTGAAGGAACCACTTCAGAGGGAGACAAACCGTTGATTTAGAAGAAGCTTCATAAAATAGCTGTGCAAGTTTGTGTCTAAAACAGACCAAAAAAAAAAAAAAAGTGCTGGTTTCCTTAGTTTACTTTTCTGCTGTTACTGGGAGACCATCAGGCTGTTTCTCAGTGGATGATCCTTTTAGAAATGATTAGCATTACCCCAGAGCTAAGGCCAGTGGTATCCTCTATGGTGCTCCGTGGGATTTCCCTGTTTTGTGTGTCTCTTGATTAGAGAATGTTTTCCTTTTTTTCCCCCCCAGGGAACGTTGCCGCATTCTTCTGCACATCTTCTTTCTTATCAGGTGGTACCTAAATACTTGCAAAATCACCTGTCTCTTTATCCTTAGAGCTTAAAACTTCTCTCTGTAGTCCTTACTACAAAATGTCCACACTGAATCTTCAGGAATTGTTTCCTGGTGATTGTGTCTTTATGCTGTTTGTCTCCCTCTTGTTCACTATCTTCTGTTTAACTTGTAAACACTTTCAAGGTGCAATTGTTCCTTCTATACTTAAATAGTTCTATATAGTTCACCTATTGTTCTATAGTTCTCCATTACTTACGTACTTCCAACAATATTGACAAGTCTGCCAGTTATTCTTCTAGTTCAAATAAATACAAAAAAACAAAATTAGGAAATATGTAATATTTATAGGATTGGAGTTCTGAGTTTTCTTGTCTGTCAGTGTTTCTCTGCTGAAAGGGATGTGATGTAGTCTTCCAAGTGAGAATGATGCTGATGTCCATTTAGACATCTCAGGTCTTTGAGATGCTAGTGGAGGATACATAAATAAAGTAGACTTTAATTGCAAATAATTGATATATGATTTTAATAGCAAAGTACAGTTTCTACATCTTTATAACTGAAACTTATAGCATCTTACATAATGTTGCAGCCATAGTTTTACTTTGTTACTTAAATGTTTCTTGCCAATGGGTATTTTCTTAGGAAGTACATTGTTTCACTAAGCAAGATTTATGCAGTACCTTGTTCAGAATCAGAGCCTCTAGTGATGAGACTTTTAATTTCTGACTTCATCTTTCTTCTCAGCTATGGGATTACATGTGTATTCACTTTCCTTTGTAACAGGAATTAAATTAAATCAACTGTATGTACCAAAAGTGTTCTTGAGGCAGGTTAATTAGGTCTGATCTAATTTGAGGGGGAAAAAAAAATCAAACTAGTCTCTCTTGCTATCTCAGACACAAATACTGTAGTTGGCCCTTTCAAGATGTGATTTAACAATGCAAAAATCTTGGGTAGTTACATGAGTTTGTAAGATTACAACTCTTTCTAGCTACTGATCAATGTAGTGCTGCCCTGAATGTATCTGGTTGTGTTGTGAACTCATCCAGCTTAAGTCAAAACCCTGCAATAATGAACTTATTCTATTCCTTGTCTGTGGCACTTCTTGGGTCCATTTTGAAATGCTGCTGTGCTGTGCTGGTCTGAAGAATCCTGGGGAAGAGAATATAGAAAATGGTAAAGGAAAGGGCAGTAGGAAAGTAATATATCTCAGCCTATCAGCCTGCAGATGTAATGCTGATTTCCCAGGAATTTGCTCCTTAAAATGTTCCTGTGTGGAATGGAGAGAGAGAAGGTCAGATATTATCTAAAAACCAACAAGCTTCCTGACTGCATAGTGAAAATGTAAGAACAGAAGATTTTCAAAGCACTTAGGAACACCCAAGTTTACAGGCAGATGATTCATCTAATAATCCTATGCTGTATGCTCATGGTATTTGCATATTGTGATAGAATAGAGTATTTCACTGTGTTTGCACCTTTTTACTGAGTGTAATGAAATAGATGCATCTAAGTCAAGGCTGATTTTGTGTGTGTGGAGAGGAGGAAGGCTAAAGGTTGCTTATTGAAGTACAGCCACTTTACCTATTAGCAGCTTTTCATGAAATATATTCTGCAGCTAAGTCATAAATGGTTGGGATCTGTCATAATTTATGTGTACAGATAAGTTTTACTGGAGATCTTTAGTTCACAAGAACATTTTCTTCCTCAACAAGCTACAGGGTACAATGTCAGAGAGGAGGAAAATTCTAATTGTGTTGTAGGGAGCTGGAGCTGCTCCCTGGATGGCTTCTCTTTGTGGTAGAGGTACTGAAAAGAGAGGGAGAAGTTGGACTCCCAGATGTTTTATGGACTAGCAGTGTACTGGAAGGTGGGAGAGGGAAAGTGAGTTATGCAGCAGAATGGTTTCCTGAGATGTCAAATTTGATTGAAATTTTAAATTCTTATGGGCTAATGTAATGGGAGTTCCCCTTGGCAAGAAATTAATGGCTTATCAAAGGAAAAAGACATCTGCACCTGTAAGCCCTTGGCACTGGAAGAATTCTCAAAGAGGTCACTATCACATTCCCTCTGTCCTTCAAACTATAAAATAGTTACTGCATTTTTTTTTGATGAAACTACAAATTTTGTAAGAAATGCAGTTGAGGTCATCTTGAAATATTGACAATTTGTTTAAAGGAAAGAAATCTTAATTACATACTTTAAGGTATCTAATTATTTGTCTAATATTTAAAAGTTTTCATTTGCACCATAATTACAGATATTGCAATAATATCACTGGAGTTTTTTTGTTTGTTTTGGTTTTGTTTGTTTTTTGAAGAGACCTCTCAGAATGTTAGTTCTTTGGGAAATAGAAGCTTTTAATATTCCATGTACTTCAGAATATGAGAGGAGGCAAACCACATTTTCATGTTTTCAGACATAGTTCTGTGTTTTGAGGTGAAGACATATAGTACTGCAAATAATATAAAAATATAGGGTTTAAATGGTTGAAAAGAATTTATACACTATGTTGGGATTGTTCATTTTTTCTTTTTCTGTAAGCACAGATGATTGGATGAGGTAGAGGTAATTGCAGCCCTACCTCAGCACCCTGGTAATCTTTTGATAGTAAGAGGAGCTGAAACACAAGAGCAGATTGATTTCTAACTATTTCTAACTATTTTCCTAATTTTAATTTTTCCTTTAATTTCTTGTTTGATTCAGTGGATATTTCAGAGGAAAACCTTAAGGGATAGGATGGCAAGTTAAAATGGTCAAAAAACATTTCAAATGTTTAAAATTTAAAAATTTCATTTAAATGTTTAATGACACTTCTGTGTGATAGTCCCAAGTATTCAATGAAAGCAGATAAGAGGGGCTGCTTTTCCAGAATGACCACTTTTGTGACAGCACTTCAATTGATGCCCCTCTGGTAAAAGCAGAAACTGAAATTTCTTATTTTGAATTAATAGCCTGTGATTCTGAAACTTCATTGAAATATATAAATAAGGATATATTGAAAGTTTCAAATATTCATGTATTAGTTAAAAGCTGAAGAAACTAGCTGAGAGCAGGAATATTTGGCACCAGTAGGGGTTTTTTTTCAGTGTTATAGATAAAAGTAGTAATGAAAGGGACTCAATCCATATCTGGTCGTGACAGGTATCCAGAACCCGTGTGTAGGTTTGAGTTTACATTGTGGAAAGGATCCAAAGATTAGGAGAATAAGAGAAATTAACAAGGCAATGGTGACCAAGGGAGAGCATTTTCTGGTCTAATTTCACTGCCAAACCAACCTGAGTATTGCAAGAGACAATTTTCCCCTTTTTTTCCTGTTTTTCTCATTTGCTCTCAGCATTATAAATGAAATTACATTGGACGACATAGCAGATCTCAGAAAACAGTCTCTTATTCATCCCTGGATTATTCCTTTCTGTCTTATTGCAGCAGAGAACCTTTTCTAGATTGGGTGGAAGAATATCTTAGAGCTCTCCATATTGTAGTCAACTGCAGTCTAGTTTTTCAGCTGGAGGGTGCCTGAGTACTGGAACAGGGTCCCCAGGGAAGAGGTTACAGCATCAGGCCTGACAGAGTTCAAGAAGTGTTTAGACAACGTTCTTAGGCACATGATTATGTTCTTGGAGGGGTCCTGTGCAGGGCCAGTAGTTGCACTAGATGATCCTGATGGGTCCTTTCCAACTCAGCATATCTGTGATTCTAGCTTGTCTACCTTGGACATAATGACCTATGCAGTTCAAATAAGAACTGGTTATGAAACAGTGCAGTGATCAAAGAAGATGCAGTCTGCTTTGACATCAGTAACTAAGAATCCTGAATGGTGAAATGAGATTGAGGAGGAAAAAACAGCAAATGTTTTCTGTCTTATGGTCTTCTGCTTATTTTATTAAAATCTTTCTGCTTCTTTGTTTGTCCTAGCCAAAAGGTAGCTGTGCAGCATACATGGAACTTGGAAACATCTCTATTGGTTTTAGCTCACAATTTTATATAAATCTATTTCCTGTTCTGTTACTAGGAACTAGTTTTCCTAGGAGGAAGAATGATATCACTCCTTTTTGAACTTGTGCAGAAATGGAGGAGAGTGCTGAAAATGCTGTCAGCAAGATAAATGTTTATCAATGCTTCCTGGCTCTGAGCCCATAAATATGGGCACAGCCTTTGTGCTGATATTCTTTGTTCCTGGCATCTGTGGCAGTTGTAGTATTTCTAAAGACTTGCTGTTTGATTATAGAATAATTTAGATTGGCAGGGGCACCTGGAAGTCACCTGATCCAACCTCCTGCTGAAAGCAGATCCTACTGGATTGAATTGCTCAGGGTCGTGTCCAGTTGAGTTTTGAATAAATCCGGGGATGAAAATTTTGCTGTGTCTCTGGGAAACCTGTTCCAGTGTCAGACAACTGTGAGAAAATTGTAATATATAATTGTAACATCCCACCTTATGTTCATTGCCTTGTGTCTTTTCACTGAGTACTTTCAAATGTTCAGTTTAGTCTTCTCTGTACAACAGTACTATATTGCTGAAGACAGCAAAAAAATGCATCCTCCCTCCTCTTAGCCATTTCTATTTAAGACTGAAAAAACCCCATATCTTTTAGTTTCTGCTTGTACATAGTATGCTTGATTTTGGAAGGTTTCCTCTTGGCTTGTTCTGGTATTAATGTTTGTCTCTTTCTGGGATGTCCGAACTGAACATGGTACCCCAAATATGATTTCACAAGCTGATGAATAGACAACAGTTGCTCCTATCGATTTGCTGGTTATCCTGTTGCCAGTACAGGGCAGGATACTGTTGATTGTGTTTGCTACAATGATAGGTGGCTGGTAATACCTTGTCTGTGGGTTTTGTAATAGAGCCTGGGTATAGATAGGTTTACTGCAGCTCAACGGCTGCAGTGAAATACAATCAATACAACTGGCTTGTTTCTCATGCTGTGTGGAAGTATCTGATAAAAGGCTGATGAGTTTTGCAGGGTGTGGTAGATGTTTATGTTTGTATTTTTCTTTCCCCATTATTGCCTTCTTTTATTTCTTTCTAGGGAATTATTCTCATGGGTCTCTTAAAAGTTTCTTGAGTAAACATAACTTGTCTGTCCCATTGTTTCACAATTTCTGCAGGGAAATGCTTGTACTACAGAACTGGTTGTTGTTTAGGAGCTGGTTTTAGCCATATTCCTTTATTAGATTTCACCTGTTATCAAAGGCTTCATTTGGAGGCAGGAATACTTTCATGAGCTACAGAGGCCGCCTTCTTGCTTGCATTGCAGTTTTTCCATGTCAGTTCCACAAAATTGTCATCAAATCCTTTACCTGTGAAATTGTAGTTTACCTTCTGATTATTAGGGACTTCCCTTTTTCTCTTGTGCAAAGAGGAAATTGAGGTTTAAACACTCTGCTTGATCTCTGATTTCCAGTGATCAAACGTTCCTCAGCATTTTGACTAAGGGCTTGATCTCATTGAACCTATTGAACTCTGGCAGTATCATGGGTAAGTTTTCTGCCTGGGAGGAGCAAAGACTTTTCCATTATGTTTGCCCAGCACAGTCATTCCTAGCACCTGATGCTGAATAAATTATTGTAGTCTTGTCATTCATGACTGTTTTTCACTTTTACCAACAGATTAACTTTGACTAAATATGCATATTTATTTCTGAATCAGTAGTTCTGCATTTTTAGCTGATAGTTTTCCTAAGGCCCTTAGGTATTACTCGTTATTAGTCAGGGAACTTGCCTGCATAAGATTTCAATCAGTATTCATTTTGTGATGTTCTTCTTAGTCAGAAAACAGAAAAAACCCAGGTACTTATGGCGTGCAGCTAACTTCACAAGGACAAAGTAATTATAAGACCTCATATGAAAGGAGGTTTTTACTTAAACCAGCCAGTTATTTGAATGCATTCTTCTCATGTGTTGAGAAGGAGAGATTGCATACCCTGGGGACATTTATCTGAACTGTGATGCCTCACTGACATGGCCAAAGCTTTAACCATTTCCACATCTGTCTGTGGTGAAAGATAGTTTATTTACTGGCTTTTGAATTATAAGACTCTTTCTACAAGGGACTATTTTTGCTTGCCTTTCTATAGCTCTTACTCTTAGGTAATCTTTTGTATTCAAATTATGCAATGATATTATAGAGAGAAGCATACAATGATTATGCTTTGTGTGGGATCCAGTGCTAGATTCTTGTGAGCACAGTGCAGAGATTGGTTTCAGGACTTAAAAATGCGAAAGATGTTTTTTTTGCAAGGTATCGGCAATGATTAGTTCACTTTTAGATTTATGGTTGTCTTTTTTTTTTTTTTAGCTTCAGTTCATTGTGCATTTATTGAATTATTCTACTTATTACTTATTTTACTGTATAATCAACTAATAGCCTGAGAGGATAGAATAGTATAAAATATGTTAGAAATTATATTGAGCATTGTATACTATATCATGCTTGTAACTACTGCTAGAGAAAGAAAATTTGATTCAATTTTTTCACTGTAAATGGAGATCCCCTCATTTACTGTCTTCCAATAAACAGTAAACTGACATTTATTCAATTCCTCAGACTTGCAGTCAGAGGACTCATCCATTTGGCGTATCCCTTGTTGCAATGAGTATACAGAGGTTGTCTGAAGTATTAAAAAAACAATTTTGAAGATTCTCTGTTGCAGTTGATATAATTTGTCCATCTGCACCATTTGAATGATCACTGTTAGCCTCCAGAAACACTGGTAGCTTTTGGGGTTTTTTTTAACAGATTGAGGTGATTTATGTCTTTCTAAGATATTTTTCTTATAAGGAGGTGTACATGTACAGACACAAATGCAGTCTCACTACCCCTGTGAAATAAGATTGGATTTATTATTATTTTACAAATAGTGCAAAACTGCTATTGAATATTAAAAACCAAATCAAGTAAAGAATATATTTCAAGGCACATAATTTTTTTTTCTTTTTTTTTCATACTGTTGTATCTGTTTTAAAAAAAACTTTTAATTAACAACAAATGTGTAAAAATAAAGACATGCTACGGAAGTTGAACACTTATAATAGTATTTATTGATGTTTGTTGTAAATTTCTATTTTTGAATAGGAACTAGTTTACAGCAGTCTTACATTACTTGGAGGATTGTCCTTCACTGCTAAATTGTTTTATGAGTCAATTTCACAGACTAAAGTCATCATCTGGTGGAAAATATTCTAGCTCCTAGAATTTTAATTGTGATATTTCAAAAGCAATCTTCAATTGACCTCTATTTACTGTATATTTAGATTAATCGTAGAATTTAATCTTTAACACTTCTGTATTAATTTGCCATGCATGAACTCTGCCAGTAATATATTTCTAACTCTAGTATTGCTGAGAACGATATTGCATAACCTTGAAATAAGAAAAGATCCATGTGGGACTTGTTCTAGAAATGCCCCATGAGATGATTCCCCATTTACAATTACTACTGGAGAACTTTCTGTTAACCTGTTTGAATCCATACCAATTTTTATGCAATATGTTGAATGTGCTTTTCAGAAGTCCCATGAAAACAGGTGTTGACTAGCAGATGAGTAACTTCAGGGGCAATGGTCATTTGTCAAGACCTATTCTCTGTACAGCCATGTTTACTGCATTTGAATCTTGCAGAATCCTTGTGTTCTTTATGAAGTATTTCCTATCTGAGTTTTTCAGGAATTTCTTCCTCTGGAAAGATCAGTGTATAATGTTGCTACAACTCTTCTGATGATAGATCATCTTTGTTTCTTAAGGTCCGGGCATGTTAACTTTTTACTAATTACTTTGAAAATATTCTTGACATAATGCTTTTTTCCTATGTTTTTGGGTTTGTTTGGCCTTGGTTTTCTGGTTTTGCTCTGGCAGAATAAAAGCTACATTTTAAAATCAAGTTTGTGACCTCCAAGTTCATCTTTTGTTTGCCATTTTAAAATCATTTTTTAGTAATAATTAATACTTTTCTGTGTTTTTAAAGTAATCACATATCTAACATCCTGGTCTTGTTCAGAACATCAATCATTGACCCAGTTTCAACTTCACTTGTTCTGTTGTATATTTTACTACATTGAATGCTTCTAAGTGCGTGGCATATTTTCTTGGCTTTGCTTTAGTGTATGAGTACAGCATGATAACTTACTAAGTTTCTATATAAAAATGAGACTTGTGCTTTTCCTGTGAAGTTGTGGGATGATAAACTGATGCAGTATTGTAAGAAATGCTTTGGTTTTTGGTGTACTGCTTGGAAGGAGCTTGATTCCCTAATGGAGAGTTATCTGTGAATAATACCATTTTCTTTAAAAAAAGGTGTAAATAGTCTTTAAGTGAATACTTAAATAAAGCTACCTGATCTAAAACATTGAGCCACTTTTACAGATATTTTTATACTTCTTTTTTTTTATATTCCCCCTCAACAGTCTATCAATTAAAATAACTAGTGAGCTATAAAAATTCGAGACAAAAAATGATTCACCAGATATTTTTAATATGTCCTCTGAAATACAGGATGATCCCTTTAATGCCCTAATGTGCGTTATCAGAATGAGTTTTAAATAATGCGCTAAAACCAGGACTTTTGATGACTGATGCTGTATGCTCATGATTGCTGATGCAGATCTGTATCAATTGATAGGAAACCTTCATCTGAATTAATTATGTGCTTTGAGCTCATACTTGCAGTTGCTTGAGATGGACCACTGAGTATAGAATTGATTCCAAGGTGTCCTATATATGTATATTCTTTTATAGTCCACACTGCCCTTTCCATCTGATTAAATTGTAAACTGTATGACAGCCTGGATTCTATGTTTCTTGAGTCAGAAATTCTCTTTCTTGCTTATTATGAACCATATACAGTGAAATAAGGATATGAGTAAAATTGCTTCTAGTTGGTTACATTATTAGGTGTTTTCTTTGGTTACATGTGAAATTTGGCCTTCCTGGTTTGTGCTTTGCCTTGCACTGTGACAGCGATGGTTGGTACAAATGCAGAAAGACAGAAGGAAAAGAAAAATCACAGGTTAGTTGAGGCTGGGAGGGAGCTCTGGAGATTATCTATTCCAACCTCCCTACTCAAGAAGTGGCACCTGGAGCCAGTTGCCCAGGACCATGTCCAGAAGGCTTTAGACTATTTCTGAGGATATTCTCCACAACCACTGTGAGCAATCTGTGCCAGTGCTCCATCCCCCTCACAGTACAGGAGTGTTTCCTGGTGCTCAAGTGGAACATCCTGTGTTTCATTTTGTGCTCGCTGCCTCTGGTTCTGTCTCTGAGCAACACTGACAAGTGCCTGGCTCTGTCCCTTTTTGCAGTTTCCCTTCGTATACCTTGTATACATATACACTCGCCCTTGGTACACATAATGTGACCCCCTGAGCTTTCTCTTCCAGGCTCAACAATCCCTGCTCTCTCAGCCTTTCCTCCTAGGAGCAGTGCTTCAGTCCCTTTGTTCTCCTTCATGGCCTATTGTTAGATGTGCTCCAGGATGTCGATGTACCCTATTCCACTGTGGAGCTCAAAACTGGACATATACCAGGTGTGGCTGGAACAGTGCTGAGTGAAGGCTGTGAAGAATCACCTTGACCTGCTGGCAGCATGCTTCCTAATGCATCCCAGGATGCTGTTGGCCTTCTTTGCAGCACATTGCTGGCACATGTTCCACTTGATGTCCACCAGGACCTCCAAAGCCTCTTTTGCCAAGCTGCTCTCCAGTTGGATGCCCCTAAGCATATTTTGGCACATGGGGTTGTTCCTCCCCAGATGCAGAAATTTGCACAATTCCTTGTGAACTTCATGAAGCTTCTGTCAGCACATTTCTCCAGTGTGCTGAGGTGCCTCTGGATGGCAGCACGGCCCTTTGGCATATCAGCTACTTACCCCATTTTTGTGTCATAAATAAACTTTTTGAGGTTACGTTCTGCCTGTCATCCAGATAACTAATGAAGGTGTTAACAGGAATGAACCTGGTATTGACCTGTGGGGTACATCACTGGTCACTGACCTCACCTTTTGGGCTTGGTCATTCAGTTTTTGGTCCAGCTTACCATTTGCTCAGCCAGCAAACAACATCAACAGTTGTCTGGGAGGGTCTTATGGGGTACAGTGTGAAAGGCCTTACCGAAGTCCTGGCAACAATGCCCCCTGCTCTTTCCTTATCTGTCTTTCATCAGAGAAGGTTACCCAGTTGGTTGACTATTCCTGATGATTTTCTTGTCATTTGTGTACCTGAAGAATGATTTCCAGGATTAGCTGCTCCATCACCTTCCCTGGGATCAAGCTGAGGCTGATCAGCCTATACTTCCCTGGGTCTTCCCTCTTGAAGATAGGAGTGATACTGACTTTCTTCTAGTCCTCAGGCCCTCCTCCCACTCGTCACGATTGATCAAAGATATTCATGAGGGGCTGTGCAAAGACATTTGCCATCTCCCTTAGCACTTGGTACATCCCATAAGGGCCCATGGACTTAACCTGTGTCCTGTTTGCTTAAGTCTTCCACCAAAGGCAAGAGTACAACTTTCTTGCTCCAGACTGGTCTCAGGGAGTTGGACTTCCTGAAGACTGGTCTTGTTAATAAAGGCTGAGAAAAGGTGACATTCAGCATTGCAGGCTTATCCGTGTGTCTTTCTCATTGAGCAGTGGGTTCACATTCTCCTGAGTTTCCTTCTTGTCACCTATGTACTTACAGAAATGCTTCTTGTTGTCTTTGACATTCCTGGCCAGACTCAGTTCCATTTGGGCTTTCACTTTCCTAACTGAAATCCATCCTAATTTCCTAACATCCCTGGATGCTCAGATATTTTTTCTATATTCCTCCTGCATGGTCTGTGATTGCTTCCACCCACTGTATTATTTTTGGGTTTGATTCTTTTTTTTCCCCAGGAGGTTTTTCTTCATCCATGCAGGCCTCCTGGCATTTTACCTATTTTCATAGTCATTGAGATGGATCTCTTGTAATCTTGAAGGAGATTATCCCTGAATATTACCCAGCTCTCTTGCCCTGCCTTCACTTGAGGGCCTTATCCCATGGGACTCCACCACACAGATATTTGAAGAAGCCAAAGTCTGCTCTCTTGAAGTCCAGGGTTGTGGGCTTTCTTTTGCTTCTTCCTGCCCCTAGGATCCTGAACTCCACCATCTCATGATCTCTGCAGCCAAGGCTGCCCTTGATCTTCATATCCCCAACGAACCCTTCCTCCTTGGTAAGTGTGAGGTTCTGCAGATCACTTCCTCTCACTGGCTCTAGCACTTGTGGCAGGAAATTGCCACCAGGGCAACTCCTGGAGTTTTATCTGGCTGCCTTGTGCTGTCAGCCATCCCCCACCCCCTAGAAGAAAAGCTGTGTTTCTCTCTTGCACTGCTGGCCTGTGTGGATTGAATGCTTAGTTCCTGTTGCTGCTGATTGATGTGACACATGAACTGTGCTCTGTCACAGATCTTTGCCAACAGACCTGTACCAATAGATTAGATTTATTTTTAGGACTAAATTAATATTTTTGATTTTTGTCTGATGTTTTAGCTTCTGATGTAATTAATTGACTGCTCAAGCATCTGCTGCTACCTGAGCAGCTGCTGAAATGATAGTGGAATAAACTGAGCAGATCTGTACTCCTTGTAACTGTGATTGTGCTGGAGAGCCAGGTAGTGGGACAAAGACTGCCCAGAAAGGAGAATGTTTTATTCCTGATTCATTCCTGATGTATTTGTGTAGAGTTGGATAGTGAGTTGACAAGCAGTTCAGCAAGAAAGAGGAGGTAGACAAGAATTGATAAAAACATGGCCGGGTTAGATCTTCCTGGCAGCGAGAGCAGCTCTTGCATACTTAAACCAAGGTGGCAGCAGACTTTACCTGGTTGAGTTGTTTTTTTTTTTCAATTATGTCTTTCCATGATGTCTATTTTTAAGACAAATGCCTTTTCTAACTTTTTCTCTCACAAAGGTCTTGTGTTTGTTCAAATTTTTCTCCTCTGTGTCAGAAGGGATAAGTTGTACTTCATTAAAGGGAAGATGCTTTTGCAGAAAATCTCATTTTTCCAAGGTTTATGTCTACATTATCTGGACTGCAGTAACATTTCACATAAAAATTGAGAACATTTACATGGCCTCTTGATATTTTTGTGGACTTGTTTGAAAATCATTAGTCTGAATTCTTTACAATATCAGGTTCCTAAGACTTTTGCCCTTATTGTTTCTTCCATCTCACTTCAGGGGAGTGAGCAAACAACTGGGTGGGGACTTAGCTGTTAGCCACATCAACCTACCATACCTGGTTTATGTGAATTAAGGTTATCCTTCTATAAGCCTGCTGAAAGCTCTATAAACCTTCTGCAGATTTAACAATTCAAGTGACTTTAGCTTTTGGTATCACATAAAAAAGGAGAATAAAGCACACAGTCTTCCAGAGGTTACCTCTGAGATCAATATTTACTAACAGATTTATATAAAAAAAACCCACTTTATTTTAGGTTGGAATAGGAAGATATTGAAGAGAAGAGCTGTGCTTATTGGAGAAAAACTTATTTGGGAAAAAAGAAGGGATAATACCAATGAAAAATATGTTAAAATTTGAAGAAAGGAATTTTTTGTTAATTTGTACATTTTTTTGTACTATTTGAAAGGCAAAGATACACATGGTTTTACTTTCAGGAAAGCCTTGAATTTTGAAATTACTTGTTTGAAGGTAAAAAATTGTTCTTGGCAGAACAGATCAAATTTCCTTTATGTTGGTTCCTAAAGGAGGAGGTTTCTTGAATAGGTAACATCATATAGGAATTCAGAGATTGTACAAAATCCTTGAAATGCTTGGTAGAGACACCCTAAAAATTCCAGTATTTGAATGGAAAACTACAAATGGAATTAAATATTTGGAACTTTACGAGAATTGGTTTAAATTTCTGAGAAGTTTTTGTGTAATTTTTGTTTTAGGAAATCTGATTGTTATCTGTTGTCTTGAATCCTGGTAAGAATTTTTCTTCTGTGATTTCCTACCTGTTGTCAGGCCAAGGTTGTAGCTTTTTTGTTTTGCTTGGCTTCTGTTTTGGTGGCCAGAAGGTGCTGAGATGACTTCAGGATGGTAGCAGCTGAGTAACTTCACACTCATGTAAACTCTTGTTGACAAACACAGCTAGTCATGCTGGCCAAGGGTTTGAGAATTACATGCCATGCACGGCACCTGACAGGTTAAGAGCCTCTCTTTTAGCTGTTAATATTCCTTGTTTTAATAAAGAGTTCTTTGAAAGCTGGGACAATGCCCCCATTCATTCATTTAAAAATAAAGACATTATTGTAGGGCTTTGAAATACTGTTCCTTGAAGGACAGTGCTGATGTTTTTATCTCTGTAGGTGTTGGTAATATTGTTTGCTAATGTGGTGGAATTAATCACTGTGTTTTCTTCTCTGGATGTGCCCCCAGTCCCTTGCACACAGTTGTCTGTAGCTCCAGACTCTGCCTTGGGCTATAAGAAGTTACTGGTTGATCTGGAGTTAGTTGTGTATGGCATTGGTGCTGGGTCATCTGATGGAGTTCCTGAGATAATTTTCCAACTTTTCTTTAATCTCTTTATTTATTTTTAATCCCTGGTATGTTTAGTTCTTTCCCCCAAAGATGCAGAGCACTTTTTTTTGTTGATAGGGTGGTTGCTAGTTACAGGGAGCCAAATCCCCCACAACAGGGTGCTTAATGTAGGTGAAGTGACAGATGATCCCTTTGACCCTCTTTGCTAACTCCTGTAAAGGAAATTTCTCCTTCCCTTTGCAATATTTTTTTAGCTCTTTGAATTCTGGGTAGACATTTGCTCACTCAGATATAAATGCAGTTTCATTTCTACCTTACTTACTTCTGTTGAATACAAAGAAATGTCTTGAGATCGTATTTGGGGTTTTGGGTGCAAGATTGAGACAGAAGAATATTTCATGCTGTTGTTGTTAGTGAATCACTTAATTACTCAGAATGTTGATTTACTCACCCTTGATGCTTATAATAAATATTTCATGTATAATTATAAAACATTAATACTTTGAGATTGGCAGAGATTTGTAACAGTTGTATAACAAAGCAGCTGTTTGGAGTGAATGAATAACAGTACATTTTGACTGGAAATTGTGTTAACTACGGAGTAAAAAAAGAGACCATTATATGGGACTTAAAGATTTTCTAGGCTTTTTTCTTTGTCCTATATTTCAATGATATTTTTTGTAGATCTATATGTGAGACATGTATCTACATATGAAAATGTTTTTATTGGTAAATTAAATTTTCTTGTCACTCTTGGCTGCTTTTTGTAAGTTAAAGAGAAATGAAAGTATCATATAAAATGTTTATTGACAGTCTGTTGGTTTTGGGTTTGAACAGAGCCATGGTTATGAATCCATTTTATTATTTTCTATTGTTGCTGTTAGGTTTCACTGTGTGGACCCTCATCTCAAAGAATTATTGTTCACTGACCATGGTTTCAGACACAGTAAAAAATGTTGAATACATTATAGATGTATGTTAGAATAATTTGGAAATACATAGTTTTAATACAAATTCAAAATTGCTTTTTGTTTTATCAGCAAACACATATCTCTTTATGGTGCAAGCTCGTGGTATAATGTTGAGAGAAAATGTGAAAACAATAGGACACATGATAAGATTGTACACTAACAAAAATACTACACTGAACGGCACAGGTAAGAATACTTCTTATTTAATTTCACTAATGACATAGCTCGATCATGAAAACTTAGACCCAAGTCCTACTTCTCTGAAATTGGAGTCAAGGTCAAATAATTACTATTTTTCAGTTCACTTTAGTAAGAAAGGTTTGTATTAGCTGTAACAAAGATAATTGTTTTTAATTATAATTCCTCTAGTGCAATAAAATTATATTTTTAATCATGCTTCTAGGAATTTTTTAACCAAAAATTAATGCTCTCACCGGCATGATGATATGGTAGAATTTCAGTGGATAACAGGTTTTTACAAAAATCAATTCTTCTTTTTAAGATTATCCTGAAGGAAACAATTCTAGTGACTGGGTTGCTCAAACAACAATGTATCTTCCAGAGAACTTCACCTACTCTCCTTACCAACCTTGTCCAGAGAAGCTGCCTTATATGAGTAAGTTTTAAACTGATATTAATGTTTATCTAGTAAATTAAATTGTATTTTAAACAAGACACAGTTATTTTTATTTAAATTAAAATTGTAAGGAGCCTTAAGTGTAGAGCAGAAACTAGTGAACAAAATTCATCTGATAATGCACAATGATGCTTAGCAGAAATTTGACTGTAACTAATGTGTTCTGAAGTTTTGGTGTCTTTCTAACCACCTTTACTAATTTAAAATCAAATAATTGAACTACTGATTTGCAAGAGAGAAAATTTCATATAGTTTCTGAAGTTATTTGTGATGCATTCCAGAATTCTAATCTCTTGTGTTTTAGACACCTGACTTTATCTGTGAGCTGTCATTCAGCATGAGCGATTAATTAAATATCTAATACATCAGTTCAGATCCATACCAAAAAATGTTGCTGGCAGCTGAACTGAATTCTGATCAATTTTAATTCAAAGAAAAAGAGTAGATTTTATTAGGATAATCCAGATTCCATTATAACTTTTTTTTAAATCTCAGCTGAGCTTATCTGTTGAAGAAAACAGAAACAGGGCACGTTACCTGTGTTTCTTTTCAGTAATGTCAGATTCTAATCTTTATGTTTTATGTTTTAAATATACAGACATGGAGCCAAAAGTATAGATCAGTTGCTGTTGTTTATGAAAGTAAATCAGATAGAAAACTGTCTTAAACCTGGTAGTAATTAGGCCCATGGTATGATAATAGCCTTATTTCAACCTCTTTCCCTCCAGACATAGGGTTTGACTTTCAAAATCACATTTTTATATAGTATTGAACAGCTGAAGAAATAAAACTGAAGTATTTAATTAGAAAATGTTTTAGCTACATTTGGAAACATAAAATGTTCACCAAAGGACAAATCTGGATAATCAGAGAAACAAGATGTGATGTTTTTGATGATTGAAAAATGCATATAAATTAGTATTTTTAATGGCACTTTTAAAGGACCAGGCTGTGGGAATTCTGCCAGATTAGTTCAAAACTAAATAATTCTACTAGTAATTTCTCTATAGAGCTCCTTGTTGCTGCTCTCATTTTTCCATTATTTTTGTTGTTGTTAGTAATTGCTCTGTACTTCTTCTATCCTGTTTAATTTAATAAATAATAATTTTAATAGAAAATTATTCACTGGATAAGTTGCTTTTCAACAAAGGGATACGTGTTTCCCTTTTTGGTTTCCATGTGTGGCATTTTAATGATCATCTCTCTTTCTATTTATAATCTAAATCATCTCTGAAGATCTTTTAATCTAATGAAATGTTGTAGGAAGTGTGAAATAGCCAGGGAAGAAAGACTGTTGAGTCGTGTATACTCTGACATGCTTAATTAGTCCAAGGTTATTATAGAAGTCAACTTTTCTTCTTTGCATCCACTTGCCATATTTATATCATGAAAGGGGCATGGTAAAATCATGTTTGGTCCCAAGTCCATATGCTCTTAAAATAGGAACAGCTAATGCCTTTTGTTGTGTGACTCAGTATAACAGGTTATAACCCACTGGTTGAGCAATGATGTTGTAATTCGTAAGCAAAACACCTCTTCTTCAAGATAGAAGCAGTACCAGAATCTGTCTGTCTTTTCCTTTGTAGATGAACTGATAATTCCAGCCTTTCTAGACTGCATAGTTTCTAAAGCTCTTGTCATTCTTGAATTTTTTGCATCATAGACTGTCTTTAATTTGATTTCTTTGTAAAGCATCATAATTGGCTTAAATCCTGCCTACAAAACAAATTAGTTTTGGAAAACTCTTTTTTTTTTCACATAGCAGCAGTTAATACATTCCAGGATGAGATTTTCTATTTTTGTACAATTGCATTGCATTGGATCATATTAATGTGCAATCCATTATAAACTGTAAAACTATCTTCATGTATTCTATATCTATAATGCAGCCAGGTATGGCTTGTTATGTTGTGCATGCTTCATTTTTTCCTTCAGTAACATACCATCCTTTATTATTTTAAATTAATTTTACTTTATTGGTTTCTGTATGTAATTTGTTGAATTAATTTTTTTTATGATTTTCCTCTTCAAAATCTTTTTTGCTTTCTCAGCTTTCTTATCTTGTGGATTGTATAAATATGTTTTATTGCAGCCTGCTAGACACTGATGGAACTAGTGAATAATAAGCACAGTTATTTACAGAGATGTCTTCTCCTGCCCCCCCCCCCCCCCCCCAGTGACAGGGAGAAAATGCTGATATCTATTCATTCATCTCCTGTGTACTTTTGATAGTACCAATACTTACAATTCAGTATAATTATATACTATAATTAGTATAGAAATACTATTGCTGTTTTTTAAACACTCTGGATGGAATTTCATCATGTCCCATGGACTTAGAAGCACCTTTATCTAAAGGCTTTATCTAAATACTATTCTACCATTTAATGTTTTCTTCTAATTTAAACTGTATAATCATCTGATTGCGTCTGCACTTTTCTCAGAGGACTGAGTTATCAGAATCACATGTTATTTCCTTCACTTTCTGGTGTAGTAATTGACCTTTATTTATCTTTATTTTCTCTTTAGATTCTGTATTTGAACTGAAAGACTATTGTCGCTTTTCTGTCTCTTGGTAGTTGAAATTGATTTTTTAAATTAAATTTTTAGGTTTTTTAAAATTTATTTTGTACATTTTTATCTACTGGTCCTTTGTTGATTGACCTTGACTCTATATTTCGTAAGATTTCTTTTTTGGGTTGTTGAAGAGTTTCAGCCACAACCATTATGATAATCTAAGCTTATTTTTAAATAGTTATTTTAATTTTTAATTATTTAAAAAATTTTATTTAAATCTCTGTAGGACTAGCTTGTCCAAGTGTCTATCTATACAGGTTTTTTAGCAACTGCCGGGTTTTCTTTTTTCATAAAATAATGAAATAAATATGGGTTTCTTTGAATCTCTTGAAATAGCTTCATAATGTACTGTTATTGATAATTTTTCACCTATGATTTTACATTAAAAAAATAGTTACCTTCTTCATTTGAAAGTAGTACTATATTTAATTATACCTCAAATAAAATAGCTCTTGCAGTATCTTCTACCTTCTTCTGAAAACAATAGTTATTGCTAGTGTGTTCCAAAAATTTCAACGTTTTCAAAAGATTTAGATAACTAGTCAGTTTGGTGACACAAGCAATCTATTTGGCACAAAGAGGATCTTTTGGGTATGGACACATAGGAGAAAATGGGAGTGTTTTTATTTTTACTGACTTTAAACCAACCCTCACCAAAATACTAAACTTTTTAGACAAAAATATGAAGACTATTTTATGGTGTTTGTCAGAAAGTTCTTGCAAGATTTTTATTTGATGATTTAGAGTATAGTAGTTTCTGAAGAAAAACTTGAGCTTCCAATTAATGAGTGTTACATTCATTCATACTTCATTCATACTTCTCCCCAGATTTCCTTGATTCTTTCTATTGCTTTTGAGGGTATTTACTATGAATCATTATTTTCAGTTTTTACACAAGCATAAACGAATGACTGACAACTTTCAACTGTCAACTAAGTTAATATTTTCTCATAGTAGGTACTAATCTGATTTTTTTCAAATCTTATCGTGGTCTTTATTCAATAACTTACTGAATTTCACTCTCATGCCTTTTGCAAATGCTTTTCCCACTGGAGTCATTAGTTTTACCAATGGTAATTCTCAAATCCAGCCCATTGCTATGAATTGGTTTGAAGCAAATAGTGGTGAATTAGTGGATGAAGACTACGTGAAATGTGCACATCATCTAAAATTTAAATTGAGGAAGTTTGTGGAGTGTAGTGATGATTAATTTTCTTTTAACGTGGAAATGGAGCAGGAAGGCACACAGAATTTGAGTAAAGGTGCAGTAGTGCAGGTGATGTGGAATTGTTAATAGTGGTACTTGAAATGAAAGACAACCCAAATTTTCTCTAAAAGATGCAGAATTCAAATTATTTGCCTTGTTCTGTGTCCTCTGAAATGAGTATTTTGTTTATGGGTTTTATGGGAGGAATGTTTGTTCTTGGAAACACTAATAATTCATTCTTTAAGAATTAAAGATTACGACGATAGTATAAATTGTTTCTTATTTCGTTGTAGGTAGTGTAGCTACAAATTTCTGATGCCATTTGTCCATGATATTCCTTGTAGTGTTAGGTCAATTGTCTTAATTAAAATTAGTATATAACTTTTTTTCCTCTCTTTAGGAGGCCTTATTGATGTCAATATGAGTGAAATTAGTTTTGATGAAATTCAACAACTGTTTTCAAAAGATTTAGACATTAAACCAGGAGGACACTGGAAACCAAATGACTGTAAGCCACGATGGAAGGTTAGATGCTGATTTTCTGGTTTGGTTTATTTTTTCTTGTTGGTATGAAGGAATAATTTACCATTGCAAGCACTCAGTCTTTTGGTGCTGTATATGTAGTATATTATAGTATTTGTAGTATGCCATCTGTGCTCAGGAAGAAACTTCAGCTAGGAGAAAAATTTGAAATGGATCATCAAGAACTTTTAAGGGTTCATTAGCTGTAGTTATTAAACATTTCATTATATGGATGCAAATCTGTCCTATGTGTCTGTTGCTTGAAGTATAACTAGAAGTAAGTGAACATAAAAGGAAAATCTTATTTTTGTTTTACTCAAATTTTTTTCTTAATTATTTGAGCAAATTTCTAGCACACTTTCCTAGTGGGAACCAACATGTAAAACACTGAGCCAATTTAAGTGTAAAAGTTGAAAAGCCATAGGAAACTTAATCTATACTGAAAAACTAAAATTTTAAAATGCTGATATAATAGTTTTGTTTTTTTTTTCTGAAGGTGGCTATCCTTATTCCTTTTCGGAATCGTCACGAGCATCTTCCAATTTTTTTCCGCCATTTGATACCTATGTTGCAGAAGCAGCGGCTGGAATTTGCCTTCTATGTTGTTGAACAGGTAACAGCATCTACTTGAAAAGTGACTTTCAAGATTCCTTACTAAAAGGGATTTGGATCTTACCAAGATTTGGATGAATATAGAATTTTAAAATTGCTATTCCACTCTTCTACTCCTTTAAATGAAACAGGAAAGTTCACCTCCATTCCCCAGTTTAAGCAGTGGCCAGAGACGTGACACTTTCCTTAAAATATATTGTATTTATATTGTATTGATATATTGATATATTGATATATATATTTATATTGTACTGATATTTTTTAGGTGATAAGATGGCCTCTTAGAATCTATTGTCATTATAAATTTTCACAGCAAAAAAGTAGGTCAGCAGCAGTGTTCCTCAGGGCTCAGTTCCAGGGCCTTACGTTCAGTGTATGCAGGAGCTGAATGCACCATCAGCAAGTTTCTGATGAGATCCAGCTGGGAGGCTGTGGTTGACTTTTAAAGGATGGGATGACTTGCAGAGGGTTCTAGATGAATTGGAGCATTGGGCAGTGATTAAGGGGATGTGATTTAATAAGTCAAAATGTCCCACTCTGCTCCTGGGATGGAGTAAAGCCAGGCACAAGTGTAAAGTGGGAGTGACTGGAGAGCAGCCCTGCACAAAGGGATCTGGGGTTGCTGTTTGGCAGCAGGAGCCAGGCTCAGCCCTGGCTCACAGGAGCCAATGGTGTGTGTCCTGGCAGCCAGGAGGGCAAACCCCATCCTGGGGTGCAGCCAACCCACCATGAGCTGCAGGTCAAAAGAGGCATCATTGTCAATTGTTTTTTTAGTGTGTGTGTGTGTGTTAGAGTATGTTTTTCTCATAGTATTGAATTTTTTGTCTCTTCTTGATTTTTACAATGTCTCCTTTGTTTTCTGTATGAAGACAGGTACACAACCTTTTAATCGTGCAATGCTCTTTAATGTTGGCTTCAAAGAGGCAATGAAGGATGCTGTCTGGGACTGCATAATATTCCATGATGTGGATCACTTACCTGAAAGTGACAGAAATTACTATGGATGTGGAGAAATGCCACGCCATTTTGCAGCAAAGCTGGACAAGTACATGTACATGTAAGGAAATAGTTTTAGTTGCATTATTTCTTAAATACCCCAAAATATTTAAAAGTGTATGAATTTTGTGACACTATATACAGTAGGTGAAAACAACAAAGCAGCCTCCTACTATGCTATTTAGAGAAATGAATATTTAGTTACTAAAAGAGATTTAATTTTAGTATCTACTTTTGATGCGTCACTAATTACAATATATTAATTTTATATTATAGTTATTTTATATGATTTTCAATATTGAACTTATTGCAATGAGGTTGATCTCGAAAAAAAGAAAAGGGCTTTGTATGTCAAGGGAGAAAATCTTACCTAACTTACTAGAAATGTTTTCTGGCTACATAAACACCTGCGCTGGATGTTACAGAATAAAAACAGATAATCTGCAGGAAAATATCACATATTAATTTCTCATAAATGTACATTTCTATTTGTTTCATGCTGCTTTTTAAACTTATGATTTTCTTCCTGCTAGACCATTTTGCATATTGTCTCTCAGTCTCTACTGACATTTGGTGAATGTAGTGGGACCTGCAGTTTTCTTACCTCTTTCTCTTCTGTCAGTTTACATTAATCTTGCTTCTTAACACTCTGCTATCTCACGATATTCTTGGAATCACTTCACATAAAGCTGTGGCTTATTGTTTGCTACATGTATGTATTTGCTATTCTGAACTTTATTTGTGAAATTAATCAACTCAACAACCTGGTAAATTAACAGATCAAAACACATGGCTCTGTGTCTGGACTTCAAGTGGTCAACCAATCAGCAGTTAAATGTTTAAACATTTCACATATATTTTAAAATAAATAAATTAGCACCTATGAATAGATAAGAGATTTCATTATTTTTTTATGTATTATAAAACACTTTGTAGAAGTAAATTGATACATTTTGTATAAAAAAAAACCCAAAACAGATCTGTAAAATACAAAAATAAATAAACCTCAAAAAGCCTAACAGTCATATTCCAGTTGGTTTTGGGTTGGCAATGTTTTTTTTTTTTTTTTGGTTATTTTGGAGGTATGTATGTGGGAGAGACGGAGGAGGAGAGTTAAAACACCTGCTCTTTCAGTTAAATGTTGGAAGGCAAATAATATTGCAACCTTTTCCACATGCTATTAAGATTTGGTTGAATCCTGTGTTTCCACAGAGATCAGAAATTACATGATTGTGTATTTCTGTTTTCTTTCCCCTTGCATTCTGGACTTATTCAGTGTGGCAGTTGTGTCCTAAGCAATGGTAAATCTTTTTGTGGATGGTCTTAACTCCTTGAAGGTTCCAGATTTGGAAGTGTCTCCTAAGAGACTTTTGTTTTATGAGACTGTGTGCTGCTTCTGAAAGAAAGCTACTTTACTGTAGCTTAACTTCTGGGTTAAGGATGCAAGTCAATGTTGATGGAAGTAAATACAGATACTTAAATGTTTAATTTTTTATTTTTTTTTTTGATTAACAGAGTGTTTGGAGGACTGGAAATTGCATTGGCTGGGGCAAAACATGTTTTATAGATAGGCTGTTCATGTTGACCAACTGCTTACTGCTTAATTATATGCGTTAGCAAATACTGTTGCTTACTGACAGGAAAGCCCTTAAATCCTTTTGATTCAAAAGTTTATCTCTTAAAAACTGGAAAATGTTTGTTTTTTTTTTTAAAATCAGCATGTCATTCACTGTTTAATATGTACTGTTAAACTATTTCTGTCAAATTTTGACAGTTCTGTAGAATATAATAATGAATTAAAATTATTTAATTGATGCATTACTGATTTGCAATTTTTCAGTTGATTAAAGAGGGTTTTTTCAGTCAAACAATGTCAACATAAGTTGAGGGCTTCACTTAACACTTCAGCTATGGGTCTGAATCAGCCATCTGAAATACCTGGTAGACTTTTGTTTCATATGTGTGATACTAATTGGAGCTACATTTTAAGAGCACCTTTTATGCAAATCAGACACTACTGCAAACCTTTTGTTCAACTTGGTGTACGTTACTTAATGCTGGCAATCTGTGCACCAGTTTCCCTTAGTGAATACATTCAGCCTCTGATCATGTCCTTAGTTTGGGGCACTTGATCTTTTGGAATGGTGTTATTCAAAGAAAGGGCTACCTATCACAGTTCAGCTAACAATATAGAATTTGTCTTTTGTTTCCAGCCTTCCATACAATGAGTTCTTTGGTGGTGTAAGTGGCCTGACAGTGGAACAATTCAAGAAGATCAATGGTTTTCCAAATGCCTTTTGGGGATGGGGTGGAGAAGATGATGATCTTTGGAACAGGTGAGTGCTTAGGTCTTTCTGTACCATCCACTCTTTTTGACCAATTAGGTGCTTTCTGTTCTGTTACTTGTTACCTTTTTGTAATTTGTTTTAAATGGGCAAATTCTACATAGTTTGCTTCAGAAATATCAGAATATATAATTTGAAAGGATAAGTATGATGTTGTTTTTTTCTTGGCCTGGGGACAACTAGCAGGTTTTTAAGAGCTAAGTCTTAAAACAACAGATATAACAACAGGTAGCCATACTAAGCATATTGCATCACTCTTACTGCTAACATTATGAAATACTATGGCACAGACATGTAGTGTAAGCAGGAGGTTCATATCTTAGGGGCAGTGTTTGAGAGAGAGGTTCATTTGTGAATATATTGATAGTCCCAGGCTGGACAATGGACAGCCCTACTCATGACATTACCAACTGCTCACAGTGAATGAGTCTAAACTGTTCTAACTGAGCTATTGAAAGCATCTGTGTGAGTGTATCTATAAAGAGATACCTCTTAAAGGACAAGTTTGTTTCCATACTTTTTTTCTTGCTTTTTCTCATGTTTTTATGCTGGAACAAGCAGGAAATATTGAATAATAATTATTATTATTATTGTTGTTGTTGTTGTTATTACTATTATTCACTTTGATTTGCTAGCTTTTTTACTAGAGTTTGGACATTTGCTGGTTTTTTTAGGAAGAGAATGCCAGTGAACAGAAAGACTTAGCTTTAAAATATTTGATGTGTATTTTTCACTTTTGCTTTAACCTGTGTGGTGAGTTGTAAGATGTTTTTACAAATGTTTATGTGTTATACTGCAGGGTTCACTATGCTGGATACAATGTAACAAGACCAGAGGGTGATTTAGGGAAGTACAAATCCATTCCTCACCATCACAGAGGTGAAGTCCAGTTTTTAGGACGGTAAGACAAACAGAGAAATATTCAAATACTACACCTAAAGATGTGAAATTTTTTCCTTGAATCTACACATATGAATAAGCGGTCAGTTCTTATCAGTGCTATTTCCTCATTTGTGCTAAAATTTGTATTTTCTTAAAAACATGTTTGCTGTTCAGATTTTTTTTTTATTTAACCATGAGAGAGACTAAATTTGTGTGTCGGAAGATATTTTCATCATAACCTTTGATCCATAATGTTATGCCATAATAGTTTGGGCTTTAGTGCTGGCAGGGCTCCATTAGTTGGCTATTCTGGATATTTTGCAAAAAGGAAGCAGTGCAGCTAGGGCAAAGGACTCCTGCATGAAAACTGACTTAAAAACTCCTCAAGGATTGGTTTCTTTCCTCATATTTAATTCTTTTCTGAGATTCAGGTCTTCTCATTTCCTACATACATTGATTTAAACCTTTTCTTTTGAGGTTCCTTTCTTTTGCTCAAAGATACAAAACACTTAAACTGGCCAACTGGTTCTGGCTTCCCTGGAATGGAAGGGAAGCCAGAACCATTCTGGTTTCTATTCCTGGAATGGAATAGAATTTTATGATTCTATTTTGAATATGTTTATGATATGTGTTTGCAGGTAACTAGAAATGCTGCTCAGTTCTGTCATCAATGTCATCAATGTCATCAATCAAAAATCAATCTTTTTCTGGGAACATATTTTTTCTCTTTTATTCATAGGTTTGAATTATGAATAAAATTATAGACATGTGCAGTAGAAATGAGTAAATATGTTATAGGAAACTAAAATGTATATATGGGTAATCTGGGGGAGGGGAACTTTTTTTTAATCACCTCAAATTTAGATGTTTGCAAATGCAGGAGTATCAAGAGTGAAATGAAAATAATTTCAGACATTCAAAATTATAATGAAGAATAGTGAAGATTCCTAAATCTTTCCTAAACTCCTTACGTGAATTTTATAGCAAAACAACAAGAAGAAATGGAATAATTTAAAAAAAGCTATTTAGTTTGGGACCACAAAAAGTTTGCATATTGAATGCCTCCTAAGTTATTTAGTCTTAATGTTAACTTGTATTTGTGGCCATAAAATCTAACAGTATTAAAATTCTTTAAAAATTTGCTTTTAAACCTAAGGTAGGTTATTTGGTAATTTCAAAGGTCTGAAGAGTAATTTTAGAATTTAAGGTATACTTCAAAATCAAATGACTGTCACAGTATCATGTCTAACATCAACTGAATTGTTTCTTGCAAATCTTTCTCAACTTTCTTCTTCCAACTCCTTCTGCAGATACAAACTTCTGAGGTATTCCAGAGAACGTCAGTACATTGATGGGTTGAACAATTTAGTATATACTCCTAAAATAATTGTCAGTAGATTGTATAAAAATATAACTGTTAATCTCATACCAGAACTTGCTCCTGTTAGAGACTATTGATGGAAGTGGAGTGGCAAGATATCCTACCAGAATAAACTTTTAACACTGGAAGCTACTGATAAACACTGTAAAACAAAGCAAAACCAACAAACAGCAGCTTAAAATTAGTTTTTTGACCAACTGATGATGCATATTTGGGATGAGAAGTGATTGTATGTACCATGCATTTTGTCCTGAAAGAAAAGCCAGCAGCTACCACTCAGATGTTTACAGCATGAGACTACTGTTCAAGCCTTCATTCTTCACACTCTGTATCTTAACTATTCAACTAAACAAACTGCAGAAAACAGACTTGTAGCTTCTCTGGAAGTAAGGACAGGCCTCTTCCAGGAATTTTTTATACTAAACTGCCCCTCCTCGTATTTAAATGAATGCTTTTGTTTCTTTTTAAAATGTGTTTTGTAAATATGTGATGTAAATTAATGTGTGTACATTGCTTTTCAGTTGTTCAATATTTTATGCTTCGGTATGTATTTGAGTGTGTTCTCATTTGAATTCTATAGGAATGTTTTTATTAGCATGAAAGAACAAGTGTAAAATGTAAGTATGCTTATAAAAGGTTATACCTTATGTGAAATGAAGGAAATATTAATTTTTGGCCAGCTATGACTGTAAACTGTTATACTAGTTTTGAGCTCTAGGCCTCCTGCATATCTATATAGAAAAATCAATTTCTTATATGAACCTGCTAGAAAGAAAGCTTTTAATTTTATTTATTGCCAGCAAAATTGTATGATACCCTGCCTGCCATCTGAATTGTATTTATATGCATATTGCATGTGTATTACAAAAAATCTTGCAGTTGTTGCATATTATGATCTACAGGAACTCTTAACTGTTTCCAAGTGTGCCACTAGTGTCAATGTCAGGGATTTTAATGCCTAAAACGATGTGTCTGGGTGCGTACAGTACTTTGGTATTGGTTTTTTGTTTTTATTTTTTTTTAAATTCTAGTAAACAGCACTTTTTTTCCTCCAAAATCAGAAGAGCCAAAAATGTGTCTTCATTGGAAGAATATTAAAGTTAGATTTTTAAGAGAATAATAAAACATAGTTCTAATAGTTCAAATGCTTGCAGAGTGGGATTTTCAGAAGCACGGTGTTGGCTGCATTGTTCTGCTGATGAGGATGGTGATGACATAAGCAGAACAGAAAGCAGGCCATTCCCAAGTGCTTTTTAAAATTCCACTCATAATATATTATTCAATATAGCTATTTAAGGGCCTATTCTGGTAGAGTGCTGAGTGCTTCTATGATGCACTGAGGATCCTCAAGTCGATGACTGTCAATGAGATTGAGGTTGCACAGTCCCACTAAGGATTGGTCCTGTCTCTCTATTTTTGTGGTGTTAAATGTATGAATAACTAGCCTCTTTCCTTATCTTATTTTCTCTTTGCTTGCAATGTTATGCTACCTAAAAGTATCCCACTGCTAAGCATTATTATCTTTCCTAATATTTTTTTACATCCCTTGTTAATACAAAGGAAAAGGACCAGGTCATTTATTTTCTATGTTAATGCAAATATAGTGACCAAGATATGCTAAATTGTTTTGTTTGTCACAGTTACTCAACTCTTTAGGAACCAAAGACTGACTTCTGCTCCCATAAAGAATGGAAAGCAGTATATATAATAAGGATTGTTTATCCATAGAGTGTTCTGTAAGAGTGTTGAAAAAGAATTCTAACTTTAAGTCATTACTATATGTTGGTTTCCTGAATTGCTGCCACAAATGGTGTAGCGCTTTGTATATTTTAAGTTTGTTTGCCATAAACACCTTTTATTTCTTTGGCATCCCAGCAGCAAATTCTGCCCTTAGCCATCCTTCAGTAATGTTATGAGCTTGGCTGTAAGCATCCCAAATATTTAGTAGAAATATTATAATTTAATTTAGTAGTTGCGAACAATTATAAGGGATAGTTTATACCATACTAGAATTACCTTAATATCTACCAGTTAATCTAACATGCTTTAGGAACAATGTAATACACTGAAAATAAGTAAAAGCATAAAGTGAAGAAAACATCCTTCAAAAGCATGCATAAGTGGTTTGCTCACCTCCTGATAGATTTTTCTTTAACTGGGTGTACAGAACATTCTGAAGCATATGGAGAAAGCAGAGATAATACACTGTATGAACAATTATATCTTCAAAATAAAATTAGTCTTATTTCATAGCAGGCTATAATACAGTTCTTTAAGAACAGTTGAATACATTTTTAAATCCCTCATGTAATTTTGAAGTGATTTCTGGTTTTCAGTACAGGTTCACCTACAATTTCACACCTACAATCATGAAACATCTTTTGGTACTGTAGGTCTGTACTGTTTTCTGAAGCATGCTTTTGTGCCAATTACTTAGGCATTCTGTGAAATATATGTGCAATTAAAAAAAAATCTAATGCATATATATGTATATATACTTACATATATGCATACTATATTACACCTATGCTGTGGCTGAACTAATATAACTTTACAGCTTTAAGTGATTGATCATGTATGGTCCCAGAAAAACGTGATTTATACCAGTCTGTGAATGGATTGTGACATATAGCTGAGTTCTTAAAAAGTTTACATTTTGGTGCCCCAAAATGATGGATGTTAAATTCTGAATTGCTGACCAACACTCTTCTCTAAATACCTTTTATCACTTTGTTTGGAAGTTTTAGAAGTTGCCATCTTAAATTACATCAAACTAGTGTTTGTATACTACCTGCTTGAACTCAGTACTTTTCTGTAGTGAATTTTAACATAGACAGTGCCTTCAAACACAATAAATATGATGCAGAACTAAGAGTTGTGCACATTCCTTTTGATAATTTCATGGTTCTTGTAAAATGTAGAGAGAAGCCAATCACATTGGCTTTTGCATTGCTGACAAGGCAAATGAGGGATGTCTTCAAGGAGTGAACATGGAGTGAGAAGAAGGGAGTATTTTACAAGATTCTGAAGGTCTTGCAAATTAGCAAGTAAAAACATTACAGAAATAGTAAGAGTAGAATCTGGTTAATGTGCTAAGATACTCTCAAGCCCCTTTTCTCTATTTCAGATTTAAGTAGGAGAATATAAAATATAAAGTCCATTTTGCAAATAGGCAGTGTATTGAAAAGCAAGTGCAAAATGTCCTTTTTCTTGGATCTTGCCACTCTATTTTTCTATTGTTATGTTTACTAATTGTTGTAGTGGGTTACTAATGAGCCAGCTGTTTAAAAAAATTAAAAGGATCCATTGCATATCAGCAAGCGGAAGTGTACTTAAGATTATTTTATTTGTAGAGGTATGTAAGATAGGCTTAATGAAAAAATGCACTGAAACAAATGCTGGGAATTTCCTGTGTACTATCATAGTTTTGGGTTTTTTGTTGTTCATGAAAATGTTTGTACTTTTTTATCATTGTCTTTTATGAAATATAATGTTCTAAAGATTGTGTTGGTTTGTTTATTCTGAGATTCTGTGGAAAAGATATCATATTTGTGTTTTGTTTCTAGATAAAATGCTCATTTTTCTAGCGTCCAGTTCCCCAAAGTAATAGCAAAAAGAAAGGACACACCTGTCCAAATACATCAGGTTAGGCTGTGATGGGATCAAGCCTTAGGCTTGAAGGGCATTTTCCCTTTCTTTGTATTTATAGGCTTTCAGCTTTTGGTTTTATTAGGCTCAAGTGACTCAACCTTTTTGCATACTTTTCCAAGATAGGCTTACTATTCTGTTGAATCTCCTAATGGTTTTTCCCTATATAGGGATTACTAGAATGGCAATAGGATTCATCCAAATTTCTCCTGGCATTAAATAGGAAACTCATTTTCTCAGGATTCATCAGTTATCCTTATTTTTAATTGCGTTTTACCGCTATTATGAAAGTGTCTGATGGTTTGAGGTATGCAAGTAATTCTGGAGAGTACTTCAACTGGGGACAATATTTGCAGAATTTTCTGCAAATACATGAATGAGCTTCTTCAGGCATGTTTGAGCAATATACTTTTCTGAAACACAGGCTTCTGGTCTGTCCTTGAAAATGTTGCCAGTTATGATATATTGGAAAACAGGAAAGAAGGCATTTTAACTATGTGTAGCCTGCTTAGCATCTTTAAATGCTGTTCTACCACACTGTCACCTTTACCTGCTTTTACTTCTATGTCTCCAAAATCAGAATTGAGAGGTGAGTTTATCTGATAATTGTGTGGGGCCCTGAGGAAGTAATCCCATGTGACTTCATCTGTTGTGAGCTTCATTAATAAAACATAGGAGATGGTAGTGGTGGTTTGTATTTTCTGTCTGCTTACTTTTCATGAGATGCCTTTCACAGATGTGTTTTGTTCAACTCCTTTGCAAGAAGAAATTTAGTTTAAAAGCTTCATGAAAGTGGTTTATTCTCAGAGTCCCCATAATGGAATTTCAATAAATTTTCTCATAATGTTAATGTGTTTTTTTCAAATCCTAAACTTCTGCTCTGAAGGGCAATACTGGCAATACAGAAATGCAGAATGCTTTTATTTAGAAGAGTATTTGGAAACAAAGTCAATACACTTTCTTCCTAAGGTAAACAAAGTGAATAAAAAACTTACTGTTGGTGTTTTACTATGAAATCTAAAGCTGTTGATACAGTCAGATACCAAGTTCTTATAATTTCTGGAAATTTTAATTTACACAACTGAATTTTCATGCTTAATGTCAGCTTCTATTCCACTGGGTCACTAACTACTGCTGTAGTTGAGTAAGAGAAGGGACTAAGGACAACAGCAATCTTGTAATGCCGATTACCAGCATCGTTGGCTGTAAACACCACCTGGAAAAAGAAAAACCAAATGCGAGACAAAATGAGAAGTGATCTCTAGATAAAAGCCTAGATAGAACCATTGCGATCATTGTATGCAACTTCACATGAAACTTCAGAAATATTCTCACTCTGAACTGTGACTGCCCGCAACACACAGTTTTTCCACTGGTTAAATATCCTTTGTTAAAAGTATAAATATCACAATTTAAGAATTTATTTATTACCCAAATTGGCATTTCCTTGTTGGTACTCATAAATAGCAACAAGATTTTTTTCCTTATTGCTTCCTTATGAAGGTTTACTATGAACCCCATTGATTTTCTTTGTTAAAAACCAAACCAAACAAACAAAAGAAAACACCAAAGAACCAAAACCAGCTAGCCCATTTGTCCATTCTTTCAAGTGCTGGAGTGCTTTTGTTGCTCTTAACATGTTCTGTACTTCAAGGAACAGAATTAGACAGTGCTACACTAGCTATCATTAGGCCAGAGTATGAAACAATGAGTTTCTTTAGTTCTGCTTTAAAATCTAGTAGTTAGAGAAGCTGGCCACAGTATGATAATAACCTTATATATGAATGATTTACCACAGCCCTATTAACATCTCCCTGACCAGCACATCCTGTCCTTTGATTTCTCACTCCACATATTACATTATTTTGTGTTGTGAGATGAGAGGTGTCAGCTTTTAAAATAGACAGTTTAATAGCATTCCGTGATGCACAGCTTGTGCTCCTTTTAATCTTAATAAAAAAGATGCATATGAAAAAATCAGTGAACTGAGCAAATTATGTTCCCTACTGAGGCTTATTTTTAAGAAAGAAGGCTCTTGCACTGTAGATTAAATTAATTTACAGTCAACCATTATCTTGATATACAATCAATTTACTTGCATGCTTTAAATCTTTCATCTTCCCTTTCTTTTTTCAGTTCCCACAGAAGGCAAGACTATCCAGGATTAACCTTCATTATTGTCTAGTACAAGAATGTCATCTTCCGTTTGCTTCAGGAAGACAGAAAATTTAATCCAGGTGTTTGCCACCTTTTCTCTGCAGAGATAAGGAATAGCTGAGCAGATCTGTCACAGTCTAACAAACACAGAACAAATATAGAACCGCTGTTACTGAAAAGCCATAGGGAAGCACTAAGGCTGTTGAGGGGACAGAGACAGTCCCCAAGGAGTCCCAAATCCTTCATCAGGCCTTACTTGGTACCTGTTTTGGAACACCTTCCTCTAACCAGTTTATTTGTTCCATGCAAATAAAGAGGCATGTTGTACCTTTTTTTTTTTCTGTTGTAAACTGGGGCTCCAAGCATCCAGAACATAGTACATAATTTTGTTGTCTTTAAAAATCTAAATATGAACTTCATCTGTAGCCATACAAATACCTGCTCTGAAAGGCAGATAAATGCTTTTCCCAGGGGCCTTCACAGAGTACTCCATTTATTGTCCCTCAAACACTTTGAATAATCACAAAACCAATCATGGGCTTAAGTAGAGGTAGAAGGATGGAAAACCTCCTCATAAATATTGCATCTAGGAGCTTTGAGACTTATGGGGGAACTAGTAACTAGGTTCTGTCATGACTATGTTGCTACAAAGCTTTGAGACTGTGTACTTAAAGTGTTAATGTGAAAATATTTTAAAGTGAAAAGAAAGTTCAACATATGCAGTTAGCAACTGAAGTTACACATATTAAGTATCTTTATTCTTTGAAACTGAAATAGAGGAAAAAAGGAATACTCACATCAGCATGGTGGTGGAAGGGATTCAAGCCCATACTCTTCCAGTAAGAGGCTGTATCAAGCTCAAGCTTGTATAACCCTGCCACAAATTGTTCTCTAGTTGTAAGCTCTGGGAGGCCTCCTTTTTCATTGGTTTGTCTGTGTAATGGTAGGAGAACACACTTTTATAGTTTGGTTAAAAGCCTGAGAAAGATGCAGCTTTTAGCAATTGAACTTGAGTGATGTGTGGCTTAAGTAATAGGATGAATACTTCTATTGATCTGGAATGGCTTATATCCATCTGTATTATGGATGCCTCAGAGCTTATCTTGGCATTTGCTACTTCCACAGTGACCACAGCAGATGGCTGCCTGCCATCTCACTTACTCTGCATGGTTTGGGGGTGAGCCAAAAACTGGCATTATTGTTCATAGGCTCTTGGCAGACTCCTGGAATTAATTAAATGAACCCACTCAGAGGGAAAACTTCACTGCTGTAAGCAATGTGGAAGCTCTATGATGCACTCACTGTGCTACTAAGTAGGGTAAACTGTCCTGGTTTTTCCATGTTTCTCTTTCCTATTTAAATATATTGAGTTGTTTCATCAGTATAAATATTGTTTACAGTTGTCTATTAGAAATTTGAGATCTGCTATTTAAAGTGACCATAGGTCAGCTAGCAGTGTAGCCTCATAGAATTCTTTGTGGTTTGTATTGGCCTCAACAAACAGGCAGTTTTGTTTGATTTGAAGATACTATCAGTGTTATATAAAGCCCTAGTACTGATCTGAAACCATACATCTTTGAACACCAACCCATTTAGGGGCCCAGAAGCGATATTGAATGCTGTCTCTCAGATGTCCCTTTTTTGAAACACCTTTGTGTAAAATAAACTTTGTAATAAATAATAATAAAAAGTAATTGTAACAAAAATAATTTTTTATTAGGTAGGTTATCCACAAATAGCAGGGCTGCCAGTAATAACTGATCACTTTTCTAATAAGTTTTTTCAGATAATGCCAAATGCATCTTTGATTGTGAATATTTGTTACGGGACCTCTTGTTAGCATTCAATTATTTACAAATTATCAAGGTGGGAGAGGTTGATTTAGTATTAGCAATACTTTTGCTTCCCTAATTCTGTTTCAAATGTTAAATGTGTTTTTAAGACTTCAGTCAACATCCAGCTGTTATGAGTATCTTTATATAGAGTCTCTAAGCTCAGAAATGAAGATAAGTGAGCTGAACACTTTTACTGGAAAGTTTCACACATTTACAGTGTGTGATAATAGAATAGTGATGGGATATGTGTGAAATTGTCTTGTCACTTGAGGGTGTGAGTCAATTTAAGTAGGACAACATGAATAGATTGTTTTTCCCACACTGTATGTGTGCCCTTCACAGTACCTATATTTTTCAGGGACACATGAGAGGAGCGTTCCTTGTGCCAGTCCACTTCTCTGTGACACCAAAGATCCATATGAACAGCTTCTACTGGAATTTCTAGAAATGCATCTGAGTCTGGAAATTCACTGTTCAATTTTATGGGCTATGCTAGGCCCTTGAGAGCCCTATTTTTTTTAAGATGGAATAGACTGTTAGCATACCTGGAAAGGTCTCAGATAAGACTTTGCAGCTATCATGAGCAGCTAAGTGTGGAAGTGGAATATTGCTTGGTGAATAAAGAATGCTCATTCTGTGTATCCCCTAAGAATTTTTCCAATTTAATTTCAGACTATAAGTAAAAATTTATTTATATTTTTTTTGTGTGTTAATATATACTAAAATAGAGGGCAATTAAAAAAAAAAGTCATCTGCATTTTTAAATTCTACAATTATGTTTTTTAAAAGTCATGGCAAAATTTATGTATCTGGAGATTCTTTTCTGTTATTTGAGATGTTATTGCTTCTCTGTGGGAGAGAAGGTGAGAAAGATTTATCCCCAAATTTTCTCCTTTTGGCTAAGTCATTTATCTAGAAGTAAAGAAGGCTATCAAATACAATGTGGTATATGTTCAAAACAGTTTCTTTTTAAAACTGTGGTGTTGTAAGGAATGAAAATCCATTTAGAAAGATGGAAAATGGCCAGTAAGGGTTTGGTTCTCAACCAGAGTCTTGGATTCAAAATGTAGGAGTCTGACTCTTCTGGTAACAATGCAGCAGTTTATTGGTGGGTACTTAAAAGTAATATAGACCTTTGCAATGAAATTAAAGAGAAGTGATGACTGAATTAAAGGATAGCTGAAAACACTTTCTTGTGTTCGTAGGAATTATAAGGCATTATAAAACCATTTTGGTAGTTTAAACTGTAGTACATTTAAAAGACAGTCTGCAGCAAGTTAATTCAATTGTATGTTATCTTTCCTCTGAGTAAAACAGACATCTCACTTTAGAGAATGTGGAACTGATCTTTGAACTATTTGGCCTCTTCCTATTGCCTTTCCCATTTTTCACTCATTAGTTTAGTGTGACTTACTTTGAATTTAACAGTTCCCAAGATCCATCTGCAGCTTCTTTGTATAATTTAACTGGAACATTTGGAGCTGGACTTCCTCGGACTGAATCCACAACTTTTACGGAAAGAGGATGCTTGGCATCAAGAGGGTCCTGCAATAGGAAGAGAGAATTTTTATGTTTCAAGAAGGGTAGGTGATGGTGCATCATAAAACAGTAAGGAATACTATTATTCAGATCTAGAGTAGAGACCATATTTTCCATGAGAAGATTTCTGTGTGCTGAGGAAACATAATCCAAAGCATTCTCAGGGCTGGATATGGTGGAGCCAGGAAGGAAGATTTCAGGAGCTGCTGGGCATGTAGCCATGCACACCAGGGAGGCACTGCAGCTGTGAGACCACCTCTATTTTTTCTTTGGCATGGCTTAGTTACATATCATCTCCAGCATGAAGTTGTAACTTCATTGTTGTCTAATTGTGGCCTCAACAGGAAATAATTACATCCTCAAAGGTAGTAGGAATGTTTAAAAATCTGCCAACTCTTCCCTGGTATTTTGGTCTGGCAATTTGAGCGCATCTTTCTGGATTTGAGAGCCTCTGATACCTTGTTGCCATAGAGTTATCTCTGTTGCCACAGAGTTACAGTTCTGCTGTAAACGTGTTAAGCACCACATACAGACTCTCTCCTAACCGCATGTTGAATCAGCTTTGTCAGCCCTGGCAGCTACACAAGGACAGGAGAGAAAATCCTTCCTTCAAATACAGGATGGCTATAGTTCCATCCCAACATATTCATCACAAGTAGTGGTTATGGCCTGATGTTTTACCTTTTCAAAAATAGAGGTGAATCAAGGCTTCGAGCTTACCCAATTCTGCAGATGAATAGTGAGAAAATAGAGCTTTGTAGAAGGTGCTAAGCAGGGATGATCTCAAAATAGCAGTTGCTGATATCCATTTAATCATTGTAAAATGAATTGTGATGTAGCTAGTTAAAAATTAAGAGCCCTCTCTTTCATTCCCTCTTACAGTCTGGGACGTTTCATGGGCCAGGAACCCTGTCTAGCACCATACCAATATATCAGCATCAATCTATCCTGCCTGTATGCCCAGATTCCTCATGCTCCCTTCCTGGAATGCAGGGACTCCTCACTGGTGTTACTCATGAGGCTTCAGTAAGAAGGGCTGCACTGCCACCACTGATTTTCCTGACTTTTACAGCCTGGGAGCTCAAGGAAAGTCTAATTCGTCAACAATGTTAATCAGGTATTATTTTCCCAAAGATCACAGTTGAGAGGAAAAATGAGTAGTTGAGGAGAGAGAGAGAAGGCTTTTGTAGGAGAATTTCAGGCTGAAGCATCTCAGTCTTTAGCTTGCTTTCCTGGGATAAATGAGCCCGCTGGAAGAAGAATCCTGACTTAAGCTCTGATCTTTACTTACATGGGATTAAGCTGTAGTGGGTAGAGCAGTAAGGCAGAAGTCTAAAGAAGGCCTTTCTCCAGCATGGATTTTGCAACAGGAGATGAAATTCCTCCTGACACAGCTTGTTCACTATGTTATGAATGCTCAAGGGTTTTTGTCTAGTGAGTATGATAGTTTTCCCTTTCTTGTTTTGCGTTGCTTTTCGTATTGTTGCTATGTCTAATGACAAGTGCTACTCCTCTACCCATAAAGTCTTCTCACTAATCACTAGAGAAGGAGAAAGAAAGACCAGAAAAGAGCAGCCCCAGAGAACTACAGTCAGTACATACTGTAAAATCAAAATAATAATAATAATAAAATGGATTTTTTTCCTTACATTAATTAAAAAATAATAAAATAAAAATATTGGGGTTACATCAGTAGAAGGACTTCAGTCCTGAGACACTTACCGATGGTGCAGCTTCAGAGCAAAGTGCCAGGCCAGCTAAGAAAACCAGAAATACAGAATGAAAAGCCATTTTGCCTACCACTAGGAAGTTTCTGTCAGCAAGCAGAAACAGGTGGGAGCTGTGATTTTTATATCAAGGCCTCTCAAATGGTCTCAAAGCTACTTATCAGAAAACGCCTATGACTTTCAACACATAGATTCATACTATTTACTTAGTAAATAATGAGAAAATAAGTAACCCATACAACCCATGAACCCATGAACCTTGTTTGTGAAAATAAGTCTTTAATATCCTTGTCTGTGAAAATACTGTGAGCATGGCCTAGTTCAACTACTGTCCCAGTTTTCTTGGAAGAAATATCTATTCTGTTTTATTTTTCTTTTTTCTTTTTTAATTGAGGAATAATGCTGCATTGACCTCATAACTGAGAGAAATACAAATTTTATGTCAACTCAGCAATTTCAGTGTGAAATTCTCTGTGGTTATGGCTTGGTTTAATTGAGTCACCCATGCTTATACATTAAAAGGTTCCTCTCTGTGTCACTCTCCTCCCCACCTCTAATAAAAGGTAGGTGGATAATCTGTGGGCTATTTTGTTATCTTCTGCATTCCCTAGGAAGAAAATTATATTACTTTTGGTTTTCAACACACCAACTTCTGAAGCACATTTAAACAGTATTTTAAATTGTATCACTTGTCCCTTAGATTCAGTACAAACTCAGGACTTTCCCTGTATACCTGCAAGTCAACTCCTACCAGAAGCATCTGGTTCGACTGAGGGAAATATTGTTTCTTGAAATTAAACTTTGTCTTTCTAATCTTGGTTTAGACATATGTACATACACTCTTTAACTAGGTTTATCCTCTCTATCAAATGGATGGCTACCAGCAGAGTAGTTTTTTTCTGCTTGTTTTGTTTTTTTGCCGAGTATATCTATATGAGTAAATTTATGTCCTATTTTGAGGGCTTAACACACTTCAAATGAAACCTTTCAAGCTCCAGGGATAGCAGGATCCCATGGAATCTCCATACTTCATGGTGGGTGCTGTTTTGAAACTGTTTGCACTGCTTACAAGAGTTGTGTAACTATGGTAGCATCTAGAAATCCGTGAAAAAGTAATCAGTGAAATGTTAAAGGCAGGCTTTTGTAACTTGTGAATTCACTTGCTATGCCGTCATCCCAGCAGGCCCTGGGTATGAACTCCAAGGTCAGCTGCAAATGAGTGCTAAAGGCTTCTGGCTGGCACGACTTCAGTTTCTTTCTCTGTAATTTACGTAATCCAGTTAAAACCCAATTCCTCTGCTTCAGGATATTTTAAATACAATAGGCCATGGGTTTACAGAAATCACTGCTAAAGCCCTCAAAGTCTTTAGTCAGTTTATCAGCAATTTTATTTGAATCAGATTCACTCCATAGCTTACCTTTTCCTATTTCTAAAAATATGAAGAAAATATTAAGATGCTGCTTCTCTTTTTGGACTTCTTTTCAATGATGGCTACAGATTTGACTTATTAGGGATTTAACTGGAACACACCTGTAAAGGGTAGCCAGCTGTGTGATGTCAAATAATTACTTTAATATCAAAGATGTTAAAAAAGTGCTAACTGAAATTACTTCAGTGCTTTCTAGATTGATCGAGCAGGCAACTTTCCTCTTGAAACGCCAACGTGTTGATGTTTACCAGAAGTTTTAAGTAAAGGTACCCAGATTTTAACTCTTTCATCTCTCTGGAAATACTTATTTCACTGGTTTCTGCAGTTTGTTCTGCTGCTGGATATTCAGAATTTTACCTACACACCCTTTGAGCTGGTTGACAGTGGGACCATATTTTCTGTGTGTAAACTTGGAGTAGCACGGATGACTTTCTTATTTTGAGTACATTTACCTGGTATTTTTTTTACAGTAACACAACTATATGAATTTCCTGTTTTGAGCCAATGTATTTGGTGAGATTTCTTTAAGGTAGTGGTAGGAAGATAAAAAAACTAAATCAAATGTCATCCCACGCATGTTTTTCAGACATCCTTTGCACTTTGATGCAAATCATAATACTTTAAAAAACAATAAAATGTCACTAATTGGGTCAAAATTGTTTTAAAGAAGTAATATTTTATTGACTTGTCTGAAGTTTGCCAGGTTACAAAATGGAAAAAAAACCAAACAACTAATGTAGCAAAAAGTTATGCTTTAGCAGTAGGAAAAACCTTCCTCCTAAAAGCCTATGATAGTTCTATTGGAGGAAAGTGTGAAAAAGACAGTACATGTTTATTCCTGGGGATCAGTGACAACAGCAGTGGTTGAGTAGGAGAAAGGGCTGAGGAGAGCGGCGATGGTGTAGTGGCGGTGACCAGAATCATTAGCAGTGAACACCACCTGGAAAAGAGAAAACCTGTCGTCATGATGAACAGCATACAGCCAAAGCTACCTTATTAAAAACCAAGCAGCAACCTCTCACATCATCTGCAGAGCACTTGGCTAGTTCTGTTCAATGCTTTTACCCTTCTGAAGGGTAATGCTTCCCACTACTTTATGCCTGCCTGTGAGGAACTGAGGTGTTTGTGAGATTTGGACCGAGTTCCACTAAGAGCTGCAGTGAAGCTGGATGGAAATACCAACATCTGAGCCAGGCAAACTGCCTTGTGATGTGGAATAGGAGGGTGAGGGGGAGGTATCTCAAATGACCAGTAAGAAAGACAGGGATGAAATTCCACCCAGGGAATTTAAATACAACCCCTGTGTGACGTGTCCAAAAAAGGCAGGCAGTTGGAGCCCAAAGCTATTTTCTGTACTTCAGTGCCCCCTCCTGTTTTTAACACCACTGGTGATGGGTCAGTTTTTGCATTAAGAACTGAGTGGATAGACTTGCCAGAACAAGGAGACACCCTTGCCCTAAGACAATTCAAATCTCCTCCTCTCCAAATCAGTCCAATGGGACTTAGGACACCCAATTCCCAGGAAAGTATTGTCACCTGGATTAAATTCCAGATTTCTTTAGCCTACGATTTGATTTATTTTCTAAACCATGATGTGCTTTCTATAAGTGGACTAGAGTTGTCTCCTAAGACCAAAGTCTAAGCTGCTGGGACATGAGGACTGTAGGCTTCAGTTACATTGTACACAGTCAGTGACTGAATTCTACCCACTTCCCAGGCTAGCTTGTTCACCTGTAGGCTTATTATGTCGAGGGACAGCTTTTTCAGCCTAGCTGAAACAATCTTAGTCAGGAATTTTTAAGCATCTTCTGAGCTGTAGCCCTTTCCACTTTCAGACATCCAAATGGTTAGGGAACACTTTTGAGGTTTTTTTTTCACCTAAATCACCCAAACTGCACCTCAGACTTTTATGGACCAGGGTCTCAGTCATTTGTTTCAGTCTTCCACAGAGCTCCATGAACTTGTGGTTTGAAATGTTCTACAACACTACCAGTAGCTTTTCCAGACTACTTAAATTCGGGAAACTTAAGTTTAATGACAGATTAAGCCTGAAGAATCTAAACAGATTTTTGGGTGTGCTAAGTAAATGTAGTAGGACAGAGCACACAATAAATCAGTGTAGGACTGAAAGCAAAGGGAGAGACAGGACACTATCGTATTGCCGGCCTGCTTGTGAAATTTGAATATCAATGATACAGTAACTTTTCCTTTCCCACTATAGTTATTTCTTTACTTTTTTATACCTTTTTTTTTTTTTTAATTACACATTTTGGTACTGAACATCATTTAAAAAAACCATGAATTCACCAGAAAGAATAAGTTTTTACCTGTAATTACATGTCATATTAGAATTAATGAATTTTAATTAGGGATTTTCATGTGACTGATATGGGGGAAATACCTCTGATTTAAGTTTATTTCCTATAAAATTAGGGTTTCCTAATCTCTCCATTCCTTTGGCCTCAGTAGAAGCAGTCTCTTTTTCTTGGTACAGTTTTTTTCCTTGTTTGTTTTTATACACACTGTCAACTTTTGACTAATGTAGCTCTTTTCAAGCAAGATTCCCTACTGGTATGAGTGGGTGAATGGGCACAGCTACACTTTGGAAGAGCTGTGTCAGCATTTGCAGGGAAGTTGGCTCCTTCCTGTGGCTTAGCTGGATGTTTACTGCCTTTATTTGTCCAGTGCTGTGTGGCAGTGAACCACTTCCCTGAGTGATGCTGCTCCTTCATTATTAAAGGGCTGTGTTTGCTCTTTCCAGCTGATGCCACTACACAGGCAATGTATACTCGTTATTGAGGATATTTGCCACTACTTACATCAGCATATTCGTGGAATGCAGAAAGCCCGAGCGCCTTCCAGTAAGAGCTGGTTTCAAACTTCACCATGTATTTTCCCTCTACAAACTGTTCTTCTGTTGTGAGCTCATGAACCTCCCCATACTCTGTGGTTTTCCTGTAATGATTAAATATACATATAAATATTTTATACTGTCATTTAGACACGAAACAGAAGCAGTCAGTGTGGAATATTAAATAGCAGAGGTGCCAAATTCTACATTGACCAGTTTTTAATGATTCCTTCCCTCTATGTAGTGTATGTTTCCATACATTGCAGAGTCTGGCCTTGCTACCAACTCACCCATATACATCACAAATCAAGGCTGGCTGGTTTAAAGTCCCTCTTTTAGTATCGTGTTTAAATTGTACCCAAAGTCCTCTGCAACCAAAAGTTACTGTCTTAGGAGAAGGACTATCACGATGAAAGGCAAGATGCCAAATCTCAAAATGAAACTAAGGAGAGAAGAGAAATTTTATTGGAAAATTATTTTGTTCTCTAGTTATTAACACCAAGGCTCTGGAGTTTATACCTTTGCACTGATTTTATGTGACCCTGAGTGGTAATGTCTTGGAAAAGCAATTTAGCATCACAAGATTTTAATAATTTGAGTTACAATGCCTTGGTCAAACAGCAGGGGCCTCTTCCACTGGGTAACGTATAAATGCGCAATAGGAATTCCCAGCTCAGAGTTTATGTGCTCAGCTCATAGCAAAAAACTGTCGATGAAGAAACTCCAGCAGCAAGAAGGAAGTATAGCTGGCACTGCACCCTATTTGTTTGCAAAGGAGGCTTTTCAAACTTTGTATGACAGCTGTTTAAATATTTACATACTTAGCTCTTAAACCACATTTATCTCTTTTCCCTCCTTTCACTTAGTTTTTGATTTTTTAACCTTTTGTGTTTGTTTATTTTTGTTTGTATATGTTTCTGCTGAAAATATTTATTTGATATTTATAGCACTTCATAATCACATGAAGTGTAGTTGAAGGAATAATGAAGAAAGCCTTGACTGGAAGAACTAATGGAACTGTCCTGTCTTATAACAAGAAGTAACTGCCAATGCAGAAAACAAACTTGAGGAGCAGGAGAGGAAGTGGAGAAAGCAGTGGCATGCTGCTTATCTGGGACAGAATCTGTTGTGCTATTGGGCTTTTCTTTCCCAGTCTCTTTCTCCTCCTTCACATTATTTGTAATCTTTGGTTAATGGTGGTAAATAAAAAAGGCTGAATGACAGAGCTTTGCTTAAATTAAGAGATAACAGGATTGAAAATCCCATGGTAATTTTCATTTTTCTTATTTGCTAAGACTGACAAAATCTCATTGGTCCAATACAACTGTAATCAACTGTATCCAGGACAGACCAAACCTGCAGAGAATCAAAGTCCTATTTGAAACAAGTATCCCAGTCAGTTTGTAAAGTGTATGCATCTGTTTTCTTTTAGTTTAATTAGTAATTCCTGGTTTAATCTATATTGCTTTAATAAAAGAAGAAAGAATTCCTTTGTGACTGTTCTTGAAGCTGTGAAACAGAATTACTGAGATCCTACAGAAGAGGTTTACAATCCATGTACTTCTGCTTATAATCTACACAGTCTAGACACAAAGCAATTAAAAGAAAAAAATGGTGTCTGCCTTAAAATCTTTGTTCAGACAAACAAATTAGTTTTAGTTTGTGGAAAATGTGGATGGAGCTGGAATGGTGCTTTCCCTAAGGGGTTAACCATCCAGAACAGCTATGAAACTGGAAACAAGAGCTCACTTGAAAAGGCATGCCCACTACCAGAAGTTAATGGCACTTTCTGTATTTTAGTTATTAAGTGGTAGCCATTCAATGCGACTGGTCTCACAAGTAAACCCTTCAGCATTACTACTGCACAGACAGCCAACAGGACAGTGTGTGATTCAGAGCCTGGAGGGGATTAGCACAAGGCAGAGGATGCTCAGCATGCAGCACTGGTAGCAAAATTCTATGATTGCTTCTGAACAGCAGTTGTATTTCTGCCTGAGCTGGGGACTAAATGTAATGTGGATGTTACATTGGATCTGGATGTGGACTGCCAGCATCTGCTGTAAGATGGACAGTTAAGTCAAAAAGCTGTGCTTTTCCAGTAAAGTTACTACAGTGCCAGCTCATACTGCAATCCTGATCCTCTTTTTTATTATCTGAGCCTTAGTTTTATATTGTGGCCAGGTTAAATCTGCACTGTCTGTACAATGATGTTTATGAACTCTTAGGACACATACTGCATTGAGATAAACTAGGCTTTCAGGTGCAAACTGATGAGGAAGTATCTCAGGAACACAAGCTCTTATTTTAGAGTTTAAAAAAAAAAAAAAAGGAGAGTTGGGGAACCACTTCAAATGCACAGAAGTCTTTTCTTTCATGACTAGTAACCTAGATCACATGAAAACTGTGTTCAGTGACTGCAACTCTTGAACCACATGATAAGACCGAGATTTCCAAAAACTTTTGAGTAGCAAGAAGGTCAAAGCTAGTCATGGGAGGAACTCCAATAGAAAGTAAAAACAAGAAAACAAAATGGTAAAAACATAACTACAACAGACATTTGTACAAAATGTAATTTTCTCCTATGTATCTTCTAGGTACTGTAACTTCAAAATATTATTCACTGAGGGGTATTTACAGTCTGTGTACCCGGACTTCAATTATATTTTCAGCTGTTTTAACACAGGCAGACTCTGGCATCCCCAAAATAATAAAATTGTGATCACATATGAAAACTTGGTTCAGACAACTGTCATCGCCTAAAGTCAATGGTATCACTCAAAGCAGTTTTGGTTATGATGCAAGCAAAGAAAAAGGTCAAAGTCTACCTGCAGTAAAAGTTGTGATTTAATGTTCCTTCTCTACCATCCCCCAGCAAAATGATTCTCACTTGCCTAGGGTTAATCTTCTCAATTTATATTTAAGAAGAAGTGATTAGATTTTCTTGAGTGTCCTAACCTAAAGCGTCAACAGAAGTTGCCAAAGAATTACAGGATTTGTCTCCATGGGTTTGTTGAGAGCAGTGATGCAAACTAGCAACTGTTATTCCCCAGAAGTGAGGGCATTTAATAATGACATTACATTTAACTTATTCTTCTGTAAATTGTATTTTGTATTAAATGTTAAACAGCACTTGATGAAACATTTGAAATAATTTGGTTCCTGAATAATGAAAGGATTGGTCACTAGGGATAAGATGTTATTCCTGTTTATGCTTTCCTTGAAAAAAATGTGTCATTTTTCATGGAATTTCACTGTTTGTTAAAGTATATAAATCCATTTTAGGAGTCATTTATTCCTAAGTTAACACTCAGCACTTGGGAATGGAGTTGTTTGTTTCTCTTTTAATCTTGTAAACTTTCTTGGTACTTTTCAATGGGGAAAAATGTATTTTGTTTTTAATTATATAAAAAGAAACCATTCAGATGGAGAGAAAGTTATGTCTCCTAATAGTTTTCTTCTCTGTTTTTTTTTTTTTTCTGCTCTTCTTGTGTAAATCAAGCTATAAAAAAATCCTAGTAAAAGACAATAAAATGTACAGTTGACTCCTGTCCATTTTTGTGCTTATCATTCTGTGTTTTTCACTCTGTGCTTGTATATTCTGCTGCTACTGGAGACCTTTTGAGTTATTTAAAAATCTGATTCAACAAATTGTTGCAATGAAAGCTAAATGTCTGAATACCTCAGCTATTTGGATTTTAGTAAACTGTGTTCTTCTGTTACTCATGCACCTGTTACAGACTGAAGATATTATTGTCTGACCCTCTGTGATGTGCTAAGGTATTTGTAAGGATGCTAGGTATCTGCTGGTATTGGTCTGTCATTCTAGAAAAAGACATTCAGAGCTAGAGAAATTACCTCAAACAAATGCTGAAATTTTTCCTCTGGGTTGCATTACAATAGGACTCTTTAAAACTTTCTGGTCAAGGAGTTTCTTCCAACCAGCACATTTGGTACATGGCAGAAGATGAATAATGCACTTATTATTTGCATGTGTGCAGACAAAGCTTACAGAGAGGATTTTGTATGTGACTGCCGCAAATAAAGCTCTATAACCATTGCATATGAAGATAGGTTAGTCTGGATTACCTACAAAGTGCTTTTAAATAGGCTTTTTTTTTTTTCTATAGAAAGGAAAGATAATACTGAAGCTAGGAGAAAAAAATAAGTATTAAAACTAGTTCCTTACTAAGATAAGCATCTGAACATATTTTTGCAATTAACATTTCAGTCATGGATAAATTCCACTTAAATCTAATGGATTTTAGATTAGAATTCATATGCTGTGAACACTGATAGTGTGGCACATGTGTCAGGAAACATATTTCTGTTTTGATCAGAGCTCCATTTGGTTAACTCAATTGCTCTCCCAAGGCACCTTGAAAATGGCTCCAGAAGACCACACAACTTACCCAACAGCAAAGTCCTGCCAGCTTCCATCTTCAGCCTGTTTAAAAACTTTAACAGTTACATCAGATGCAGGGCTTCCTCTGACTGCATCCAGCACTTTCACCATAAGAGGGCATTTGGAATCAACAGAGCCATGGGACACCTTGGGGAAAGAAGGAGAATATGTATAGGAACTGTTCACCAAGCCTGCAAAAACCTTCTCCCAGTGAAAAGAAGGATTCTAATTGCAGAATTACCATTCACTGAAAAGTAAATTCTCTGACAAATGCTATTCAAAACATCTATTTCTTAAGCAGAATATCTTAGAGCTTAATACTGATAACTTTTTTACACACACACAGATTGCTTGATCAATATTTAGAGTTGCTCTAAATGGCTCTAGGAAAATGGCATAATGTTATACCTTTATAATGAGATCACAAATATGAAAACAGTAAATTCTTGTAAGTGCAGACAAAGTATGTTAACTAGGGAAACCAACAAAGAAATATATATGACAGCCTAAAGCTGAAAGAATATCCCACTCTTAGGCTTCATTACATTATAAGGAATCATTAGTCATACCTCAAAAATATTTTTCAGTGCTTTAGAGAAGAGCTTGTTTGGCAAAGCTGCCTCTTTATTGAGGATACAGGATGAGTCATGAATAGATAGAAACAAAGGAACGAAAAGGTCCACACCACCTAGATCCCTGACCCTTCCATAATACCTTAAAATAGGTGGGTAAATGGCAAGAAAAGAAAAAAAGTTTTGATAATTCTGAAGATGTCACTACAAAAAACCCCCAGAAATAGCATTCTGGCAAAACCCAATGGTTTCAGAATTTCATGGATGAGAAGGATGCTAGTCATCTAGAAAATCTAGATTATCATTCTTGTCATGATTGAGTTTGAATACAAAGAAACTCACCAGTGGTGCAGCTTCAGAGAAAAATACCAGTCCAGCTAAGAAAACAAAGAGCACAGACTGAAAGGCCATTCTGCTTGCTGTTAGTGAGCCTTGGTGCCAGCAGCCAGGAGCTGAGGGGATTTGGGATTTTATAGCCAATCCAACAACAAAACAGGCTGCTTATTGGGTGCCCATATGACTTCAAAACTGCTGATTCTGATTATTTGCTTAGTAAATAGCCCAATCCTAGAGTTAGTCCATGAATAGCACTGCCATTGAAGTCAATGGAAGGACTGCAGGATCACTAGAGCAAAGAAAATAAGTAACGGACACAAACATGACCCTTGCCTGGGGAGATTACACTCATAGAAAGCCTTCCACAAAATAACACAAATGACCTTTTTTTTTGCCCAGAAATCCAACCAGTTCTAGGAGAACTTCTTCATCTGGCCCTCAGGTTGTGCATGATAATTCCCCAATGCTTTCTCTGCACCTTCCCCACGTTTCTTCTCAGTATATCAAGTGCTTTCTGAGCATCAGATCCCACATACAGATGCTGACTCAGTATTTAGGTGGTGGAGTTTGTTCATTGTCTGGCTCAAGCAGTGATGGATTCCCAACAAGTCTCCCTGCTTGCTGGAAAGGAACAATGTCTCTGTTTTGAGTGGGATGTGACAAAATCTCCCACCCACCAGAAGTTTCTAATGATTCATCTTGCCCAACCTTCAGGTAGATACTGAAGTCTCCTCTTAGTCACTGGGAAAAAACCTGTAGAGAGCTGTCCCCCTGGGAAGCTAAAGGTCTCAGAAAAGTCAAATGAGTCCAGAAGGAGCCAAGACAGCCAGCAAAGACTGGAAGCTTTTGTTATCATCTGGCTAAGGTTCTAGTTGCCAAACCTTTATTACATTGGGAATGTTATTGTTACATTTGTACATTTGTAAGTGTACAAATGTACATTTTAGAGATTTTTCAGGGGTGAACTCAGCCCCAGCCTAAGCTGGGAGAAGTCATATGGGGGACATGGCATGGTATAGCTGGTTTTGTTCCACTGCATCACATAAATTGTACATACTGTACCTTGTGCTAGTTGAGAGACAAAGAAACTGCCCCGTTTAGCAGTTCCTTTTCCCCAGGTCCCAGATAACCCTGAGTCTATACTTTTCAGGAGGTAGCACTCATTTTTTTACAGATTTCACAGTATTATAACAAAAAGCAGTTTCCCCCCTTAACTTGAATAAGATTATGATGAAGGTCTTAGAGAGAAATCATGAATGGTATTCTCCAGAGACTTTCATGTCTTCAGGCTGCTTTATGCAGTTTTTCTTTCTAGGCAAAGTTGATTTTTGACAAAAAATCTATAATACAGTAATCTCCTGCACTGGGATCAAAGTGCCCTTTGTCCTTACAGCAAAGCAGTCTGATACGTAGGTAACATTCTACACACATTTTTGCCTGCATGTAAAAATCAGTGCAAGGTGCCCAGCAGTAACAAACCATACTGTAATCCAATGCTTGTGGGTTGTATTCAGATCCTGGAAAGTTAATTGCTGCTCCTGGATCTGTGCAACAACATATTACTTCATTATTTTGTTCTCATTATTTGTGAATATTTCTCTGAAGCAATGAGCTTTGTATGTCTGGAAGAGAAATGATCTGCATTCTAGGGCAAGTTGACTATCCTGTGTTTTGCTGTCAGCTGTTCTGCAAGGAAATAACACCAAGGAGTTAATTGTATTGGCACTTGTCTGCATGAGAAATTGCTCTCCTATGGGACAATTTCTTGAAAAATAATGATTTTCTCCTAGGTTTTCCTGCAAAGTAGCAGTTTCTGAAAAATCAGGTCTGCAGGGATAGTACATTTCGCCTGCCCATATTATTTTACTTCCCTCTTTTATAACATTGTCCTTTGGGCAGATGCTTCTTAGAGTGAATAACGAGCATGAAAATCTTTAACCCAAATATGATCTTTTTTCCCTTGCCCTTCGTTTGCTGTTTTTTTCAACTCTCAGCATCCCACACACAACCCAATCAAGGATTCTTTTGACTACTAGCAGGGACACCAGTTTGAATGGTTATTAGACTTTGTGTGTTTGTGAATCTCCATTCACACATTTTGCACACAACTAGATTATTTCTGTAAATTCTAAGATACAGTGGACTCAGTGAGAAGGTAAAAAAAAAAGTATCTACTGTATCTCTGATCATGAAGCATCTAGAATTTATACAGAATTCTACTGAAATCCATGTAAACCTAATTTACAATTAGTATAGCCTAGTGAAAGCAAAGCTAGGTAGATCTTCCCCCTTCCAATGTCAGTCTCAACTTAGTACCACAATGTGGTAATATTTTCCATAAAATGCATGTGAAAGCTCAGGGATTTGGAACAGCTGGCAGAAAAGGATGTTTCTCCCTTGGCAGAGAATCGAAACATGATTGTGGGAGGGAAAAGGAGAAAGAAGATGGGTAACTGCTGAGCATCCAACAGATGCTGATTGACTGTTGTCTGTCTGTTGCTGTTAAACATTTTTAGTGCAATGGGATTCTGAAACTTATATACTGAATAACTTATCACAGATAAAAAATAAGGTGAAATAAAAAGGGGCTGAGCTCTGAGATGTAGCAGGATACATGCCACAGGAAAATGGTGCAACACAGAGTCTTAGCACAGAGCAGTAGCATAAATGCCCTTTTGTAAGAAAAGAGTCAGCAGAGTTACTGAAAACTCAACAGAAAGAGATATTTAGGAATCCTGTTGTGGAAGAAGCTGTAGGGTTACACAGCTAAAACAGAGATAGTAGGAGGATATATAGTGCAAGTATCTGGGATCTAGGGGGCTCATGAAACCCAGAAGAGATGCTCACCCAGCATACAGGGTTATTAAGGTGCTGGAGAGAACAGCCAAGAGTCCCTGGTGTGCCCAGTAACCTCAGCTTTATGGAAGCCAACAAGTGTGAGACCCCCAGTTATGGAAAAATTTAGATAATCTTCAAATATGTGAATGTTTTCAGGCTTATCTGAATTCCAAATCAGTTGAAATTCATCTCTGAAGAATTAGGATTAATGCCTATTTCTAATGAAAGCGTGTTCCCTGCTTGGGAGCATTACAGTGTTCAGGTCAAGAGCAAACGTGTCTTGCTAATACTCTTGTTTATGTCAAGGATTTTTCCCACTATGCTACAGTATTTTTCTCTCTCTTCTATGTAGTCTCACACACTTAGGCTTGTTTTACATAGATAAGCTCCTTATTCTCTGCTGCATTCCCTTCTATTTGACTTTATTTAGAAAGCCAACTGCTTCTGCATAACAAAATGCTCAGACAGGCTGGAATACCTGACTTTGACCATAAAAACCTATAATCTTCTCCTGTGACATTGGAATGAAAGGGCCTGATAGATGGTAAGCCATTCAGTAATCTGGATAGAATTCTCTATTACTGTTTGAAGAATTAATGAATTCCTGGGCTCTGAAAAAACCCTTTCTATAATATAGGGACCTGAATGTGACACCTTTCTTCTTTTATCTGGAGTAACATTCCATAGGGACTTAGAGAAAAAGACTTGAGATTTGCCTCTCAAAGGAGTTCACCTGAATTTTCTAAGCTAGGGTCAAGAATTCTATGAGTTTTACTTCAGATAAGTCTTCCAGCTGAGTTGCTGTGGCAGAGCTCTGGCACTTAACTAGAGTGCTCAATGCAGTAACTGCTTGAAGCTGCCAAGAAACTTTCTGTTGCTTTCACTATTTGATAATTATATAACATTTCCCCTCTCTGCAAAGCCAGGGATAATGCTTTTCTAATTAATAAATGTGCTCAGGGAGGTTCATGTTTGAGCTTGAATTTCAATCTGTAAAGAATGGTATTAAAAATTGTGGCATTTCAGGTATGCATGGTGTTTGCATGTTTATCGACCTTTTCAGTTTTCATTTTTGCTGAGGAGTATGTCTGTATTTTGAGTTTTAATGGTCATTATCAGATTTTCACAGGACTAGTGCTACCTATTTATTTGGAAGTAAAAAAACACTACTGATATTATGCAGAAAAATAAGAAAAACATCCTTATTTTGTATCTTAAATCAAATCCAGTTACGTCAAAAGTGAGGAAGTGGATACTGTTAGCAAACAATTTTGAAGACAGATGGGTTGGGTTGGTCTTGAGGTATAAAATCACAGGGTTTTTTATAATTTCCAAGGTTTTGTCCAAGGAGCATCCTGGGACATAGCTCAAAGTCCAAAAAAAGAAACATATAAATAGATGATTCTTGGTTTAGGGCATTTGTAATGTATGAGTTCACCTGACACCTGCTCATCTCAGCAGGCTCTGAAGCATCTAAATTCCAAGGTCACTGGGCATTGATCATTACCACTTCATTAGCTATCCCTATAGGTCTTGTGATCTCTCAAAAACAAACCTCCGTTATTCAATTTGAATATGTATTTGTATCTACATACTAATCTATCAGTCTAGACAGGTGATTGAAGAGGAAACCCTAATTCAGTTTATGCACAAAGCTAACTGAATATCCTTGTACCAGCCTTAATATTTCCTGTGTCTGAAAGCTGCAGGAACTTGCCATGAGATCAATGTTTTTAAAGGTCAATCTATTTATAAGCAAAATGATTAGGTGGCTTATATTTTAAATTTATCTTTTGTGCCATTCTTACAGGAAAACATACAATCAATCTACAGCATGATGCAAGGGTTTCAATAGCAAAAAGAAATCTTAGCAGAGGTCACTATTTTCCTAGGGTCTTGGCTAGGCTCTTTTGGGAGTGTATTGTATTTTTAAGTGAATTTCCATCAAATATTGATTTGTTCTAAGTGGACTGCAGTTATCAAATTATTAATTAGAGCAGATATAGCAGTGAAAATCTGCCTCTAGCAATAATGACCAAAATAGGTTCTGTAGGGTTAAATGATAATCTTTTCTTAGGTTATATATATATTTGCTAAGCTATTGCAGCTATGTACTTTGTTCATCATCTTGCTGTTTAAGATTGTAAAATGCTGAGTCTAGGGCACCTCATTCTGGTACCTGACTACAAATAGGTGTGAGGAAATGCCTGTTTTTCCATCATGCAGGGCCACTCGAGTAGGCTCTTGAAAAGCTTCCACAAATTTGCACAGGGCCAAACTAGCCATTGGTTAATGTTTTTGAATTACTCAAGTCTCTGTTTAGTGGAGATCGTTGTAGACACAGGGACCAGATCACCACATGGACTCACATGGATGCATGTGAACTATGGCTGGTGTGCCTGTGAGTGCCTTTGCACTCTGTCATGTGTCCTGAGCCACCCAGACCGCATCTCCCTCCTGCCCATCGGTCCCACCTTGGAATAAGATCCCCCTCTGCCCTGCAATAAAATCCCCTGGGCATGTTGTTGAGTGGGAAGTTACCGAGTGACAGTGACAGTGACACATTTGTGCCTTTCTTTTATTAATTGAACTGGTGCCTGTTTCCTGCCAAAAGCTCTGAGGAAATACTATACTAATTGTTTTATCCCGTAAACAGAGTTCCTGTATCCACCACAGGCTTCACTGAACTTTGGCATCAGCTTCCAAGAACATTTACCAGTGTCACTGTTCTGACAAAACCAAATGAGTGCCTCCTGAAAATGGATCTGAGAAGAAACAGCCTTATATCTTGTCAGGGATAGAAAGAAAAAGATATTTCAAAAGGGAAGGGACAGAACAGATCATGACCCTATGTACAATGTATTAATGACATCTGTCTTTTTTACGTTTATTTTTTTTTCTTTTTGTTCTTCTTCAAATTATAAGGACAAAAATAGAGTAGACTACAACATTTCAGGGAGGAAAACCCAAGGACTAGACACTTCCATGGTGTGGAACCAGCAAAAGAAAAGTGTTAATAGCTATTTCAGACAAGCCACGGGTCATAGATTTTTTAGATTTCTGAGCCAAAAGCTCTTGCTAGTTCTGCCTGCAGCAGATGTGAAAGCTAGCTCTGTGATCCAGGGAGGCAGTCCTTGCTGAAGGAATACTAAACAAAATAGGAGTAGCTTTGAGGTAGTGTTTCTCAGCATGTTACCCGCACACTGAGCTGGACAGGCAAAAATGTTTTACACACTTTGAAATGCAGTGATTACAGGAGATTAACTGGCTGATATTCCTTGGTATCTTGTAAAGGAAAGTCTTGCTTGTGTATGTAAATTCACAAACTCTCCAGTGTGCTTTCTGCATGAAATGCTGCGTGCCTTACATAGAGGCAAGCACAGATTGCTGCTTAAATGGATGGACAAAGGCAACGTGTGTCTACTTTTCCATGAGTAACCTCTGTGGTTATAGCCCCCTTTACCTACTGGCAGCCAAGCTGGGAGACTGAATTCCAATCAGGTAACAGATACATGCTCAGCTTTATAGAGTACAAGCTTGTGAATAAGTTAATGCAACACTTGTTGCAGATAAAAATAGCAATTTCTTTTCTTGCTATCTCTGAACTAGGTTCAGAACACCTCCTGTAACACAAAAATAAAATAAATATCAGCTGAGCCTACAGCTTGGCTGTATCTATGATTCCTGTGGTGCTGCTCTAGACCTACAGTCACAGCTATTATAGAATCTGCTTTTTGCAGTTGAGGTGCATTTTATCCCTGTCCTGTGTTTGTGTATATTCTTTCTGGGGAGCTTTTAACTTCTCTTTCTTGGTCTGCATAGTACCTAGGCCCCCACATACCACCTCTGAGAAACTGTTCAGTCTCTGAACCCTCCACAACTTTTTCTGCATTTGTCAATAATTGTAGTAAAGCAGTCTGTTGTGTCTTTAATTCAAGCAGAGCAAACACCATCTTATCCAACAGACCTTTATGTGTCATGCAGTTTGTAGTGTCCAAGGGGTGAAACAGTAGCTGGCTTACAGCAGCCAGTTAGGTCTCTGCTAGAGTTAGGAAAAATGACTATTGCCTGTACTCAGGTCCAAGAGAAAGGAAGTCTGAGTTCCTGACCCCCAACAGCTTGCCTTACAAACCTGGAGTCCACATAGTGATTTTAAATATTTTATTTAAAAAACCCCCACTCTGCAAGTGGAGTGAAACACAGTGCTGGACGAATATGGAGCTATTGGGGAATTATTCCCACTCCTCACTCTCATGAGATGTGGAGGTCAAGTATGAGCTGTGATTGCTGTTCTGCCCTTCTAACAGTAGTTCCCAGACCAGACCACTCCTGCTCTTCGTCACCCCAGCCTTCATGCAGAGCTGATCTGGGAGCCACATCTGGTCCTGGAAGCCAGGTAGCACCCTGTTTGTTGGGCAGCACTATGGTCCCTTCACTACTACATGACGCAGTGCACAGCATCCCGTGTCTTCCTGAAAGTGCATCACAACCCATAATATTGGAGCCACTGGAAAACAGCTTAGGGAAATATGTACTAGTAAACTAAATTCGTTTAATCCCCTTCATCTCTCTGATTTTCTCCTCTAAGCGTGATTCAAAAGAATTTTAATCCCTCTCATGTAGGCCAGAGAAGGCACTGAGGGCAGCAGCTTGTCCACACCTAGCAGAGCAGTTGCCACACTTTATGTTCTCATTCTGCCTTAACAAACCCTCAAGTATGGCCAAATAGACGAGCCCTTAGAATTGCTTGGATGCTTCAGAAGTCTTTGAAATGTCAGATCAAAATCCTTACCCACTCTTGTTAACTAGCATTCTCCCTCAGTAGTGGACAAAAGACTCATGCACTCTGAATTACTTTATTCTTTCCCCCTTGCAATTTAAAATATTCCCTCTGTCCTCAGTATTGGACTTCACTACTCTGCTGGCTACTGCCTTGTACTGATGATTTCCAATGAGCTTGACATCATTAGCTACTGAGCTCCTGGTGGCAAGGAAAAAGAAAATTTTAGCTTTTTCTTTAAAGATGATTCTCAGCAAGTAGGTGCTTTAGTCTTTGAAAAAAATGATGAAAGAAGCATAGACTGAGGTGGGAAAAACCAGCAAATAACTCCAGCCCACGACTATTATCTGGGGAATATTTGACTACAGACAGAACTGTAGATCTTTTATTAGTATCAGCTTGATGAGTCTATTGAAGTTTCTCTACAAAGTACAAAAAGTCACATGAAAAGAGGAACGCATACTAATTTTGCTCCTTCTTTGTGTCATTATGTGAGGAAGGCTGTAAATAGCAGAAGTGTGTAATTGCTAGTCACACTCCTTTCTGTTGAGCAATTTGTCTTTTTTTTACACCCAGGGTTGCCATGCAGAAGTTGGGGAGATCTCAGTGCAGGAAAGCACTGAGCTCTACATGGCTTATGAGACTTTTTACCCCCTTTTTACCTGAAGAGCAAGCAAAAGTGTGTGCTGCACAGATCCAGCTGGTTTGTGGATGGTGGATTTCTTTCCTGCACAAGTCCGTAAGTGTTCTTGTAACATCTACCAGCACAGGCATAATTGCCTTGAGAAACCACCCCCTAGGCTCTTCTGAAAGCCAGAACTCCTCTGGCTGTTCCTTGCACACAGCCACCCAAAACAGCAGGGAAGAAGCAACACAGTGCCCTATTCTGCCCTTCCTCTTTGCCTGCAGATCAGCTCCTTCCTGAGGGGACACAGTCCCGTAGCCAGCAGCCATGGAGCTCTGCAGGCCCTTTGGACAGACCCCTGCCACTGTGTTTTGTTTGGTCAGGCATGAAGAACTCCAGCAATCTGGAGCAGAGCCATGTTTTACAAAGAGCCTCTCATAAACAGGGTGCATGGGTCTGCATAGGCAGGTCTTGGTTGTCCAGTTTCAGAGCAAAACATTACTGTAAAAACAAAACAAGCAAAAAAAAAAAGCCATGTCCTTGGCTGAAGATGAACCCAGCAAAGCAAATTCAATCCTTTTAAAATGTAAATATTAATTTAAACTTTCATTTTAACAGCACCCTTCGGTCTGTTGCCCTTTGGCTGGAATACCTCCCCTCTCTCCTCAGCTGCTGGGCAGCACCACTGGGATGGGAGCCCATCCTTTCCACAGAACAAATTGCTCAAGGTGGGAGGAAGCTGCTGTCGTAGGAGTCCTGTCTCTGGGGATCACGACACATGCAAAGGAAATCCTAGTTGGACTATGGGAAGAATCATCTGAATGCCAAGCAGGCCATGCAGTGCCACCAGGCACTCTGTGATGTGGTTGAGCCTGGTTGTTAAGGAGCTTTTAGCATGTCTTTGAGCTGTCTCTCTGTCTCAGACTCACAGCAACACTGCAAAAGATGATACCTTATCTGATTGCTCAACTCTGTAGTCAAGAAGCACAGGAAAAGAAAAAAAGGTAAGAAAAAGAAGGAAAAAAAAGGTAAGATGGAGATGGAAAGAAGAGGCTGAGATATAAAAAGCATGGTGGCAGACACCTAAATTTACCTCTTTTCTGATGTTTATGAAAATAGCCGAACTTGAGAGGCCTCAGATACGCTGGCACTCTGTTGGGTGCAAAACACCTCTCAAAGATAGGACAGTGAAGGCCAGTGGCTCTTGGTAGGGATCTTTGCTAAGGAATACCACCCTCCTGCACCTCTCCTAAGCATCTCTGTGACACTGTGGATCTCCCAAAACCACAATGCTTACTGTTTGACCCACCAGTTAAGAATAATTTCCAGTGCAGCAGTTTTGGCGCAACAGTCCCTTCTTCCACATTCCCCCTTCTGAAAATGTATGATTTTAATGGAGTTTGTGTACATGTGTGTTTGGATTAATATTTTGTTTCTGTGAGTAGAATTTACTAATTCTTATAAACAATGTTATTTACCCAACTGAGCTTGTCAAATTTTAGGCAACTTGAAATTCAGGTGCCTATACTTATATTGTGCTGAAAGGCACAATGCCCAGTAGCTGGGAAACCTGTTGTGCCTGCTTGGAGACAGACTTTTTTTCATCTCTGCCCAGCAAGGAGAGGAATTTTAAGTCAACCTGGCTTTCCATCCTCAGTTTGTAATTCTGTTGCTAAGTGGCAATGAAAGAAGATTATCGGATCACAGATTAACAGAAACCTCTATTCAGTGCTCTTGTGTAATTATATATTTCAGTTACTTATTTGAGAACTGAGCTTTAGCTTCTGTGCTCCTACCTCAGCCTCACCCCTCCAGAGATTTTTATCCTCAGGGTCTAATCAGGATCCTGATAAACTGGCCATTCCTTTCCACACTTAGCCTCTGCACCCTGGGGTGGCTCTGCCTGCAAGAGTATCCCAAGGGTCTTTGCTCTCAGGGGGTCTCGGAAACTAAAGTCCCACCCTAGTATTTTGGAATGATTTATTTTGGGAGAAAGCAGGAAGAATATATAAAATGGTTTAAAGAGTTCAGACTCTTCAGGAGTTACCCATTTGCTTCCTCCACTGATAAATTCCCTATTTTTTTCTCTCTTTTCCAAGCTAATATGTTCCATTCTCTCAGGCAAAAGTGGCCAAGCAACATCAAAATTGGAGGAAGACACAAGCCTGAGGGGCTGAGGTAATTATTAAATGTTAAGGGTGACCTCTGGCAGAAATTGTTTAGAGTGGGTTTTGAGGGGAACACAGTGGAAAGGGCACAGAAAAAGCAGGAAACAGCATATCTGACTAATGCTGGGAATGCAGACAGAAAGGGAAGAAGTCTGGGAAGAAGATGTAGATTGTCAGCTGTCAGGAGAAGGTGGTAGTACACAGCATGCAAGTTTATAGCAGTGTGAGGAACAACAGCCTCCTTATAAAAAAAAAAAATAATTATTTTAAGTAAAAAATCTGCACCAGGGAGAACCATGCAAGGAACAGGAGACAGAAGAAGGGCAGTGTTGTGTGGGGACCACTTCTGTAATTGAGCAGGAGGAAAGAACATGAACTAAGCATTTAACAGGAGCAGGGAAAGGGGATGGTTGGAGGAATCACCTGGCATAAATTCAAGTAAAAGGAAGAAGTGGAATGGAGGGATGGTGAGAAACAAGAGCTGCAAAAACAGCAGAAGGGAAGGCTGTATGCAGGGAGAGAGGATTCAGGCGGTGATGGACGCACACTGTCATACAAATAAAGAACACGAAAGCAGAAAGCAGCAATGTATAGAAAAGCAAATCTCTTGGCAGTTCAATGTACCTGCTTTACAGGAGACTGGTATTTTCAATGTCTTATGCTCAGGTCTCCAAGGGAAGCAGTAACTCAAGAAAAAAACAAGGCTGAAATAATATTTTCTGAGTCAGTCTCTGTGTTTTAAACTGTACTGACATTAAACATGCACTGTCCCTGTGCCCACTCAAGACTGTGTTTGCTGGACATCCTGTTTTACAGAGCTCTTTGCAAAGGAGACACTGGGGGTTTTTTTTGTCTCAAATTTTAGAAGGAATGAATACACACTATCCTTATTTTGTGAAGAGCTTGTATAGTTCTCCTGTCAACCCACTCTGCTGTAGCTTTGCATGCAATTCTTCTTAGGAGGTAACTGTGCTGTTTCCAAACAGGACACTGTGCTCACTTAGATCAGTCTCAGTTCAGTGGACAGAGCAGGGTAGATACTGCCGAAAGTAGTGGGTCCAAAAATGGAACTCCTATTGCTGGGATGAATCAGCTGCTCAAACACAGGGTACACATTCACTTTGTGGCTCCTACACCAGAAAAGATTTTTCCCATGTATGATATGGGTCTCTTTCAGACTCAAAGAAGAGAATTGGCAAACTGCAAGAAGTGTTTGCCACCCTTGAGGTTTCGGCACAGCACCCCAGATGAGGACAGGATGTTCCTTTCTTTCCTCATCCAATCAATTAGAATCTGAGACACAGTTTTTTTGAATTTCAGTCTGAAGAGGTAGCATTGACTTCATCGTGGCAGTGCCCATGGACCACTCCAGAAGTAAGTCCCTGGAAAAGCTTGCCGTATGGAGATGTGGGGAAGTGAGCAGGCAGATGAACCAGCTTGTATTTCAGAGCAGTGATATATAGCTTGTGATTGCTGACCCCATGAGCAGTCTGCTTTTGGGAAAAAAAAAAAAAAAAAGAAAAAAAAAGAAATAAAAGGAAAAGGTTTTGTCTAGTATCAGGTAGGGCCCTTTCTTCTGAAGTCATTCTGGAAGGACCAAAAATACTCTTAAAAAATAGAGAGCATTCTCCTTTCATTCCTACAGACATCCTGCTGTTTTTGTGGTTAGTCACTTGCAGTCTAAACTCCAACTTTAACCAGACTTACCTGGTTAAAAACTAAATTGCATGTACCCATGAAAAATAAATTACTAGGACTATTCCAGCCTTGATGTTTGCCAGAGTATTCACTTATGACAGGATGGCTGATTTATTCCTCACCTTGTAATTACAAATGTTCCCCTATACAACTATATGATGTGATTTACAGAAACTCCCCTTAGAATGACACTTGCCTCTCATGCCAGGCTGAGCTCTGCTCACAAGGAAAAGAATTTCTGGACCCTCTCATGGTATCCTTGCCTAGGTGTTGAGGAAACTACCAAGAGAACCCTGATGAAGCAAAACACAAAGTCTTGACCCCAGGTCAAGTTCAGTTTCCTCTTACAAATCTTCCAGAATAGTGAGGTGGAAAAAGGAAGAAGCATTGATAAAAGAAAAATTGTTTTCTGTGGAAAAACTATAAAGCATGAACAGAGAAAAGGGTGGAAAACATACCCTATTGCAAAGTAAATAACAAGATTTTTCTTTTTCCGAGGGGACATCCTGTGTTGTGTTGTGCAACATTTTTTATCAACTACTTCCAAATTTTTGCTGCTAAAAAAACCAATCAGTATCCATAATAGGTCCCTTTCTAAAGATGTCATTGATAGGTTGTTCTTTTTGACTTAGAGTGATATCCATACAGAAACCACCACACAGTGAACTGCAGTGCTGGGATGCTTTTTTGTCTCCTCCGTAGGTTAAAACTATGCAAAGCTGAGAAGAAAAAGAGTGATGGAAATGGGGATGGAGAGTTGCTCTAGCATTACTCGATGATTAGAGTGCTGATCCCTCAGGGCACTGTTTGTTAGCTGCAGTTCTGTTAATCAGGTTGTATACTCTTTCTCTTCATTACTGCGTGCATCAAAACTTCTGAAAGAAAAATGCTGTAAGGGAGTCCTAAGGGATTCATCTGTTGAGAGCAGGAATGTGTTGGTATGTTGCCAGAGAACATCTTATTCAAGAGATCAATGACAAAGCTGGAAAAAAATCATTATTATTTGGAAGGGATTTGTTACCTACATGAAAGGAAATAGAGAGACTGACAAAAAGAAAAAAAAAAAATAAAATCAACATCCCTAAGAGGTCCCTTTCTAAAGATGTCACTGATAGGTTGTTCCTTTTGACTTAGAGTGATGGCCATACAGAAGCCACCGCACACCTTGGTCCCCATGGGCATGGTTACATTTTAATGCCACTAACGATGTGTGTGTAGCCGAACCAAAAACCTCGCAGATGCAGGCAGGCCGGAGAGCTCTCAGCGAGGGTGTCTGTGGTGTGAGGTGTGAGGGCGGCTCTGTACGGCTGTCTGTCCCTGTCTGTCCCTCTCAGGGGTGTCCCGGCCCCTCCGTGCCCGGCAGGCAGGGCACACACGGCCACGGGCTGCCACCTGCTGGCCTCAGGCACCGCTCGCCTCCTCCTCACACCGCTGGGCGCCCTCCTCCTGCTCCGGGAAAAACACTTGCTGCTGTTTTGGTTGGTTTGGCTTTGGTTGAGAGGCAGCGGGGCGGGAGCTTTGCTGCACAGAAGGAGGGCCAATGGAATCCTGGGGCGCAGCGTGGATGGCTGTGGCCAGCAGGTTGAGGGAGATGATCTTCCCCCTCTACTCAGCCCTAGTGAGGCCACATCTGGAGTGTTATGCCCAGTTCAGAGCTCCCCAGTACAAGAGAGACAAGGAGCTACTGGACAGGATCCAGTGAGGGTCACAAAGATGATGAGAGGTCTTATGAGGAGAGACTGCAGGAACAGTTTTGTCTAGAGAAGACTGAGAGGGGATCTCGTTAATCCGTGTAAATATCTTAAAGACAGGTGTCAAGAGGACGGTGCCAGACCCTTTTCATTGCCCAGACACAGGACAAGGAGTAGTGGCCATAAACTAACACTCAAGACGTTTCACCTCAACGTGAGGAGGAACCTCTTTCCATTGAGGGTGGCAGAGCACTGGAACAGGTGCCCAGGGAAGTCATGGAGTGTCACTCTCTGAAGACCCTCAAAACCCACTTGGACACATTCTTGTGTAACCTACTCTAGGTGACCTGGCCTTGGCAAGGGGGTTGGAGTAGCTGATCTTCAGTGATCCTTTACAACCCTAACAATTCTGTAATTCCATGAAGGAAAGATTTAATGGCTCTGCTCTGTGAAATGTGTTATGCCTTCGGTGCCTTCTGGGAAGCAGCTGGTCATCTGTTGGTAATAAAGATAACAAACCAATTCTTTTATTTTCTTTTCACTGACACCAAGAAAAATGTCAGCCATTCCTTTGTTGCTGTGATACAGAAGCTTATCTGTGGTGGCAGACAGAGCCAGACATAATAAAAAAAATCCCACCAAAAAAATCATTCTGTTACCAAAGTAAACAAAAAAAATATATATGCTGAAGGCAGATTTCCATTTCCCAACCCTTTGAAAGCCTGGATTTCTTTCCTAATGCTCTACAGACAAACTTAATGCACTTAGATAGACATTGTCAAACTCCAACTACTCTAAACAAAAAACCACCCAGTCTGCTGCCTGAGTAGGCGGCACTGTGGAGTATTTCAATTCCTGTTGATCCTTTAATCTGGCTGTAGAGCACAGCAGGAAAAGGTAGATGTGGGAGAGAAACAAAGAGGGGTTATCTGAGGGGCAGGGCCTTCCAAAGGAGGCTCTCTCTGAAATGAACCCTGGTGGTACTAGCTGCTGATTTATTTGTGGTACAAATTCCTTCCAGTGCAGCAAACATTCTTCACAGGGTACTTCTCCCTAATACATGGCAGATAATTTTGTAAGTTTTGTAAACTCAGCAGTATGTTCAGCACATTATTTTCTAGAAACAATTTAAAAAGTAACAGCTTCTCCCTCCACACGATATTGTGACACATATTGTGTCACACTGTCCTTTTCTGCTAATCTCAAATTTCAGCTGATGCAGTAAGAGAGCCTCAAATTGTGTTTACAACAGAACCTCACTGCTTGGAGGCTTTCTACCTCAAATTATTTTACTGCTCCTCAGACCATATCACATCAAGAATGTTTTTGTTCCATTCACGTGCTTCAAAAACATTCTTCTTCTTCATTTGTCATATGCCAGAATATTCCTTCTCAGTGAAAAACCTGAATAATAGATCTGAGAAATAAGTGAAGACACTCTGGGGCAGCATCATGTTCTGCCCTTCCCTTTGGATTTTGCACTGTGGATGTAGTGTCCTGGCTCAGTCCCTTCCTTACCCACCCCCATCCTGCTTGCTGACAGCACAATGTGAACAGCAATAAAGGCATTGGCACTTTGCAAGTGCTGTTCAGCAATAACTAACACATCCCTGTATTAGCAACACCATTCTGGTCATAAATGAAAAGCAGCACCACAGGAGCTTTATGAAGAAAATTAATTCTATCCCAACCAAAGCCAGTACAGTGGGATGCCAGACTGCACTGCAAGTTATCAGTGGGATTTGTAGAAAGGGGATTACAATAAAGGGGTGAAATCTTTGGTAAATGATACACTGAAATACCTCTTGTAAGTGTATTAGTGGGTGTCTTGAAAGTCCATGATTTTTTAGCAGAATGTTTTTTAAATATCTCGTTCAAAATACTTAATCCTTAAACAAACAACTATACTTCTATTCTGACCTGGATTAATTCACAAATTTTATGATGGATGCTTTCCCAGCTCCTGTTACTGTATGTTGTGTAATTGCACTTGTATCTTTTAATTTGATAGTGGTTTGCAGGATTTTTCTTGAAATTGAAAGGAGAAGAATACAATGGAAAATTGTGAGGATTTAAAGGCCGCTAAGTTTTTTTCTTATTTTAACCCTATCTTTTAAAAAAAAGTTATCATGAGTGTCTCATGAGTATTTTGAACTAATCTTTTGAAGTAACACAAGCAGAGTGAGCCAAGTAATTTATCAGAGTTTATAATGACAGTTGACTCTATTAAAGTTGTAAGGGGAATTTTCATGTATGTTTGAATTTTGTTCATTTCCATTCTATCTTCCCTGTCTTCGTTAAGCGCATCCTAACTAACATCAATGGTGTTGTAAGGTCACTCTGTTTGGACTTGCTTCACATGGTATCAAATATTTAAATGCTCATTAAATCAAAGAACAGGGCTGTGAGAATGACCCCTGTGCTCCTTGTTCAGGACATGTCCTTGAGATCTGTTCCAGCTTGTTTACCTGCTGTAGTGGGGACTTCATCTACCCCAGGTGACAGCCATTTATCCAAAATGCAGGAAGCTCCACTACTAACCAATTCCACCAGTACCACCTGGAAAAGGGTATTTGAAGAATATTTTTACCCATCTGACACTAAGTTTAATTTGCTTGCTTGCTTTAATAGATACCTGAAAAACCTCACACAGAACCCTGGCTGATATGGTTTAGTTTGTTTGTGTTAGGGAAAATATTTTATTCCAGTAAGGCAGAATATAGGGAGTTCCAAGTTACCAGGACTATGAAAAATCAAATATTTGTATGGATCTGTATTTCATCTCTCCCACCTCTTTCCCACAAAACCATGGTAGGATGGATGACAAGGAAACTTTTCATTAACAGATCTATTATTTTGACAGTACTTCTCCTGGGGTTCTGACTCAAAAAGCATGTGAGAGACTTCCTGTCTCTTCTGCTGTTGCAAAAATCAAGCTTGCTGGTTACAGAAGAGTAACACATAAATGATAATAAATAACAAAGCAGGGCACACAGGATAAATCTGCCCATCAGTACTAGCTGTGCCACTGACAGGTGTGTGATAGATCAGGTGAGATGCACCACCTGGGAGATGCAATTTCGCTCCTTCTAAAAGCTGATGCTGTGAGTTCATAATTCCTTCTAGTTGAAAGCTCTGCTGTTGGTCTTATTTTTAAGAAAGAAGTAATTGGTAATATTTAGAGAATAATAATAATAATAATAATAATAATAACAATAATAACAGTAACAATAATAATAATGTGAATCTGCCTTAGAGAGGGACCTGAGAGCTTTTTGCAAGGGAAAGAAATCTAGGGAAGCAAGGATGGCATCAGCTTGACTAGAGTGAGTGGCAAGAAAAGGTGGCAAAAACACCCAGCTGGGAGGGAGGTTGTCCTGAGCTGTCACAGCTCTGCCCCTGGTACCCAGCCCAGGGTTTGTGCCCTCCTGCTGTGCAGTGTCATGTCACTGCCACTCAGCTAGTCCCAGCAGTTCAGTCTGCCACCACCCCATGTCCCACAGCTTTTTGGGAGGATGGATTCAAGGCCTGAGGGAGACCCATCAGCTGGTACCAGCACTGTCTGCTCAAACTCCTGCTCTCCCCCAGGGTTTAAACTTCAGCCATGCTCCAAAGATCTTGGATAATCATTAGTCAGGGAATCAATGCTGTTTTTTGCGTAATCATTGTGAGGTGATATCTCTGAGTTCTATTTGCTCTAGCAAATAACAGATAACAGATCTAAGAGAAATAGTATGATGAAACATTTGAAACGTAGGTCAGAAAACAGCTTGGAGCTGAGGTGGGAAGGCTATAAACCCTCCTGCTTCCCCAGCACTCAGTAGAACAAACTTTGCCATGTGGTTTTCCCCCAGCATGTCCACAGCACCTTCAGAATGCACTCCTACTGTATGGCTGAAGACACCTTCTGTTATATATTTCAATGAAATGAGTTTCAGGGCAATTTTAAAACCGGTGCTACCACTCCATACACATCACTATCTATCTAATGAACTAAATAGAGGGAACATCTGCGCAGTGTGAATCCCTCTCTCCCTGGGCTTCCCTAACTAATACAAGATAATGTTGGAAGTTTCACCATTGGGCAAGTAAAAAAAATTGCTTAGATTAACATAAAAATACAATTTTCACCTGTGGGTCCCATTGTTATGCACCCTTTCATTATAGCATCCTTGGCTCCATGAATGGGTAGCTGAAGAAACAACAATTTCCTCACATACCAGCCTCACACAATAGGGAACAGGTATCCAGCTCTGCATTTGAATTTTGGCCTCCAGGGTGCTGAGCAATATGATGTGCTGGGGAGATCTGACCACCTGCAGTGCTGGCTCCTGGGGTGAGAAACTGAGAGCTGGCGACTGCAACCGCTTTGTGTGGTTCAAGAATCACACTGGCTACATTTGTGCAGATGTTTCCTGGAAGTGACTCTCACCAGTCACATCAGAGGGTTGGGGCACTGGGCATGGCTTATTGGGCAATCAGGGTTCTGCCCCACATCATTTTTTTTTTTATTCAGTGAGTGATATCTATTCAAGGAAAGCATTTCTCCTCATCCAGTCATTTCAATCCATCGTTTTGCCTCAGGTGAATGCTGTCCTGTTACAACTTGATGCCAAGGCAAGCCAGGAGAGCCCAGCTCATGCCAAAAGTCCTTGTCATCCAGTATCCCATCTTTGTAGCAGCAGCCACCCAAAGACGCCTGTGGAAGGAGGTTTTGCTAACAGGGCTCTCAGCTTTTTCTATGTCTGGAAGCCATTTATGTGTGTTCAGTAACCCCCAAAATAAAAGCTGTCTTGAAACTGTGCAAACTCTATGTGCTTTGAAAGCCTGCACTAGCAGCAGAGGGAGGCCAACCTTCCTGCGCATAAGGTAAGAAGGACAGGTGGCTGTCAATGCACTTTTTACTCCCTGGAAGCTCAAAGACCACCAGGGAGGAGAAGGGGCCAGCAGAGGAGACAGCCAGCACCACCAGCTCCACCACTGCAGCACATGCTGAAGGAGTGATGCATTTTTGAGATGCCTCAGGGCCATAAACAGTTACCATCACTCTTCCAGGGATAGCAGCTGATTTACTTAACTTTTTAAAAACTGATTTACTGCTGATAACTCTGACAAGCTTTAAACCTTTGACTGTGGACTCATGGTCAAATTCCCAAGAAAGAAGGGAGCCTGGAAAAAATTGTACTGTCTTGCGAAGTTTAACCTAGCTCCAACTAGACAGAGGGATGACAGAAATACTTCCTTGTGGATATGCAGGACACAGGCTGCACCCTTGTTGTGGCAGACTGGCTCATACTCACAGACCCAACATACTGAGCAAGGACTCACAGGTAACATAAATCACAGAAGAGCAGCATGGATATAATCCCTGTCATGCTGGCATTTCAGCATAACTGTGCTCTCTTATTCTTAGATAAGAAAATTACAGACTTTGCTTTTCCTTTTGAAGTCACAACAAGGCATCCCTCACAAAGATAAATGTCTGGGGCTAGTTCCCCTCTCGAGGTTATCTAGTAGTCAGATGCTAACCAGGAACTTCCATTAATTTGGGTCTGTACATTCCTCCCACCAGTCACTATCGTTTACAAAACACAGCTCCATTAGAAGTGAGTGACTTAATCTGATGGATGTTCTGCCAGCATTAACACACGCTGATATGCTGATAGCAGCTGCAGCCTTGGTACAAGACTAAGTCAAATAATGGAGACTCTTAAGGTTTGAATAGATTCCTTAAGGCTCTTAAGGAATCTATTTAAATAGACTCTTTACAAGTAGATCCCTGAAAGAAGTTTATTTACAAACATTACACTCTTACATCTCTTCTGGATGTTAACAGCTCCATGTTGTAACACGTTATAAAACTGAGACTGTTTTATGCCATGTTGTCTGGAAGCATAAAACTGATTTGAAGGGTTTGCCTCAAAGCCCAGTAAATCTACAGAGGGGATGCTGTTCTCTTGCATCAAGTCACAAAATTTAGTGCACTTAACCACTAAGGTAGAATTCACATTTTTGTCAGAATCTTTGTTATAGCAGGACACCAGCTTTTTTTACATCTGCATCTTTCAGATATTCCTTGAGGCTGTTTGGGAAATCTCAGTCCTCATTCCATCTTTAAACTCTTTATTTGCAGTAGGAAAGACAGTATTTTCACTGGGGTAGCTATTTGAATGAAGAACTAAAAAAATACAGTAGAATTCTTTATTTTAAGACCGCATAAACCCACAAAGATACTCTATTAGAAAGTCAGAAAAGTGGTGACTACTTGGAACTGCAGGCTCACTTAGAAATAAATACATGTGTTTTAAAAACATAGTGTAAGAGATAAATAACCAATAGGTCCAACCAAGCAGGGAGTCTGATATGTCTGGAAGTACTACTCCACTTAATGTAATGACCCATCTGTCATGGTTGAGCACAGCAATGGTTCCAAGTTTATGTATTTATGTCTTTAAAGCAACTTTTACTATTAGTAAAACTAAACACACTGAGAGCATTTCTAGTCAAAGCTAGAACACCTAAGTGGAAAAAATAACGCTGCAGATGCAGGAAAATTCCAGGAGATGGAGACAACCTGAAAGTTCTGCAGGTCCACAGGCTTTGCAGTACCTTATGACCATCTTGCTGATTTCACAGGTAGGAGATAAACATCCTACCTATGCCTCATCAAAAATACTTCTACTCTAAGAAAACTTATGGAGTGTAAGACAATTTTTCTTGTATAAAATTAACTTCAGAATGTTCCAAATGGCATACAAATATTTACATGTGCATATATATGTACTGCCAAACAGTGCAGTACACTCTCCTGCTTTTACCACATAAACTTCAAGAAAAGCAAAGCAGAGCTAAAGGGAGCTTTCTCTCGTCACAGCCAAGGGAAGCTGTCATTACACAGCACTTCACCAGCCACTTGAGCTCTGGTACTGAAACTAGTGGAACCTCACACACACAAGGCTGATTTCTGTGTCTGTGAGGTGACAGACACAATTCCAAATACTGAATTGCACCTGTCAATCGTATCCTATGGATGTCCAAGGGCCATAAGCTTTGCTGACAAAGCCACTGGCTGAATCTCTGGCTCTAAGGCTAAGGTAAGCCTTGGCTGATTCTCATAAGTTAAATAAAGTGGAAAATATAACAATGCAAATGCTTACTTATCCATGCCGGCGTAAACCCACAACAAGTAATGGAACTGTTAGACTGAGGTAATGAAAAATTGCAGTTCTCAGCTTTTTTGCTACTTGCTCTCTAACTTCTGTGGTAACATGCAAGTATTGATTGCTTAAGTTACAAATTCTGATAACCTGAAATTGTGACATCCCTTCAGGAGATCAACACACCACTGCAGGCATACTAGCTTTGGTAGCCTGGGCTTCTCAGGAAGATTTTTTTAGCAAGGCTCAGGGGGAGCTACCAGGGCCCACAACACAATGGCAAACACACAATGAGAAACTGACTCCCCACACACGAGGACTTCAGAAACACTCAATAGCAGTTCAAAAACTTTACTTGTGCCTTGCAGGTTGCTATCCATCACTAGATTTGAGTCTTTTCTCCTGTTTTCCCAAAATTATGCAGCTCTGGTTATGTGGCATTCTTACATTATCTGTACAATAAAAAGCAGTAACAAAAAAAAGTATTTCCCACATCTTTCCACTTCAAAAGCATCCCTGCCAATATAACTTAACACCAGATTTACTTAATTGCTTCCTGGTCATACAATCCATATTTATACAAACTAGTGCAAATGAGTACATTTGTCATTCTCGAAGCTCCAGCAAATTTGGATCTCATGGAAAAGGCCGAGGCAGGATGCATGCAGACAGAAGGGTGCTAGACACTGCCATCCCAGCAAGGAGCCAGGCTATGAGCGAGTGTACTGCACTGTGCTGTATTTGGTGACCCTGGAAGACTTGCTCAGTGTGGCACTGGCAGGAGGCCCTTGTAAGTCAGAGCCCATCAGGTTAAGTGGGGAGTCTGTGATTAGAGCATGCTCTTGCCTTCCTGAGCTGGCACCTGGTGCCTGCTCAGCTTTGCTCTGCAGCCCCGAGGCTGTCACCACCTTTTCATTCAGCACCGTGCTGTGTTCCTCTGTCGAAGCAGGGAAGCTAAGCGAGCCCTGCTCTGCAGCAGCAGGCACAAGCACTCTCTCTCGCTCCCTTACCACGACATACTGTGAGTCACGGAGATCCTGAACTGTCAGGGCTCCTGGCCCTGCACCTGCCGACTTCACCATCCTTTCTGTAACCACCACGTTACCTCCGTGTGGCAAATCAGGGATTTTCACCATTCCCTGAATGCTTGATGCAGGTGCCAGCACTCTCTCTGTCACCACTACATTCTCCTTAAACTGGGGATCTAAAAAGAGAGGGGCTGAGCGGGCAGGAGCCCCCACAGAATAGGATGTTTCAGTCATGGTGACATTGCTCTCCGCGTGGCATGTGGGGAGGTGCCGGGCATTGTGCTGCCCAGAAGGGGATGATGAAAAGGTTGTTTCTGTGACCACCCCCTTGGACAGGGTGCTTTCTCCTGTGCCACTGCCTGTGTGGATGGACTGGAACCCACTGCCGGAGGCAAAGGCTTGTTCAGAGGTGGAAGCATTTTGCTGATCTAAGAACTGTGACTTTGCTTCACTAAGACCAAAACCAGATTCATTCTTGTAGCCACCGTCTTTCATGTTGATCTGTCTACCTATACATATTTCTGCTAGAGTCTTAAACTTGTCTCCTAAATCATCAAGAAAATGGTCATCAAGATCCCCCTCAATAAAGCTGCAGCAGCCAACGGAGCCATGAGGGGAGCCTGATTCTCCCTGGGAATAAACCAGGAGACAGTCTTTTGCAGCTTGTTCTTCATCTTCATCCGCAAAAGAGACAGCTTTCTGCAGACAGAAAATAAAAGCAACCAAAAGTTCATTAATGCCAGCTCTAGACTTAGTAATTTTGAAAAATCATAAATGCTTGGACAAAAAGATTGAAATAAAAAATTTAACTGATCCCACAGAAACTGTCAACCAAGCAAGGGCAGTACCTAACATGTTTTTTTTTCTTTTTTAAAATTAGTCTGAACTTGACAGTACACTCGATGAGAAGAAAAATCTGAGATTATATTTAAAACCTTGGATACCATCACCACCTGCTGCTGTTCCTTCCAGTAAATCTGCCATTTGTGATACTCCTTTTTATATTCATGAAGAAATTGTTTTTAGTTCAGTGAATGAACTTCACCTTTAACTAGGTTTTTGTGGGAGAATATCAAGACCATTTCTGAGAGTATCCTAACATTTAAAGAACCATTTACTGAGTACATGCTGACATGATATCACCTACCATGGCCCTTTTCACTAGCACAGACTACAGGATCACATCCAAAATGACCAACAAGAAACAAATCAAAAAGTTGAATGGATTGGTAAAGCACGGGTGAATAGTCCATCATGTAAATTCTTAGGCTCTCTGCAGGCCACCTGGCAACAAGGAGGGTTCATGAGTTCTGGCTACAGCTCCATCTGAAAGCAGTGTTTGCCATGGACAAATATCTGTGTATGTGTTTGCATCAGCTCCAGTTCCAAAAGTGAAGGCAGCCAAATCCTCTGGGCCTGCTGAACCAGCTTTATGTAATATGTCTCCTAGCTGGTCCTCAGAACCACCTTTCTGCCACATTTGAAGTTCTGGACTGGAAATTAGCTCAGGCATCTGTGCAATATGCTACATATCAAGACCCAATTTGACTCTGCATATTTATCTGCACTTGATCCTGGAAGTAGGCACACAACCCAAGATTCTGCCACAAAAATCAGCAACTGAAACTATTTGGTTTGGTTACTTGTCTGTTTCCTCATTCCTAATCTGAGATATTTTAGCCTCCCAGAAGTTGTATGGATACTGAGTATGACTTCCCTCCTGCAGACTTCATCAAGCAATCATGCTTAAAGTAAGCCACAAAGAGTGGAAGAAAAGAAGATTGCTACTGTTGCATTTGTTCACCCAGGAGACCAATAGCTAGAGCACTCTGAGACATGAAAGTACTTAAAGCTCAAATCCTTCCCTGGCCTGAGGTGGTGATTCAAATCTGCTCAGCTACTCCCCTGCAAAACCACATCATCTGCCAGCTGTAGGGTGTGAAGACGTTTTGTTTCTACAGGTGATGGTGCATGGCAGACAAACTTTCACTACAAGGAGCTCACCAGCCAAAGGACTAAGGATGTGCGTAACATGAAGAGAAATAGCTTCAACAAGTAGGAAAAACCTACTAGCCAATGGTTAGGTGAGTAAAAAAAAAAAAAGGGGGATTGCGACATGTGCCTCATACACTTTTGATGAATGGCCCTTTACCCAGGCTGCTGGGCAAACAGACAAGTCAGCACCACTCACTGCATCAGCTACTTTGAAAATACAGCCCCACCCACTGGTGTATGACATCTTTGGCTTATCTTTCAAAAACCTGCTCCGTGGTAAATTTTGGAGCTGTGACACATGATGAGTCACAGGTGCCTCCCTACAGACCAGTTTCATGTTCTCAAGTCCCTGAGATTTAGATCACAGAGTCTTTCTCAGGGCTTTTTCCCGGACAAGGCGCTCCTTTGCTGTTGCTGAATATTCTGGATCCCATCCACAAACACCTCCTTGAGAGAAGGGTCTATTTGTGTGACATCTTGAAAGCATTCAGTGCTAGAAGACTGAGCATTGTCACACTCCAAGTCCCCACATGTGTGGCTAATCCAAAGATCCTTAATACCCCCAACTCTACAGGCACAATATCCGGACTGTTTATATCTACATATCTACTCATCTCTGTCTGTCATAACATGAATGATATTTTACAATGCTAAGCGTAAACATCAAAATACTGTTATTTTTGGGTCATATGCTTACATCGTTGAAGTAGTCTCTTAAGAATTCTTCATTCATGGCTCCTGCTGCTCCCACAGCAACTCCTCCTCCAGACACCACTGTCTTGCCATCTACACCTGCCATGCCTTCAGCTGTCATGGCTCCATAGTCGGCAGCAGAAAGAAGACGCCTTTGCTCTTCCCATCTTTCCCTGGTAACAGTGCTGTGATGCTCTCCTACGTGAGAGGCAGAGCTGCCTGCTCCTATTAGAGCTTCTTCTCCACTCATTCCTCCTGCTGCTGTTGCTGCTGTTGTTGTTCCTCCTTTCAAGTTCCCAAGTGCAGTGGGTGGAATGAAGCTTAGCACTGGCTACATAAATAAGACAAATTAAGATGTGACATGAAAGCTTTGCTGTCTAGCACATGGAACTCACCAAACCAGCAGTGGGGCTGGGTGGGAACAGGGAGGGTGCTGTCTTACGACTTGTTTGAATTTGCACTTATACGTGTTGCTGCAAAGAGTAAAAGGCCTCCTAAAACAGGGTGCAGCTTCCACAAATGTATTGTCAAGAAGGTTCATGGAAATGTTTCTATAGATCATTGTTTTCTTGAAACTCAGAGGATTGAAAATGAAAAAAAAATCCCTACCAAAAATGCCCATCAAAAAAAGGCTTGCAAAACTCTAGGGAGCTCAGCTGTTCCAAGAAAAACTGCCCAGTTTTCCTCAGACACAAAGCAGGGAAATATGCGCTGCCTGCCACCTCTGTGGTGCTGTCTGGCCCTTTCTTTTTTCCTAGCAGTTTGGCTTCCTTGTTAATTATCTTTTAACAAGAATTTGGTGTGAGCATTGGCCCCAAATCAAAGACTTTTTATTCCTGTTTCTGTTATTGTGCAAAAGCATGTCAGTGTCATGCCCTTTTGTTGAAAACCCTGTTTTGTAGCATAACAACAAAGAGCAAATTTCTCTTGGCATTTATTGTTCCCTCTGCAGATTTGCACCTTTTTCTGCCTTTTTCTTTTTACTAAGGAATTTCCTCTGTTTAAAAAAGAAAATACAAAAGGAAGTAATTTAAAACAGTCTGAAACTTTAAACCAATGACGGGAAGCTCAGCATTACAGCCCATTTTTTTTCAGCTTTATCATTCTCCCAAAGGGGTGCAGAGCATTCCAGGCTTGCAAATGCAAATGGTTCACTCTCTGTTGGTTCAATGAGATATCTTCTGCTCAGATATGATCAACATTTGCTTGATTGCTTTCCCTATATTTTGGGATTTAAGTGCTATGGTTGCTTTTTTCTACAACTGCTGGTAGAAGTCATCTCCCACACATCCTTTGCTGAGCCTCACAGGGTTAATTTTAATTAATATTCATGTGCTGTTAAAATCTGTTGTAGAGCTTTGAAATATCCATCTGTAGTGTGGAAGGGGCCCCAGGTGCCAAACTGAACACTGAGATAGAAATCAAAGAGAAGGGCTATTAGGGATACATGCCTTCTCCTCAGGAGCTGCTCCTTCACTGTTCCACTGACGCAACATGGCTTCACTGTGGTCTGGTATTTCAGCAAACGTCTTTGCTCCACCAAATCCCTTTGCTCCCAAGCCACCAGGACACAGCAGCAGTAAGAGTGGAACAACTACAGGGAAACAGGAGGTTGCCATTAACTGTGTGGTTATTAGGACCTTAGCATACTTACAACCACTGTAAGTTCGGCCAGCTCCCATACTCAAATGTGTTTTCAAAGAGCTAGTGATCAGGATGAGGGCTGGCAATGAGTGAAGACAGGTTCCTAAATATCCAAGGCATTTCCTAGAAGCATATAGCTGAGGCCAGTTTCCTAGAGAGCAAACTGACAACTAACACATCAGGGACTGATGGCCACACATGTATGTAGCTATAATTCATCAAAGATCTCAAAGACCAGTTCCAAGCCCTGGTCGTCACTGCACAACCTCAGCATTTCTAACTTCTAACTCCTCTTCTTTTACTACTAGATAACGACATGGCATCATGTAAGTTCCACCTCAGCACTCCTTTGACATGCCTAGAGCGGTGCCTGGGGAACTCAAAATAACCCAGTTTCAGAAGCAGAGAATATTATTCCTGTGGTGTGAACTTTGTTTTATCACAGTTAGATTGCTGCCAGCACAAGCAATAAGCTATTGAGAGTTTGAATGCAGCACTGCTATACCTGGTCACACCATAATTACAAATATTCTTATTTTCCTTTTATTTTATCTCACCAAAGAACAATGTCACATGCTGTTCTGAGCAAGGCAGTGAATCTGCAGTGACAGAAAAGAGAGTGGAGAATGTGCAGTGGTTTGAGTAGGAAGAGTTAGAGTTCACCTGGGGACATCTCAGAATACCAAAAGCATTCCTCACTGCTTCCCCACTTGTTATTTACTGCACCATAAACAAACATTAAAAGTTGTTCATATTAATTTTGAAATGCACAGCTTGAAATGCTTTGAGGCTGAAATGCTGACGTTACCAGAACTAGCTGGGGATCTGCCATGACTTCCCGCAAGACTAGGAGTTTACACAGAATATATCAAGATGATAAAACCTGGGAGCTGGACTATTTCTTCCCTGATGCTCTGCAGATCACATTTACAGTGCTTCTGAGATAATATGAAACAATTACTTACGCAGCAAAAGTAAAAATGCCAAGATGATTAGTGCAACCGCTGCTGGTCCCAGACCCACTGACTTCGCACCAACAAACTTCTCCTGGCACACGCCATCATCTGCACACTCACAAACACTCAGCTGCAGAGTTTGTGGCAGAGCACAGCTGACCCCTTGGAAATCCTTTATTAGCATGGGAACTTCAGTTCTGCCTGGCTTCAGGTTTTGTGGTACCAGCTGTACGCTGGTGTCTGAGGCAGAGGTGGAGGGAGGTTAAAGGGAAAAAAAAAAAAAGAGACAAGAAGTGAGCAGAGAAAATTGACTCCTGTAAACTAACTAAAATACAACTGTTACTGTCTTCCAACAAATCCCCTTCACTTAAGCCCAGCCAATGCAATGGAATTAAGGTTAATTAGCTGCTGCTACAGTACATGTGCTTTCATTTTTATTAAGTAATTCATGCTGGTAAGTGAGCAGCCATGACCACTTTCAGCCTCAGATAGTTGTGAAATTTCACATGACCAGAGACTTAGCATGGAAGACAGCCCAATCACCTGTATAGCAACAACCATGTAATCTGAATAGATACAGGCTGAACTTACAAAGAAACAGCTTCAGTCTTGAGATTTATCTGTTATATGTCACAGACAGAGATCAGGAGTCAACAAAACACCTGTTCCTGTGGCTATTCATGTCAAGGACTAACTAGGCAAAAGATCACAGAATGTTTAAGGTTAGGAGGGATCACAGTGAGCCATCTGGCCCAACCTCCATGCTCAAGCAAGGTCATCTTAAAGCACATGGCACCGGATTGCATCCAGACAGCCCTTGAGTATCTCCAGTGAGGGAGGCTCCACAACCTCTCAGGGCAATCCATTCCATTGCACGGTCACTGCACAGTAAAGAAGTTCCTCCCCGTATTCAGATGGAACTTCCCGTGCATCAGTTTCTGCCTGTTGCCTCTTGTCCTATTGCTTGGCACCACCAAGAAGAGCCTGGGTCCATCCTCTTGACGCTCTCCCTTCATAAGATACTCACAGATGTCGATGAGGTCCCCTCTCAGTCATCTCAATGCTGAAGAGGTCCCGGTCCCTCAGCCTAACCTCGTAAGAGAGATGTTCCAGTCCCTTAACTATCCTTGTTGCCCTTTACTATATGCTCCCGGAATTCCACGTCTCTCTTGTTCCGAGGAGGCAGAACTGGACACGGCACTCCAGATGTGCCTCACCAGGGCACAGGAGAGAGGCAGGATCACCTCCCTTGACCTGCTGGCAATGCTTTTCCTAACGCACCCCAGGACACCATGGACATTTTGGCAACTAGGACACACTGCTGGCTTGCAGACAGCTTGTCATCTAGGCCCAGATAATGCATCACAGCATGTTTTCCATGAGGAGATGGGGATAGCTTGATCCCAGCATTATTAATGAAATCCTGGTCACCACACATGGGGTATCAAGCCAGGCAAACATGGTCCAGCTGAGTGAAGGCAACACACACCACAGGCCATGTCTGGAGTTTTATAACCTTTAGAGAGAAGGGTAGAGAATGCAAATTATGGTCCTAATGCCTGACTCCATATAAAGGGCTGTTTTATTGGTCTCACTCAGCCAAACTGTCCGTTTGACTGGAATTAATAAATTATGGCCTTAGGACTTAAAAAAACAGAGAGTAATTAAAAATACATTTTCTTACCATTTCCAGAGGCAATTATCCATTTTGCTGCTGTTCCTTCTGGCTCATCAATGACAGTAAAGCTGAAGGGATAACTGTATGGGTAACCATCCAAATCATGAGCTGTAACATCAACTAATTTTGCATCTGAACACACAGTCTGCACAGGGTTCACAATAACTGGGCAGTTATCATTCTCATCTTTAACTTGAATGATGACTGTGCCAGTGACTGTTTTCCTTGGGGAATCTAAGAATTTGAAATATAAAAAATTAAATTGATTTGTGCACAAAAAATTATCTTAAAATAAAAAAAAACGTAGCATTTTCCAAAACACCAACATGGCTGAAGTAAGTTGAAAGAGCTTATGAGAGCTGTGCTTCATTCCCAATATTAATAAATATATTGACAAAGTTCTTCTGAAGAAGTTGCAAGCTGTTTTGTTACTTTAACTTGAAAACAGAAATTCTGTAAAGCTACACAGTAACATGCAGATTATAAATGAAGAATTAGGATATTAAATGAAAATTTAGGACTGTGAAGTCTGATGATAGGCATACTGAGATATTGGCAATTCCCACCTTGACAATAGAGTTTCCTATCAGACCTGTCTTTGAAAACTTTTATAAAAAGTTCACCTCCATCTAGTCAAAGGGGAGAAACAGATGCCTTGGGAACCCATTCCAAAAAATGAGTTGCCTGTGTCTCTCCTGTGAATACCGAGACTGCACTTGGTGCCAAACCTTAGAGATGGGTAGATTAAACCAACTACCCTTATAGACAGGCAAACAAACCAATTTGTGTGAAAACAAAACCCTCTCAACTTACCAGTAGTTACACCCAACATGGTGATAGTGTAGGTGCCATTTACTACATGAGGTGATTCGTAATCAAGATTTTTAGCAAGTCGGATTTCACCTGTGACTGGGTCTACTGTGATCCAGTTTGCCGCATCTTTTCCTTTCATGTATCTGATGAAAATCACACACAGATGGACACATTTATAATGAAGAAAACAGCCATCAGTAGAAAAAGAAGCTCCATAGTATGTTTACTCATCATTTAAAACAGAGATCAAATCCCTCAGTCTGAGGTCTGATCCTCCTGCCACTGTAATTGGTTACAACTATAAATCTACCCTGAATGCTGAGAGCTGCTTTTCTCTCTGGATCAAAGATTTACGTAAGGGTGCATCAGAGAAAATACAATCAGGGAGTGAGACTGGAGCAGGAGATGGAGCTGCACTGCTGAGCACCCTCCATCTGTGCTCCCAGCAAAAGTTGAGCATTAGACACCCTAGAAAAACTGTATTACAGGCATAAGGGAAAGGGGTCCACCCCTGGGTGTGCAAGTCTGCTGTGCACCATTTGTAAAGGACATGGCGGCAGTTAAATTTAATCTAGCTGAAAAGTTGTGATTCAAAACCCAAGGACACACATGTAGACATATCTGTGTTACACCCGTTCTGCCTGGCTGATAAATGTTTTTGCATATTCCTTCCTAATTTTACTGGAGACAATGAAATCAGATTGGTAAATCTACTCTCAAAAGTAGACAGGTAGACAAACACACCACGCAAACAGACAACTTCAGCACAAGCACATCTGTTTTCTGCATAATAAAATATTAAAGATGATGCTGATGTTTAAAGTGTGAATTATCCTTAGTAGAAAATTATTTTCTTTGAAATTATTTCAGTTCAACATGCAAATTTTTACAATAAGATATGACTTCTGACATGCTCAGTTGTGATGGCAATAAAAAAATTCTTACGTAATGCGCTCTGCTATTTTTCCAGTGTCTTCATCATAGGCTTGATACTGTCCAATAACTTGTTTTATCTGCAGTTTCTCACTTGCTTCAATAATTTTTGTGCCACCAGGGAACACAGGACCTTCCTGCACATTGATCACCTTAATTTTGATCGGAATTGTTTTTGCTTTGTAACTGTGTTTAATTGACTTGTGGAACTCTGCTTTGTTTGTAACAACAATACCCAAGTTTAGGCTTTGCATTTTTTCGTAATCCAGCTCCTAGAGCAATACAGAAAATAATAAAAAAATTCAGAACTTGTCAGAATCCAGTATCTAGACAACATGCGTACATTTAATACTTAATTAGTACTACTTAAATAGCATCCTTATTTAAATAATAAGAATGTAAATAATTAATATTTAAGCAGTAAGGGTGTTGCAGTGAAAGGAAGTTTCTTAATCTGTTACTCTTGCTCATTTTTAATGGATGACACCATAGGAATGGCTTTATATTATTTAATTAAACTAATTTAAGATATCTAAAAGGAGTCCTAGCCATATATTCTGTATATAGCTTTAGTGAAACAGTCCTCAATTACCTGACTGCTTCAAATTTATTTTTTTTTTTTAAACCAAATCACTCACTTAATAATGCTCAAAATTTGTTTTTAATAATTAACAGTCTTCAGATAATGAAACTGAAGCAGGAAAAAAATTATACTTAGGGCATTATGCATCTTCAGTACTTGTGGACTAAAGAAAAGTGAAAACCATAGACATTTCCACTAATGGAAAATAATTTCATCATCATTTCAAGTTACAAAAATTCATAAAATAGTTTGTAGCCCATGGCCTATTGAACAGGTGTTCCCTGCCACATTATCAATGGTCAAGGGAAACAAAGAAATTTATACTGAAATCATCAAGGACAGCAGAAATGTGAAAGTTTAGAGCATGTTAGTACTTTTGCCCAAAGGGCAAGGAAAATCTGGGGACTTCTAGTGTATAATATAACCTACTAGTTATATGAGATCACACAGAATGCAAATTGAAGAACTTGACAAAATTAGTATTTTGCATGGAATTACTGAATGCATTAAAAATATGGCAAAGGAGGAGTATCCACATATTTTTCATACTGACTGAATAAACAATTTGTCAGCACAGGTGGATAAATTATTCTAATATTTAATATTTAAAGTAGAATATCTAAAATGTATACTTACTTTCACAACAGTCAAAATCCCTTCATTTGTTTGGGCATCTGTTACAATCTGGAAAAAACCACCTTCGTTGCCAGAAACAAATGTAAAGTTTGCCAGCCAGTTATCAGAAAACTCTTCATCTCTGTCAAATACTTTTATCCGCATAATTTCCACATTTGCCCTGTTTTCTTCAATGCTTCCTTCAAACTGTGGTAAAAGAAAAAAAAATCCACTCTTTAAAAAGATGTCACGGATTACCTGATTTTATCAATACAATAAATTTTTGCACAGTGTCTTATTATGGGATACTGGCAGGCGGAGGAACATGCTAAAAATTGTGATAATTGTACTTACTGTACGACTTTCAACAATGGGTATATTGTCATTGACATCCAGAATCTTGATTTCTAAAGAACACGTTGCAGCATTCCCTCCTGTTTCACCACCACGGTCCTTTGCTTCCACCACCAAAGAATAGCTACTTTGTATCTGTCATGGTAAGAAAAAGGTCTTTAATCCAGGCTAAAAATTAATTCTTTGCTATATTATCTCTATTACAGTTTGGTAATGTCTCTTATGGTCAATTGTAACTCCTCTCTAGCTAGCAATAAATCTCACACACAAGTAGCTTAATAGATTCTGCTGGGGTAGAACTGAGGATTTGGAAGGGATATATGATTTTCACATCTCCCCCACAAAGAGTCAGACTGTACTTACATAGCAAAGTAAAAAATTCCAGTGGCCATGAGCAGGGACAGGACCAGCGACACCTGCATGTCAGGACATGGCCAGAGGCAGAGCCACATCCCTCAGTCACAGAGACAGCATTCCATCTGCTGGCCAGGGAAAACTCTGCAAGACCAGGTCATGTCCCTGGTAATATGTCTTTCAATGCAGCATCAGTAGCACCTGTCCTAACACTTTGAACTGCAATTTGCATGGCAGGCTACAAAAATCCAGATGCAACCAGCATCTTAGCAGGTGGTGATCTGGGTTATCATTGCCATACACTCCCCAGCAGAAAGAAATGATGCCTTGATTTGTGTAATTGCTGCCCTGACTGCACAGGAGAGACAGGAAGCAACAATCATCAGGCTGATGCTGTGCAAGGGAAGTGATGGGGGATACAGCCCCCATTGCCTCCTCCCTCAATCCCTGAAAAGCACACATCAGCCAGACAAGGCTTTAATTTCCCAAGGGAAATTAAGAAAGGTGAGAGGGCTGGTTCTTCATCCTGCAGGCAGGGCTGAGGACGACACAATGGGCACCAGAAAACTACTACTAACAAATGCCAGAACTGGAAGGTTTTTTTACCTCTCTGTCAAGGTTTATTTTTGCTACTCGAACCTCGCCAGTATTCTTATCCATGCTGAATGCATCGCTAGGGCTTTGGGAAACAATCCTGAAAGCAATTTTGGAATTTAGATTATTTGGTTCATCTGCATCTGTTGCATTTATCCTCATTACAATTGTACCTGGAAAACACAATATGCACAACAATGTACTGGTAAGTATTTCTACTGTAATGTCAAAGATAAGATCATTTTGTTAGATCCACTGCACAATTTTCTGATGCTCCTGACTTTATTTATTTAATGCATGAAGTTGAAGAAGTGCTCTTAAGCCCAAAAGGTACGTGTTAAAAATATATGTTCTAGCTGTGAAAAAAATTGTATCCACACATCTGTAACTCACAGAATTCAATGCACAAATTAAACAACAGGTTAAATTTTCTCAGTAAATCTGACAGAAAAATATAGATACCCCACAGAGCAGAAAATGCAAGCTGTTGAACAAAGAGCTACATTTCTCTCACACATTATTCTAAAGAGAGCATTAATTATTCCTTCACCTGAACATTACTAAAACCCCTGATCTGTTTTGATGCCTTCCAACAGCTTTACTCAATATACGTGGTGGTACCCATGGTGCAATCCCCTTACAATCTGGCAGGGGGTCTTGTTCTTTGGGAGAGGGAGTACTTCAGCATCCAGAGCCTAAGTTTTAACATTAGCTGGAATTCATGCCAAGAGCCATTACATATGGCTGCTACTGACTTGAAAGATTGCTGAGGTTACTCAATACCTCTCCCAAGTGGATGGGCAAGAATTTGTTTCTTCAGATTATAGTGCCATTAAAACAGACACATTGCCAGCTATTTATTAGGTCGTTTTATACCAGCTTTTCTAATCTTCTTGAAAATAATTTGTTGCTCTTATGTTTACTGATGTCAATAGGAAAACGGCCATTAACTTGTTCTTCAATGGTTATGGCACAGCCATATGCGCTTACCAGCAAAGTACCTCTCCAGCCCACAGACAAAGCAGGGCTTTGGATGAGGATGGCAGACTGAAATCCCTCCCATACAGGCTGTGACTACCAGGCCAGAAGGCAGATTGCATTTCCTGTGCAATTCTTGCAGAAGAACTCTGGTTCCTGGATTTGTGGTAGCTCTGACAACAAACCAAAGGTGCCACAAGAGGGAATACTGTTCTCTCTTGCCCCTAGGGGGATGCTCGTCCTTAATCACACAACACAGCTTAGCCTTGAATAAAAACCTTCATTCACACATGGATAACCTGGCTTATGTCAGCAAGAAAATGTGTCTGTTACTGAAGATATGCTGCTCCAAAGTGCATATTCACTTGTCCCCTTGCATATCTTGGGAAAAGCTAAAAGAAAAAAAAATACCTGCTTCACTTAATTCTTCAATTGAACCAACAAAAACTTCGTGTGAAAACACTGGAAAGTTGTCATTTATGTCCACAACTTTAATTGGGAGGTCTATTGGCTCTTCCAGTTTTGCCCCATTCTTATCTAGTGCGTGGCCTCGGACCTGGTAGTACAGAGAGAAACAATAAACCAATCCAATGAGTGACTGTCATATATACAAACATATATGCAAAACAGAAATACACCCATTATATATAACAAAGTATAAGTATTATAAAGGCTTATTATATAGGCTTACAAATACAAGCAGGTATACACAAATAACCAGAAATGCATTATATATATGTATTATTTCAAGCAGACACATTTAAAGGAAATAAATAAAAAATGGATAGGAGGAAAAAGAAAAAATATAATTTTCAACTTACAAGAAGAATTGGAGTCTTTTCTCTGTCCACCCTTCCTGTTATGTTCAGGTCACCAGTCTTTCCATTGATAACAAATAATCCATAAGGGGGTTCTGTTACTCCTTGACCAGATATAGTGTATGTTACTACTATTCCTGTATCTTCAAGATCTGAATGTATCTAGTAGGAATATAGCAAATTAAATACCACTCAGTAAATAAAATTACATTTAAAAGTGCAACAAAATATTTTTTCCATCTTGTAATGAACAAACACATTTCCCTACGCTCCTTTGACTGTGGAGATGTAGAGAATGCAGAAAGGGCTGCATGTTCTGTTTGACAGTCTGGTGCAGGGAGATGAGAAACATCTGGATCCAGGAGCTGACCTGGGAGGTCAGACCTAAGCTAGCAAAAATACCAGGACTGGAGAAGGGATAGGGTGGAGGAAAAAAAGGTCAGACCTGGAGATGAACACATAGAAGAGCCTGCAGAGACTAGAGATTACACCCTTTCTCTGCTGTCAGCAGATATTCAAAACATCTGGAAAAGCGTGCATTGTGCCAGTATCACCATCAAGGTGCAGCCCAAGCAGAGGGAAACATCTTGCCACCACCTGCAGTCGTTTTATATGCTGAAATGGCAGGAGTGGTGAATTTAGGTTTCAACACCGGCACTGAACCAGACACATATCACTCTTTCACAAAGGGTAACACCATGGTTATTTTTAGCACTGTTTCCTAAATGACTAGGTATACATAATCATGCTTCTGCTCAATCACCACTAGCAGACCTGGGACCCGCTTGTCAAGCTTAACCCCATCTGAGTATGGGTGGTGGAGAAAAAAAACCTCAAAGATACTGCATTCCCCAAAGCTTAATGAAAAATGGGGCTATGAAAAGATGAGTGACTGAGCCAAACCAGGCTTTAAAAGTAAAGGAAACAGAAGGAAATGTGTCAATTTCCAAATGGCGTTCAATAGTCCTTTAAAATTAAAGAAATATTTGTGCATGTGTTTAGGGAAGCTACACTCTTATTTTACATTTTCATTTCTATTTTTATGTGTACTGCATATTAAAATGTTTTCTGGGCTTACTCTAGCAATTGGATTCTTATAGGAATTGTCCTCCTCTTCCCGTATGAAAGCTGGAGGGACTGTCCATTCTCGCTTCTGTCTGACTAGGCTGTTGGGATGAGACAAAACGCCCCTCCTGGCATTTCGATTATAAACCTGTGAAAAGACAAGATGGAACGTCAGCATTACATTTAGTAATTTCAGATAAAGATTTTATTGCTGCTGTAGCCAAGACTTATGAGCAACTTTTGCTCTTTCAATAGCTAGTAACTTCAAAATCATGGAGCAGCACCACCCTTCTGAGTCACAATCTGAGAGCTATACAGTCCTCAAGCTGGTTGAAGAGGAAAACTACACTGGTCTTTTCATCAATACAGAATTAGGCAAGACAGGCGTTAAAAGTATGAGCAAGTTTCCATGGACAGTGCCTGGTGAAAATGCTCTGGAGGATTTAAATGTTTGTCATCAGATGTGGGAAGAAGTTTGGCACTACGGCTGTTTTGAACCACCATTTCTGCCTTACCACCATGTTTATCTTCCCACCAATACTGCCTTGCGTATTTAACCTTTTCTCTGAAACAATACATGGAGAGCAGGCCTCTATTCAATTCACCCAATGTCTCTGCTGTCCCCATTTAACTACACCTCATTCTCAATCTGCATGACACCCCTCATCCTTCTGTCCACTTTAGCTTCTACTGTCTCGGTTGGCTCCCAGATTAACATATTCAATAAAACAGTGGTTTTTCATCTACTGGGTTCAAAAAACCAATCTACATTTTTACTGTGTTAGGGGAAGTTTCTCAAAGTTCAATGTCACTCTAGGTGATGGATATAGGAATCTATTCACTTACTTTTCAGCTTTCATTTCTCTATTCATTATGCAGCTTTCACATTTCAGAGAATGGTAGAATTCAAGACATTTATCAACTGAAATAAGGCATGGCTTTGACATGTTGCTCAGAGAACCCTTCCACAGGCACTGATAAAGAAAAATCTTTCCATTATATCCTACCTTCACGTGGAGCCCATGTCCATAATTCAAACAGATCTGCAATGGAAGTTAAGATAGTCATTGTTAATTCCATGTCACTTCAGCAGTACTAAAACTTAACTTTTGCGACCTGCTTCATAAGAGCAGCAAAGCCACAAGGAAGAAGGCCTCTGACCTGTATATATTCATATTTATTATTTACCCATAACAGCTTCTGAAAAAATTCACCCATAACCATTGACATTAAAAACATACACTCTAACTACATAATAATTAAGTTTGGCACCTTTATCGTATAATTTCCAGATTATAAGCAATTAATATTTTCTTTTCTAATAAATTCAGACTTCATAGTAGTTTTTAAACAACCATGGTTTTTAGTGCTGAATAATGCTTCAGTACTCCAAAACTATGAGGATGTGCCATAGATGGAAACAAGTGTTGGTTGCCGGCAGCACTTTGGAGAAGCTCCCTCTTCTGGGCAAGCCTTGGATTTGTGGCTGGGGTGGTCTACCAATCACACTAGAGAAGAAAATCTCATAAATGGTGTTTAAAGGTAAGGACTAAACCCAAACATCTGCTGAAGTGTGCATGACAGAAGCAGTTCTCTTACTCAGAACCTTGCTGGGAGGGATAAAGGGCATCACTTATTTAAACAAGGCAGAGGTGCTTGCTCTGACAAAACCTTGCAGGCTAGCTGCAAAGTTCTAAATACTGAATATTTAGTACTGCCCAACTCTTCACACACCAGGATAGGCCAGGACAGCTATGCATGGCCTTGAATGGCTCAGTTAGGTGACAAATCCTGGGGGGAAGAAGCCCACTTATCAGAGACCCCATGTTTATGTCCACTCTACAGGCACCAAAGACTCTGCAGGTAACAACACCCCTAAATCTGCAAAAAAATGTAGGTATTAGGAAGCAGCAACAATAAAAAGTAGGCTATTACAACATGGGAAACCTACAAATCAAGCTTTTGAACTTTGAACAAGTTGCGAATACTGCTATTATTCTGAAAACTACTACTACTTATATTTTGCAACTTGGGTGATTATTTTCTTAGGCATACTACTCCCTAAGGCAAAGCAGGCTCAGAAAAGGTGGTTTTCTACTCAAATAAGTCAGTCTCTGACTGGTTTCTAGTCTGTTCACTGGGCTCTCCCTAGTCCTCCCTCTGACTCAGCCTTGATTAGTGAATTGATAACAGCTTCTTTTTTTTTAAAAAAAAGTTATCTTGAACCCACACACTCCAGCAGACCGTGTTGAGCAATACAACAGATTTCTGTTTCAACTTGTTCAACAAAACTGTTTTTCAAATGGTATTTTTCCCAATGTATATATCCTGAAGACAAAAATTATCAAGCAGTAAGTTTCCTAATGGATATGCATCAGGAAGAGTACAGGATCTCACACCAAGCTGTTTTCATGGATGTTCTTAGTCTTACTTGATTTCACTAACTGTATGGATCTTCAAAGTTTATTTTCATGACTAATGAGATTATACCAGCAAGAGTGACAGGAGAATTTTGCTTTATAGTCAAGGTTTTCCACAGAAGCTGCTGCTCTTTTGGAAGGTGAATAATTGTCAAGATGACATCAGAAACATCCCTGGATGTTCTAACTGGTAAACTGGAGATAAACTGTTTCTGTCTCAAAACTGAATGGAGACAAGAGGCATGTGAAGTTTCATTGTATTGGAAACCCGAGAACCCAGTATAAACAAAAGTGTCTGAAGACCAAGAATAAGCAGATCTTCCACTGAGATGTGTGTCAAAAATGTGTAAAAAATTGCACCAGTCATTCTAAGAAGAAAATCTTTCATTAAGATTACTAAAAATCAATTTGTTTGCATGGTAGCAAATGTCCCTCAAAACATTCTAGGTTAATGCTAAGGTAGTAAATAATACTTTTGTTCTGGTATTATTCAATCTACAGACCACAGGTAGCCTCATAAGAAAATCTATAGAAAATGTTTAAGAATGACAATTTTATTTACAAGATGAATAAATACAAGGAGAAAAAATACATAAAGGGATCCAGCCTTTTTCTAAAAAATTTTTAAAGGTTCCAAAAATTTTAAATAGGGGGAAAAGCACTTTTCAGTGACATTTTCTTCAAAAACAAGTGAAATGTCAGAATTTACTGCCTGTTGAACATGCAAATTTCCCCCCAACTTTTTTTTTTTCTTTTTTTTTTTAGTATCTTACAACTGTTAAATGGCTCAGAGTAGGGAAGCTCTGTCATTTGCCGTGGATCGTAGCCTCGGCTTGAAAAACAAGACATCTACTGATAACACCTGTTGACCAGAGCTGAGAACACTTTTTCAGAAGAAAACTGGATAGTTTAAAAAAAAAAAAAAAGTCTGAGTCCTGAAGTAATGACATTGGAATGAAATATTAAAATACTACAGGAAAACAGCAGGAATAGGCAAGAAGCCATGGGAAAGAAGGGAGTGACTGCCATGCATAGTGACTGCCAGGCTGCTCTTGCCCAAATCCTTGTTCATCAGTCAGGAAGTGACTAAAAGAGAGATTTTCAACACAAAGCTCAGATTTAAGCTGTAAAGCTATAAAGACTGAGTAACCAAGAAGGTATGTGTCTGTATTTACTACATCATGAAACACCAATGCCTAGAAATCTGGTCTTTTCCGTGTGCTGTGTCTTAGATTTGGGGCTTGCACTCCTGTGAGTCAGTTTGGTGTTGAAGACAAGTGAAGACCTCAGAGAAGCAAGCAGGGGGGACCAACCAAGGTCACCTACTAGTACATCTCCTGGCCCTGAGAAGAAACAAACTACACTCAAATACTTCTGGACAACTGTTTATCCTGTTCTTAAAAATGAGGGATGGAGGTCCCTCAGTCTCACTGACCTAAGGGGATGCCTAGGTAGTCCTACAGATGAAAAGGCTGTTAATTCTCATCTTCATTTTATTATCCTAATTTTTAGCTCTTTGCAAGTTGACCATATTGCTGCTTGCATGATATTCAGAGTAAGGCACACAAATTTATGTATCTAAATGAAAGCTAAGTGCCTACACTTTCATTATGACCAGCAGAAATACAGCCAACACCAACAGAGATCGGAGTGCTGTTCAACTCACGCCCAAACCAGTCCATATTTATTTCTCTCTGAGCTCGACTGATTGTAAGTATGTGCAATTATGTACTGTAAACCCAACACAGGAGGATTTGTAGAGCAAAGCATCTGATGCAGAGAACCCAACACTATACAACTCATGTTCTGATGGATCCTTCAGACTAGAATTAGCTTGTTCCCACAGATCAAACATCTACAAGAAGATGGATGCATCTCCCAACGGTTTCACCCAGGAGGGATACGAGTCACACACTCTTGAGATTTTCTTCAAAAGTACAGTCTGATTTAATCAAACACGTGCACTCAGTATCCACTGCATCTCCTTATACCTTAACAGAAACTTAAACATCTACACTGAGATGTCTTAGCCTCAAACCTAATCTCCTTTGTCATGTCGACAATGCTCTCATTGTAAGGTGCAATTTCTTTTTCTTAATTCTCTTTTCTTCCACCCTTCATGTATCTGCAAACTTATCAAACATCTTATTCACTGTTTTTTCTCACATACCAGTTCTTTAGTACCCCTTAAAACAACGATAAAACAGGATTTTGTGACTTTAGATTGCATTTTTTTACTGGTCTGTAGTCTGTCCTGGATAGCTTCCTTTTTTTTTTCCTGAAGTCTGGTATCATAAGTAACATACCACTTCAGTTCAATGGCATGGATAAAGTACTAGACCTTATATATTTCTCAGCTGCTTTCAGACCTCACCACAGCTGGGTTTCCCCTCATTTTTGGAACAATATTAAAATGTTGAATCAATCCACAGATGCTTGTAAATACTTTTACCACGTTTCAACATGTTACTGGCAACAGAAGCTAGATTGCTTTGAATTAGCTCACCTCTGCTCTTCATAAAATCAAACATCACCTTGTGATGGTTTTTATTTATCTTGTTTCTATGACTTCTGAAAATTAACTGCTACTGACTCTGACATTACAGCAGTGATCTAATATATTTAGGCTGGATTTTCCTCATACCCAGCCTAAGTCTAACATCCCAAACATCAATGAAGTATAATCTGAGGAAGACATCCAGAGAAAAGGTAAATTTTGCTACTCCCATGGTAAGATTCATACATCTCTGTCAACTATTCTTTCACTCGAATGCAGGAAATGTTCTAACACTTCTTCTCTTGAAGACATGATGTCCACCCCCTTTAGAAATGACCGGGAAACCACCCAGTCTAATAATCCTCGATAGCTGTGCCCGCCCAGCAGGCCCATGGTTCTGGGTGTGTGCCCTGGACATGCTCCAAGTCAAGCCCAACCCTTTGGGTGCACCAGCATTCAGCACAGCCAAACATTCCTGGAAAAGGGTCGAAGGCAGGGGCCTAAGGAAATCTGTCGTGACCTCTACAAGGTACCCAGGGATGATGATACAGGGAAGCAGCCTGCAGGCAGGGAGGGAACATTGAGAGATACTTCCAGGAAAAACTGAGAGAGGAAGAACCTACCATTCCTGATGCTTCTTAAGGTAGAAGATGCTTTGAGAAGTCACTACTCTTAGACTAATTTTGTTTTTAAGTAGTTTCTTAAGATTTATAAGAAATAAATTACCCTACTCCAACACTCTCAAATAAGAAACTTGACTTTTTGCCACATGAATACCCAGAATAGAAAAAAAACCCAACAAAATTTCAAAACCCAGCAGTGCCTCTCTTTCTCTTCTGGCATCCTCCAGCTAAGGAAGGTTTATTCACTCTAATATTCTACCCAACAATGAGTCTTTTAGGCCAAACTTACTTGACTCTCAGTACGTCATATCCTGACCCATCCTTAGCTGAAACTGAGGATAATGATGATAGAGAAAAATAATGTTCTTCAGGAAAAACTATCAGCATCCTGAGCCAGCACAAGCCCATCAAAATGGACGATGGTGTGGATTCAGGTATTGCAGACAGAGTATGTAAAAACTTTGGCACAAGTGGAACTCCACGTTTTCCATCGTTAATTGGGACAAAATGAGGATAAAACATTTTCCAACCAACCCCCAACCATTTGCTTTTACTTGCTGTAAAAACAGGTTTAACTGTTGCTGGCCAACTTATCCACAACCATACATCAGTATTAAAGTTATCAGGCAACAGGTCTCCAGATAACAAATCCGATTTTGCGGGTTCCCGAGCCCAGGGAACAAGGTCCCGACCCCCAGCGCCTTCCATTCAGTCCATGCAACAAGTCCTTACTGATCCCTGCCCGGCAGCTCCCGGCACAGCCCAGGGCACGGCCGCCACCCTCACCATGGAGTGGCGGCAGCCCAACTTCCGCAGGCATTCTGCCAGCCTGGAAAGGTGAAAAGCAAAAGAAAATGCCACAGATACAACGAAGAGTTTGTTCTAAACCAGGCAGAAAGAGCTAGAAAGCATCAGTCCATATCCAACAAACCAAGCGTTTCGTTCTCAGTTTGTTATGAGACAGTCTTTGCTTTCAGCCTGAAGAAGTATTCCATAGGATGGAAGATCTAAAGGCTGATGGCTGAAATATAGTGAGGGAAGGGCAGGACAAAGCCTTAAGTCTCCTGGATTATTAAGAATTTGGTGCAATTCTTCTAAGGCGATAAAGACTTCCAAACTTTTTGATTCATCTTCCTGCTAGCGTTGTTTCCTCAGAATTGAAATGCAATTTATCAGTATAGAGAGTATGTTGAACATTAAGACGGCAACAATGTGAACTCCTCGCTGCCTTCCTGTTCCTCGCGGCGCCTCAGCAACCCCACCCATCCCAGATACCGTTCCTGCTGGGACTTCCTACCTCCACCTGCTTTCAGGTAGTAAAGGGCGATGGTTTTATCTAATTCCCAAATGGAAAACCCATTCCCAGCCGCACGCAGCCGGCGTTGGGAGGGCTGCCGAGTCCCGACGGGAGCACCTCTCTCCGGCGGCCGCACTCGGGACTCCCGCAGCTGCATCCCGCAGAAGAGCAGCGCCCGGTACCGAGGGAGCCCCGCGGCACAGCAGCACCCCACGCTCACCAGCAGCACCCCACACTCACCAGCAGCACCCCACACTCACCAGCAGCACCCCACACTCACCAGCAGCGCCAGCAGCCGCACCGCCGCCCCGGGGCCCCGCGGCATGACCTCCGTGCTGGGCCGGGCCGAGCTCCTCCTGCCGCCCAAGCCGGGAATGCCGGCGGCCCGTGCAGGGGGCACAAGTAGCCTCGGGTGGGTGGAGTGTGCCGGGCGGGATCCGCGCCGGGAGGGGGCAAGAGGCAGGCGGCCCCGAGCCCCGCCCGGCCCGCGGCGGCGAGTCCCGGCCGTGCCACGCCGAGCGAGCTCCGCCCGCGGAGGCTGCACAGGGCAGCCCTCGGAGCGGCCGGCTCCCGCTGCCCCAGGACTCCCAGAGTTTGCTGTTTGGTTGCCCCGCTTCCGCCGAGGAAGGCGAGCCGGAGCGTGCAGGAGGCTCTCAGATACAAACACCAAACGAGTAATTGGTTGGGGGGAGCGCAGTCTCATGGGCAAATAAAATTGTGAGCGTTTTTAGGACAACCTTCCCTGTAATCCTCATTTTTTATGCGCTCCGAGCCATATCCTTCCTGCTCTTATCTGGCAGAGATCTTTCCTGGATACACCTGAGTAATTGATGCTTATGAAGGCATATCTGATTCTTCATGATGGCGAAACAATTAAACGTGCTTTCTGTACATCCTCTCTTCATTGAGGCGGTTGCCTAGTTAATCTTGCCAGGATCACACTCGGTTGTGGTAAGTAACTTCAGAACCTGCTGGTTGTCATACTATTGGGGTCGGAGAGGGGAACCAGCCTTACGGGAGTCCTTCCGATCACATTATGTACCTTTGTTGCGTGTTGTAACAGTGCACAATAAATAATTCAATGTCAGTTGCAAAAATTATAATTTCCATGGCCATCATGAGGGGAAGAGCTTTACCTCAAAAGTTTTTCTGAAGTGACATATATCTGTTTGCATTACTTACTTAGAATATCCCAATTTACAGAGTTTGCTGATACCCCTGCATAAAAATAGTTGTCTTAATTTAAAGAAAACAAAAGGCATAAACGAGCCAATATATGTGAAATGCACGTGTTTAAGGGCTTTTGTATGCCTTTGTTCTGTCACTGTGTCACTGTGCTGGACTGGTCATTGTATAACCACACAGAACTGTGCACAGGTCCTGCGAGGATCTTCAGGCTCTCGAGGACAGGGGTGTATTTTGGCCCAGGTTTAACAGCCATTGTAGCTACTGCAGCTAATGGTAATAGAAGGACTGTGAAGTTTTCTTTTAGCTATTCCTGTTTGAGATAAATGAGGCAGAGCATGTCTCGAAGAGCATTCATATTACAACCCTTTTAATTTGGCGATTTAGAAGTAGATTCTGCTTTCAGATGTATATTATGTTTCCTAGACTGATGGTTAAGTATTTCTTTACATCAAAAGGCTGTAAGAAAAGAACCTTGTATTGCAACTTTCTTTTCAATCTGCAGGTTGCTTTGTGGAATTCTAAAATAGCTTTTCATTGTCTATCCAGCACACTTGTAATGAGATGATAGTATATATATACAACTATTTGTCAACTTTAAATGCCGATATGGTGGAGTAAAAATCTAAATTAATTCCTTCTGAAAAATCCTTAGCTCCTTAGCATTGATTTCCCTTTGAAGTCACATGTGCTTACAGGAGAAATGAGTAGAATACTCTTCCCAGAGCTCAATAGTACAGGACCTCTTCCACAAATTACCTTGCCAGAACTTAGATGTCTGTTCTTAAGTTGCTTATAGCTGAAGTGTGGGCCAGTTATGTGTCTTGGACATCCTACAAGAATCTCAGCTATCACCAAAAGGTTGTTTGTTGTTTTTTTCTCTTTAACTTGGCTGCCTTGTATAAAAAAACTTCTGTTATTCCTATTTTACAAAAATAATTCACCTGCTGTTACAAAAAGAATGTCAAACAGTATCAATTTTGTTTTAAAACAGCTAGTAAGTGTGTCAGCAACCACTGAAGCTGAATTTCTGCCTTTCTCTCACTTTAACTTGGAAGCAGCTAAACACTCCTCCTCCCACAACTAAACCACACTTCTGTCCCTACAATCAGTTTGCATGGGAGGATCCATTGAGCATTAGATTTTTCCTGCTGGGGACAGCAGCAGTTCGGAGTTCCTCAACACTGCAGCACAAAGAGAAAGTTAATCTTTGTGTTTCAAACCATGAAAGCAGCTGAGCCCTTCTTGGTGCCTGGTGAGGAGAGGGCCTTTCAAGGTGAGAGGTATGCAGCAGGTTGCTGTTATCTCAAAATACAAACATCTGTCTAAATTCTCTTGATAAACTTTTAACAGTGAATTAATGAACATCTATAACAGCCTAACTTTTGTCAGGAGGGAGAGTGTTTGCTCTCAGGAATAACAGCTATAAGCATGAGTGTTCTAGCGAGTTACTATCCCACCCTTGCCATAGTGGCTGGATCTTGGTGACTCCCCAGAAACCTTGCCTTGCCCCCAGCTCTGCCTGCCGCTCCCTATTCTTGCTGACTAATCTTCCTTACAGCAGTGCCAGGAAACTTCTGGCTTCCCTGGGGTGGAGGACAAGGACATGCTTGATCAGACCAGCAGAGTCCATCTCTGCTTCTTAAAAAAGCAAGGTTAACTTTACAAAAATATGTTTTTTGTTTTTTTGTTGTTGTTTTTTCTAGAACAATTGTTTCTTTTTCCCCACAAGTGATTCAACCAAATGAGACAAGTGTGGAACCTAGCAAATGCTGTTAAGGTGGAAAACCCAGTGTATATTATTCTTAGTAATGAAATGTTGAAATTCATTTATAGTCATGTAAAGCTATTATACAATTATTTTGCATTGTTTGAGATTATGTCATTAATCTTTTCTGCATAGTTTAAAGAGTCTTTACTGCACTGTGGTCACAGATGCCGCTCATTTTTTGGGAAAAGATCCCAGTAAAAAACAGAGTATCAGGGCAGTGCATGGATATATCAAAATAGCATTTATTTATTCAAAATAGGTAATGGATAATGCATAATATGTAAAAAATTATCTACATCACAAAGGGTTTCTAAGCCCCAGACAGCTCTTGAGACTGGAAAAATTGCAATAGGCACAGTCACCAGCTTCAAAGTGTTCACAGGACCAAGCACCTGCATTTTTTTTTTTTTTTCAGGCAAAAATGCTCTAACTGAGGAGAATAGATTAGCACCAGGATTTGATACTTTAAGCAAACACTTGGCATTCTAAAAATAGAGTCATTGTTGTTCCTGTGTGGGCTAACTATATTTTTGATTCTCCATGCCTCCTGTCATGCACCTTAAACAAATTCAAGAAGGAATAATCCCTCCCTTTCTTTTGCTTTTCCTCCTCTTTCTCACTTAACTGCTTTTTCCTTATCTTTCTCTGTTCAGCTCTTTCCCTTATATGCATTCTTCTATTTGCTGCTTGCCTGAATTTTTGTTGTTGTTTTTTCCCCTTTGCTGGTGTAGCCAGGTTGTTTAACTTTTTGGGTGCCAGGTGCAGCTGTGGAAATGAGTAAGCCTGCTGAGCTGCGAGCTGTGGGATTGGCAGAGCTGTAAAATAGCCAGGCCAGATCCTTGTCCTGAACACAGGTGTTTTGTTACTGACAGAGTGCTATACCGCCTTTTATGTGTGTGCGAAACAAGGCGTGGCAGAGTAACCCTTTTGTTGCTTTCCTTTGCAGAGGAACTGGAGCTGCTCTGAAATCGCCTCTAGACTTTTTTCAAGGTGGTGTGGCTCTCTTTCTGGGAAAACTCACGACAGAGAGCATTTAGGTGGGTAAATATAAACAATTGCTCTGCTGTGCAGCTAATAGAATAGAATAAAATAAATAGACTAGAATAGCTCAGCTGGAAGAGACATACAACAATCTGTCAGTTCAACTGCCTGACCACTTCAAGGCTGTCCAAAAGCTACAGCATGTCATTAAGGGCATCAAATTGAAAAGCCTGTTAACTATTGATAGCTTGGGGCATCAACCATCTCTCTCTAGGAAGCCTGTTCCAGTGTTTGAACAGCCTCTCAATAAAGAAATGTTTCCTGATATCCAGTTTGAAACTCCCCTGGTGGAGCTTTGAGTTATTACCACATGTCCTGTCACTGGATTCCAGGGAGAACAGATCAACAGCGGAAACCTCCCTCTCCACTTCTCCTCTTCAAGAGGCTGTAGGAAGAAACGAGGTCACCCCTTAGCCTTCTTCTCTCCAAGGTAGACAAACCCTAAGTCCTCAGACACTTCTCACAGAACATTCCTTCCAGCCATTTCACCAGCTTTGTTGCTCTCCTTGGACACATTAAACGACCTTCACATCCTTCTTGATCTGTGTGAGGCCACTGCACACAGTGCTCCAAGTGAGGCTGCCCCAATACTGAACACAGCAGAATAATTTCCTTTTAAGATTTACTGGGTGCACTGTGTTTGATGTACCCCAGGTTGGGGAGGTGCCCTCTGGGCCGCCAGTGCAATGGTGACTCCCACCGAGTCTCCTGCTGGCCAACACTCCCAGATCCCCCTCTTCAGGGCTGCTCTGCAACCACTTCTTTCCCATGGCGGAAGTAGAAATAATAGCCTCTTCTTGGTCTGTGAATTTTCATCAGTGCTGAACAACGAACTGCATTCAACAGAAAAGTTATTTTAGAAAAATTGCACCTTGGATAAAATCTCTGCTGATGTTACTCTAATCTTTCAAGTCCAGTATTAGCTGCAATGGTACGGTGTAAGTTTTCAGGGACTGTAGGTACAGGAATGTGGCATTCCCTGTCTCAGAAGGAAAATAGTATTCTATTATTTTTTCTGTCACATCTGAGGTACATGAGCTAATAAACATAAAACCATTGTGTGTGCCTCTGCATTATGTCAGTAGGTAACCTTAGAAGGGATTTGTTTAGCAATAAAAGAGGGCTCCATTTTAAAACTGAAGAACAATGCAGGCAGGAAACCAGATATCAACTGACCTGAAGTTTAGTCTGGAAATTGGAGGAATGCTGAACTCTGATTGGTGGAGTGTGGGGAAATTCAGGGATGAGAACTCAATGGATTTTTGGGGCAGATTTAAGTCAACTCATAAAAGAGATTCTGTAATGATTCTGTAATTCTAATGCCAGTTATCAATGGACTGGTGGTCATAACAAAGTCACTTCACATTTTTATAGACTTATAGGATGGTTTGGATTGAAAGGGACATTTAAAACTCATTTTGCCCAATGCAGTGAACAGGAGCATATTCAACTAGATTGGGCTATAATAATATATTAATAAGAATAATTCCAAATTAACTATAAAACCCCTCAGTATGCACTATATATACATATTCTCAATTTTTCTAGGCCTTTGATATATAAAGTGAGAAGTAAGCTCAGGAGGAGTCACACAATTCACGCTAATAAAGTCTGAAGATAAAAGGGAATCTTGGTTCCCATGTCCTTAGAGGCTCCAAGAAACATCAGTAAGGCAGTAATCACAAGCCCAGGAGACTGGACTAGGTAATCTTTTAAGAGGCCTTTTTCGGTTCTATGATTCCATGATTTTTAAAAGGTACATTAGAAAGGACTTATATGCTCTCTGCATTTACAAAGAAGGAGAAATTGCAAAAAAAGGAATATTTAAGTAAGCTACCAGTTGAACTTTCCAGTAGGAATAAAAGGACAACTAGAGCCTGTTGAATCCTCCTTAATGGAAATTCTTAGGGTTAGGATGGTCATTTTCCAGGAAAGATAGTGCTAGAATTGAATTGAATTTCTGTCGAGTCTCTTCTGTCCCCATTTGCATAATGCAAGTCTGACTGAATAAAACATAAGCAAGTTAGATGAGACAGTGAACTCCAGTTCTTTAAAGAATTGAGCTTTCCTATTCAGCATCTCCTGGTGTCATGAGAGGGGCTGCTGAGGTAGTCAGGTGCTGTTTATTAGTGATTAGGGATGTAGAATCACAGAATCTTAAGACCTTAAAGATCATCCAATTTCAACCTCCCTGGATGGGATGACTTGCAGAGAGATCTAGATAGACTGGAGCATTGGGCAGTGATTAATGGAATGAAATTTAAAGAGTTGAAATGCTGCATTCTGCACCTAGGGTGGAGTAAAACTGAGAACAAGTATTAACTGGGAGAGGAGTGACCAGAGAGCAGCCCTGCAAAAAGAGTCAGGGACGCATTCCACTGGATCAGGTTACTCAAAGCCCCATCCAGCCTGGCCTTGAGCACTTCCAGGATGGGGGCATAGTGTCTCAGCACTCTCACAGTAAAGATTTTCCTCATAATACCTAATCTAAACCCACTTTCAGTTTTAAAGCCGTTCTTCATTGTCTATCACTACCTGCCCTTATAAGAAGTCCCTCTCCAGCTCTCTTCTAGGCCCTCTTCAGGTACTGGAAGGCTGCTGTAAACTGTGACATTATAACTTCGTGTGCACTTATTTTTCTTGTATTTACTTGAATGGATGGTGCTGTGGTCTAAAGCACTTCCCAGAATTAGACCTTTTTCCCTCTTCTCTTTTCCCCTTTTGTCCCACTGTACCTGACCATCCTCTCCCCCAGGAAGAAGACTAGATGTTCTTTCACCTTCTCTTTCACTTTTAACCTACAAATCAAAACAAGAATATGTATTTTTAATAATTTGCCATGTTGCCTAGTTTTACATGAACTTCGCATCTTGGCCCCTGTTCTCTTGAATATTGCTTGTATGCTTTACTTTGAATCCTAGATTCACTCTTCACTTACTTATGTTCATACAATAGGGTTTTCCTGTGACCAGTTTTAAAAGTGTGTAAGAGTGCTCACTTGTTGACAAAAGTGGAAAGAAGCAATGCTGTGAAAAAGACTCATGCCTGTCACCAAATATTAGTGTTATAAGGCTTGAACATACTTTAATCTTAGCTAAATTAAATAACAAAGGATTTTCAGGATAAGTGAGGAAATAATAAACTCTACTTTCAAGAGCTTAAAATATCAAGTGAATTACTCTGTGAATCACAAATGGTGATAGAACAAAGTATGAGCCGGCTATGGTAAGACTTCTGTCAGAGAGGGCCATGGACATGCACACAACTGTGTGGGATAGTTACAGGATATGTATCCCACCACTTCAAGACCACTGATATTCTGTTGAATCAAAATATATTTTGATTTAAATGGCAAAAGAGAAAAATCCTGAATAACCCAAGGGCTGCATTCCCTTTTTTATTTTTCCCTTATGGTTACACATTTATGAATGTGCAAACCATATTGGCTAACATCAGTGTTGACTGACAATTTTCCATTAAGACTTACTTGTTTCAGATGCTTTCAGATGATTCCTCCACAAGAACCGTGAATCCCAGACAATCTCCCAGAACTGAGACTAGACAGCTTTTCAAAGGTGATGAAGAAAGCTACTTTCAGTTCTGGAAATCCTGCTGAATTTTTAGTTTAAACTCTCAACTTAGGTGTAATAAAATGTAGAGCAGCCCTCACATGACAGTGGAGCAGAACTAATAAGACTCAGAATAAAAATGGGGATTATTTTCATTCTGTCTCTGAGAATGGCAATAGGAGCTGCCATTTAGGAAGTGTGTACGAGCCAGGACACTGTTTGCAGTCCATCCCCTAGTACTCACCCAGATGGGGCTATTTAGTTTGTATTTGTTGACCTGTTACACATGAATTTCTCCAGTCCCTATCTAAGGCTCTAGCTGCACTTACAGCTTACCATGGTTGCTTTTATTCAGTAATATATTAACTAAGAAGGTCACAAAGATAAAAGTCAGATGTACAGCACAAGAAAGGCATTACTTTCCTACTAGTATTTATAAATTTTGCATGTTCGATAGCTGTTATTTTGCTATTTATATTCAAACATTTGATCTAGAGTGGATTTTACAGTCAAATAGCATTCATTAAAATAGACATTTAGCATCAAAGACTCGAGATGTTCTTCTGCATATGTGCTTCAGGCACATTGCTGACAATGTATTTATTTATGGGGGTTACCAAAACACCTTCACACCTGAGCATTTTGCAATCATTGATGAATTTGTAATCATATTCCTAAGGGGAAGAGATTAAGCTGCAATTCCCCTTTTCAAAGACAATGTATTGAAAATTCAGAAAAGTTAAACAACTTACCAAGATCCTATAGGGAATCCTGGGGAGCCTTTGTCTCTTGAGTCTGGTTCTGGTGTCACAATTCACCTCCCTGACAACCTGTGCCTTCAGTGACTGTCAGAGGAACAGACCTTCACCTAGCTCTTTGGTACAGGATCACTGTAAAATCAAAGCCTGCAGGTACAAAATTACCATTTGTTTTACCTAGATTTTGACTGACTTGAGAAAAATCTTTAATGAAGGAGCTGGAAGGAAGCCTGTAATAATATATGTATTTTTTTTTTTTTTTTTTTTAAGAGCTTTTCCAAAGAGTATGAAAAATAAAAAGATTAAGCAGGTAACTATCTAAATTTGCAGTTAGGCCCAACAGCACATGATGAACATCAATAATTGGGGTACATGATGGATGTCAACTGAGCAGCTTTTGTTTCCTAAGTTATCATCATGTTCTATATCATAACTCATTGCACTGTATCCTGAATTACATGATGCTGTTTAGCAATTGGTCAAATATGCATCCAAAACTGACATCAGTTATAATTTTGACATTATTCTCCTTTTTATAAATTTTAAGTGCACTTGGAATATGAAATAACATTGTTTATAGAAACTAAAATTTCTTAAGCATAAAAACTGGTGTTGTGTAACATAGTTTTGGTTCATTTCTGTTTAGACAGGTTGTAAATACACAAAATATAAATGATAAATTATCTTTGTTGTATTGGAATTGGTAGTATCATCAGACTGATAGCAAAGTTGCTGTAAATGTGAAGATGGACAATTTTTTTCTTCTGACTTCCTGAAAAGACACTTAAATCATTATCTGAAATATGCGTGAGTGCCAATAATCATTCTGTATGAAACTGTAGAAAAAAGAATTCAAAGTGTTATGGCAAAATAAAATCACAGATTATATATTTGCTTAATACATAATACTTCTTTTAAAAGCAGTAATTTATGGAGTTCAGATAAAACTTTTTGAAAATATCTCGGTACAAACCATAATTATTATCATGAGCACTGGTCTGGAACATTACAAAGACGTTTTAGAACCAAAGTGCTCTTCCCTCAGTTCAACTCATTTTGACCAGTATGCAGTGAATGTACCTGTGATGCCTGTGCTGCCCAAATACTGGGTTTTTAGAGACTTCTGCTCTCCTTCTCTCTGTGGTTTTTAGTCCAGCATTAATTTATAGCTCCTCTGAAGCACATTTTCAGAGCTGCAGGACAAAAGGGTATCACAGAAAAGGCTGTCTAAAGACAGAGAACAATGCAGAGAATGATGGGTTGAGGAAATTGTACTGTAACTTCTTGTGAGATGTGACACACATTTCTGCTTGACAATCTGAAATAAAGTATTCTTGTCAATTTAACATATGAAATAATTTTGTTTTGGAATGACCTGACTTTCTAAATCAACATCTGTTTGGTTTTTTTTGGTTTTTTTTTTCATGAAAGATTGAGATTTTTTCTGAAAAAAACCCCATCAGTTTAAGGAAACTGTATTTCCCACTGATAAATGGAAAAAAAAATAAAAATCTTGAGCCACTCTATGTAAAACATAATGTTCCAAATGATCATTTATTGTATTTTTTCAGTGCCATTCAGAAATTATTACAAACAAATCTCTAATATTTTTATTTATGAAAACACAAGCCCATAGTAATAATACTTATATTTTAAATAAAATTAAAATGATGCATTTGGTGACTCAATAGTGAGGAGCATTTGAATTATGCAGTTATGTTAATTCAAGCAAAATGGCAGAATTTTTTTTAATTGTTGCTTAAATTGTGTGGCCTTTTCCTATTGTGCATAGTAGATGCTGCTCACAACAGTTTAGAAGTGTTATTTATTACCAAAGAATTAGGACAGAGTAAAAAGTATTGAGACTTGCAGTTCAAATTGAGACAGTGTTCCTAAGACAGAAATCTAACAAGGCCCTCAGTTTGTGGCTCTGTTTTCTTCCATGTCAGTATACTTCTCATCATGCCAAGGTCTCAAAGAGTCTGTCTAAAGCTGTAGGATCCTATTCCCAAATAAACCCGAGTTAAAAAAAAATAAAAAAATGAAGCAAGACATGCACTTGGTATTGCATGCTGCTGACTTTAAGTAAGAGCAATTTTCTTGAAAGGCTTAGAGTAGAACTGATATCACTACTGTTTTTCTTCCCTGAAAACCATTCCTTCTTCATTATTAAACAACAATTAAAGGTAAGACAGCAAACAGACTTTTAAATTACAACTGGAAGAAAAGAAACAAACTAATGTCTGCTGTCCTGAAGTAAACTATGTGCTATATTTTAAACAATGAAGCTAGAAAAAGAATTTGAACAGAATTTTTAATGAACCAAGTATTTGTTTACATTTTCACATGTATTTTTTTCTTCCACAATTTGTAGTAACTGCTAAAAGAATCCTCAATTCACTGAGAAAACAATTTTTAGGAAATTTGTAAAAATTACACAGCAATAGGTGTTAATATTCAGAAGTGCACTAGATAATGCAATTGCTGTATGTTGTGAGAAACCAATATTAAAAGATGCTAAAAATATTTCAATAAATTGTATTACAATTTGTATTGTAATACTGTATCATAATACTTGTATTATAATAATTAATAATAAAAGTTGGTAAAAGATAGTACTAGAAGTAGACAACCACCACATAACCAAAATCTGTCCTTTGAAACAACATTTTTTCTCTGTTTCTCTATTAGTTTTCTATTTCTCTATTTTATTCTATTCATTCTTCCCCTATTTCTAGACATGCAAGAGACCATGGTTTAGACACTCATACTTCACACAGCATTCCTTTTCAAGGAATTTGGCATGTGCTGTGGAAGACTATTTTCATTACTTTGAACACAATTCAGAAAAATATTTCTGATTTGCCTAAGATGATTATGGAAATATTTACACTAGGCTTATTTTATTTTTTACATTAAAATATTGTCTAGTGGGGTTTGGGTGTATTGCATAGGCTTTTTATATATCAGATAGTAATATATGTTTAAAATATTTTTTTAATGTAAACAGGTGGTTTACATTAAAAATGAAAGGGAGTTTGTCAGCATTTTAGTGAATTTTTGCACAAATTCTCCAGATGCAAAAGGATATAGCTTCATATATTAGTACTTATTTTCCTTCTTTAAAGAATGGTTCCAGGAACCATAATTACAGGTGGTACATAACTTATAATTTATAGGAAAGACTAATCCCTTTGAAGTCAATGCAATTTTACTGATACTTATGATGATCAAGCCTACAGATAGAAGCAAAACCAGCAGTACATCAGATTTTATTGGGAGAGCATCTGGCATGCTCAGTTGCCATGGAAAAAAAACCTGAAGATATGGAAGGGACCTTTCCTGGAGGTAGGCTTGGATTTGGTCATGATTCCTGGGGATCACTGATGCTGACAGTGGCACTAACTCGGGGCACTGCAGGCTGTTGTTCACAGCAGATCTAGCTGCATTTCCAAAAACATCTTTTAAAAAGCCTTTCTTGGCATCAGGCTCAGAAACCGGTCATCCATCCCTACTGATGTAAGTTTGGATACACAACTGAGTTTCTTTTCCATTTTATAGAGTTCACAGACAACTCTTAAACTTTTCAATAACCTATCTGTCAAAGCCAAAGAAGCAAAATTTGTGGGAAAACTACTGATTTGGTGGTCTAGCAAAAAAAGCTAGTCCTCCCTATAACTCTATTTTATTTACACTGAAGCAATATTGGGTACACTATGGTTACTATACATATGATACAGAAGTAAAATGAGATAGAAGATATATTTCAGTATTTTTTTTCCTTCAGATCACATTCTAAGACATGTTAAGGTATTATTAGAATAACAGAGTCCAGTAGAGCTGTTTTTGTGGGAAAATAAAAGCCAGATTTAATTAAGTTTATAGACTCATAAAGACTTTTTCAGTTAATACATTCAAATAAACTTTCAAAATATCAATGCAAAATACATTGACATATGAAATAAAAATTCTCCACATTGCTTATTAGCAAATTTATATTGCTTCCAAGTGTTTTTTTTCTTTTCAGGAAGACTTCAGCTACCAGTGTCAGTAATACAATATTGCCTCCTCACATCCCAAAGCTTCCAAGATTTTCTTGTCTTATCAGTATTTGAGACAAGAATTGGCATAATATATTATAGCCCTTTTAATATAACCTGACACTGGTGATTTAAATGGTAGTCATAGTTTGGCAAAAAAATCTGACTAAGAATTCCTGTTGTCACTGAAGTCCTTTTAGATTTAAGCAAAGCTGTAATGGCAATGGAGAAAGGATGAAGCCAACATCTTCCTGGGTGACTGTCAACGTGGCAGCACCAGCTGCGATGGATCGCTCCTCACCATGACAGGAACAGCATGGCAGGCTGTGTCAGGGTGTTTGTTTACTGAGAACTTCAGATAGCAATGGAAGTGCACTATGTTCATATAATTATTATTTATAACTATGGTTGGTGGTGGGAGAAATGGTTGAAAGTGCCGTTTTGTAGCGCTTCTTGAATTACATGCAAAGTAAAATGATGCGTTTGAAAGTGCTTATTTAGTCTTGAGTTGACTAATTATTGAATACATTCTTTTCCTCTTTTGTCAGTGAGAGCCTATTAACACAAATCTGCTTATTGTGAGAGATCACTCAGCTGCACAGTATTTTAACATGCTTTTGAAAGACATCAATTCATGTTGGTACTGTGTGCAGGCAAGGATGCCCTCTCACTGCACTCCTCAGTCATTAGATATCTCTCCAAAAATACTAGTCTCTTTATACACTTGCAGTGCTAGGTGGAGAGAAAGAAGTAAATTTAAAGCTAACTTCTATTTTCCCTTCACTGACAAGGTCCTGCATTTGACCTCAAAATGGGGCACCCATCAGAGATCCTCACACAAGCAGGAATCCCTGAAATTTTAGCGCTATTTCTTAGTTATAAATAATAACAATATTCTTGATGGGTGGCAGCTAATGAGTGTCGGTGTAAATGGCGATTTCAGCAGGAAGGGCTGCCAGCAGAGGCCTTACTGACTGGAGTACTGCATGCTGCTGTACTTTGTCACTCGTCTCCGGGAGGTGCCTGGAGATGCTGTGCCCATTCCCTGGCCAAGATGACAGTCGGCACTGAGCATCTGACTTGTGCTGCTCAGGCCCCCCAGATTTGCTCCTCCCAGGCTTGTTGCTCCCAGGCTGCTCATCCCAGACCCTGACACTACTCTCTCTGTGACCACCATGTTGTGGGTATTGGATAACTCTGAGGGAATATTTATTAGGCTGCCCGGCATGCCGGAGGCAGGCCTGAACACCCTTTCTGTCACTACCACATTTGACCCATCTACCAAATCAGGAATGCTCAGAGATGCCGGGAGTCGGGAGTTAGGCGCGATTACTCTTTCCGTGACGATAACGTTGGAGCCCTCTGTGAGATCGGGGATATCGAGCATGCCACGCAAATCAGAGGCAGACGCAGGCCCGACAACCCTCTCTGTCACGACGACATTGGATGCACGCAGAGGGTCAACGCAAAGAGAGGGGGAGCCGGAGGTGTAGGTCTCGGTCACCGTCATGTTGCCATGGAGCAAGGGATCCGGCATTGGCCTCGGGGGCTGTATGGTTGTCCCAGACGTGTAGGTGTTTTCAGTAACAACCGTCGTAGTGCCAGCTGGAGGAGGCATAGGTGCACTTCCATTGACAACGATGGTGGTGCCAGGTGGTGGCAGGTTTAGATCACTTTCAGGGCTGGGGAAGGAAATGTTGATGCCTGGCCAGGGTGGGTTGACATCAGGGAAAGGTTCAATCTCTTTGCCTAGACAGATCTCTGCTAGGGTCTTAAATTTTGGTCCTAATGTATCCAAATATGTTTCATCTGTATCTTCTCCAATAAAGCTGCAGCAACCCACGGAGCCGACAGGAGTACCTACTCCTTCATGATCATAAATTAATAGGCAGTCATTTGCCGGCCGACCTTCATCTTCATCTGCATACACAAATGCTTTCTGGAGTTTGTAAAAACAAAAAAATGAAGAAGAAAAAAATAGAACAGAAGAACAGAGTGAATTTTGTCAGGTTTTTAACCATGAGCTCTCAAACCACAGTAAAGCTTCCCTAACCACAGTAAGGCCCAGCTAACTTGAAAAACAGGACATCAACAGAACAGACTATACCTTCAATGTTTTTTAACCTTGAAATAAGTTTATTTCAATATTACTGTGTTTTATTCTTGTTTCTGCCAACACATAGCATCTTGAATTTGGTCTGTCACCAATGGCTCTGTCTATGGGGCAAAAAGGACAAGCAAACTGATGCCTTCTTTGAGCAGCGGTGTCTGAACAAACTGGTAGAAAGAGGAGTGAAGCAGGGTGGCAAGGGGAGAAATGAAGAGACCAGGAAAGAGGAGATGGGATGGAAGATTATCCACAGTGGGAGAAGACTTGGTGAGTCCAGAGGGAAGTCCATTTTGAGCAAGAAGGAAATCGCCAACTGGGGATGGTGTTGGGGATCCTGGTGTGGTCACTGCAGGGAGATCAGGCAGGGAAGAGGAGAATTTAAAGTGAGTGCAAAGTGGGGTTGGAGGAAGCAGAAAAGGATGGAATGGGAGGCCTGGGAGGGAGAGTCTGCGAGTTTGAGGATTCAGGTGGTCCAGGAGGATAGCAAGAGTAGTATGTGGAGCCTATGGCTGGCAAACTATTAATACGTAGTGGTCCAGGCCACTTCCTAACAAAAATAGGCAGGAAGATTGCAGTCAGGGAGAAATCCATGCTCAGGATGTCAGGACTGCTCTGTTCTCTCCTCTGCTGAACCTTGTATTTGAAGTATAGCAATCCTTATATCTTAATTGATATTTTGGTGACATGCAGTTATAACATTTATGCCTCACAGTTCATGCATATGAATAAAAATATAGCCCATGAAACCATTAATCATGTAAATTCCATACCATTTTTAATCCCATATGTAAAGGCTCATTAAGGTGCTGTAAATTGAAAAACTACATTATCAGTGTCCCTGGTAGCTGACAAGTCTTTTAGGGAGCAGAAATGGCAATAAAAATAAGGAAAAACTGATGTTTAAAGTTCTTAAGGATTAAAATTACTTCATGAAACAAGCTGTACAGGAAGTAGGAGTGAACAACTCCAAAAAGTTATTATAAATTTATACACTGAGAAAGGTGGAAATACATAAATTTGGTGGGTACTTAGGAAGTTTAAATCATTTAATTGCTTCCTACCCCTACATGCAGTGTGTCCACCAGTTTTACGAAAAGGATGTTGAACAATCCATCTACTATGGCAGCAGCTCAAAGACAGTACTGCTACCAGTGTGATCAGCTTTGCTCTCACAGCACTCTTACATCATAGAAGTTTCAATTTGAGTGGAATTAATTTGGATTTCCACCATGTAACCTGGGAAGGAGACTCTAACAGGAAGCATGCTGACAGATCTAACTCAAAGAGTGGCAGCTAATTACCTCAGAGAAATAGTTGTCTAGGAAGGCCATGTTCACTCCTCCTTCTCGATACTCTTTTATGGTTCCTCCAATTGACCCTTTTGCTTCCCCTGTTCCAGAAATTCCTCCAGCTGTTCCGTAGCCAGTACCAGTGCCATAGCCAACACCTGTAGTTTCTTCAACACCAGAAGCTACCACTCCTCCTCCTCCATATGTGTTATTATATATATCTGAAAACAGAAAAAGATGTCCTTCCTGTGCTCTGCAAAACCTTACACACAAATTGTTGTTTTTACAAATGCTATAATGACACTATGGATTTTCTAGAGGTATTTTAGAGCAATTTCAGTCACAGGTACATGCACAGGTACCAAACATTCAAACTGCAGTAATAATTAAATACATATTAATGACACTTGAGCACTTGATTTTATTCCTGAGGCTAGGCAGCATGTACACATGTGTTTTAGAAAATCAGTGATTTATTCTGTTATCAGCTGGAAAGATTATTCTGTCTAGTGTATATATATGCTGTCATGGGCTTTGTGTTAGAAAATCAGATGTTTATCTATGCAAATACATAAATGCATATTTGTGATCATATTGGCATTGAAATTTTGTCCCTTACACATTTAGAAAATAAAGAGTTTTGTAACTACTTCTATGTTTTCTAATAATGAGATTTTTTAGGGGAGAACAACAATGGATCATAATAACCATCAGTTTATAGTCCAGAATGGAAATGGTCTTTAAAATAGGTTATAAAGTAATACTTAAAGGATTTTATCTTAGCTGTATTTTTTAATACATGACAACAAAGAAATAATTTTACTAATGATCAGCACATATTATAATAAAAGAATTGCATACAGTAGTCTTGACTATGGTTTGATTGGGAAACATAGGGTAAATTAACTATTTTTTTCATTTTTGATGAAATGAGAAATCTGAGAACATTCTTGTATAATAAATAGCAGAGAAGTCTTGCAGAGTAACATTTCTTCCTGTCAGAAGCTAGTACAAGTAGATCTGTGCCAGCATCTTTTCTTCCTCTTCTGAAGTAAGGAATGGGGGAGAAGGAGAAAGTGGCACTGCGCAGCTGAGTTTATTCTCTATGATCATTGGATTCCTGGAGGAACTTTATCTCAGAAGAATACATTTATTGTGTTATGTATCAGCTTGTCTAGGTTAACACACAAATCGTCAGTAATTAGCTACTTGACATCCTCCCTTGTGGGAAGCAGGAAACTGGGAAGAACTAAAGATTTTACCCAAGTTATGAAAGTAAATATTATTCTGGCTAAAGATTGATTTCTGCTAAAACTGGTGTTTTGAAAAGGCTCTCCATTCAGTAGCTGTGCTGATTAAGAAAAATTGCCTGGGATTTGAAAGCCTTGGCAGATATTTCAAAATAAATGTAGTTTGCAGAAATTAAAAAAAAAAGCTCAAAAGCTCAAACCCCAGACTTTTTATTCATACTGGAGGTCCTACCAGCATGAGTTTTAATATCTGCAGATGTGAGATTGAAAGAGCTGAGTTATATAGCTGGGAAACCAAAGGACTCCATGAATCTGAAGGCATGAAGTTCTGAAAGACAGCTTTATGACAGCATAACATAGAAGATTTAAGGATCTGCTTACCAGAAGGTTCACCAAAATCACCTCCTGCAGCAGTTGTTGGGGCAAGAATGTGCGAGACATCCTGGAAAACAACATTTTGACTCCTTGAATGATTACCTTGAAATTGCCATATGAAGACCTAGACTTTGTGAATTATGTTAAGGAATTAGCAGTCTAAACTGTTAATGATAGTTATTATCACCATCTCCATTAACAAACAAACAAACAAAAAAAAAAGAGACAAGTTTTTTTCCTTGTCAACACGAACAATGATCAGTGAAGATGATTTGTGTTCCCTTCTCCTAAACTTGCACTGAAGAAGCTTGCTAGTTATTATGCTTATTTGAAAGAACAGTGGCACCAAACTGTTGTGCCAAACTGACCACTGCTTAAAACACATAAACCCCATCAGTGAATGCTAATTAAGAATCATCTTTCATATCTGCCTGGCAATTACTGACAATGCCTGACTGGTTTTAGATGACACAGTGTTACTATCACTATTTATAGTCAAATTCAGGGTTCACTCTAAATATGAATTACTTCTGGTTTTAGAAACATGGGATGTACTGACCCTGTCTTCAGGCTGTGCACCTTCTATTCCCCATGGATGAATTGCCCCTTCTGTGCATTCAGGTACAGGTTCAAATCCAGTTCCAACTCCACCTGCAGCGCCAGGTCCACAGCCACAACAGTCGCTCATTGACATCAAAATTGGAATCACTTAACAGGAAAGGAATAAGAAACAAGGATTTAGGATATCTCTTCCTCACAGGAACAGCTGCTCTCCCCAGAGGCCAGGTACTAATGAACTTTTGAAAATATGCCTTTAAAATATTTCTAACCAAGCAGCCTCTAAGTCTGACTTTCAGAATCATTAGCTGCTTATGGAGATGCATGTATTTGGAAATTCAGAATAATTTGTACCTCTAGTTATAGCAGAGGAACAGAGGGGTGGGGCTATTACTCCAACTTTATGCTTATACATCTGGGAAGAGACTTTGATCTATCTCAGCTGAACCAATATGAGTTGCATACATATGAAAATAAAACAAACCGAACCAGTGTTGCTATGTATAGCACACAGTGTTATTCTTTCCTGATATATAAGCATACATTTTTCTCTTCAAGTATTTTAATTGAAAATAAATACACATCAGTAATAATAGACATATGAGAATTGGTGGAGAATCCACCTGACTACAGTGATCTTTGACTAAGGCTCCAGTTGCAATTTTCACATATACATAATGCTTGATTTGAAAATGCAGTAGGGGCAAACTCCAAGCCCTAGTTTCACCAAATGTTTATGTAGAGTGAGTCAGGTTTCCCAAACAGCTGTATTATGCTTAGTTGTTTAAAGAACTCAGTGCTGGAAATTGCAGAATGCTTGTAATGGCCAACATCAAAAACACTGCTTATTCTAGAAAGGCAATGAAATATTAATTCATAGAATCGTAGAATGACTTGGGTTGGAAGAGATCTTAAATACCATTTAGTTTTGACCCCTCTGCCATGGGACACTTTCCACTTATCAGGCTGCTCAAAGACCCATCCAAACCAGACTTAAACACTTCCAGGGATTGGACATCCACAACTTCACTGGGTAACATATGTCTCTGTCTCATCACCCTCACAGCAAAGAATTTCTTCCTAAACCTACTGTCTTTCAATTTAAATCCATTGCTTCTTGTTGTGTCACTACATGCTCTTGTAAAAAGTCCCACTTGAGCTTTCTTCTAAGCCCTCTTCAGGCGCTGGAAACCTGCCCTAAAGTTTCCTTTGGAGCCTTCTCCAGGCTGAACAGTCCCAACTCTTTCAGCCTGTCTTTGTAGAAGAGTCACTCCAGCCCTCTTATTACTTGAACATCAAAGAGAAATGAAAAGGGGAAAGGACTATACTATGTACAAAGTGCTGCTTCGTACAGCACGACTAAGGGCGTATTTACTCCAGACTATGAGGGGGGATTTCCAAAGGCAGAAAGACAGTCTCTCCTGTAAGATGAACCATCTGGGGACTACAAATTGAACAGCCTTTTGAGGCTTCAAAATTTTGTGTTTGTTGATGTCTACTAAACAAAGATCAAAACTCGAACCAAACTCCTCAAAAAATCAGGGAGAAGGAAAATCAATTGCCTCAGGTTTTGTAGCCAGTATTTCTGCAATGGGGAATTTTAGATGTTGATTACTTGATGCCCAGGCCATGAAAGAAAGTTGATGACCTATGATTGTGGTAGTCTGAGAAATAATTGCTTGCATAAATTCTAACTTGAGTCCATGAAGCTCATAATTCTTCATGAATGCTAGGACAAATGAATTAATGTTCTGTTTTGATCCTGTTATCATAAATGGTACTTTTTTTTTTTTTTTTTTTTTTTTTTGCATTAGATGTAATGTTTAAAGGAGTAGCCAAAAGTTTCAAAATCTGTGATTTATTGTTCTACTACTGAAATCTGGCTTTGAATTCAAAAGAATCTTCTTAGATCTTTAGATCCTTTGATACGCAGCTTGGGGCTGATACTTGCTCATTTCTTTTAGTAATGTAATGGAAGTACAAATTGCAAAATGTAAGTGACAGGACAGCTCTGTCTAAGAATTGGATAACAAGTCTTAGAAAGGAAATGCTTAATTTTAAATGAAAAATGTATGTATGTATAACATAAAATTTATGGAAATTCTTTTTGTTTAAAAGACAATTTTTTTCTCTGTCAAATGGCCAATAGAAACCAATGGATTAACAACCAATTGAAAAGGTGTTAAAGGTGTTAGAAGAATTAAAAAATGCACTATTTACATTATTTAAAAAAAATAATAAAATTATTTTCATATTTTTATACTTACAAACAAATATTAATCCACCGAGAAACATCAGGCCAATGGCAGCACCACTAAGGGTGGTATTTGAATCCAGTTGTCTGCCGTAATTTTCATTTCCAGTGTAGCCGTCATCAATGGAGGAAGTATATCCATCCTCACCTCCATCGTAGCCATCAGTATAACCCTGCCACTCTGTGTGGTCCTCAAAATCTCCTCCAGGTCTAAACTCGTCATAATCATTACCACCTTGTTGTCCTCCGTCTTCCCTGCCTCCTCCACCAGTACCACCACCATCACCAGTAGTGCCACCACCAGAGCTGCCACCACCACCGATGATGATAATTCTTGTGGCCCCACTGGTGCAGTAATTCCGACTGTCACACTGGCAAGCTTGCACAGGAATTATGTGTGGTCTAGCACAGCGCCGGCCTTGGCTATCTCTTACAACCACATAGATCCTATAAAGGTAAAAGTCTATGTTCTGGCCCACTAGTTCCGCAGATGAATCTTGGAGGGGGAAAGAAAAAAAAAGAGAGAAAAGTATTTGGATGAAGGTATTGACTGTAAGTGTTCTACAAATCTATACTACTTGTATATTACGTTCATAGAACAGAATGGAACAAAATGTTCCATTTTTAAGCACTTCAATTACTTATGCATCTACAGTACTTACTCAAAGCTGAAACATATAATACTCATCTATGCTTTTTTTTTTCTTGCAAAACCTGAGCCAAATCAGTCTAGTTATCACTTCTAAACTTGAGAAATACAAAAGGGGAAAATTAAATTTTTTATTCCCACTGCTGCTTCTCCTGAATTTTATTTGCACAATGGTAAAGATAAAAGTTGAAAGTTTTATGCATTTCTTTTTCCTCTCTCAAGGAACTCATATATATTTTTCAGAAAGTTTTCCAGTAGGTTTAAAATATTTAAAAATGCATATTTGCAGCTGTTTAGGACAGGTAGGAGACTCAAGAATACTTGCAATTGTGATACTTGCCATTTAATGTAGTCTTCTATGTATACAGTAAGTTATGCAAATTATGTCATTTAGTAATGCATGGGATTTCATTAATTCATTATTTCGTCATGTCAAACTGGCAAAGCTTCACTGGGCACTGACTAAATTTTCCTTAAAATACAAGTATGTATAACTGGTACAATAAATTAAAAAAGTTGTAATCTTAATTTGCCATTTTCATATGCTTCTCATAAAAGTAAAAAAAGTAAAAAAAAGTAAAAAAAAAGTAACTGGTAACTTTATACTCTAATAAACAAATTTGAGATTTTTTACATGCTTAGGATATTTTAGATAACACCAAAATAAAAAACTATCAAATTACTCATTTTGATTTACTTCATTATATTTAGACCAGTAAAGGCTCTTGTGATAGTTATACTCAAAGTACAGTCTTGCTGCTCTAATTTTATCAGTAAATTTTCAGTTTCCCTTAAAATATAACACATGTATTAATTCTGATTTAAATATTCTAATATATGTATATGTATGCATGCATGTATTCAAATTCAGAGTAACTTCTTAGATTCATATTTAACTGAGATTTGAATAGATTCTAATAAGTGTTTTGTTTGTTAATAAAATAATGTCCTAACCAGTTATCTTAGATAAGAGCTTATTACTATGATTTGTTCTGTTATAAAATGTAGGTTAATTTACCATTTATTCTTCTGATAATCCATGTAGTCTGAGGTTCACCATGTATGCTGAATGTAAAGGGGGTAGCATAGAGATTACCATCCCTATGCTTTGCTGAGATAATCACCGATGGGGAATGCATACATACTTTCCTCATTTCAGTGTTAATAGTTGGGCAGTTGGCATTGATGCCATCTATTGAAAGCACAACAGTGCCAGTAGCAGTATATCGAGGAACCCCTGTAAAAAGAAGATGTTTGTGATCAAGAGGGAATATTGATACTATAAATAATGCAGCTAGGGTTGGAAAACTAGAAACAGGAAAAAACACTGAGCAAAAATCTGGAATAGAAAGAGTTTATTTCAGAAAACTTAATCACTTACCTCTGGTGATAGCCAGAACCTCTGCTTGATACTGCCCATTGACTACGTAGACTGAATCCCGGTTAATAACTTTGTTCAGTGTGATTTCACCAGTGTTTTGGTTGATTCTGAACCAGGCAGCTGGATCACGTCCTATACTATATCTGTGTTTGGTGAAGTAAAAATACTCAGCATTATGTTATGAATATATGTATTACATATTTATGTTGTAGGTAAAATTTGGCACTTTGGAGCATTCTTTTAGGCTATTTTAGATCCTATTGTAATTTCATCTAGTTCAAGCAAAATCCATGTTGACTCCAAAAGATGTAGACTAGAAAAGTAATTAGGAATAAAGCAAACGTGTAGAAGCCCATTTTATTTTGAAAGTGGCATCATAGTCTAAAAGTAAAATTTTTCTGGATCCTGTAAACCTTTACTAGAACCCTTGTTGATATCAATGGTTAAATCCACAGCTCTTCCTATAACATTCTACTGTTGTATATGCTGACACATTTCTGTGTTATAGGAAATTTTTTTCAAATATTTGTAAATAGGTTGTATTTACATACACTGAAAATCAAATTATGGTCTCTGTTATCATTGCTAATTTCAAGAGAAATAAGTGTAAATTTTTTGTTTTACTAGAGAATGAGCTAGCAGGTACCTCTTCTATTCTGATTGGATAATATTGATGATTATTGGGATTTTTTGCCTGCTTTTCTTGAGCTGCTACCAAATTCCCTCCTTGCAGCAAATGTTTCAAGAAAAAACATTCTTAGGCTGAGTGAAAAAAAAAGCCCCACAACCTATTCTAGTCTATTTAAGTTACAGCCTGTTAGAAAAATGATATTTTGTTAATCTTGTGCATAAGTCTAAGGAAAGTAGTCAGGAAAGAAAAGCCATTATAGCACAAAAATGGGCTATATACTATCCTATAATAATATAGAATATAAAATACTATATAATATATAATAATATATGATACTATATAGTACTATTCTATTGCCATTTTTCTATTGCTAATCAATGAACATTGTTTTTTAAAGCATCCTTTAAAATACCTATTCCTTATCCCATTGAAATCTCAAGAGAATTATTCCATCCAGGGACTTAAAGCAGAGCAGAGCTTACACAACATTAGTTGCAATAGTTCTAGTGTCCTCATCCATGGCTGTGTATGTTCCTACAACATAATTCACTCTTGCCCCTTCTGCCAGGGAAAACACAACTGAAGATGGATGAAATCTTGGTGGTTCAATCAAATTTTTTACTTCTACTGTGAGGGGTGTTCCAAATATTTGGTACTCATGTGCAACAGAGTGGTGGAAGGCAGCTACATTCCTCACGCCAATCATCAGTGAGTGACTTCGGATATGTTCAAAGTCCAGTTCCTAAAAGGTAAACCACAGAGAACTAGATCATACATAAAAGATCCTTTAATATTTTAAAAGAATTTTTTATTTTAATTGGTTGAGTGACAGTGTTTTTACTGCCTGTTTAATTATGTTAACAATTACTTAAAACTTTAAGTCAAGAGCTGAATCACAATATTTATCCATACCTTAATTACTCTAAGGATTCCTTGATTTGTAGCTCGATCTGTAACAATTTCAAAACAGTTATCTTCATTACCGGATATAAAGAAAAACTCTGCTAACCAATTGTCTGTAAACTCTTCATCAGCATCCAGAGCTTGTATTCGTAGCAGTTCTGAACTGAGTGAATTTTCTGAAATGCTTGCTGAAAACTGAAATGACAGATAAATACCTATTAGCAAACATATATACATACATATATACATATATATATATATATATGTGTGTGTGTGTGTGTGTGTGTGTGTGTGTGTGTGTGAGGGAAACACAGCTGTCTGCAGAGATTGTTTTGAAGGATGTTCTCAGCACAGTCCATGCCAATTTAATAAAAAAACGTGGTCTGGGCAAACTGTGATTATGATTACAGATTTGAAAAGCTGTATCACCTCCAAGGTTATCAGAGGCATCTTAGAGGAAAAGCATTTGTGCTTTCTGTAAGAAATGGTCTTCCAAGGATTGGGTTAGTCTATATAATCTGGCCATATTGCAGGAATCTGGACACCTGAATGACAAAATTTCTCTGAATTCAAAGAAGTCAGTCCTGACAGTGTCAGGATTGACATATCTGAATACAAAAATAATCTATGTGTATGTTCTCAGAATTGTTGCACAAGCGACTGTATTTTGAGCATGCTTCAAGGGAACAACTCTATAAATGCCATGGAACATGTAAATGTGAAAGTTCTCTATGGGTTAGTAAGAGCTTTGTTATCAACAGGGCTTTTAAACAGGGTTTTAAATCAGTGTTGCTGCTTTTATTGTTGGAAACTTACAGAGCTTTGAGCAAGAGTTGGAAAGTTGTCATTAACATCGATAACTTTCACGTTGCAGCTACAAAGGGATGATATTCCATCTGCAGCCCCATCCCGGTCTGATGCCTTCACAACCAGAGTGTAGCTACTATGTTGCTGTCACAAAAACAGAAATGAGTATGTTAGAAGACCATCTGTGCATCTTATAAATAACTCATGCTTGCTACTATTTCCTAATGCAGGAATTTGACTTAGGCATTTTATTGTGACACATCAAAACCATGCAATTCTCCATTAATATTTGTAAAAACCACAACCTTTATCTCTCTTTTATGTTTTTCTTGCTCTCATAGCACATATACACTACAACATCATGTTATTTAGCTTTGGAAGGGAAAATGTTACCTCTCTGTCAAGATAATTTGCAAGATGGAGTTCTCCTGTATATTTATTCATAATGAACATGGGGGGACCAGAAGGTTCCTGACTCTCTATTTTGAAGGCAATTTTAGAATTCAAGTGGTTGGGTTCATCTGCATCTGTTGCAATGATTTTCATCACCAATGTGTCTAAAAATAAAAAAATAATAATTTAAAAAACCCCACAAAACAAACAAACAAAAAAAAAATCAAACCAAAAAACCCCCACACAATACTATAATGGTGTATGAAAATGACAGAAGGCTATCTATTCCTTGACATTTACAAAGACAACCAAAAGTTTAGTTTTGTAGTACTGATTCTGACAATGCTGATGACTTTAAATGAATTAAAAATCAAAGTCAGAAGGAATAATGCAGACTTTCACAGAACTTCTTTAATCACCATAGGAAATATGCAAATACAATAAGTACTGAGCTTGTAGAGATTATAAGAATCACAGCTTTAAATGAGAATTTCTAGAAAGAAGAAAATTAGTGTTAGGCACCATTGCCTCAGTGCTATTTGCATGTCTAATGTTGATTGCTGCACTTTTGGTAAAAAGAACCATTTTAATGGTTTAAATATGGAATTGTTTAGTAATACTCTGCTGCAATTATAAATACACAGACCAAAAGTACAAATATTTGGAAGAGAAAAATGGGGAAAATGTGTTTTACATACCCTGAAAGGAAGTAAGTGCAATGATATTTTTTATTCTAATGAGAAGGAATGAAATTATTTATTTTACATTTTCACATCTGAAAGAATTTGCATGATGGTATGGTTAGAAACTGGAACATGCAGCATTCGTGTGTGGGAGGAAAGGGAGAAGGAGGCATTGCTGTTTAATTAATAGCAATTAGCCCAGGCCCTGGCTCAAATAGCACTTGGAGAAGCATCTGCTGCTCCCTCCTCTGCAGTCGCCCTGACCAAGATATGTGATTGCCTAAGAAAAGCAGAAAGAACACCCCTGGTTTATAATATTAACTGTATTCTGCGAGCTTCACTAGTAGTACTGTTAAAGGCACAGCATAGTTACTTACTGTCCATGCTGCTCTCTTCAACAGATCCGGTAAATACAGTTTGTGCAAATACAGGAGGGTTATCATTTATATCCAGGACTCTGACTCGAAGTTCAAGAGGTGGCTCCAAATCTACACCCGTCACTGAGTGTTTAGCAAAGCAACGTATCTAAATAAAGAGATTTACTTGTTTTAAATCCAGAAATTAAGTAAGCAAAGTAGCAATCTGAAATAAACAAGTTTGTTGTCTGCCCCACCCTGGATCCATCCAGGATAAAGGAAAAGAAAAAGGGGAGTACTTACAACAAATACTGGTGTTACTTCCCTATCCACTATTGATGTTATATTAATTTCTCCTGTTCTCGGGTTAACAACGAATATTCCATAGGGTGCACGATCAATTCCAACTCCAGAGATGCTGTATGTGATTGGATTGTCTTCTTCACAATCAGATCGGATCTACAGTAACAAATAATAATAATAATTTATGCCAGTTTACCAAGGACATATACAGGGTTTTTTCTCCTATTCTTAGTTCCTGTAAAAAATTCTATATAACTTCAGTTTCTCAACCACTTGTTACAAGGTTCAGTTGACAGAATCAATGGAAAGCTCTTCTACAAAGAGTCAACCTAGTCATCCATCTCCTCTTAAGGACTGGATAGGCCTTCTCTTAAATCTGTCAAGGAGTTGGAGAGAGAAACCTCCAAGGGTTCACTGTGGCTGGACCTCAGTAAAGGCATGGTCATAGTGAGAGAATAGGAAGGTATTTATTTTTTTCTGTTTCCTGCAGGTCATGTAAAATCTTTGAACTTCTGCTCAGAGGTTTCTCGGGATGAGGGAGAGAGAAGAAAAATGTCATGATCTAAAACATAAGCACTGGTTGGAGCTGCCTGGAACGTAGGCTCATGACAATGTTCTGGTCACTTCTCAGCAGCCACATGGGTTCACCTTGTGAGACTGCCTCAGCAGAGTTGGGAATGTTGCATCATTTTTTTGTTATTCTACATTCCTTGCTTTGACTACTCTAAGCATACCTATTTTTAAATCTTTCTGCTTTTATCAGCCTGTCTTTGGGAAAACTTCCTTGCCAGGGAATATCTGTGTTTTTCTTTCTACTTACTCTGGCAATTGGATTCCTCTTGGAATTATCTTCTCCTTCTCTACAAGCTGCAGCAAATTTGATCCATTCACGTTTTTGTCTTCTAAAGGTTTTCCATCTTGCCATTCCATTTTCATCCCATTCTTTTACCTTTAACAAAAAGTTCCAGTATCTTATTATCTCAATCCATTTAAAAAAAAATACAGACGATTATAATTTCCAACAATAAGGCGAAAAGAGATTTTTGTAGACCATCTGCTTTTTTGAATGTCTGTGAGTTCCAAATTCTATGACTGCATATGTTTATTATAAAATTACTCATTTGTATGAGATATTAATTTAGATTTAGGTGAATTTCTCTTGAGAGGGTGAGCAGGTTATTGCCTGCAGCTGTTTAATATTTAAATATGTTTTCAATCTTCAAGCTAAGAAGTGTCTTAGCTGAGTATTTTCCATGTAATTTTTTCATTTGTTACATTTCATTTAATCAGAAAACAAGTTTCTAAAGAAATATATATTACCTCTACATGAAATCCTGTGCTGAAATCCAAGAGTACCTGCAAGAACAATAAAAAAATTGGCATGTAAAAATGCAAGGCAAAATGTAGCAAGCAAAACCCAGCTGCAAGATACGGCTATACTGCAGGCCTGGAGCAGTACTTTTTTCAAGCCTATTGCAATAGGCTTGAAATATCCAGCTGCAAGATTTCCACAAATGAGTTTGTGAAATTAATTTTTTTCTATATCCAGCACTTGAATTCCTTGACAGTTAAAACCTTCAAAATCTATTCTGTCTTCCAAGATAGAACATTGAATTTGAATGGCTATGCCGGAGCAATTTCCAAGCTATATCTTCCTCAAAATTAAGCTTTCACACAGATTTTTAACACTGCAACTGAAGAAAGAAGCGGTTACAAGAGTTGTTACCAAACTCTCTAGGAAACTAGAAAAGTATTTATCCTAAATAATTTTTTTTTTTCATATTTTTTTTTTCTTCTTTACAAAGTCAGAAATAAGCCTGAAGTGGTGTAATTTAATGGTGTAATTTAATGGTGTAATTTAATGGTGTAATTTAACCAAAAAGAATGAAAATGCTTTTTTGGAACTTCCCGGTGAGATTGAAGAGATTCAATGTGAGATGAAAACCCACCCGTAGTTTTCAGGCAGATTTCCCTGGAGCAGAGTAGGTTTTGATTTGAGACCCAGCTATGCAACTAATCTTAAGTAAACAAAGGTAGCAGGATCAGATGCAGTATATAATTACTTTAAAACTAACATTTAAATGAGAGGAGCCACAATTTCTTGATTAGCACAATTTAGAAGAAGGCACAGTTTAACTTTATTCCTAAATAAGGTGTGAAAATTGAGTTTGCTTGGTGAATGTACTTGCTACAGAGCATCTCTTTCAAGTTTAGGATCTGCTTCTGCTGTCTTCAGACAATAGGGTGAAGAATGTGGGATTTGCAGGACTGGATGTTTGTTTCATTCATCATTGGAAGAGACAAAATATCCAGGTGACTCAAAAATTATGTCAGTGTTTCTCTTTTCTCAACAAATGTTAACAGCTGCAGTTATGAGTATTTAACTTCCTTATAATTTCCCATAGCTTTTTGTTTTGTTCCTTTGTTTGTTTTTGTCTGATATGTTTTATCTGTGGAGTTTTATGTCAGTTATACTTGGATAAAATCTGTGACAATCTTTTATCCTACATTACATCATGGGACTTTCCTCACTTCAAATTTATTGCATTGTACTGGCAAGACTGGAACACGGACACAGAATTTTTTCCACTTACTTCATGTTAAGACAACTTCTTACATGCAACAGCTTGACCCTCTTTCCTCTCTCTCTCTTTTCCCCATTTGCCTTTATGCTGCAAAAGTTCACCATCTGTCATTTACAAAACAATGTTTCAAATTATCTGTTTTTGCCCAAAACATTCTTTGAGACCTTGGCCTATAATGGATGCCTTAATCTGCTTCTCAATGAAGGAGTTTAAACTGTGGATCTGCCCATTTGATGTGAATATAGCTTGAATTTTTTTGACTGTTTACTAGCGTAAGGATTTTTTTCCTTGCTTGTTTGAGCAAGCTGTTGACATAAATGATTAAGAAAAGTACTCCACAGGAAAAATCACTACAATATATTCATGTTGTGCTAGATACATCAACACATCTTTTAACTTATGTTGAGTTCATGACTGTTTAAATCTTCAGCTTCAGTAGTAGGGTTCAAATTCACATGCAGCCGTTCCCTTCCTCATCTCAGAGAAGGGACAATATCAGACTCCATGTGAACAGCAAAGTTTGTTCACCCCAGTGGGAGCTCAGTCCTGCTCTTTTATAACCCCCCTTGGAGCTCGGGGGGACATGGAAAAGTCAAAGGGAGGACAGACTATACGGTCACTAGAGAACCTGAGTGATGAGGTCCACCAGAGATAACACTAATTGAATGTCTCTTATCAGTCTGTCCCACCTGCTTTGGTGAGCACAATGATATCCTCTCCACCCTTAGGCTGAAATCCCTTCTGGCATGCAAACAATTGTCTTGACCCGGCAAAGTATGGGCATGTACCTCCCAGTGCAACTTTAGTGAATCTTGTCTGCTGTCTGCATCCTGTGGCCTATCCTTTTACTTAACCGAGACTAATACCACACACCCAGCCACATCACTCTCATCCTCTGAAAAACTATTATGAGTTTTTCTGAAATAAAATATATTCATACCTGTAAAGAATTCTATTACTTAAGGACATGAGTATTCATAATCCTCTTGATTCCAGCCTACAGGGAGTTCTGTTTTAGTAGTAAAAGTAAAGTAGTAAAGTAGTTAAAAATACATGTTTTACACTGGAGTCTCATCTTTTGCTTTTGAGCACCAGAAATGGGAACATCAGAAATTTGTCCATTGGTGATGCTGAGGATTGTAAATTCAGGCCCTATATTTTCATACTTATCCTGTGATAGTTAAGGAAAACACCATTTTGCTACTTGTTGGTAATGGAAGATTTTGAATTCTTGAATTGAATAAGGTTCCTTAATGCAGTTCATGTCACTATTTGAAAAGGCTGATCCAATGAACTTGGTGGCTGTGCTTGTTATGTCTCTCAGTTATGGCTGTGGTATAGGAAGGAGGGCAAGCAGGCATCAGACAAAAACGTCATCTTCACCAGATAAAACTGAACAATTCTGAAGTTACATTTATCCTACATGATCCAGAGGGAGGGGGGCTCCTCCACCTCCCCAACTAATACTTTCTGATTCTCCCCTGTCACCAGCAGTTAGAAGTCTTCCCCTAACCCAGTTATCTATTTCTAATATTTATCAGTGATGCAAACCTTTTATTTCTTGTGCTATTTCCAGCAGATAAATTCTGTCTCCTAGCAGCTAACCCCAGCAAATTTCTAGGTAGTTAAAAAAATTCCCTTCTAAACCACTATTCAAGTATAGTACTTTCCATAGACACGGGGACAAACAATAATTAAGGCAATAGGAGCCACTGGAATGTGTGGGTCCTGAGGACCTTGGGGTAGCCAAGCTGGTCAGAATGATGCCAAGATTTGCTGTCCTGTTAGTCTCTGAGAGAGTGAAAAAAAGGAAGCTGCAGAGAATCTTGAGGCTGGTTGCACAAGGTGTTTCTGTTTCAGGTTGGGAGATAAGCAGGCAGGAAACAAGTTTATGGTTTTTGTCATTTGCACAGTGTTCTCTCTGAAAGCTTGTCTTTTATTGTAATGATACCTGGACCCTGTGTCCAAAATGACACCTTAGAGACATACTGGAGTTATTCTACATTTATTCTGATGCAACTGGGGACAGATTTAGGCCCATAGGATGTGTATTATTCTTTGCGCCCTCAAAGCAATTTACAAACAAGAATTAACTAATCATTAATTGAGTACCAAGCAATATCATACGTAATTACGGAATCCTCCCTCCTCCACCTACTCAAATCTAAATGACTGAACACGCCTTTAACATCTTCCCAGCATTATTCATATGGGATCTTCTTCTCTGTCTTTGAAGTCAACAGTGGCATTGTTGCTGGCCTGGATGGGAGGAGTGCTGAGAACTCACACGTATTGTGTTAGTCATCAGACTGCTGTGGTAGCTCTGGTACTGTCAGCGTTTTGGGACTTTTACGTCTTTCTTACTCATCCAAAGCCCTGACTAGAAAAGGGTTGCAATAATGAACCCTTCCCTTTTATTCATTCTGCATCTCTTTAAAAAAAATGATACATCGGTGCATATGAAATAATGAGAAGCAGAATTCAAATATAAGGCAAATCCTCATATTTTAAAAATATGCCATTTGATAACTTTTTAATTGAAACATGATTTTCTTTTTCTACACTTCACCTTTTCATATGTCACTTTTGAATGTACTTCATCCAATTTAAAGGGAAAGATTTTTCTGGAATTTTGTTTTCTAATTCAGAGGTCAGGTGTTTCCTATGTTAGCAATACTTTGAATTGCAGCCAGGATGGAGAATCCATTACTGTTTCAACAATCATGACAGGAATAATCCAAGAATTATGACAATGCTCATGTCATGTAGAATAATATACTTTGAAGTTTTATTTATTTTAAAATAAGTTTATTCAAAGAACTGAGCACTTTGAGGAAGTTTCCACTGAGATTGTTTCTGTTCTGCTATTGTATCTTATATTGTATGGAGATACAATACATTTCTATAGAGTAACTGAGCTTAATCATTAGAAAAATGAACAGAAAAGTAATTTCAATATAGGATGTATGCCATTATCATTAAAATTTGAGTTTTTCAAATTAGTCATGCTAAGTGCCCTCAATAAAACCTGAATTCTGATATGACTGAGAGTGTTCTCTCTGCAAATGCATGTTTGCTTAACAGCCATTTTACCTAGGAATGTAAAACTGCAGGTTTAAGTACCTAATCTTAGGTGATAATTCCTGGATGTGGAATTGCTTTAGTTTCTCTTTCTACAACAAATTTATCTGGCAGAAGAACCTGCAGGTTCCTTATTCAATCCTGGCAGATGTTTCATATGAATATACAAGGAGAGGATTTAGCTTTTGACTATTTTTATGTGCAATCAAGTTATGAGTAGGATGTGTAACCATAGCCTAACAACAGGAGTGGGGGGGGAGGGGGGTGGAAAATAAGCCTAGATAACACATGGGAAAATGTATCCAGACAAAAGTGCATAAGAGATGTGGTGAATTTAAAATTATTGGCTGTCATATGATAGCTGGCAGGAGAAGAGTCATACCTGATCAAACAGGTTATTTCCATAAAACGTGTCTGTGCTAGTATCACAAACAGAACTCCCTTACTCATGAGAATAATGGCTTTGAAGTCACATGAGCAGGGGTTGCAGAATCAGTCCCACCAATGGTGAAATCCATAAAGAAAATTATTTGTTTCAGACCTGGAAAGTTTTCTCTTTTTTTTTGAAACTGCAGGAGTGTAGTAAAATATGTATAACTCCATGGTGATTTTATTTGATGCAACTTGTTAACAATATACTAACCTGACACACCATTCAGACAGGTGATTTTCATGGATGATTAATTAAGCTGAAAGCCAAAATTCTTTATTCTGTATCCAGAATACACTAAAACTGGACACATAAATTTATAAATTATTTGATCTTGACAGTTTGTCTGCCATCTTTCTATTAGGCATTGAAAGATGCTATTAAGCTGTAGAGGCCATCATGAGCATTGCTGGGCAGAAGAACACATAACAAGAACAAAGGTTTCCTCTGGGTAGTAAAAGATCGAGTATTTGTTAGTCCTCAAAACACAACAGCATTTTTCAGAATCGCTCTTTTTTTCTGACCCAACACCTACCCTCCATCACTCACAATTTTAACAACAATATACTGAAAGAATGAAAATGGCTCCACATGCTGAGAGAAGTAAAGCAGCAAAATGTCTTTTGAATGGGCAGATCTTAGACATAAAACAGTCAAGCTTTTTGAACTTGGACACACTGGGAGTGTGCATCACCAGGTAACTGATTAAAATGAATAGTCACTAGTGCTTCATGAAAATCCAGAAGTGTTAGTGTGATGTGCAACAGGCCTGTCTCAGACACCTCTCTGCTGCCTTGAACAAGCAGAAACTTATCCGAACCATAACTTGCTTTTGCCAAGTTTTGCCCTTGTTTGCTTGGCAGCTGCTCTGCGTTAATTAGTTCTACTTTACTGATTGAAGAGCTGTCACATAAAATTAATGGATTGTATTTTCTTAATGGTTTTAGAATTTCTTAGTCTATAACACAAACTTTTTCTCAAACTATAGCATTTCTGGAGAAGACGGTAATGAGAAGTTAACGAACATTTAAGCATAGTAATACACTGTGTAAAATGTAAAGTTGCATGAAAACCACAGGACATAACTATAGTAGAAATCCTGCTCTTCTCAATCATCAGGGCCTTAAACCTCTACCGAATTTCAAGAGGTCAGCACAGATGAGTAAAATTAATCCACACAAAAATCAGATTGCAGGAACAGTAGGGCACCCGTAGCCTTTTTAAGTCCCTTCTGGATTATTTCCATGCCTTGATGAACACACTGAACAACTATTCCACTTGACCGTAGCCACAACTTGCCTTTTCCAGTGAGAAAAACAAAACCAAAGAGCAACACTTTCATCATGAATTCACTTGCTCAGCACATGGCGGCTCAGACACTAGTGCGCAGCAACACAGGAATCCTTTGCAATGAGAAATAATAGGCCAAGTCTTGACTTTTATTTAATTGAGATCTCTAAATTTTGTCATTTTTTTCTCTCTTGAATACAGCTGTAGGATTTTGTCAGCTCTGAAGTGATCTTGCTAATAATTTTAGAAAAAAGAGATCTGAATTTTTTAGGAGTCGGTATTTCCCCAACTGATAAAAAAGTAAAGACATAGAACCAAATTATATTCAACCATTAAAATTTTTATAATTATAAACATTTTATTAATAACTGTGATCTTTAAGTAGCAGCCACAGAAAATATTTGCCTGAAAAATCATGCAGTAAACATAGAAAGTCACATCTTGAACATCAACAGATCGCCAAAAGTCTAGAAAGAAATATTTGTCAGTATTTAATGAAAAAGTAATTTAATTCTATAGAATGTTCAGAAGTGCTGTTTAAAATGAGCAGATCTTTGGTTTTTATGGTAAATGTCACAAGATATTTTTGGGGAATAGTATACGTTGTAGAATGTTATGTTCTGCTGAGGAAGATGAAACTGGCGTAGTCACAGAGTTTACAGATATCGTTTTAAAATCCGACTTACCAACAAAAGGAACAGAAAAGCAGCCGTTCGGTGAGGGAGCCAATCCATGGCATCTGACTTCTCAGAAACAAGTCCAACTGAGTTATGGTTACCAGCCTGTTCCTGTTCCCCTCCCCCCCCAGCTCTGGTGACTATTTAAAAAGACACTCCGTATATGTCCTTATACTCAGCCCTTCAAGGTGTCTCTGCCTCCCTCTGAGGGAAGAACTGAAGATGCTGTATAACAGAGTGTCTTTCCCCACCCCAAAATCCTGGGCTGGTCTCACCTGAAACGCTTGACAACATCATTATTGCTTGCAGGTAAAAGCTAAGAGACACACCTTAATTCTTATTGCACTGAAACCCTTTGTTGGATACAAAAAGGTACGTTTTAAACACAGAAGGCAAGCTTTGCTGAGAAGATACCGGGTGATTTAAAAATTACTCACAACATAAGGAATCATTAAAATCATAACTTATCATTGCTTTGAATGCAATTCAAATTCCAGTTTTCTCTTTGCAGCCTGTATAGCAGAAGAACTTAATGAATATTACCATAAAGAGTACGGACTTAAAAAAATTATTGATTTAAATTAGAAGTCCATTTGTTTACTTCCAGGCACAAAGGAGTGAGTTCCATGCACATTGTTTGCAAAAATGAAGCACTCAGAGCAGAATAGTGCTGTCACTTAAGAAGTATCATATTAATTTTGGAGAAAAAATAGTGCTTTATTCATGGGGCTGCAAGACTATCTGAAGCAGAGGAAGATTTTCTCCCTTTACCAACTGCAAAGCCTCCTCATGCCATACCTGTCCCTTCCAATGGGCTGTGCTCTAGCTGACACAGTGGAAAGGGAGAGTGTTAGAGAAACTGGAGAGCTGCTCAAAAACAGCAGGTAGTGGAGGAGAGAGATGTGCTGCACAGCTCTCTTCTGGCCTCGTTGCTGATGGCAAGAGCACATTTGCGTGGGGGACAAAGAAACCAGAGAAGATTCCCCACTTTGCTGTCTGTTCTGCAGCACAAACATTGTTAAGTGCCTCCTTGTGTCTTTGGGACACCTGAACCACCCCTTAATGGACCAGGAAAAGTTAGAGTGGCCTTCTGCTCTGTGACTGAAGCTGGGAGGGGATGAAGCACACTTCATCCCCAAAAAGTGCAATACCACTGGTGTGCTCCTGAGCCTGCTGAGCCCTCCATGGTGCTTGGCATCTCCCGGGGCTGGACTTGAGCTGGGAAAAGAGTGCTCAGCACCTCTGGGGCTGCTCAGCCCCTGCCAGGGTGAGGTCCCATGCTCCTGCTGGGTAAGCAGCTTTGCAGCTTGCCGCGTCTCCATGCCACTTATCATGGGTACTTTGCTGTCCTGCGACTGGCCAGGGCTGCCAAAGCCAGTCGTGTGTATCCCCTTCTGCCACTCAGCTCTTGGAACCAAGCTCAACGTGCCCATCAGTGAGTCAGTGAGGCAGACCTGGACAAGCAATGTTAAATGGATCATATCTGCATTTTTCTTTTTCTGGGAAATTCTCAACAATCTGAAATTTCCTTTTGGCTTAAGTAAGAAGTTAATTGTTGTACATATAAAATATACATGTTCTTTTATGAACACAAGTATCTTATTTCAGAACTTTTGCTTTATCATATATTTAAAAAAAGTCAATTTAAAAACATTTTTACTTTTAGATTGTTTAGTTGTCCTGTTTGGATGTTTTTTTTTTTGATTCTGCTTGCAGAATTTGAAACATTATTTTTGTATTTTTTATTCTTTCATACCAGACTGATAGCTAAAAACAGCTGACAGTATATATCACTCAAAACTACTCCTGGCAATGCTGAAATTCTATTTTGACCACTGGATAGAAGAAGTTATTTCTTGCAACTACAAGATAAGCATGTTCTTTTACAGACCAAAATATCCCTTGCTGAGTCAATTTTTTTATTATAACAGAAGATAATTTTATCTATAAAATATGATAAAATGCCTCATAAAACAATAGCCCCAGTAGAAGTGAAAGAAAAGGTACCAGCTGTTACACTTTTTCTTTGCCATACCTCGTTATGAGGTGTGCATATGAGAAAAGATAAATAAGAAAAATTCTTCAATGGGAAAACTTGCAATGAAATTTAAAATAGGATTTTCAAATACAAGCTCAAAAAAATAATTTGCACATTTACAATGTTTATAAAATAGTTTAGTCTAAATGAAAATGACTGAAAATGTACAGTATGATGCAGCTTGAAGAGGCAATCCTAATCTGCTGACCATTACCCTTTTGGAATATGGGAATTAATAAAACAGTTCTATTGGCATCCACCCAACACTCATTTTGTACTCTTGGTGTTTTTCTCTCCTTTAGATGCTGGATGAAGGTTTTTATGTTTTTTTCTTTTACCCCTGTTAGCACCTTAAAAAACAGTAGAGGAAAGGACTATGAATCATTTTGGAAACAGAGATACATAATTAAAAATATAATTGGTGCATAATGCAATTAATTATATATATATATGTATATTTTTTTTTTGGTATCTGAAAATTCAACCAGTCACCTACTGATATTACAGAGCCATCTTAGAGTCCACATCCTAGTGTCTTCCATTTTCAGGAATTAGCTGATGTATTCAAGTACCTCTGAAAGCACCCCTTTTCTGTGGCACTGGTCTTGTTACTTTTAAAACACAGTTCTTGGGTCAGTTTTTTAAAATGGGTCTCTAAGATTGCAAAAGCCCAAGCTTGCAGCTGATTTCAAACCTGCTTCATCCATATTTGATGCAGTCTACTTTCAGACAAATACATACATGTACACACAATTCAGTCTGCTTTCTGGACATTTCACAGGAAAATATTTGGTCCTGTACCCATCTTGGCACAAAGTGCCCAATATGACTCTTGTTTGCCCCTGTTGTGGGGTTCAGTGAGGAGGCTTTTGATCCAGGTCAGCAATGAGCAATTTCCCCCTCGAGGGTCTTGTATCTACATGAGATAATAATGAACACACACCCTAATACTGTAGTCTCAAATTAACCTTCCTGTGTGGGAAGGGAAAAACCCCAACAACAGAAACAATTAAGCTTTCCTGCTCTAGCTTTACCCTCTTGATTAAAGGAAGCTTGTTTACTCAGCAATTACCTGGAGAATCTGTCATACTTAAGTTAACAAAGACCTCCATTCTGAAAGAGAAATCCAGCTTATATCCTGAACTATCTGTTTTCTGGCAAACACCCAGAAATGTGGATTTGAATTATTTTATCAGTGTTATATTCAGACCTATATGGAAGGCTACAAAGGAGACTTTCTGTAATAGAAATGGGAAATGCCATGCACTCTATCAAAGCAATGTGTGATGATGTTGGCAAGATTTACCTTGTTCTAATATGAGGAATCCAAAGCACAGCAAGATGAAATGACTTGTCTGAAATATCTCAGCTAAGTAGGGGCAGGACTCTGTCTCACCTGGTTCACTTAAAGATAACTTATGAGTGGCAGATGTCAATGCACTCACCTCTGATATACCTTATTTTACATTTATGGAGCTGAAGCTCCTGAGACTTGTTTGACAGGTACGGCACACAGACACACTTTGCGATGCTTACGATACATGGGTTTCTGATTCAACGTATACTTATGTTTTGACATATTCTGGGAATCTCACTTTAATATCAGCAAGACCACAGTATTTTTCTGGGAAAACTTTTATGCAGTATGGGCTTCTGTCAACACTATTTTAGATTGCTAAACATACATATCAATCTGAAAGAATTTCTTTCATTATATTATCAACCCATCTGTGTGGGAAAGAAATTGAATGTTAAAATTTGATTTTGGCAGGATCACGGCAAAGGCAATTTTCAGTTTCCTCAAAACAGATAATTTTTGCAGCCTATTCATTCAGCATACTGCTGTTAGCAACTGTTGATAATAATAATCATGATTATAAAAATGTTGTTTCTGAGTTGCTGAAAATGTGTGAGGCAAACCTAGGAACATAATCAGAAAGACAATCTTGCAACTAAACTAGAAAATGCAATAAGAAAAAACATGCAGAAATAAGAATGACTAGAGCAATGCAATCACAAAATTGCTCACTCTGACATTATGCCTGTTGTCTCTATCAAACCTTCGGATTCAAAAGCAACAGGAAAACATTTGGATTCATAAGAGTGGCAGTCAGTCACCTGCTATTGTTTCCAGCAATTAGCATCTCCTGGCTGCCTTCTTATTCTCCCGTTCTGGGGTACAATTTTCCTTTTATTTTTAATGAACAGCTAGTAAGTTTCATCCTCTGCTGAAGTGAAGTTCAGTGGCATGGGGGTTTGCAGTGGGGTCTAGATTTACATGAAGGATACAAATGTCTGAATGAGTTACGGTCACCGCTCCCCATGAATGATGAATCCCACCACTGAAAGATAGTCTTGCCTTCTCTCTACTATTACAACCACAGGAGTAATTCCCAGCTCCTGAGCCTGAATTTACAGCTCAGGAACTCTCTAAGAGTTCCATGTCCAAACCATGCTACTCCCTTAAGTTTTCTGCGTAAGGCAGATCTTCGGTGACAGAGCACAGACTTCTGGTGTAAAATAGAACATTCACTGGCATGGCAGCATCTGGGAGGTGATACGAGAGAATATACAAGGTGCTGACCACAGAAGTTCTTCAGAGGTTTTCAAGTATCGTCTTGGAAAGTCAAGAAAGTCTTTTGACAATATAGCCCTCCCCATCTCCCTCCAACCGCAAAGCTATCCTCTGTCATTAATCATTATCTCCTAAAAAGGAAGACTTATTTGAGAAAGTAGAATTCACTTACTACTGAAATTGTCCCAAGCTTACTCACTTTCTTTGCCTCTTAGAGAAAAAGATGCTAAGCAGGTTCTTTTTCTCTCATTGAGTTTACTTAGCCTATCTTCATTACCTAGAAAGGAAGACCTGAAGGCAGGGCAATGGTCATCAAATAGGCTCTAGAAAGCAGCAGCAATCCAGGAGCAATAAAGATCAAACTTACTCAGGGAATGAGTTTAATATGCAGTAGCAAATCTCACAAATGATTCCTTTAAAGATGGGGTGATAATCACCTTAATTTCATTTTATAGATTTTACTGCTGATTGATTACTCCTGTGTTTGGTTTTCAGAAACCAGATGTAGCTGGTCTCACTTGCCCCAGCAAGATCTAAGGATGCTTGGCCTTGGCTTAGTAGCCACCCAGGTCTCCAAAACAGTAGATGCAGTTGTGTATAAAATATTTCTGGTATTTGTCCAGACTAGATTTTGCTTTTGTTTCTGGTGGAAGAGTATCAGTGGTGAGTGGACTCTCCCTTGATCTTATCTCACTCTCACCAGAGAGAACAACAGAAAGTCCCAGGATCATTTCTCTGAACAGGATGCAGAAGTGCCTCCTGGTACAGAGAGAATTTCTGAATGCATCCAACATGAGCATTGGCCTAACTGTTACTTCAAAGTCAAACAAAAGAAAGGAGATGTTCAGAAACTTCTGCAGTTTTTACTCAGGAATCATAGAAAATAATAATCCTAGAAATTTATGGTTCATATAATGGAAGGTGAACATCGTGTATTCCTGGTGGGATTAGCAAAGTCATCATGAATCCATACCTTCACTGGCTTTGGCCTGTGATGGTGATTTTAGAGCTGCGTTTTTTGAAGATGTTTAGGTATGAAGAGAACCATCCTTGGAGCCAGGAACTGGAACCAAATGAGAGGTGTACTTGCTGCTTACTAGAGGGAGAAAATGGTCTTAGCACAAGTTAGGTCAGTGGCAGGAACTGTGTGCTGCTTTGCTGCAGGTTGCTCATATCTGTGATGCTGCATGTAAGAATATAGCTGCCTGTACATTGGTCTGCTTTCTCCCAGTTTGCTAAATAAAGAAATAAAAATAAAACATTCTGATACAATAGGAGAGAGTAAAACTGTTCAATTCAGACAGTTAAGCAAAGTTCATGTGAGTGCAAAATAAATGGTTTGTATTACTGCTTTTTAAATATAATGCTTAAAACACCACTTACAACATATAATTAACTTCCTTCTTGTTAATCAAAGACACTGATCTACCAATTTTACATGAAGAGCAGCCAATTTATAAATATTTCAGCTGATAATTTTCCTGACTTGCATTGGGCATGGATGAAATTGATGTACTTCCCTGTGCTGTGACAATGTCTGAACAGCATTTTGAAGATCTGGATATAATCCATGGCAAATTTCTAATTGGATGTGGGGTTGGAGACAAAGAACCACACTCACAATTGAGGAGCAAAAGGAACGCTGCTATTTGTTTGGCTTCACAAGCACTGGAGGGTAATTATCTCTGCCCTTAAAACACATGAAAAAGTAAAAAGCAGTTCTGTAAAAAGATTATGTGAAGAAACCAACATATGTTTCTGGAATTATTTCATAAAATACCTTACTTCATGAAAGCTATTGAAAATTGTTCTTTGTAGTACCTGTGACATACTGGCAGCTAGATAAATAATGAGAGATTGTCAGAGCTGAAGATACTGTAATGTTAGTGAAACATCCATCTGAAACCAGAAACAATCTACTATTTATATTGCAAATATTTTAACATTATTATTTATTTAATTATTTGTTTCAGTTTTTTTGCAACATCAGTGTTATGTGAGAGATAATTAGTGGTATATAATAAATATAATATATATAAATATTATTATATTATATATATTAAATACATATTATATAATATGTATATTATACATATATGTACATATGATATAAACAAATATATTAAATATATTGAATATATTATATATCTATATAATAAACATTATACATTATAGCTATAATATAGCATATGTAATTTAATATATATAATTAGACATTATATTATATATTAAAATATATATAGTATAGTAATAATTATATATATTAATAAATAAATAATATATATAAAATAATGCCAAAATTTACATTTTATCCACGTAAGTTTAAAAAAAACGCCAGGCAGCAAAAAAAGCCAGTAAAGCACATGCGAGGGAAATTAAAATTAGTTTGGGGAAGAGTAGGATGGCTAAAACTATGTGGATAAATAAAACTCTGGCATAATGTTTGAAATATGTTCTATATTAGAGTGTCTAGACCAAGTTTTTTCAGTGTCTAGTGAATAAAACACTGATATTAGTTTGGAAATTTTGCTTTTACAGTATATCTTGTTTAACTAAAAATAAATTAGAAATCTCATGAGCTGTCCTGCTTACAGATAAAGAGAACCTCTGTGCTGGGACAAAGAACAGTTATAATCCTAGATTTAAGGGAGAAAGTGCCAAGAAAGTAAAGACCTAGGAGGATAGGAGCAATATGGAGCTACCCAGGACTAATTTTATGACAAGCACAGGCTGAACTTTAAGCAACATCTTTAAAAACTTTTACCAGCTAACAGACTTGTGAAGTCACATCCAAGCATCTAAGTGGCATGACATTGAAACCTGTCGAGCACCACCAAATTAGTGCTGCTAAAATCAGGCCTGATAATTAGAAAATCATGTTGGGTAACAGCATCACAGCATCACTTCAAAAGAAGATGATTTAAGCAATCTAATTTCAGCAGTCAGTAAAAAAACCCAAATAAGCACAACAAACCAACTAGAAAACCTTGTCTTGTAAAGCTGAAACATGAACCCTTATACTTATGGTAGTTAAAGGTGAATTTGATTTAGATAGTGGAAAGTTAGGTATCACTTTCAACAGATTTGGCTTCAGATAAACAAGTGGAACAGCAGAAGCATGTCTGGGCAAAAAGGGCAAAGCTATAAAACTGGGTCTGGATCCCTGCTTCACTCTTCTGGTGTTCCTCCCTCAGCTGACTTACTAACTCTTTGTACATGATAAGAAGATAACTCCAAGGATAGAGTCTGGGTATAAGCCTGAGGAGCTCAACATTCATGACAGGATAATTCAGATTTTTTAGATAAATATTCACATATATTTTCTGATATATAGTTCCAAATTCATGTTCAGGCCCCAGATGAGTTAGGACTGTATGTCTAAACTAAAACAATCAAATTCAACATCTTTAAGTATATAAGATTAAATTATTCATGGATTTGAAACCCTGAACAATATTTTTACTTGGTCTTAATGTTGTCAGTGCCCAAAAGCAAATAAATTCCTTCAGCATAGTGATCTCGTCCTGCTTTTACTTTCAACTTTTTCCATTCTTGCCAAGAGACGTCGTATTCCCATTTTGGTTCAAAGTCCTTTTTGCAGGACAACAGCTTTATCTCTGACACCCTGATGTGTTTCCTTCCTCCCGAAAACTGCCAAGCAGGATGGGCACATGAGAGACAGACAGACAGACAGACAGACAGACAGACAGACAGACAGGCCTGCTCAAGTCCAGCTCTCACTACAGTGGGGCTAGAGGAGGGATAGCAGTATTGCTGGCTGAATGCCCCTCACAATGCCTTCAAAGGTGGTGTAAGGAGAGTTAATCCTTCAACCCTCACTTCTTCCTGGGAAAAAAGGAAGGAGAGATGAGTAAAAGGAAAGCAGTGCTTTTCCTTCTAGCCCTTAGAGCCTGTACTCTAATTAATGGGTATGCCTGATTGTGATTAGAGAAGTCCCAGCACAGCCTTTATATAGCAATGACCAAGTATTTGTAGATGCTGCTGCAGGGCATGGTCAGCAATCTTCATCTGCTGCCTTTGCCGAGGCTCAGGGAGCATTAGCGCTTCCACAGCACGAACAAACCAGCTCTCAGGACACCACTGGGAGTGTGATCACTTCTTTTCAACTGACTATATAGTCCAGGTATGTGAGCTACATGCAAACATGCAGCTTCTTGTCTAATCCAACTGCTTAGGCAGTGATTGCTGTGTGAATTGCATGACTAATAGCACAAAGATATTCTGAATCCAGCCTTATTCAAGTATGAACTGAGTCCCTGAAGAGGTACCCATTTGCTCAGATGTTTTTTACCATCTTAGTCATGACACTGATAGTGACTTCAGGTGCTGCCCTATCCCTCCAAATTATTTTGGTGAATGGACACCTGTGTCCTTTTTTCAAGGCATATTTTTGTGGTGTAGATTGTATCTTGAGTGTTAGGGATCAATGAGAAAGTGGAAGTCATAGTGTTTAGCAGTCATCATTGCAGTATTGCCATTGACAACAGTAACCAGTAAGGTTGAAATTACCTCTCTAACACAGTGCTTGATTAAAAATTAGTAATTAAACATGAAAATCAAGTAAAATTAAAATACTTAAAGATGACAGATTTTAATGAATTTTCTGGGCAAAAAAGCCAATGGCCAGGCTTAAGCCCTGGAATATGTATTCCCATATTTTCCATATTTTCCATAATGTAATACTTCTGTTTTACATTTTATTAATGTAACATGTTACACATCAACTTCTTTAGTGTGGTGGTATTGTTATTTTCTGGTTTTATATGAGCACAAGTAATGGCATATGTTTCAAAGCCTGTAAAGTACTACATCTGGCTGAGGAACTTTATGCTGTATATATCTTGTATAGTCTATGATTGCATACTGAATTTGTGAGAAGATGTCTTAATAAAAATATTGTCTCATTTTAATGACATAAAAATGTATCACATCACTAGCCATAGATATCATACCATAGCTCCCTTTAACTTACCAGCTTGAGTCTGAGAGTGGCCAACAGCAATTGCTAGGTGCAATAGCCAAGTTCAGAACAGAACTCATGGAAGAGGGTCATTGGTGGTTAGGAACTTCGTGAGCTGGAAATTGCATCCATACAGCTATACCTAACAGTATTTGATGCACCTTTGTTCATTAATTGAACTCTTTTATACCACCAAAGCACCCTGTGGCAGTGAGTTCCTCAGATTTAGTTAGGTACAATGTGAAAAAGTTCTTCCTTTTGTTGTTTTAAATATGAGGACTGATTATTTCACTGAATGCCCTCTGTTATGAGAGCAATAAGTAGCTGTTCATTAGTCACCTTCTCCAGGTTATTTAGTGGCATCTTCCTGAATGATGGGGCCTTACACAACAAAATAAAGAGCACACCTTCTAAGAATGACAACTAAACCTCTTTTAATCAAGAGGAAGCCTTCCCTGTAAATAAGCATCATTATGTACCATTAAGGATTAATGTAGTACATTGCTGGAAATAAAGATTAGCTTGTTTTATCTCTCCAGTTGTTCTGGATTCTGTCTTTCATCTCTGGGAAGTGACTGACCCAGAGATTATTGAATTCATGGCAGTGGATGTCCTTGGGTTTCCTTTGGAACTTTGGAATAGGTCCCATGAGGGGAAATCTGTTTCTGTAGGTGAAATGGGTTTTCCCATATATAGTATAACAAGAAGCATCTCTACAGGAGGTTTGAATCCAGATCCATGAAGCTATAGTCCTAAATTATGTGAACCAGGCTTTTAATTTATTCTCTTGACACAGGTACTTTTGGAGACCTGTCTAGTTTCTTAGGCCTTGTAAACTCTCTGCCAAAGAGCAGATGGTGGAGATTTCTCACATCTCTAAGTCCAAGAAATAAGTACCCCAGAGCCTAAAGGGTATCACCTGAGGCTGGAGAAGCACTTAATAAGCTGTCCACTATTTCCAATGGCTATCATACCTACTGCGTGGACCAGCTTTGCCTTACCTCCTTCCAAGGCCTAGGTTCATGTCACCTGCCTAAGTTAGGCATCACAAATGCTTCCATTATCAGTAGAGTGTCACCTGCTCCAGACAGCTCAAAGATGAGCCTCCAGAGATGGCTCTTTCTGACTCTTGAGAAAGTTGAAATAACTGTCCTTCTAGCACCACAGTTTTTATTGCCTTTATTGGGCAGGCACTTAGTTAGCCAGGTGGGATTTATCTATGCCTGGGTTCCAGACTGCATGAGCTGAAGATATGACCAACCCTTGTGCTGGTCACTTGATGATGCTCACTGTGTGTTATTCCATTGTTCCACTGCCAGCTTCTGTTGCAATCTGGCCCATGGACATCTCAGACAAGTCGCTGAAGAACATCTAGACTGGGTTGGGTACCTATTACAAGCCTAATTAAAAGGAAGCAATTACTGGGATTACATGTACGACCAAGATTCTGTGCAAGCAAATATCCTTTGGTATTTATTGAAGCTTCATTTTAAAAATACTTCTTGCAAAAATATTTGCCTAATAATTTGCCTTAATTGTGTATACAATGCAGAGCTTTATATTTCTTATAAAGTTCTGAATTTTATTCAGATCTGCTTCCTTTTGAATCTTAAAAGACTAATTTTCTGGTTTGGTCACCATCACATGGAGGAAAGACATTGCCCCTCTAAAAAGTTTCAGATCCTATTGCTCTCCAGCTTAAATAACACATCTTTTACTACACCTGTGAGGACTCCCTGCTTTCTGTTGTCTCCTCAGTTTTCATAGACAGCACAGCTCCCAATGTCCATGATGGTGACAGCTCTGCCTCTGAGCATGGTGGGAGCAGGTGATGCCAAGTGCTCACTTACCCTGTGTATGCTATCTAAAGGACACATGAACATTTTTAAGTCATGCTTAGTTTAAATTGAACAAGAATTCTAGGTATATGAGAAAATCTAGGGAAATAGGTATGCTCCATGTTGACTAATCTAGTTTCTGTTTGTTTGTTTGTTTGGTTGGTTGGTTGGTTGGTTGTTTTGTTGGGGTTTTTTTGGTATTTCTCCCCTTCTGGTGGCTTATGTGGGAAAATTGTCTCTAGAAAACCCTTTAAAACCAACAGATATGGATTTTTCTAATTTTGTTTGCATGGCATTTTGGCCAAAATATTTCAGACCTGAGCCATACAAATCTAAAAGTGTCTATTTTTTTCATTAGTGCCTGATACACACCCCCAGTGGCAGTACAAATTTACAGTGCTTGCAGGGACTGGAACTGAGCCCTGTGGCATTCTAGGGGGTGTCTCAGAGGTGTCCCTCAGGGCACGTCACTGTGGTAGATCCTCCTCTGGTACTTGCAGTGGGGATTTTCACTCTCCAGAACTTTACCATGCCCTCCACCCTTCCCAGACCCCAGCTTCCTCTTCTGGTGTCATTGCTGAGGAGAGCTCCCTTGCAGCTCTGGAAGATACACAAGTGCACTCTCTGATCATTTGGTATATCTAATCCATGCATGAAATTCAATGTACTTGAACACACATTCAGAAATTAACCAATATGGTGGGAACGTATAAACACCTTGCATCTGTCAAAAGACGTTGAGATACCTATGCAGCTTCAGACAAAATTAAGTTGTCACACAACCCTCCCACATGCCATCTTTGAGCTTCCAGGGCACTTTGAAACCATTTGTGTTTCTTTTACACAAGGACAAAGGATGGGAAGGTGAAGCCAACAAAAGAAAAGCAGGTATTAAGAATAGGGATAAACATTCAAATATTGGATTTCACACTAGTGCTTATTTCTGTAAAAAGCAAATCATTACCAGTAGTTTATACCTTTATGACTCTGATGCATAAATGATGTCAGAAGAAGCAAAGATTAAATACTAAAAATGTCTCAATCACTGTTAAATATAAAACTGATGCCTCAACAACAACAACAACAAAAAATAGAAGAAGGAAGCATTGTCATGATATTAGCAAGTTATCCAGTTGGTTTCACAAGATATGACAGTGCACACATAATTAGACAAGGAATGAGAGTGGTGAAAATGGAGAGGTGTGGCTTTATAGTGCACTGAGTACTGGCACACACCTAAGAAAACAACCAGTCACTCAGCAAACTGAGTGATAAACAGTTTCTGTACCCCACATCCAAGGTGATAAGCTGAACTCCAGCCAGGCAGAACGCTTCATCCACTGATTCAGCTGTGTACCTCAGAAGTGTAGGTCTGCCAAACTAGCTTTAGAAAGGTGTGTGAAACCTAAAGTCTACTTCAACCAAACATTGACTTCAAGGTGACTGGGAGAGTGCAACTCCAGGACGCAACACAGAGGGTACTGTGTGTTCTGAAAGGATAGGAAACTCTGCTAACCATATATACTCTTTTTGCCATCCTACCTTTGGACTGTGACCTGCCTGTAACTGTGTTTATCTCTTTTTGTTAATTAATAGCAAGTGTCTTATCACAATATGGTTTGACTTGAAAGGGACTTTAAAGATTATCTAGTTCTACCCTCCCTGCTATGAATAGGAAACCTTCCATGAGATGAGGTTTCTCAAAGCCTTATCCAACTTGGCCTCGAGCACTTCCAGGGATGGGACATTCACAACTTCTCTGGGCAGTGCCTCACCACCCTCACAGTAAAGAATGTCTTATAAATCAAATCTAAGCTTACCCTCTTTCAGTTTAAAGCCATTCCCTTTAGTCCTATCACTACATGCCTTTGTAAAAAGTCCCTCTCCAGCTCTCTTTCAGGCCCCCTTCAGGCACTGAAAGGCTGCTGTAAGTCATCTCTTGGAGCCTTCTCCTCTCCAAACTGAACAACTCCCACTCTTTCAACCTGTCTTCATGGGAGACGTCTTCCAGCCCTCTGATCATAGTCGTGGCCCTCCTCTGGATTTTCTCCAATGAGTCCACACCCTTCTTATGCTGAGAGCCCCAGAGCTGGATGCAGTACTCCAGGTGCCTCACAAGAGCAAGCAGAAGGGCAGAATCACCTTCTTTGACCTGCTGGCCATTCTGCTTTTGACCCAGTTCAGGTTGTGGTTGACTTTCTGGGCTGCAAGCGCATTTTGCTGGTTCATGTTGAACTTACCAACTAACAGCCCCACATCCTTCGCCTCAGGGCTGCTCTTAATCCATTCTCTGCCAAGCCTGTATTTGTGCTTGGAATTGCCCTGATCCAGGTCCTTGCACTTTTCAGTACCTTGCACTTTGCATTGTTGCACATGTGCCCACCTCATAAGCCTGTCCATGTCCCTCTGGATATCATCCCTTCCCTCTGTTGACTGCACCACCCAGCTCGGTGTCAGCAGCAAACTTGCTGAGGATGCACTTGATCCCACTGCCCATGATATGGACAAGGATGTTAAACAGCGCCATTCCCACTATCAGCTCTGAGTAATGCCACTCATCAGTGGTCTCCATGCAGACATCAAGCCACAGTTAACCACAATTTTTTCATTTGTGGCCATTCAACCAATTCATTATTGACCAACTGACCATCCATCAAATTTATGTCTCTCCAGTTTAGAGACAAGGATGTTGTGCCAGACAGTGTCAAATGCTTTGCAGAGGTCCAGGTGGATTATATCAATTGCTCTTCCCTTATCCACCAACTTTGTAACCCTGATGTAGAAGGCCACCAGATTTGTCAGGCATGATTTACCCTAAGTGAAGACACATTGACTATCAATCATCTTATTTTTCATTTCCCTCATCACAGTTTTCAGGATCATCTGGTCCATGGTCTTGTTGGGCACTGAGGTAAGACTGACTGACCTGTAGCTCCTTAGGTCTTTCTTCTTCACCCTTTTAAAAGTTTGGGTTATGTTTACCCTTTTCCCATAAGTGACATGGACTGCCAGAGCCTCTCAAATATGATGGATAGTAACAGCCATTTCTCCATCCAATTCCCTCAGGACTTGGGGGTGTATCTCATCAAGTCCTATGGATTTCTGCATCTTCAGGCTCCTTAGTTGCTCTTGAACTTGATTTTCTCCTACAGCTGGCAGTTCTTAATTTTCTCAGTTCCTGCCTTTACTTTCAATGACTTGGGTGGTGTGGATGGAGCACTTGCTGATGAAGATTAAAACCAAAAGCCTTTGAGTACATCTGTCTTCTTCATATCTCAGGTAACCAGATCTCACATTTACTTTTTGAGAGGATCCACATTTTTCCTTGTCTTTCTTTTATCACTGACTTACCTATAGAAGGTTTTCTTGTTGCCCTTTATGTCCCTGGTCATACTTAATTCTCTCAGGGGTTTAGCTTTCCTAAACTGATCTCTGGCTGCTGGGACAATTTTTCTGTATTCTTTCCAGACCACCTCTCCATGCTTCTATCCTCCCTGTTTGTAGAACAAGGTTCAGCACAACACCTCTTTTTGTTGGCTGCTCTGTCACTTGGAGAAGGAATTCACTATTGGCACCATTCCAGGAGCCTCCTGAATTGCTGTGTTGTCCTTCCAACAGTCATCCTGGCAGCAGAAGTCCCCTCATGAGCACCAGGGCTTGTGAATGTAAGGCTGTTCCAATCTGTCCATAGAGGGTCTCATCTTCCAGTTTTCCTGGTCCCATGGTCTGTACAAAACCACCTTCCCAGCCCTCCTTTTTATCTTGGCCATTAAGCTTTTGGTTGTCTCTTCATCTGTCCCCAAGGGCTCCATGCACTCCAACTGGTCACTGACTTGGAGTGCAACACCACCTCCTTCTCTTCCCTACTTGTCCTTCCTTGTCCTTCCAAAAGAAAGAACCTTCCCTTCCAACACTCCAGTCACAGGAGCTATCCCACACACCTCTGGTCTCCATGATGCCAGTAAGATCATAGCCTGAAGGCATGTGCACCTCTCTAACTCCCTTTTTTAATTCTTTGTGGAAGAGAATTTGGGTTTAGTCATGTTCATAAAAATCACAGTGTTGTATAATTGTTTTATAATAGCAGCAATATTATTAATAATGGTAATAACAATGGGAAATTATAGAATCACAAGTTGAAAGGGTTCCACAAGGATCATTGAGTCTAACTTCTGGCCCTGGAAACATGAAAATTTCTGTGCTGTGTGCAATAGAATCTTTCTTTAAAAGAAATATTTGGGTTTTTTTTTTCACTCTAAGCAATTGCTCAGATATTTGAAAGGATTTACAATTGCTGAGACTTGGAACGAACAGCAAACAAAACTGAAATGTGAAGAATCTATAAATGAACCCTGTCAGAATAAAGGCATGCTGAATATGTTGGATAATGGGACTAGGTGCCTATAATATGCTTACAGGAGAACTCTGTATATTATGAATGCCATTGGTTCCCTCTGTGTGAAACACTTGATTGTCCAAAATAAGTTAATAGTCTTTTTTTAACAGCTGTCAAAAAAGCTAAAAGAAGGGCAATAAGTCAGCCTTATTCTACTGGTACAACTGGATTTAGGAAACGGCTGAGAAAGACAGTGACACAGTTGGTAGTTTGGTATGGAAATTGCTAAGTAAGCAAAAAGCAGACTGTCATTCTCTTTAATAAACACAGCTCTTTCCACTTATACCAAATCCATAGATTAGAGGGGGGAACAATGTTTCTAAGAATCCTGTTAAAACTCAGTCATGATTTATCAAGAGTAAAAAGCCAATACTTCAAAAAGAAACTCAACCTAACCCACAAGCTCCCACTATGGACACTATGTTGGCTATTCTTTGCTGATGATCACCAGAAATGGCTGGAAAATCTTATCTGATGCATTTATAACTCTTGGCAGTTTCTTGTTTTAAGGAAAAAAGTAACATTTTACAGTAAACCTTAAATGGTTTTGAGAAAGGTAATTAAAACCTTCAAATTTTTCTAAATCACATCTGATTTTATTCCTTACTTCAGAAAAGTATACAGTTCATGATTAACCAGTTTTTGAGTAGGAGGAAGCTATCTGGAAATGTTTGAGGAATCTGCAAATAAGTAATTTGTGGTGGGTATTGTGAGCTGAGTTTGCACTTGAAACTGTTTTCTGGGGAAGAAAGGCACCACCTTCATGAAGGTGGCCCTTGGTTAGTGTCTCTGCACTGATATAGAATGCAAAACTAGAGAGCAGGACCACCAAAACCAATGGAAGAATATTCTTGAATCCCAGTTTTCACTCTCAATTGTGATTTTTCAGATGCTTCTTCTGGTCACCCTGCCCCAGCTGGTGCAAACTGTGGTTGTTCAGAGAGCAGGATGAGTCCTCTCTCTGTGCTGGTCACTGTTGCCTTTCATTAACCTACCGCATCAATTTCCTCGCAAGCACCTTTCCTTTGGGGTGTGGTTTTAAGAGCAGTGGCTGGTGCAATATATATAAACTCCTTCTCCTGTCGGCCTGCTGAGCTATGTTGCTGCACCAGAGGAAGCAGTTCATAGTTTTAAGGCTAGAGGGGACCATTACAATAATTTTACTTGCCATGCATTTGAAACAAAGTACATAATTCAGAATATATCTGGTCCTGATGCAAGGCTTTTGCATGCTGGAGATTCCATTGCTCACCCTGGTTATTTGTCTAATGTTTATTTTACTCCCATCTGAAAACTTGACACTGCATTTACAGCTTGTGTTTTTCTAGTATACAGATTTCAGCTTTGGATTCTTGCTTAGTTCACTGAAGTTAGAGTCCTCTAATGACCAAATTTTCTACTCATGTACATAATTGTGGCCCATGAAAATATTTATGGACCTTTCTGCCCCCAGTTACAAGTTGTAACACCAGCAACAGGCACAGCTTGCTGTTCCTCCTGGAAGTAATGAGCTGCAAGACATTTTCCTCAGTCTCTGTTTGCAAAAGCCATCTCCATCTTTTAATCAAGGGCTCCCAGTTTTCCTTGTCTTTGCATCTAAAATATGCAATTAGACTTAAATACATAGATGGCTGATTACATGCTACCAACAACAGACTTTGAGAGGAGACAAGCAAAAGAGATGGTCAACAGTCATTCATAAACTTTGTAAATGGTTATCAATGTAAGTGACAAAGAGTGATTGATTGGGGGATGTTGGACTTGGTATCCAAATGCTCCTGTGCTATTCCCTTTCTACCCACCATAAATCCCTTGAACTCCAGGCCACAGTGTGCTTTGCTCACCCTTCTCCTTTCCTCATGCAGTCAACCCTTCAATGGAAAGGTGATCCTTCAGAGAAGCTACTTCTCCCAGGAGGAGGTACCTGAAAGGTAATATGCATATCTGAGCAGGAATAGGAGGAGTAGTTTTTTTGTCTCCTTCTACCCCCTAAACTGAATCTATCAGTGAGACCAGAAACTTCAGCTGAAGGAGCATAAAAATTATGTCTAAAGAGGAAAGGAGCTGAGTAGGCCCAAACCATTCCCCAAATCATTTGGATAAAGTCTTAGTGCAGTTGGGGATAACAATAAGTAAAATCTGATTATTTCTGTGAGAAAAAGATATTGTGGCAGTCTAGATATGCCTTTCTCATTTGCAGAAGGAAGCACACGTATTTTAAATACAAATTCCTGTCCTGCTTTCTAAGACAGAAAAGGAAATGAAGATGGAAGAAAACTTTGGGGCTTCCCTGGCTAGTCTGGGGAACTCTTTAGCATATTTAACTTTAAACACTTAACTTGAGTAAAACAAATAGGAGCACTGCCTCCCTGGGCAGCCACTGGGGAGGAAGTCTCCTGTAGATGATGAATCAGAGTGTCCAAATTCTCAATTACTTGCTGGAGATGCTTATCTCCTCCCAGTGACTACAGAGGGAGCGCAGGGTGATGACATTCAGCAAGACAGCATCAGCTGAAGACCTACAGTGAGCTGGCTTTCCATCCCTCTGAAGAAATACACTGTACATGTATTTCTCCACTTATAGAAGTTATTCCACATGCTGTGACTACAGAAACAATGTTGTATGACTTAAGTGAGCTGCATTCTAGACCTTGTTTTCTGAGTGCTTAAATGAATTCTTCAGCAATTCTTGCAGTCACCTTTTGCAGCATCAGATTGCCATTTTGGCTAAATTAAAAAAAAATATACAAATGAAGAAACCACTCTTAACTCTTAAGAAATTTGCAGTACAGGCTGTTTACATCCAGTATCAGCTGCAAATTGGTTGCCTAGCCATCTGCAAAACTTTGTAGATGCAGCACAGAGCTACAGCTGATGCCTGAAAAAGCAGAAGGCTCTGTGGTTAGGGTGTACTTCTGACTCATTCCCTGTCCTGTTACCCTTCCCCTATGACACAGGATCAGACATTTACTCATGATTCAGCTTCAGAGCTCACACTATCCACAAAATGAAAAATATTGGCCTTTTCTAGAGCAATTGTTAGAAATCATACTGGAGTCAAACACCATCAGGGTGCAATCTGGTCAGGTACAAGATCAATTGTTCATCCCTTAAAGTATTTTCAATCAAAAGTTTTGCTCTGTGAACACAAGTTTTCGAGCAGTTTCTAACTGCAGAGACTCTTTCTCCTTTGCAGCTTCATTCCTTTTTCACTTCATCACTTTATAGCTCTAATTCATCAAGCAGGACATGTAAACTTCCAGAGATAAATGAATACCGTGCATTCCACCAGGCTCATGCTCCATGGTTCTTTCAGTGCCTTAAACACACAATAGTTTCAAAGCTTTGACAGCTGGCTGGAAAGAAGCCTCAAGGCTTATGGTGTGTTTAGTTATGCTATCAGCCCTCTTCTGCATATCTTGCAAAACAAGCTCTGGTGTCTATGCTGCAACTAAATTTACAAGAAATTCCACAGAGGTCTGAGATGGCAAAAGAAAACCAATCCTGTCATTTTCAGATTACAAATTCAGCCAACAAGGAGGCATTCATGCCTCTTAAACTTGGAAATTAACCATACGAGCCACAGCAGCATGGCAGCTGAAAGTTTTCTGGCTTAGAAACCATATGTGAATTGAAATATGCTGATTTTGAGCATGCTTTCAGACATGGACAAGAGAAGAATGAGTCACCCCTGAGAGCTGGCATAATTCAAACTGCCCTGGCTGGTGTCAGCAGTAGTCACTGAGCCTGAGGGACAGCCAAGCTCCTTGGTGGAGGCAAAGCACAGCAATTCTGCAGCAGTATGCAGGACAGAGGAAGTTTGAAGGAGTTGTGCCTGCAATTCCTGCATGTCTGGTTGCCACAGCTCCATCTCTCACAAGGTTATGTCAGTAGTCTGCAGACACCCTGAAGATACACAGGTGACTGAGGGCACGGCATCGCTCTGGAGTCCTCTGTTGGGAAGGTTATCTGCACCAGGCACTGCACAGCAGACTTCCTTTGGGTTGCATTGTGGTTTCATATGGTAAGAGTTAAAGCACTGTTTCCTTCTGCAAAACACAATCCTGCCTTTCCTCCTCCTGTGAGAAGTCCCATGCAGCCAGAGGAACCAGTTGGGCTTGTAGGCTGCATATATATCAGCCTTTGAACTGAACTCTACCTCCAGTTACTCCCCTGTGAGTTAGAATAAGTCTTGCCCTTCACTGAAACTAACTGGGAAGTTTCATTGCTGATGCAGAGGAAAGATGACAGTTCCAAGAGAAATTTCCCAGTACAACAAGCAAAAGGCCAAATGAAACAAATTTTTATTAGTGTAATCATTAAGTCACCCTTGCTTTCTGAAGGCAATCATATTCAGAAAATAAATTCTTAGCATACTTCTACAATAAGGTATTAATTGATAAGAACTGAGATACAGCTTTAAATAAAACATTCTATTTAGAAGTCTAAGGAAGCTTAAAAAGCATTTATCAAGTTTATTGACCTTGTAATTTTAAATTTAAAAAACCAAAATAACAGGACTTTTCTGCAAGAGAGAGGTACAGTTTTTGTTCCATTTGTGGGAAATATAAAATAATAAGGCTAAAAAGACAAACAAATGAGTCTGCTGTGAAAATTGTGAATTTACTTGTTTTCCCTAAAACAAAGACTTTTAAGGTAGTTTCTGAAACAAATGTTTACGAAAAAAATATTTTACAGAGAAAGATATACCAGCAATAAGTTTGGCTGAGAAGAGCACAGGAAGCCTGTGAAGCTAGAAACAACAGTTCATGTAGAAACTTAGTTTTAATAAGATCAAGTTTTGCCCTGCCGTGTTTTGAAACTATCTGGAAGAGCCTGTTGCCTTCCACAAAGAACAAACACAGCTAAAATTACTAACGCAATGACTCTACTTAACAAACAACTTAATACCTGAAGACTTTCTAACTGGGTGTGGAGCTGTAATTTGCTCTTTTGGATATTTCTGCTTGGATGGGAGCCAGTGTAAACTCCCAAGTCAAGTCATCTTGATTTAAAAGCCATTTTCTGAAGCTCTCAGTTCCCATGAAAGCCTAATATCTATTTAATACTGGAGATTCAGATACAACTGAAGCACTTCCTATGGAGGTTTTCTCTAAGTCTTCAATAGTAGAAGAACAGACATGCTTTTGAACACAGAAATAAATATGCAGTACACCTTGTTAATTCTAGATTAATAAAAGGAAATATTTACAAATTGACAATATCTGTTTATGTGTGTTAGATCATCTCGCACAAGTACCTGCATTAAAAAGATTTTTTAATGTGAAGGTTACGTTGTACCTGGATCTTTTCTCATAAGGTGTCCTTCATAATTTTAACAGGAAAAAAATCTCTGTGATAAATTCTAGCTGCTTTCACATTGTCATAAAAAAACTGAATATTTTTTGTAGATGCAGCAACCAGGTGTAAAGGTAAAGCTTTCTATGTGTCACTAAGAGATCATGTACGCTTCTGTTTACTATTTTTTTAAAACAGCCTTGGATGTCTTTTAACCTGTGAATGCTGGAAAAGCTTCATTGTACAATTGTGTTAACTTTTTTTTCCCAATAAATCAGATTATCTTTCACTCATCAAAATATGATGAGCACAAATCCAAAACACAACCCCATACCAGCCACCATGAAGAAAACTAAGCCACCTCAGCCATATCATGTGCAGTGTCGGAGTTTCATCCGACATGTGAAACAGGCAAAACTTTCAATTAATTCAAAAATACAAGGATTTAAATTGATTGTTGGAAAGGCTTTTAAGCAACTAACTGGACAAACTTTGAACTTTTGTATCACTCAGATCTGTAGCTGAGTCTGTAAAGTATTTATGGCTTATCTACTCACAGTCTTGGTGAAAGCTCAAGGTAGAGGGAAAACAGACTTCTGAAAGAATTGCTCTTTAGTGAGAAAGGAGTGGGAGAAGTAAAGAGCTGGGCTTCCCCCCTTCTTTGTGTGACAGTCCCCAGGCATGAGTGGACACGGAGGTAGGACACAGAGAAGCTGCCCCTGCAGAAGGGTGCAGAGGAAGGATTTTGTTCTAGCAATTGTCCCTGCTCTGTCTGGGCACAGCCCAGTTTATACTCCCTGCTGCACTAAGGGCACTTCTACAAGTCTAAGCTTATTTCAGAAACAGAAGGAAGTTACAGGCCTCACTTCCATTCAGTTTAATTTTGCTATTTGTTATATATGATATTTTCTCCTTGAAATAATTATTTTTATCTGGATGATTACTGAGAATGGCAGGTCAGTAACACTTGCCATCAGCTGAGGTAATGCCTCTCAGCTACTCCAGTTTTCTTTGCTACACATTCCGACATGTTGTCTTCATATCTCAGTCTCCAAGCACGTCTGGAGGGCAAAGTGGCCGAGGTGAAAACAAAACCACAGGTATAATACTGACAGTCCTGCAACCACACAAGGGATGAGTTAATTCTGCCTTGGCAGAATTCTACCTTGGCTGGGACCAGGGGCAATGCAGTGGACCTCTGACAGCTGCATTTTTTTGCCAGTGAGAACTGATAAAAAAGTTTTTGCAGTGAAATCCTGCATCAGAAACTTCCCAGCACAAATAGCAGGCCACCAGCACCAGTGTCATTTCATCTTGCTAATTTTGCAGCTGATCTAGGAGCAGAGCACATTCAATAGCAATTGTCCTGACTTTACTGAGGATATATACACATTTTTACAGAGCTGATGGTTAAAGTCTTCCTGATTTATCTGTTAACACAAGGAATGTTTGTGGTAGGAACTAAAAATAATGAGGGTAAATTGCAATACTAAAATTAAGCAGAAAAAACCCTTTTGAAGTATTGCCCTGTAGGACTAGCTTAGACTAGTTTGGTCAGGTTTGGGAAGTGTAAGAAGATGGAGAGGCTGAAAATGTAGTGAATCTCCATTCTGACGTGACAGAAAAGGCATTTTACCCATTTCATCACTGAGATGTAAGAGGGAGCAAGACACAGACAAGCCCTCAAAAGGATTTTGCTGTGGTAAAAAAAATGTGACAAGCAGGTAAGCTAAGTATTATTCATACTATTTCAACATTTTTTAAGATGTTTTCTCCTAAGTGCTTTTTTTTCTAGTTAAATAGTATGTGCTTTATGGAGTTGGATGGCTGCTGGGTGCCCCTGAGAAAGCACACACTGGGAGAGGTACAGGGAATCCAGGCCACTCTCTTCAGCTGTCAGGTTCCTGGAGTAGAAACTCAAATACAGAACAGTGATCTGAAGGTTTCTGCTCCAGGAACCTGACAACCAAAAGCCTGTGCTACAGCAGGCAGAAGGTCCTGTCAGACTGGAAAATATGCTTTGCACACCAGAAAGTGGCCAAGAAGAACTAGGGGGTAATTTGCAACCTTTAGGTGTAGCCGTTACAAAGGAATGATGTAAATTCTTCCAAGAGGAAGAACAAGGGAATGTGCCCACATGTTGCTTTACCTTGTCATAGCAATGCCATCCTGCATGGGGTGGTTTTCCCTGCTTACCCAAGTGTGAAAGGCTGGACTCAACCCCTCTGAAAAGCCTGCTTTTTTCTGAGTAGATCGGGATAAAGTAGAGCATGTCTTCCTCTGGCGACAGAGTGAAATTCCCTCTGGCTGTCCCAGGGACTTTGCAACAGCAACTTGTAACTCTTTTCTGCTTTTTCTGACATGAGTCTAGCCAAAGAAAAGGTTTATCTCATGATCTTAAAGCTTAATGGAGCCTTTCCCCCCCAGTTTCAGTATGAGCTCAAGTGCTTGTAACTAAAGGAAGTTTTGAAAAATATGCTTATGTAATAAATATGGTTGATTCATGTCTCTGTATGTATAGGGACACAAGTGGATGAAAGTTTTATCCCCTCTTTTTCTAGAACCAGTCAGTCTACCCAGGCATAGGTAGTAACTACAAGGAATAAAGTGGAGGAAAAAACTCAGCAAAAATAAACAAAGCCCCTTGCAGACAAGTAGACTCCTCACAGTGTTCATTTCACATTATGAAGAGTTTTAAAGTGTGCAGAGAAGGCAAAACTTCTGTGTTGTGTCTCCTTTTACAGTGCCTTTGTTATGTAAAATAACCTTTGCAAAACAAAGAATCAGGCAAAAATATTCCAAATCCATAATTTCTTGTATGCAATGCTTACAATAGTTAATAAAGACCAGTAGCATGAGATGCTGAAAGACATCTAAGGGAAAAAAAATGTTCTTTTTAAGTTTAACAGTTCAAGAGAAAAACATGGGAAATACTTGAACCAACTGCTAGCACAGAGCATACTCCCAGTTATATGTGTTAAAAGGTCATATGTGACACTACTGTTAAATTAACATTTAAAATTTCACAGTCATGTTCTAGGGTTTTGCGTGCATTGAAGACTGCATATGGGTTTAGCCAGGATGCTGCCACCTTCAGGAATTAACTTTTGTGCAAATTTAAGGTAATTGCAGTTGTAAAATGAAAGAATTCTGGTCGTAATCTCAGTTGAACTAATTTGCCAGGCATGTAAACCACTTTATATCCCCACTGAATTCCCTGTTCATCTGATAGTCCATCTTTGAATTTATCCTTTGTTGTCTTAGGGTAAGAAATTCTAGGGCAATCTAAGGCTGGTTTAATTAGTGTGCCAAGGGACTGGGTAAGGGCGTGCCATGTTAAGCAGACAGCAAAAAGCTATATGAATGTGTAAATTACAGTCAATCAAAATCCCTTTTAAATTAGTCCCACTCTGTGTATATATTCTACCAGATGGATCAAAAGGGTCAGATGTTCAATTATGCCTTGGAGGCACACACTGGAGTGAAAAAATGGTGTGGAACTGAAATGCACAAAACACATTTTTTCCATCTCTTTATACTATTAGAGCTTTTCAAATGAGTCTTGTACCACACTGGAATGAAAAGGGGATCCTTCAAATTTTTTTTTAAAGGTCATTCACATCAGTATAGTAACTATGGTAGTCCCACAGTTAGTAGACTTTGATAAAATGTAAAATTTGATGATTTCATTCCTTGTTTTGAATTATTAAGAATAAAGATTTGTCCCAAAGTCTTTCCTATTTCAAGAAATAACCTAATCAATTGACAATTTTAAATTGTGCCTTGCTCTTGCTCTGGTAAGATATAAGAGTGAACCTTACAAAAAGACTGCTGACAGTATCAAAAGACCGATATTCATTTGTGTAACTTTTGATGTCTGAGGTGTAGGTGTCTACATCTGAGCTAGTCACACAGGTAACCCAGGGTCACCCAGACCCCATTTGTAGCCAGTCAAAGTAGAATAAATACAATCAGTGCCACATAGGGAAATACTAATCTGACCAAATGTAGAGACTGAGTTTAGGATGAGACATATCCATCAACTATTGGCCAGATCTCTCCTGACTGTAAAAGAGCCAAAGCTCATATGTTTGTGTTGCTGTAGTAAACATTAATTTAGTCAAATGAGTCTCAGACAATTCCCCGCATTACTTAAATTTCAGGGATTGGTTATGATACTCACCTTGGGTGTCTGGGAACAAGGATTAAATATTTCCTTAACCAATTTTCTTCCATGCTCCTAACCAAATAGACCTGGCCCACACTGTAAAAACAATTACATACTTCTTGGTCATCAAGAATGATTCTATTTGATCTGATTAATAAGACCTTTGCAGGATATAGCTTCAACTTGAGTTTATAAGCAAATATTTTCCCAATTCTTTCTCTGTACCTTAAACTGTCTTTCAGGTGAAATAAAAATTGTGCGTATATATATATATATATATATATATGTATATATATATATATATATATATATGTAGACACATAAATATATAATTACTTATTTTTCCTATAAATCTTCTTAGAAATTGGAACTTCTCTGTCTAAAACTTAGTGAATGTCAGAAGAAAGGGCCTTTAGCTTATGAAAGGTATTTTTTCTTTTGTCAAAAGTAGAATTAACCCTTCCTTACTTTGTTTTTAGAAATTTAATGTAAAGCAGCATTTATGGCACCCATGTATGATAAAGTTTAAAGCTATTATAAAGGAAAAATGTAAATATAATGAAAACTTGTATTTGTATTGTTTTTTAGCCTGTACCTATCATATATTCTTCATTTTACAGATAATATAGTAAGAAACCCCAACAACTCTGGAATATCCTTGTGTATCCTACAGATCTTATCTGCTTCTAACATCTGATGATCACAGCTTTATAATTTTATATAGTTACCTAAAATAAGATTTTGCTTTGAATCATTTGAAATGCAGCATGAAAGAACTGCACACCCCAAATGCACTAATGGCCTGGCTTGTTAAAGTATTGAAAAGCAGCATGCAGTTAAATTAATTATGGGACAGAGGGTTTATGTCTTGTCCAAGCCTACACCACAAACCCAAGAAAGCCCAATTTAACTTCATGCTCAAATCAGAGGGATTTTTTCTTGTGACTTTAGTAGAAATTTGCCTAGATCCAGAAAAGAAAGGGAGGATGCTGTCAGGTATCAACTGCTTTGTCATGAGAGAAACCTGAGAGAGATACAGGTCAGTTACTTTCAACAGAAAGGGAAGATCCTTAATGGTGTAAATACACAAATGCAGTCTCACCTTCAAATATTTTCCCTTCTGAATCTGAAACAAATATGTTACAGTGTAAGTTTTCAAATATTGCCTTTTCCTCTATCATTTGTCTGCGACTTCTGTTGTGGAAGTACTGCACCTCAGGTGTAACAGCATTGTTTTTACTCTTTTTAATGATTTAATTTAAGAAAAACAGTGTGAGTGAAGATAGAAATGGCAGAGGAATCCAACTAGCTGTAAAACCTATGGAATAATAACCATTTTCTTTCTAGTATCCCAAGAGACAATTTTGTTGCCTGGCTGAGCAAAGGCAAGGAAAAGTGACTAGAAGTAGGAAGCTGTTTCCATGTCAAGTGGGGCCAGTGGTGCCCTTGGAGAGCTCCACCTCTCTGGCAATTAGGGAGGGATGGGAGGGATGGTCCAACAAGGTGAAAGTAGGGAAAGAAAGCTGGGCAGGAGCATTGCCCATGTTGAGGGGCTGAGCGATACTTACAAATATGAAAAAACATCTTTCTCTGTTTTGTATTAGACCACTTTGCCTTTGTATAGAGACTCCCACAGATACTCTCAGTTCTACTTGTCCTGAAATTGCCTTCCTCCTCTTCTACTCTCCTCTTCCTGCAGAAGTTTTGAGCAAGTAATGATTCCTCCTCCAGGTCTCCTTTTCTTTGGACTAAGCAACACAAGTTCTATCAAGCTGTTATCACAGGCCAAGTTTCACAGGCCTTTGATCAATCTCTCGTGTAGGTACCTTACAAACACCCCACAGTCTTATCAGAGATCAGGAAGTCAGAAAGTTGGGTTCTATGTCTTACAAACAGCGCTTCTGTTTATATATCAGAGTTACCAGGATAATGATAATTTTGTTGTTCCTACTGCCTACAACCTTTTTCTTCAGTAATTGAAAGCCTTGGATCCAATTTAGCTTGTGATACTCAAAAAATTAGAACCTATTCTGCATATTTGTTGCTTAGATAGCCATTGTCTGTCTCTTATTGGCAATTTTCTTTTACTTTTTATGCAAAAGCAGAATATTTTTTATGTAATTTGGGTCAAATTACTACCTTTTTCACAATTTTAAAACTACATGTATTGATGAATTATATTAAAACCAAACTTACTGTTGTGACACAAAAAGGAATTTGTTTCCGTAGACAGAAGTTTTTTAGTAGTAAAGTTCAGTGTATATTTTATGTTTTCGTCTGCTGATATGAGTTGAATGTGGGAGTACCAGAGCATGTGGAAATCATGTTAATGAATTGCTGCTAACATTTGTACAACAGCACACATGTTGCAGCTTGGGTTTCATAGCATTCCACTACACAGGGATCAGAGCATTCCTTGCTCTTTTCAGTACCTATTAGCTTTGTTTAGAAGTGCAATGCATCTGAACATTAAAAAAAAAAAAAAAAAAAAAAAAAAAAAAAAGGAAGGAAAAGAGAGTGGAAAAAATGTTTTCAGTCTTTATAGTTTTCTAAAAGTGGAATTCATTTTCTGTTTAAATGTGATATTGTTTTCATTTGGATTTTTGAAGAAAAAAGAAAAAATAAGGTTCAGCAAACTACCTGGAGGTAGATTTGGATCACTAAATCACTCCTCTTGGATTTCATTTGACTGCACAGAGGACAGCCAAGTGTTTCAGATCTAAGCTGTATTTCGTATGATCTTTGGGGGAATGGTTATACAAAAGTGTTACACACACAAGGAAAACATAAACAGTGAAAAGGACAAGTTGTCTTCTTTAGGTTTCATGTGGTTTGATATCGTGTAAATATGGTAAATAACAAAGTAATGTATGAGCAAGCTTTGGAGAGCTACAGAGATTATGCAGAAGCTTATGGCATGCAGACTTTAAATACAGAACAAGATACTGCCTGTTGCTTAGGTTTGGCTGAATAATACAGTCCAAGAAAACACACAAAAAATAGTCTTGACAAGTTACTTTCTACTTAACTGGCATGCAATCCAGTGTGTTCCATCATGCATATTAATATTTTGCCTTGAGTAGGCTTGTTTCTCACTTCACATCATTACTATCAGTGTTACCAAGACCAGTTTCAAAAAGATCAACAGTATTATGCAGATGAAAAAAGGAGCAAACAATTAAGAAACAAGGCCCACTGTGCTTACAGTTGTTTGCTGAATGTGCCATTAAGTAGTTACTCTCTACTCCATTACTCTCTCCTCTGTCTTTCCTTGTAGAGTCATTTATAAGGTGGGAAGTAGCAATTATATATTTCATATTACAAGTGTCTGTGACTGTAATTATTTTCTGCACACTTTCCACAGGAAAAAAAAAAAAAAAAAGACTGCTTAATCTACAGCTCTTTATTCTAGAGGCCTTTTTGTGTGAATCAAGACATTTTGGAGTGCTGGAAATAGAGTTAAATTTTTCTGGAGACAACTTCCTTTTTATTCATTAAAGCATTTCTTGCCTGAAAGACTACTGTGACCAATGACATACAATGTGATCTTGATTATAAAGTAAGAGTGCAGACCAGTGCACCTGGTTGTCTCAGAATTGTTCTTTATGCATTATCCTGGGTAATTACACTAAAAATAAGGCAAAAAATAGCCAGTATTGCTCATATAAAATGTGTTACCAAAATCTTATATGTAATTAACTATTTCCTAAGAGTAGTTTCTTGGATGGGAATAAACTATCTTTGTTGACCATAATTAAATGAAATATTAAACATATAGTACAACACTTTAAGAGTTTATAATCCTGTAAGATAATGTTCAAAGCTACGCCAGAGAAGGTTCAGACTGGATGTCAGAAAGCATTTCTTTACTGAGAGGGTGGTCAAACACTGGAATAGGATTTCTGGGGAGGTGGTTGATGTCCCAGATCTGACTGTTTTAGAGACATTTGGACAATGACCTTAACAACACACTTTATCTTTTGGTCAGCCTTGAGGTGGTCAGGAAGTTGGACCAGATGATCATTGTATGATCTATTCTATTCTATTCTATTCTATTCTATTCTATTCTATTCTATTCTATTCTATTCTATTCTATTCTATTCTATTCTATTCTATTCTATTCTATTCTATTCTATTCTATTCTATTCTATTCTATTCCATTCCATTCCATTCCATTCCATTCCATTCCATTCCATTCCATTCTATTTTTAAGTCACCCCCTGAGAAGCTTCTTCTTTGACCGTGTTTCTGCCACCAACCATTCTTGGCTTCAGTTTCTAGTGAATGTGCTGTCACACTTGGAGAAAAAAATGTTTTATTTAGCAACATGACTGGAACTAAAAGACAGCACCTGAAGCCTCAGAACTGCCCCAGGAAACTCAGCTGAGAAACAACTGTTCTTAAAGGTTAATAAAGAGTAGTCAAACAACAGATAAGGACTGAAATACCATTGGACTGTAACCAGACAAACACTAAAATAAATTTTTGACAGGAGTGTTTATCTTTTGAATACCTGGAAGGAAGCAATTACTAAACATAAAAGAAACTGTTGGATTTCCTGCAGTAAATGCAAGCTTAATTGATTACTTTCAAGTTTATGTAAAAAAACTTTGACCACTAATATCTAATACAATAAAAATTGTATTGAAATTATTCTGTGTACTAAAGAACAAGCATATACTCTCAGTGATTAATATCAGTATTGATTATACCATAAAAAAGTATATGAAGTATACTTTCATATGAAGTAGTGAGAATGCTACAAAAAGTACTGCAACTGTGAGCTTGTTTTTACATCCATTATCTATTTAGCAAGAGAAAGAGAATAAAATGTTTCTTCATATGTTTTTATTGCCAATTTAAGACATGTTCTAATTACTTTCAAGAAAAACAGAGAATTTGATGGGCTTTCACATCAGTTATATTGAGGAAAAAATGCACACTTAGGAACTACATGGACAATACAAAATACAATAAAAAAAGTTACAGCATCGTAATTTTTGCATTTGTAGAAACATTGAATTTTTATTTGCTGATTGAAGGGGTACAGTCATTCTGCTATCTATATTATTCATTCTTTCAAAAATAAATAAATTGCTCATTATTTCTGTAAACTTTAACTTTTACAGAAGCTAGTATCATACTGATGAGAGAAGCAGCTCTGTGTTTTGCTGAGTGTTCTCTGATTTTTCCTAGCCCTCTCTCCAGAGTGTCTGACCCCCTGCACATGCAGTGTAGAGCTTTTTACTCCCTAGGACTAAGCAACACTAAGCAATTAGGTGACAGAGTAGCTAATACACCTTGAGTCCTGCTCTGGCACCTCAGGAGGGCTAGGACAAAGCTGGCTGTGGATCTGTGTGCTTTCCCAGTGAAAACTTGGAGGCTGAGTTTACCCTGAGGAATAGAGTGGGAGGAGTGTTAGTATACAATCTACTTATCAGTCTTAAATAGCCCAATAAAATGGTATTAACAACAAAGACCTTTTGTTTGCCTGACTGAGTAGAAATATTTCCGGAAGAAATTTTTCCTGGTCATGAAGAATCTTCATGGAATACTTCTGGAATAAATCATTCTTGCTCACCAATCAAAGCAGATTTATTTTTTTTTTTTCCGATGGGCATGTATTTAATAACACAGGAAATCTTTTACTTATAATATCATTTGTGATTTTTATTCACGTGTATTCCACATTTATCCCATATATGTTCTTCATAAGTATACAAAATACGTATGTAAAAGACACATTTTCAAACAAATATAAAAATATTTCCAATTTTAACTAACTTGGATGGCTAATATGTTTTTACTGTCTGAAGGTGATAACCACTTAAGGAATAAAACATCACAAATATGTCAGCTGGCAAGCTTGAATTGCTTTTACCACCACAGAGATGAAACCTGAGCCTCCTGTGAATGTTCAGAAGCCTTCATCTGCAGACATCATCACAGCCTGGCAATCAGCTCTGCCTGCTTCTTTATAGAGGTGATCACAGCATTATACCAAAGGAAATATGTAAAGAGGAGCCATGGAGTGTGGCCTAGCAAACCACAGTGGGGTAGGTACAGTCTGCTCTTTCTGAAGTCAATCTTATTTCACACTCTTACAGAAAAACCAGCTGGGACAAAGTAACAGCTTAACTTGTTAAACTTGTTCTGTTTTATTTAGAGTAAAAGGCAAAGTTTACATTGAAGCCTGAAACCTTAATCTCTTTTCCTGTATTTTCTCACTCCTATTGTGATCTCTATTTTTTGGTCATTTCTAGAATTACAAGACCTTATGTTAAAAAAAAAAAAAAAAAGAAGATAAATAAAGGTGCTGAGACATTTTAGACATTTAGACATTTTAGGCTAGCACTGGGGATGCCTGCCCCACCTTTCTGCTTGTGTTTGGGTCACAGAAGTGGATGCGAACCAGTTCCTCAGGCAAGGCAGTTCACAGCCCAGCGTGGTAATGTCAACCAAAGTGGATGTTGGCTAACGCACCCGACCGTGAGTTACAGCAGCCAGACGCGGGCCCAGTCTTGCTGACTGTGAGAAATCTGAGGGGGGAAGAAATTCCTACACCTGTTATCTTCTTCTTTATAGATTATGAGGGTTTCTCATCTTTTCCCACTAGGATTTTTTGCTGACAGGCACCATCATTCTTAAACCCATAACAAAGCAGGAACTGTGTTTTGTTTAGGATTGTCACTGTAGCATATGTCATATTAACACAGAGTCTTGTAGGCTGGGGTTAAGCAGAACAGGGCAAATGAGGGGGAAAGAACAGGAAGAAAGAGTGATTCTTTAAATATGCAAGGAAAAAATTCATGCTGGAGTTACAGCTTTTAAAACCATACTTGAGATACAGGGAAGCACAACACACCCACAGCAGGACAGAGGACTATAAGAAGAGCTGTGCAGAGTGATTGGAAATAAGGCTAATTAGAAGACTGGGTACTATTCTACATCTGAGCTATACACTGGAAAAATCATCTCGTCCTCCAGTTCTGTTGTCATCAACGCTGTTAGCAAAACTTTTAGAGTACTTGAATATGAGTCCCAAGCTAAAATGCCAAATTAACTGAATTTTAACCCTGTAACAGTTTACCAAAACCATCTTGCATGGGTCTTAAAAAGAAACCACATAGTGAACATTTTGCTTGGTATCTCAGCATGAGACACAGCATGCAGCCAAGCAAAACCACATTCCCCTACTTTTCAAGTATCTTAAAAATTTTATTGCCCATTAAATATTTGTTTACTCAGCCTGTAGTTGAAACCACAGCACTGTAAACATTGCTAACCAATGCTATTTGAGGTTTTGACTAAAACCTCACTTAGATGTGAGATCTGTTGGACTTTCTCAGGGAATCAGCCACAAGTCTGAGCACAAAAACAAGCCCAGGTATGAGAGAATGTAAGTCCAGGGTCCTACCCAGGTGTGCTCCTGGCTCAGCTTTTCCTTGGCAAGTCCCAAACCTGAGAATCTGTGTGTTGTAGCCATCATTGCTAAGGAAAGGGTGCAAGAAGAAAAAGTCACAGTTTTTTTAAAGTTTAAAAATAGAGAAAGTCTTCTATTCAGAGTGTCCTGGAACCAATGGGATCAGAAAATCAAAGGGTTTTTGTCATCAGAATTGTGTCTTTTGTTTAGTTTTTTTTTTTTTTTTTTGAGATACAAATGAACAGAACAATTAAATTACTTTAGAAATTATCTACTAAATAAAGGTAAAAGTTAATATGTTAAAGCAGCAATATGCTTTTAATCCCTTTTTAGATATTTGATCTTAGCCTAACATGGAACTGTCTGTAGTTGACATCAGAGAATAAACCATCATGTGTTTCTGCTACAGCCACATAAAAGCTTTGCTGAAGAGAAATGCATGCATGTTCATGATTTTTACCTGAAAATAGGAGTATATGCCACTCTGTCTATGTCTATAAGGAAAGATATTAGTGTATTTTCATCAGAGGCATTATCATATGGTCATTACAAAATACTCAGTGTTGCTAAAAGCCTGTTTCTTCCTGCTGGTAAAGCACTTACTTTATTAAAACTCCTGCAAAATATAGAAGGAAAGGGATATTAGTTAGTCTGAATTAATGTAGCTAATACATATTTTCTTTTAAAATACATTAATTTCAATAAAAAGTCAGAGTATGGAACAAATATTACTCTTTTAATATGTCAATATTGAAAGCAAGATGAAAATAAAGTGCCCTCACCTTGAATTTCTTTTTGAGTGGGCAAGTTAGCCTGACTTTTTCAACACTTCATAAAATATGAAAGAACTACAAATCACAGGTATTTTCCTAATGATTTGTCCACTACTCAGATGGTTACATCTTAGTGGTATCAACCACATCAATTCAGTAAATCTAGATATTTAAGTGAGGAGTGTGACTAAAGCAAGTTCAACAGTCCAGCTGTGCAGATACATGTTGATTTTATTTAAGGACTACTGAGAGCAGACATTTCACACTCACAGCAATGTGTTGAGTCTATTTTATTAGCTGAATGAGCAATTATTTTTTTTAATCAGAAGCAATTGTAACTACACAGGGTAAAATAAGTATTTTATTTTTGAGAGTCTTCAAAACAACATGTGTAGTTCCCATGTGTATTTGCAGAACTTAATGACATATGTACAACATTAAGCATGAGGGTACAATCTACGTTTGAATTTTTCTAAATTATAGTCACAAATTCATCCACTGGGGATATTACATTAGTATAAACAAGAGAAGACTGCAGCTAACAATCTTTAAAGTGGCAAAAAAATAACCAATTGATTTATTATTATTATTGTTGTTCTTATTTCACATGCAAGAGAGACAGAGAAATTCAGGGATTTTCCCAAAACAGCAGGTAGAGTTGGAAGTGCATCAGGAATTAAAATGGAGGACAAAATGGTTATCATTGTGTTCATACTTCTTGTAGACTGTCCAATAAAGACCACATGCAGCTATATCAGATACATAAGACAATTTGACTCTTTCCGCTCTTTAATATAACTCTTATTTAAAAGAGGGTACTATGTTTAAAAAACTCCAAAACTATAAATATTGCAAATGAGCGACTTATTTTATTTTACAGCCTTTGACAATTGTGCCTGCTAAATAGGTCAGGTAAAGATTCTGCTCTGTCAGCACAGTGATTGTTGTACATATTGTTCTGATGCTATCAAGACAGGATGTGTCACTGAGTCTCATCTTTTACATGAAAAAAAGGAAAAAAATAACAAATCTTAAAGAGATTAAGCCACACCAGAATGAACAATGAAGAAACACAATTGAATGGTGATCCTTAATATCCATTTTTACTATATAAATATATACATATATATGTATACACATGTACACATATACACACAAGTATATTTGTTGCAGTATGTATGCAAGAGTAAAGATTTTATCACCTGCAACATCAAGATACTGCATAAACTCTCTAACTCGGTTCTAGATGTATAAAGACAGATCAAAGATTCAGCCCAGGTGTGGCTCTGGAGTTTCATTGCTCAAGGCTAATTATTCACAAAAAGTCCCCACCCTAGAGACCTGTCAGGCCGGTTTACCTTTTGGTTGGTAGACATTTTAGAGAAGACACTACCTAAGCTCAGCTATTTTGTATGACACACTACAGCATCTAAAACAATTTCACAGATTTTATGGGATATTTGATGAACTGTAGATTACACGTGAGTGTAATTTTGTCACCCAGAAGCAGAGAGGAGTTTCCAAGATGCTGAGCTCATGCTGAGCTCTAATTAAAATCAATTTCAGTAAATAGGCAAAAGCACATCTACACATCTACATCTCTACAATACCTGTACATCTCTACAAGACCTGTACATCTCTACAATATTGTAGAGATGGTTCAATGTTTTAACTTCCTTATGATCAAACCAACTAAAAATATTTATTTTGATCATGACCAAAACGTGTGAAACATTATGCTACATACAATAAAATAGCTCATTTAATTGTGCACCAAGTATCACCATTTTAAAAACAAATCACTTTTAGAGATATTTTTTTAAGGATAGCCTCGACCTTTACTTACTTATGAGTCATTAACTGTGATCAAGGCTGCTCTAGTCTGAATCAAGAAAATACAAAAGATTTATTGCAATCATCTGTCCTTGCCATAGCTACACAGAGGATTAACAAAAAAAAAAAAAAAAGACATTTTTGTAGAGACAATAGGTCTGTCCTGAGCACCAGGTTGAAGCTAAACAAGTGGAGACAATCCTGTTTCTTGTTGCAGTGCTCTGTTTGATCTTTTCTCCTGTATTTCCTTTTAATTGTACAGCTGGAACATTCAGGAGCCTCACTCAATTATTTGAGCAAAAACTCTACAGAGAACATAAAATTTCCCAGTACTAGCAGCTCATTTGGTAAAATGGTTACCAATGTTTAATTTAAACAATTTTTTTTCTTTTGACAGTTGAGATTGTGAGGACACTGGTCCTGCCTACCTTTGTTTTCATTTGAAATAAGATTTCTTTCTCTTCTCTGCTATTTCTGGTATTTCTGTATCTGCCTTTTGGAAATGTCTTGATAGTACTGAAAAGCATCAACATCAATCACATCTAGGGTTTTCATGAGGTAGGTAAGCTAAGCAGCCAATTTGCTTAAATATTTGAATTTGGCAATAAAAGCTGAGATTAAAGCTCAGTAAAAATTCTCATGGAAGACAATAAGATTTCCAGGAACTGACTCAGGAATGAGTAACAATTTCAGACAAGAGGACATCTGAAGAACATATCATCTTCTATTAATATTGTAAACATCAACAAATTAATGAAATACGTTAGTAAGGAAGGTGTCATTATGCATGAGCTGGGAAGCAGATACTTTAGTAGAGGAAAGATAAATACGTACGAGCGATTATGTGAGCTCTTACTGGGATCAGAAAGGTTGTGCTAATAGTGGTGTCTCTGGTTCAATTTATTAACCTCTCATAAAATATTGCATCTGCTTATTAAGAGCTATCACTGCATGGAGAGACTGGGTCATGGGATGCTCTGGCATAACCACAGGCCAACCAAAGTTTGGCCTCCTCTCTTAGGTTGGTAGGCAAGTATCCTCTTTCCCTCCATAGAAGCAACATTTTAGTCAATTAACTTTATTGGGTGGTTATAACTCCCACAAATAGGTAAACAGAAACTGTTTCTGTGTTTTGTGGCTTTGCAGGATTCAGCCTTTCAGGAAGATGGAATATGTGTTGAAATGTAAATGCATTTAATAATTTTGATTACAATGAAAAATATTTGTATGACTTTTCAGCAGAGTAAAAATAAAGCTGTAATAAATCAAATAAAGTATTTTCAGATAATTCTGATTCCAGGTGTGATTCTCCCCTTTGTTCAGTTTGCACATGATCTTGGCTATTTGTATCAGAATAGAAGGCCACAAATATACCTCTTGTTCTCTAAATCAGTGAATTAATTTCTTCCTCAGTTCCAATGTATGAACTACGTTATTGGAAAAATATTGTATTACTATATTTTGGGTGGCATTTTCTGTCACTTTCTGAGCAGAAGGATGTGTCTTTAAATTCTTCTTTTTTTTTTTTTTTTTTTTTTTTCTATTTCAACAATATTGTTGATGATGTAGAAGAATTCAAATGAAAATAGCTTACTCTTCCTGCCATTTTGCATATATATTTATGTGCACATTCTCCTCACTGTGTTATATCTGGGCTTTTGGCAAGGGCACAGTTTTCTTGAAGTCCTACAGAAAAGAGCACATTCTTCATGATGTCATCAGAACAACTTCTGTAAGTGAGATCAGGTTGGAAGAGGAAGTAGAAGTTACGTGGGATCTCAGGAAGGGGTGCATGAGACTGTCTTGATCCATTAGACCAGGGGTTCATCCTAACAAATATGGCCTTGGCATGGATGGAGAAATAATGTTATTTGAAATAAATAAACATTTAAAATACTTAAACTGTCAATGTGAGATAATTTCTATTTTGGGTCTTGTTTGTTATATGAGACTTGAAAAGGCTTAAGACAGTTTTAATCAGAGCAATCATAAGATGTCCTAGCTTTCATGGAGGCTGTTAATATGGATTAATCCTTAATGGTTAAAGGCAATAGCTTGTGCAGAAAGCATATAGATGGTAGTCTAAAATTTGATCTATTATATATTCTGTATCTGTTATTAGTACTTTTCTGTTCATTAAAATGATGCCATGGAAAAATAGTGTATAAGAGTAGTTTCTATCACTTGGTGTCATACCATTAGTGAAGCCTTTTCTGCTACTAACAGCAAAATGCTGTTGTAATTTTTATGCTATGTAAGGAAATTAAGTTACCTGACCTTGGACTCAAATGTTTGTGGACTATCATAGCCTGCATGCCCAGTAACTCCACTCAGATGGGTGGAGATTAAGTAAGCACTAAATAAGTAGTTTTTATAATAACTTATGCTTTATTTAGTGTAAATAGCTCTAAATAAGCAGCATATAAAACTGCATAACAAGATGGAACAATTTGCTAATAGTGTTGTCCACAACACGTGTCACTTCTTCCTCTGGAAAAAAAGGGAAAGGAGGGAGAGGAAGAGGGAGCAGAGAGCTCCCTCAGGGACACCATGCCTCCTGAGGGTATCCAAAGGTGAGCTAGAGCTCACTGGACATGTCTGGCTCACAGATCTGACCTGAAATGTTTGTCATGCTAGTATGGAAATAGGGGAAAGGAATTGATGTTGTGCATGAACCTGTGACCATGTTCATATGTGCATATGTGGAATTGGAAAAAGAAAACTGGAATGTGAGGAATTTTGTAAACTGTTACTAGAGATTTCTAGTTTTCTTTTGAAGTTGTGTATTTTGGAGGGGAAAGGAGGGAGCAGAAGTACTACAAAAAGAGAAACTATGTTATATGAATAGGCAGTCAGTGTTTCCAGGAATTTGCAATTATTTAAGAAGTTAAAGGTGCTAAATAAGAACAAGAACTTTAATTTTTTCAGCTTCTGCCCATGACACACCTTATTTTAACTGATTATTATACAAATCATGAACGACGAAGATAATTGCTTCCCTGGCCAAATGACAAAGGAATTCTTATTTCCAGTATATACCCTGTTGAATGCCGAAGGCATTGTACATGCTAAGGCTAATGCTTTGCTGTATAATAGACACCTACTGATTAGTAGTTCTCAAGCTTAATTTGGTTATGGTATGATAAATTAGGGAGTGTCTTTCTAAGCAAAACTGACATAATGCTTTTCTTCCACTGGAGCTAAGATAAATCTGTGATTCCAATAACGCATCTCCAGAAAAGTTAATTAGATTAAATTTAAAGCATCTTATACATTTCATGTATTTGACTATTAAAAAAACCCCAAAATTATGCCATTCTTCTCACATTTGAGTGTTGTGCTTGTCTAATTATTTTCCAAAGTTACATTAGGCTATATGAGTACCAGGCTCGTGTGTGGCTGCTTTGTCTATATCTCTCTACAGGTGAAATGCCTGTGTTTTTTCTTCTACTAATGTTGTTCAGAAGAAGCCAAAGACTGCTTATACTGATTTGGATTTTGCATTGGATACTCACATTTCTCCATTTTAAAGGCTAATAGAGGGAGCAAACTAAATGCATTTACCAGGAGGAGGTTTCTGAGAAGACTGATGCTGGAGGAGAAAAATGTGATCATATTGATGGTGCATCACTAGTAACTGAGAACCTAGTGAGAGATCCTAATGTCTCCTGCTGGAATGAGAGTGTGCACTGTGTTTTTGAGAAAGTTTTAACTGAGAGAGGGAAGTGCTTTTGTATCCCTTGGACCTTAGTGACCGCCCAGCAATCAGCTAAGACAGCAAAGCACATGTGGCTGGGTGTCATTTGGTCTGGATAAGTGGCTCTTTCTCATGCTTGATAAAGATTGATGAGGTTCTGAACTCTTGCCAAAAATATGCCAGAGTGATTCAAATCAAGCTTGTCTTTGAAAAGATGATCTATACATCTTGAAAGCCATTGAGGCTGAGGCTGTGAGAATGAGCAAGAGTTTGAGGGTCAAGCTTAATCTAGGTGGATTTGGGCAGTTCCATACCTGTACATCTGCAGCAGACTGATGTGTCTGTGCTATGCAGGTGACCACAGTAACGCCCTGAGGTCTGCTCAGAGGAGTTGATGCTGAGGGGCCAAGTGTAGCCCCTAGGACCATGCACAGCAATTTGGTATAAAGTAGTTTAAGATTAGTGGTTTTCCACCTGTTTACCTGCCCTAAATAGGCTCTGAATATATTTGCTAAGGCATACAGATAAGGAGTCAAATTGCTAGCAAAAATGTGCAAAATTCATGCCAGACCAAATATATGAAACATTCAAAAAATATTTGTGCAGGCAAATAAGGGGCTTTGCAGGCAGGAGGAGGGAGAAACTTTACACCATCCTCTGTGATGTTTGCACAGTGCTATTGACGTGGGAGTGGTTAGCAAAGATCAAAGGTCACATTTCAACAGAGGAAAAGGATAATGCATTCACACTAATTCACATAATTATTCTCAATTAGCTAGAAGATAAACATAACTGTCGTTTATATATTTTATGGATTCTGTTTTTATATTTGTAGGTCACACGGTGTTCCAACATGGCCTCACCCTTGGCCTCAGGCCCTTCAGGGGTGTTCCTGCTCTGTCGTGGGCTTATCCATGGCTACATTCTTTGAGGTGCTCCAGCACAACCTCGTGCGCAGCCACTGGTGCTACAAGGTGCACATGCTGCAGCATGGATCACCCACAGCCACAGATGCTTCTCCTGCATGGATTTATCCTTGGGCCACAACCTTTCACAGGTACACCTGCTGTGATGCAGACATAACCATGGATGCAGTGCCTTATCCACAGGGATGGTCACCTCCACTCAGGTTCACACTGGACTTCCAGCCTGTCCAGGAGAGCAGCACAGAGCAAGCAGTGATGCCCTGGCCACCTGCCAGCCCAGGCCCATCACCACTGCTGTTACCGAAATGTTCCCAGGCACAGCACTACAGCAAAGAGTAAAAGCAAATTTGATCACTAATGAACATTGGACTCTAATACACTGCTGGACAAGCAAGGCCCATGACAAGCACAGGAGCGTGACAATTAATAGCTAAAGAACAATAAAATAAGAAATAAAACTGATCTAGTGCATTTCAATGTCAGAACATTCCTTCTTGTCCCATCTTTCTAACAAAAAATATGCACTTTTTTTCCAAACAGTTAAAATCCTGCTTCTTAGCATTTTTATTATTACATGGTGATAAGCCGCTAATCTGTCAACAGAAATAATTACTGATACTATTTGTTCAAAGTATTCTGTACCTAGATTATGAGATAATGAATAATTCCAGATAGAATTCAATACAGCTTTGTATTGGAATGTTCCATAAAGTGTTCAGCACAAGGCCACTGCATTTTCAAAAACTATAAAACCCAACATACTTAGGAACAAATCTATATGATGCTATACAGTGGTTGATATTTATGTTCAAAGGCACATAATAGCATCATGAAGAAACACAAGGTAAGGTTTTGAAAGAGCATAATTGCTTTACAGCTGATTAGTCTGAATGCAACATACCACCAATGCACTTAACAGTTCTAGCTCATTAATACACCAGGGATTTCTGCTCTGTTACACAGTATAGACTCCCCCATAATGTCATGCATCTTACATTTTTAGGTACTTTTAAATATTTTCTGGTTGTACATAAAGTTTTGTTCATCTGCAGATTCCCACTGAATAATTGTAAAACATGAATACTTTATAAAGCATCTGAAATATGTGCAGAATATATTGATTAATTCTAGGTGTTTTTTAATCTAAGGAATATTTCTTGCCAACGTCATGCTTAAGCACTGGGATCGTGTACCCAGAGGATTAATATTTTGTACCACCTCTTTCCTCCTTCTTTGAGGGATGGGCTGGTAGGTGAAATAAATAAATGTTAAACAAATTCCCTGTTATTGTTCATGGCTCAAGTGTGGATAGGCTCAGCCTGCTATCTCATGACTTGAGGGGGAACTCTGGATGTCAAACTTTTCTTTCCTGTTTGGCTCCCCAGCTAGAGGTGGCTCCAAGGCTCAGCAAGGACTCAAGCTGTGGGAGACAGTTTTCCTAGGCTTCCCTAGACTGTGGCAAACCCACGCTTGTTTGACCACACGTGAGAGCACTGAAGGATCAGGGTGCTTTCACTGGCTGCTGACAAACTGCCGTGGCTTCCTATGAACTGTCTTACCTCATCATCAGACAAAGCAAGACCCAGTGTGCAACTGCTCCAAAGGTGGAAGCTGCCCCAGAAGAAATTATTTTGTTACTTTTTCCTTAAGCAAAGCTTTTGGGCACAGAGCAGCTGCCACAGCAACACCACTTTGCTGTAAGGCTTTTCGTGGAGCAACTTTAACAATGAAGCTACATTAAAACCAGAGAAGGGACATCCTGAGGCAGGAAACCTAAGAACAGGGGTAGTGTTTCCTGAAGAAGCATCACTGCACATAAGGGATGGAGAAGTAAGCTGCAAAAGGGATGCTGACTACAAAACCATAGCACTATATCCTTGGTGCTGTTTTTTAAAAGACTTTTCTCAGTAACCCAGCTCATGTGCCAGCTCTCTGACAAACTCTGCAGTGGCTTGTCCATGTGACACTCCAAGAAAATAAGATATAATGATTACGTTCAATATAAAGCACATACAAATAATTTGGCTTGCATTAATCTTGATCCAATATTTAAATAAAAATAAATCAACCAAAGGTCAAAGGCTGTATCAGGACCCACCTGAAACTAATCTTTTCCTGGGCCTTTTCAACACAGACCACATCCTTGGACTAGTCGCTTCATCACTCCATACATTCATTTTCCTCCCTGTGGAATGGACTATAGACACTTCTGCCCTGTGAGGTGTTTCAGGGAAGTTTCAGGAGAAGGATGCTATTTATGAAAAAGCAGCCACAAACCAGTAAGTAACCTCATATAGAGTTTAATGGCCACCCATCAATCAGTATCACAATTATCAGCGTGACTGTGTGTGTGAGATCAAATAATGTCTGTCTTTAGGACTGCTTTCACTCTCCTGAGCACTGCATTAACATTCTTTCTTTGTTCAAAGCAACTACCCTCTATATTTTGTCTGCTTGGGTATAAAAATGAAATGAAAAACCAACGTGATCTAGTGATGATTCATTTGAGGTCCAGGTCCATACCAGTGAGAAAACATCAGTATTTCTTCATGTTCATTACTACCAGGGCCTCTGCCTCTTTTTCCAACAAAACCTGCTGTGTTATGCCTGGATCTCACTGTGCCTGCACATGGCTTCATTTGTTTATAGTGTTCTATGCCTGTCTGCCCCTCCTGTGTATACATTTATTACATAAATAACTTTAAGTTAGTGACTTTCCTGTGATCTACCCATGAGATTTAACAGCAAGCTGCTCAATTTCAAGCATAACACACTGATATTAGACACAATGATAAAACTCTCCCCAAACAAGAAAACACAAACATACAGCAAATGCTTGACCTTGATGTGGTGGAAAACTTTGTGTGTTCCCATGGTCCTGCAGATACTCCAATGGCAGTGGTGGTGCAAGCCACTCCCTGTGATCACCCAAGTTGAACAAAGTTCAGAGCAAGGGATGTGGCACTGGTCTTCAGGTGTCCCTATAAAAAACATGAGGAAACTCAAATAAGCCATGGAAAGAACAGAAATAACAAGGTCTTCCCATAAGGATTTGTGATGTTGACCATGAAAAAGCATTGACTCTTTGGAGTGCACTTTTATGTACACTCTTAACAGGAGCTAGAAAATGCTTCAAAGCCTTGTAAGAGATAGAGTGGCTGGCAAAAGTTGGCAAAAATTTACTGCGTTACACAACTGTGAAGAGACTGTGAAACATTAGATGAGAAGAGACAATTCTAGACAATGTGCTGCTGCCTTATCAGCAGCTATCAGCCATAAAGACACCAGCAAAATAATAAAAAAGTATCCTCTCCCCATAGACACAAAATAAGTAAATATTGCACCAATATTTACATACAGCAGTCTGTATGTGTGTATACTGAACATACAGCAGTCTTCCAAGATGACATCACATTGAAAGCAGCAAGGATGAATGGAAGAGAAAAAGTGTAAAAATCAGCTATGAGGAATAAAAGTTTTCATGGTACAACTCATGGTAAAGGAATGACATTAATTTGTATTGATCCATTTTAAGATAATATTAGGAGGCATATGGTTATCACATAAATACATTCACAGGTGTATGTGGTTTTGACTATCAAGTAGATTGGCCCAAGGGGAACTAATTGCAAATTGGACTATTATCTGCAAATCAGTGATATGATGTCTTTAACACATTGACCTCAACTATTCATTTTAATTTAATGTATTGTAATATCTTATTTTATGTTAATAAATTTAGTGAGTTTTCTCTTCAGTTTTTTTTTAAAGTGTTGTTTTATACTACCATTGTGTAAAAGAAATTATCATATTTTTATGTAAGAAAAAATACAAACTAATTTTCTATTAAAATTTGTATTATGCTTATATCTTTATATTAATATCAAGGTACTGTTTGCCTTTTCCACTTTTTAATTTTTTTTTATTGCAGTGTGAGTTTTTTCAAGGGTATCTTCCTGGTTTTCCAACTTTGAAAAAATCAATAGTACTCTGGAAACCAGAGCATATGTTATTTCTTAAGAGTTATATTTACTTAAGGCACAAAAAAGAGACAATTGTGTAGGACATATATTTTTTACACCAGATATTTAAAACACATAAAAGTTTACTTCCCTTGAATTATATGTAGAATATTCTAAATAAAAGGAATATGCAATATATTCTATATGTTAAAATGTAAGCCATTTGGGACTCAGTACAGTATCTCTATTGTGTACTCAAGTTACATGAGAAATTGTAAACAAAGATTATTTCTGGCAGTGTGCTCTTTGCTTTACAAACTTGAGATTTTGGTTGCTTTCCAACTTACCTCCCTCTAGACCTCTTTCTGTGAAGGACAATTTTATTCAATGCTAGACAGGTAATATTCAAAAGCCCTTTGATCTCAATATTATGCTCAGTCTCCTCTCCGTCTGGCAATGAGCTTGAAAATCACCAAAATCATTCAGCTGCTGTCTTTTGTCATCTCAGTTGTGTGCTCAGGGCAGTGTTTCTTGTCTCGTATATCAATGAATATTTCTATCTACTCCATCTTCTCTACCAAGTGATGGTGAACATTACCAGACTCTTGGCTTCCTATTACTGCTAAAGAAACTCTCAAGGAAAAACATCCTACCACACCATGAAAACTCTTTCCTGTAATAATGAGTTAGAGTTTCTTCTGCAGTTTTTCTAACCATTCTTTTAGAAGCCTTTTGCTAATTGCTGATACCTGCCATAAATGTCACATGACCTCCTAAGTGGTTCTGAATTGCTATCTAGTATTTCCCTACTGAGAATTTTTTAAGCTTCTGATATACCAAATACATTTTGTGACAAATACATTTTGATGGATTATTTATGTCTCTGTCTTGCCCATAGGAAAGCTAGAAAAGGATCCTGGAGTTCAGGAGTTAAAGCTTATTGGCTCCTGGGAAAAGGAATAGGAAAAAGAAAAAGGCAATTGCTCTCCTTTTGATGTACCATCAGGTCAGCTGAAACAACAATATGAAATGCTCCAAACAAAAGCAATGATTGGTCACCTGAGCCATACCAACTGCTGGAAAATCTGATGCCCTTTTGCTGGCACCCACACAGCACAGTGATTAATTGGCAGCCTAGTGACCCAGACAGTTTCCTGTTTTGCCTAAGCCTGCAGCCATCCCCAGATCCACATTCCCAGTTTGGCAAACTAACAGGGGAGGCAGAAGTATGACAAAAGCCTGGTGGCATTACAGGCAGTCCTCACCTCAGACTCGTAGGTGCCAATGGATCTCTGCTGGTGGTAATGTTATGATGCAGGAATGCAGTTACTGCCAGTGGAGACAGCAAGTGACAGGCTTTACTGCTTATATGCCTACTGTGTCAAGTATTTCCTACACCCTTTTTGTAGCTTTAAGAAACTTGACAGTGTATTAAGGATGCAGTTTTATTTATCTAAAAGAATTAATGTTAAGCATACTGATTTCAGATTCACTTGGCTGAAAATTGACCATAAAAGTAGATTAAATAGTACCAAATATCTGTAGATGCCTGAAATGTATCAATAAATAATTGATCAAGAAACAGAAAGAGGAGAGGACAGAAAATAAATTCTTGCTAAGGAATCAGGTATTTCATATGATCAGAAAAAAGAGTTTTTATTGCTATTTATGATCAATTCTGAAGCATAGACTTGCTTTATATATCTATCTATTAAGAAAAACCTTTAGCTCCTCCCTCTCACTCTAGTAACCATCCAGTCTGAACTTAGAAGCACCAATGAATTTCAGTGTTCTCTTGTATCCTGCAGAGCTCATAGCAATTCTTGCAAGAACACACCTAAAACATAGGAAATTTACCCTTTGCAGTACATTGTTTTCTTTCCCAGACATCTCCACAACTTTCCCTTCCACATCCACTTCTGTTTTCTCTGAGGAGCAAAGCTGAAGAGAGGAGAAGAGACGGTTTTCTACATAAGATAGAGACAGGGTAAGGCAGCTTATGTCTCTTGATCTGAGGGAAACCTGCCCTTCAGGACCAATTACAAATTTCAAAGTAGACAAATCATTCCTTCTCACACCATTCATTACATTGTGCACTGGAGGACAAAAAGGTTAAAGAGGCATGTATTTCCATACATCCTGTTTATGTGAATTGCTAAGGTCAGGCCTGAGTTCTCCTGAAGATATGGAGAGAGACACTGCAAGAATATTCTCTCCAAGGGAAGCTCCCTAGGGTTTAGATAGTAATTTCAGAAGTCTTGTACAGTGTCTCACTTGACACATACGCTGTAATCAGAGCAGGCTTTTCTTCTAGGGACAGGTCTACATGCCATGCAGACATGATGGAATAGAAAACAAGGGAAGGTTCAGAGATTTCAAATCTACTACAAGTCATGCTGAGCTGTGCAATATCTAGCAAAACGACAGTACGAGAACACTTTAGTTGTTGTCATTGTCTTTCCCTTTCTCTTCTGTTCACCATCTTCCATGAGGCACAACACACTAATTTGAATAGCAGAAGGAGCACTGCTGTGCTATTACTTTCTTTTCCCCAAATTGCTAAGCTACATCAAAGTTTAGATTACACTCTAAGTACTCCAGCTGAAGTCTGTGTTTAGCCAGCAGTTTGCAAAGCAGCTGCAACAGCACAAGAGCCTTGACAGCCACAGGGTGCTGGAAATCTCTTTGTACAAATAAATGATTGTGTATAGGTCAATATTTTTAAAGCGTTCAGTCTACAGTATTTCAAATCTGAACAATACATGAGATGAAAAGTTGTTTGCATACTCACCATTATTGGTGAGGTTTGAGAACATTAGGCTGGATATGAAAAGGCAACTTAGTAGCACAAGGTCTCTGAGAAACCCTGACTCAACTCAGTGAGTTCCTACTTGAGGTCTCTTATAGAGATTCCTTGGTACACAAAACACAGATTTGAAGGATGAGTGGATGGTCTCCATTTGCAAGTAAACATTAAATATGTTATATTGTGTTCTTTGGAATGGGATTCAAGGCTGAGCCTCCCAATTTCCAGCCTGATGGAAAAAACATCAGGCACCTGAAACTTCTCACCACAGACAGTTAATATCTAATAACTTTGGGCATTCCCATGAGTAGTACAGAAGAGAGGCAGAAAATGAATTAAAATACTAGAGTAATTCCTCATAGAGTAAGTGCTATAGCCTGTGTAGTACAGATGGCTGATTATACCCTGCCTTCCCACATTTTATGAGAAAGAATTGGCTGAAGCACCCAACCTAAAGAGGAAATTCAAACAGCAAATAGATGGCTTCTTAATCCTCTTTACAGCCATGGATTAACCGCTAAGTTTTCTTCCTGAATACTTCTGAGGAGTTGTCAGTTTAGACTGCTCCTGTCCCCTTAGAATCCTCACACACGATCTTAAGCTTTGCCTCTAAATACTACAGGAAGACTCGGCATTGAATTCAAGGACTGTGTGTACTATTGCTGGTGAAATGGCATGAAAGGAACACTACTTTTACACAACTCACATGCTACATGAACATACTTCTGGTGGTTAGGAGCCATCCCTAGCTCTGATGAAGTCAGCAGCTGAACCCACACTAATGGCAGCACTGCAGAGTCAATCTCAGCATGGTGCTGGCCAGGGATGTCCAGAGATGTGAGGTATTTTCATGGAGTATATGACTAGAAGTGTGAAACAAAAGGCTCAGGGACCATGCAGTCTTGAGGGTTTAGCCGAAAGAGATCACAAGTAAAGAAAGAGCAAATGAACTTCACTCATCAAGTGCTCTTTTCTAATGAGAAGGCTAGTTAAGCCTCATTTGACTAAAAGCTTTATTACAGATTGTGCACATATCAGCCGCAAGTCAGTCATATAAATTGCTGTGATTGCTGACTACAGAAATCTTTGGTGCTACCTAAAATGATCCTTTCTTGAGGAAGTAATAGAGTAAGAGAGGTGCTCATCCATCACTGCAGTGTAATAATAAGAGGAAAACAATAAAAGTAAATATTTTATCGAGCAGCATTTTAATTTATAATATAATACTATATTATTTATAATGAAATAAAATATAATTTAAAAGCATAATTAACTCTTGATAAAAAAGGCCAGTTTCTCACACATTGGCTTCATGGGGTAAAACTGTTCAAAGGCCTCATCAGCTCTGGTTTTCTTTCAGGAGACACCAGGGTGTATTCATCTCAGCCATGATGCAGAACAGGGATTTGTAATTTTGGGGGCTACACTGTAAGCTACAGACCTTTGAAGCTTTCTTATTGCTTTGCTTCAGCTCATCTTTAATATTTTTCTCATGGTGCTGGCACAACTCATATTCCTGCTATTGTGTGACAGCTGGGCTGTGTGAAACATGACTTTGGCATTGTGTCCTGTGTGCAATATAATGTTACTATTGCTACTTTACCATGCTACAGATTTAATTGTAACTGACCACACGGCCCTCACCCTATACACAGCCGGCTGACTTCAAGAGGTGGTGTCTTGTCATTCATTAGATAAAACTGGACCGTGGCTAGCCCTTTCCTGGGGCAAATTGCAGCTAATTGATTGCAAGGAAAAGATGCATGATTCCAACGCGGCACCTCCCATACATTCATTGTCACTTGTTCATTCCTTGACAAGGAAGTTACAGTTTCGAAGGACTCATCTACAGCCTGTTCCGACCTGTCAAGTCACACGTGCTGAGTAAAGGCTTTCTCACCCCTTTGCCTGTCCCCTCCCGGTGACACCTCAGGTTTTGTAGCACGTAGAGGAGGTTTCTCCCGTTGTTGACCCCCTGTGTCACATGCAGCTGGCCACTGCTATCAGCTCTTTCCTAGGAACAACGCTCTGCATAGGCCCTGTCTTATCACAGGCTTTTCCAACACGATTCCCATGTCTTGCAAAATCTGATTGCAACATGTTCGACAGCTCCTCTTACTGCAGTGTTGCTGATGTTCCTCTAAACAGATACAACTTGTACGTCAGTTGGGAGGTAAACATAGCCCTGACTCCATTTACACAAATTCTATCTTTGAATGGAAAAGATAGACAAGCCTGAGAGAAATGTAATATTAATCAGTGTGTGTACTGAACTCAGTAAGAGGCTATATTCCCATTCTCAAAGATCATGGGAAAAGTTTGGTACTTTTTTGCTGATACAGTGCAGAGCATTTTCAATTGTTTCCTCTTAAAGCAATGTCATTCTCAGTGCATTCCCATCACTTACTAATGCAGTCCTAGATTATATTTTTCATCAATTCTTTTCCTTGCTAATCTGTCATATATGCATGGGTGGAGTACTCATGGTAACTCAAACCTGTCCAGCAAGAAAGAAACCACTGCATGGAAGATGTATCAATCTCCATTACACATTTAAAATTGTAACTGACAATGTATTCTGGAGTTTCAGAGTGATTCCAAGAGTTTTTCAATAGCATCTTGTTAAACTTTTATTTAGAAAAACTTGTTGGATGATGTTGCATATTTTTTTTTTAAGAAATGTGCTAATTTGGTAAATTTTATTAGGCACAGGATATGGTCTTTTATTCTGAGATTTTTGTGTCTGGGTAATTCACAGTTCCAAATTAAAAAACCTCAAGCTCTTGTTATATTGTTTAATTGATTTATTTCTTGTTGAATTCAAAGATTAGGAGAAATAGTTTTGTTGTTATAGCAATGTGATAAGCACCAAATACTCCAAATTATTCACATGTTGGGAAATACCAGCCTCAAGCATCTTTACATTTTTTAATTCAAATTTTCAATCATAATGTTTAACTGACATTTTTTTCTCATTGCTTTAATTTTTCAAGTTATGCATAGAAATAAATGAATGTTCATTAAAATACATACCCACTTTGGACTCCCTCCATAATTTTTTAAGCTTGTTATGGAAATAAAAGCTATGCATAAATAAGAGCAGATAGTAAAAAAAAATGAAACCTTGCCAGAGCTTTAAATTTGCAAAATGGTCCAGTAAGAAAGTAAAAAACACAAGAATGCCTAAAGTAAAAAACATCCTCATAAAATAGAAGCAGCAACTGATTTTCTTCAATAAAAACATGTCTATTTGTTCAAACTTCTTTGTGTTGACAAGCTATGAAATATTATGATCAGAAATTAATTGACTAAATTGATATATGTACCATATTAAGAATAATCTGATAAAATATTTAATTTCAAAAGAACATTATAACTTATAGGATAAATGTTTGTTTCTTAAATATATTTAAAAAAAACAGTGAAAGATAATTATACTTTTAGCACAGAAAAGGGTAATATATGCTATTAAGTTATAATTCTAATAGAACTATACCAGTTCAATAAAAGATGGAGTACAGTTCTTCCATTGCTTACAGAAAGAGCTGATTCTGTCTACATTCATGAACGGTCTGTTAGATGTCTGGGATGAAATTACACTAAATATTTTTTGGGTAATTGCACCAGAATATGGGAAAGGGACAGGTCTGGTAATCTTTTTCAGGGTGTGCTGTTTTGCCTTACTGTTTTATAGCACAGCTATAAAAGCTGTGCTATTGCCTGTGCTGTAGCCCAGAGCGACTATCAACAGAGCTTGGACCCCTTTGAAAGGACATGTCTCACTCACATTGCTCCTTAGTATGTTGGATTACCCTGGTCTATTAACATCCATGACTCACTTGTGTCTATGACCCTGTTTAACATATTTTATAATAAATTCTTTAGTGAGCTGGAGTTGAACTGCTCTAGACAGCCTCTATTAGCATGAATCATTATTATCTAAACATTCAAAGGTAGAACTGGGTCTATGTTGTCTGGTTTCAGCATAGCCAAACCTAGCTTGCAAACATATTCTAGCCTGGAGCTTTATCACTTAAAAACAAACTTGAATTTGCTATGCCAAAAGCAGTATTTGCTAGTCAATCTTGAATTTCAAATACTGGCTTGTAATAAGGAATCGAGAGCAATAAATGTTTTAATAAAAGTAAACACTAAAATTGTTTGAGAAATATGCTTGTAACTATGTGTTGCTTTGTCCTTGCACCGTGAATGTTCCAGGCAGCCCTGATTCTCCCACCTCAAAAGAAAGGATATGGAAGAGCTGTAGTAGATAGAAGACCAATACAGATGATTAAAGGTATGAATAACTTCCAGGGGAGAAACAATTATACAGTCGAGGAAGCTTTAGCCTGGAAAACAGACCATTGAGGGGGGATATATGATAAATTCATAAAAAATTGGGAGTGGTATGGTAAGGGTGAATAGGCATCACTTTCTCATTGTGTCTCTCCATGGCAGAAGTAGAGACATCAAATTAATCCATAGATGGTTGGTTCAAAATAAACAAAATGAGGTAATGTTAAGCACTACCTGTGAAAGGGTTTTTTGAAAGTTAAAACTTGCAGAGGTGGAAGGCCAAATGGGAAAAGTTCATGGAACAGCTAACTATAGGGTCACAGAGTACACAGTGCCCACGAACCACTTACATTGCAAGTAATCAGTCTGCTGCAATGCTTGGGAGAAGCATGACTACTCACTCACCCTGTTTTCATAATTCTTCACTTGGTATCCTATCCTATAGATGGTGGATATGTGTTCTATCCAACATCTTGGTCTGGTCCAGCACAGTTATTCTTATGTTCTTTGTTTATTAATTAATGGTCTTGAATATTTTTACAGCACATATGCACTTTTTTTGGGTACCTACCCAATAATTATGAGTTTGTGTCTCAAGACTACTTCCTGTAAAACATTGCAAAAAATCTGTCAGAAGAGAAATAAAATATGAATGAATATGTGATCTGTATTTCGAAATGAAATAAAACATAAAACACTAGTCTAAAAGTTTGTAGTTTAAATATGCATGTATAGTTTTATTAAGTCTTCCATTATGGTATAAAAATTGAAAGAGATTTTAACATTGCTATGAAAATGTATTATCTTTCACCATCAATGAAATTAAGTACCAAAATATATTTTTAAAAGTAATTATATTGGAAATAGTATGTAATGAGGACTGGGAAAGAACACAATTATAGCTTGAAAAATCTGATAATACAGGTTGTATTGCTAACTGTTATTTGGACCTCTTACATTATTCGCCTGCTTGAAAATCTAGTGAAACATACTCTGATTTTGATCAGGGTCTTAATAATGAAATGTGACAATTAAGTATGTGTTTTACTTGACAACTTCATGGAATTTTCATTCAACATTTGGATATGCCATTGAGACACCTCAGTGAGACACTGTATGGGAAGGTATTTATTTGTTTCTGGTGGATCTCCTTTATTTATCTGGCAGGTCAAATCACTCTGCAGTTGAAAGCAGAAAACTGGAGTGCACGATTGATACTGGTTTTAAGCTCATAGTTAAGCACATCTCTCTGGTCTGATGATTTCATGTTTTGTTGGGAGATTTGGGATGGAAAAGGGGACAGACTACATGGACATTTAACCATGCCCCACAGGACGTCCTGTCTCTAAACTGGAAAGGCATGTATTTGATGTATGAACGACTCAGTGGAATTGGCTGGATGGTGGCACTGGAAGAGCTGTGGTGAACATCTCAGTGGCCAAATGGAAACCAGTGATGAATGGCATTCCTCAGGGGTCATCACTGGGACCAGCACTGATCAACATCTTTGTCAGTGTCATGGAGAGTGGGATTGAGGGTGCCCTGAGCAAGTTAGCTGCTGACACCAAGCTGTGTTGTGTGGTCAGCACGCTGCAGGGAAGGGATTCCATCCAGAGGGACATGGACAGGTTTGAGAGGTGGGCCTGTGCAGACCTCGTGAAGTGCAGCAGGGCCAAGTGCAAGGCCCTGCACTGGTTGGGGCAATCCAGAGCACACAGCAATTGGGCAGAGAATGGATTGGGAGCAGTCTGAAGGAGAAGGTTTTGGGGATGTTGATTAACAAGAAGTTCAACATATCTCAGCAGTGCGCACTTGCAGCCCAGAAAGCCACCATATCCTGGGCTACATTTGAAGTGCTGTGGCCAGCAGGTCAAGGGAAGTGATTGTCTCCCTCTGGTGAGTTCTTGTGAGACCCTACTTGGCATACTACTTCCAGCTATGAGGCCCCCATCACAGGAAGGATGGGGACATGGTGAAGCAAGCGCAGAGAAAGGCCACAAAGATGATCAGAGGACTAGAGCAGCTCTCCTATTAAAGAGAGTGGAGAGAATTGGGATTGTACAGCCTTGAAAAAAGAATACTCCAGGGACACCTTATAACAGCCTTCCTGTTACTAAAGTGGGCCTACAAAAAACAAAATGGAGAAGGATTTTTTGTAAGGGCATAGGACAAGATGGAATGGCTTTAAACTGAAAGAGAGTAGGCTTAGATATAAGGAAGTAATTCTTTACTGTGAGGAGACACTGAAACAGATTGCCCAGAGAAGTTGTGGATGCCTCATCCCTGGAAGTGGCTGACCAGGTTGGATGTGGTTTATATCTCATCTAATACCTTAAAGACTAGTTCCAGTCCCCCTGCCACTG